>NC_140936.1:156656603-157256603 GCF_014529385.1 Adiantum capillus-veneris | reverse complement strand
ATACACTCAAGGTTATTTAACTTCTTTGATATCATTACCTTTATGATAAAATCCCAAGTTGGTCATATGGGTGTTTGATACGGTAGTTGAGTCTGTATTGTCTTGTGGGTCTGTAGTGCTTTTCCCACATCTGTTATATGTTTCCTGGCCCATACTTGCTTTCTGCTTTGCTGGACAACGTTGCTTCTTATTGTAATTTTGTCTTCTCTGTTCTTGTGTCGTTCTTGATGTGGGCGATGTTGTTGCCACCTGTTTTTGAAGTGTTGGTTCATGTGGCGACCTTGTTGGGATCCATTGTGTGTTTTTTGTGTACAAGGGTTTTTTGCCCTTGTCAGTAGTCTTTTCCATTGAAGGCCTGATTTTTGTTATTTTAGTCAATGGAACCGTTTGACTCTTGGTTTCATGCTAAATTTGTACCAGATCGGAACACCAATCTATCTAAATATTGTACTTCTGCCATTGTTATCCAAGCAATAATTGGTGTTGAGTTTGGTGAGCTTCTACCGCGTAAAATCTATGTGGGTAGATATGTCGATTGATTTGAAGAAATACAATCCTAGTGCTTTAATCTGGTGGGCCGTATAGCTCGGCACTTCTTGGTGTGTTGGTTGAATCCTTTCTTCTTGGCCAAGCTACTTGTATAATCCGAGGGAAATGACATTTACCTGGGCTCCAATATCGAGTAGAGTTGTGTCTTCCACTTGATTTTTGCCAACTTTGACCTTAATTACTGGGTCCACTCTATCTTCTTTGAATTCACTCATGGAAATAACATTGATCCGCAATGGTTTCCCATGTTGTTATTATTGTTGTCGAAGCCTTTGTTTAGCCATCCGTTCTTTAGCCTCTATTTGTGCTTCTTTAACAATCTGCTCCTTCTCTTTAGTTCATTTTTTTCCCTGTGAATCTGTTGTAGCATACCTTGGGTTAATGGCATATGATACTTCTTGAGCCTACATCCACTAATCCAGCTAGGCATTTCTTCTCCTTCTAATGTCGCAAGCTTGACTGCACCTCTTGGTGATAGATCTTTAATCACAAAGGGTTCCATCCCTCATTTTTTTGAGTTTTTTTGCATGTTGTTTTAGGGTATAAACCAGGACATAGTCACCCATTTTAAAGTCCTTTGACCACACATGCTTGTTGAAGAACTCTTTTTGCCGTCTTTTACTAGCATAGATAGATGCTACTACTTTAAGAAATAGCTCATCTAGCTTTTCTAGGTCATCTAATTTGAAAGACAATTCATGACGTGTCCACTCTAATTGTTTAGTTACTCTCAAGCTTGGGATTAAGAATTTAATAGGCAGAATGGCATTAAGACCAAACACCATATTATAAGGTGTTGTTCCAATGGATGTCTTATAGGCCACTCTATATGCCCATAAAGTAGAATGTAACTTCTTGTCTCAATAGTTCTTGAATCTGTCACAATTTTGGTCAATAGCATGTAGAGTGTTTTATTAGTAGCTTCAGCCTATCCATTGTCCTGGGGGTGACATGAAGTAGACTTCTTATGAATGATCATGAATTCCTCTGATAGATTTTCAATAACTTCATTTATGAAATGTTTGCCTCTACCACTGAAAATTTCTATGGAAATCCATATCTTACAAAGACATTTTCGTATAGAAATTGTGGAGTGGTTCTCGCATATGCTTTTTGTGTGGCTTTTGCTTCATCCCATTATTTGAGATAGCCCGTGGCAACAATGATATATTAGCTATGGGATCTGTAAGCGGATGGTGAGATAAGTCCCACAAAATCCAATCCCCACTTAGCAGATGCCTTTTCTCCCATCTTTAGCCATAATGGCATCTCATCTTTTTTTAGAGGTACTTTGGTATGCTGGAAATCATCACATCCTTTAACATATTCTTTCCTGTCCATGTGCAATGTTGGCCACCAAATTCTAGTAATTAAGACAATTTTAGCTTTCTTATCTCTTGAGAAATGGCCTCCACTATTTCCTCCATGTGCTTGCTCTAGGATATGCAAATATTTGTTTTCCGTTGCACATATCCTAAGTTGATTATCCTTCCCTCTTTTGTAGAGCTGGTTTTCAATTAAAATGAAGTCTCTAGCCTACGATTCAATGGCTCTTTGTCTAGCCCTTGTTATGTTTTTAGGGAATATCGTCGTTGTTAAGTAGTCAATCATATATTGACTCCATTGAGGTGCAATTGTTACCTGAAATAATGTGGCATATTCCACAGGTGGATTGATCCTGCATGCAGCACAATCCATGACATATCTATGTCATCAACATGCATATCTGGCCAATACACTCCAAGTTGCTTTAAGTGATGGTGTGTCTTCTTTTGGGAACAATGGAAGGCTATGTCCTGTACATGGGATTCCATGAGATAACATTCATATTCCTCTGGACTTATGCATAATCGTAATATTCCTTCTGAGCCTAGATGATACAAGAATCCTCCTATAAGCTGAAATTTCTTAGCTTATCTAATTGTTTGTTGCTTAAGGGCTTGTTCAATCCTATCAAAAATGCCTCCGTAGGTCAAAAGTGTGGCTATTTCTTCATACCATTTAGGAACCATATCGATGTTGAAGAGGTATGCATCAAGTATGTCATCATCTACCCCTTCTGGTGCTTCTCCGTTTGGTAACCTTGAGAGGTGGTCTACTCTAAGATATGTTTTGCCTTTCTTTACTATGGTCATAAAGTCAAACTCTAGCAATATAATGAACCAAAGAACGATTCTCCCCGTAATGCAAGGTTTGTTTACTAGATACAAGAGGGCTTGATGGTCCGTAAAGAAAACAAATTTGTTGGCCAAAAGATAATGACTAAATTTCTTTACGGCATATATCATGCTTAAACCCTCTTGTTCATTGCAAACTAAGAAATCCATTGTACCTTCTCCTGGGTGAGCCAATATATGGCATATTGCAAATGCCAAGGCATCAATGTGGACGTGAACTATTTTATCCCAATCTGGTGCTTTAAACACTGGTGCCGATACAAGTGTATCCTTAAGTTTGTTGAATGATTCATCACAATCTTCAGTCCAATCAAAGACACTAAACAGGGGTTGTGGAATGAATGCATACATGTATATGAACCGTCGGTAGTACCCTTAATGTCCCATGAAGGATTGTATTTGTTTGGCATTAGTTGGCCTTGGCATTTCTACAATCACCTTGATCTTGTCGAGATCAATAGATATACCATTTTCAAAGACAATATGTCCCAAGATTTTGCCTTGTCTCACCATGAAGACACATTTTTAAGGATTTAGGCAAATTCTATAAGTTTTGCACTTCTCGAATACCTTTCTAAGATGCTCAATGTGTTTTCTCCTAAGAATAGGGTGTACACAAAGGTCGTCCATGTATTTCTCCAAGAATATCCACAAATATTCTTTGAAGGCATGTGTCATTAGCATTTGGAATGTGGCGGGGGCATTGGTTAAGCCAAAAGGCATCACCCTATAAGCATATATTCCCCATTCCATGACAAACGTTGTTTTATACTGGCCTTTTACTGCGTGGGCTAATTGGTTGTAACCTGAGAATCTGTATAGAAATGAGTAGGCTTGCTTGCCAACCACTCGCTCAAGCACATGCTCCGTGATTGGTAAAGGATAGTTATCCCTAATTGTTGTAGCATTCACTTTCTTGAGAATTACACATACACATAATTTTTCTTTTCTTTTTTAGACAACCACAATGGGTGACAACCAATTTGTGTGTTCAATCTCATAAATGAACTCTACCTCTTTAAGCTTATCATTCTCTTCTTTGATTTTTTTGGCAAATGTATCATTATAGGTACAGGGACGTTGTCCATAAGGTTTGGGATCAGGATTCAAGGGGCCGATCGTATGTTGACATATCAATGGATCCACTCCTTTAAGGTCCTTTTACGGCCATGCAAAAACATCTCTATACTCTCTGAGGATTTGGATGAGCATCTCTTCTTCTTTTGTGCTCAAATATGTTGTTATGTAGACCGATCTTGCATCCTTTCCAAGCTTTGCGAGGTCTATTTGTTTTGCGTTTTCAGGGCCATTATATGATTCATTTCCTTTTTTCTCCCTTATTGGCTGAGCCATCACTATTTTCCTGTCGTGGATGGTGAATTTTTTATAGTGGGAATGGACACTCATCTTTTCTTTTTTGTGTCCTCTTCTTCTTTACTTTCTACCTCTGTCCATACTTCACTCTCGAGGGGCTCATCTCTTAGACATGTAAGTTACCACGTGAGTTCAAATGAATGGTTTTTTTAATTGCCAAAAATTTATAATTTTAATAGGATTATGTTAACACAAGGGGGTTTTTATTGATTTTAGAGAAAAACACGTAAGATTGTCAAGAAAAAGAATCATTTTATTACCTTAAGAATGTAAGAAAGGGTTTTTTTTTAATACCCTTTAAACGCACGTTATAAGAATAGTTTCTTAAAGGTGCACCTCCCTTACTTCACTTAACGTTTTTTTGAGTTCCGGGTATTTCTTCTTACGCTCCACTCTAGTCCATTTTGGTTCCCCGAACTCATCCGTCCCTGGTTCTTCTGGTTTCTTATGTTTCGTTTCCTTTCCCTTTTTTTGAGCTTGTTTCCTCGTTCTACTAACGCTTTCCTTTGTTTTTGTGTCCTAAGTTTTTGTCAATCGACCTGAGATTTGTCTTTTACACAATCTTCAGCCTTTACAAGCATTAAGAATTGTGTTTTACATTTTCACTCTCGGCATCAGATTTTCTTTGGCCATGTTTAAAGCTCTTTTCTCATATAGCATCGTTACCGTCTTTGTTTTTTATTTGAAAGTCATAAAATCTAACATCCGCTATGGTTTCCTCTTGATCAATAGGGTTATCAGAGCACTCATGATCTGCATCATTGTCAAATTCAAAATGCTCCGGAGAGTCGTAGAACAACTCTCCTTCCTCCTTTTCATCGTGCTCTATTGTGTTGGGTTCGTTTGAGGCTTGACGCTTGTCTTCTTCTTTAACTGCATTGACCATGTAATATGGTACCACATTATAGCTATCCTTGTCATAGAACTTTGTTGTGGGATCGCCTTCAATGGCGAACACATCCAAGGTTGCTAGAATGTGTTCCCATTCTAAAGGTTCTAGTGCTTCTTTTTGAAAGGGTTTTGGGTTATAGTCTTTGTCTTCTAAGGCCCTCTCTAGTATACATTCTTCTCGTTTTAGGCTACCACAATCTGAAGCTCCACACATCCATAGCTATTTGGACTGTCCTAACCATGTTGGAAGTTTAGATCCGGCTAATGTAGCTGAATTGAACTCTTCAATAGGAGTTCTTGTCACATCCTTGTAACTATGGTCTTTCAATTTTATCTTGGTTGTGGTTTCCATATTTCTCAGGTAAATATGGTCATGCCTCCAATCTTGGACCATTTTTAATTGTCTTATGACTGGTCTTCCGAGTATGAGGTTATAGTGTTACCATATACATGTGGTAGTGATGTGTGTGAACACACTAGGACCGCCGGGGCATTTTTTCCCTCTTTAGGAGGTTTTTTCCCCCGTGCATTGTATATACGCCCATCACTCTAGGGCTATCTATCTTTCCATTGCACACTAAGTAACATACTCTCTATTGTGTGCCTTGAGCTTCCTTCGTCTTCTCCAAGCTGTGTGTGTTTCTCTGCAACCCTAATTCCAACAATTGGTATCAGAGCAGGTCACGTCCTCCCGGGCTTAGTCGCCAGCTGCTCCAGCACACGCCTGCTCACTTTCTCCGATTTCAGTGAGCTTTGGCAAGCGTTCGCAGGTCGACAAATATTTTGGGTGAGCTCGAAGAGCTCGGTCTGCTCAGAATTTTGATTTGGGCTCATTTCGGCCTCCGTTTCCACTACGGGCAGTACTGCACAGGCTATTTCGTCATTTTGTGCAGATTTTCTGTCAGTGCCGTTTTCTGCATAACAGGTGCCTTATAGTCTTCTACGGTTTGTGCTATATAGCACAAGTTGTTCCCGCTCCATTTCTCCTATTTTCGGGCAGTTTTCACATCAGGTGCAGCATTTACCATGGCTGACAACAACAACACAGATGTGTTCAAGATGTTTGCTGCTGAGGACAGGTTGGATGGGGACAACTACCCTATGTGGGCTTATATGATGCAACACGTTCTTGTGTCAAAAGGTGTCTGGAACATTGTGCAGGGCATTGATGTACGTCCTGGTTCTGAAGATGTAGGCGATATTGAGGATGTTGCAGGTCTTGCTGCAAGGATTGCAGCTGTTAGAGTTGTTTTGCCTACAGCAGAACAAGCTCGTTGGGATGTTAAGGATGCGCAGGCTCATGCATTGATTGCGTTGTCTGTGAAGCGCACCATTATTCCTCACATCCGTTCAGCAAAATCTGCAAAACAGGCTTGGGATATTCTAGCAGGTCTTTATGCAAGCCGCAATGAGGCTAAAATTGCTTTGCTGCGTAAAGAGCTAGAGTCGAAGATTATGCATGAGGAAGATGATATGGACACTTTCCTTGCTAGTGTCAAGGATATCAATGAGCAACTCATTTCTGCAGGTGAAGTCATTTCTGACAGTTCCCTTGTGCAGACTGTTCTTGATGCCTTACCAGATTCCTACCAGACTTTTGCTAGTACTTGGAGACTGATGACCCAAGGAAATCCTGAAGTTGTCAAGTTTGATGCATTATGCACATTGCTGTTGCAAGAGTCACTTTCTAGAAAAAACAGGACTAGGCAGCGTGCAGTTGAACAGGCTTTTATTGCTTCTCAAAGAAAGGGTGGTAACAGTAATGCAGCCACTTCTTATGGTTCTGCTGCGAGTGGCAAAAATTCTGTTCCTAATGCTTCTGCTGGCAGCACTTCGTCTGGCAATTCTGGTGATAAGGGCAAAAAGAAGATGCGTTGCCATTATTGTAAAGCCAATGATCACTTGATCAAGTCGTGTCCTAAGTTGAAGGCCAAAGAGGCTAAGAAGAAAGAGGGTGGTTCCACTGCAAATGCTGGTTCCACTACAAATGCAGCCATTGTTGAGTCTTCTGTGAAAGGAGATTGTGATGCTGATGTTGATGCAGAATGGGCTTTTAGCGCAGAGTGCACTTACAATCCTGCTGTCCATGATGCATGCTTGTCAGTTGCTGCAGATTCACATGTGTGGTATTTCGACAGTGGTGCTACAAAGCACATTACCTCACATCGTGAATTGTTTACCTCTCTCGAGTCTGTCCCTCATGGGAATTCAGTCACTTGTGCCAACAACGCCTCTTATCCAGTTCAGGGAGTTGGAAAGATTGTGCTCACTGCTGCTAATGGCAGTTCCTTCACACTTGTTGATGCACTTTATGTACCTGGGATCAAGAAGAATCTATTGTCTGTATCCGCACTTGCTAGACTTGGACTTGTAGTCAAATTTGTGGATGACAGATGTACAGTTCATGATCTCAGTTTTGGTGATGAAATTGTTGCATCTGGGCTTTTGTGCCGTGGGCTGTATAAGCTCACTTTGTATGACAAGTGTGGAGAAAATTTTGCAAATGCTGTTGCAGATTCAAGGGCTATTTCAGATGCAAAACTTTGGCATGCACGTTTTGGTCATCTGAATTTTGCCAGTTTGCTGCGTTTGCAGAAATCTGATATGGTTGCTTCTTTGCCGCCTCTTGAAGCACCTATCAAACATGTTTGTGAAGGCTGTATTCTGGGTAAAATGCAGCGTTCTAAGTTTCCAAAGGATGGTTCAGTTAGGGCCACATGCAGGTTGCAGCTTGTGCATAGTGACGTTTGTGGGCCCATGCAAACTCCGTCCTTGGGCAATTACCTATACTTCGTGACTTTCATTGATGATTACTCCAGGCATGCGTGGGTATTTCCGCTTAAAGCGAAGTCCGAAGTTTTTATGTGCTTCAAACAATTTTTGGCTATGGCTGAAAATGTCTCAAAATGTACTATGGGCACCCTCCGTTCCGATCGAGGGGGGGAGTATATGTCTCATGAATTTAATGCATTTCTGGCTAGTCGTGGGATAAAACACCAATGTACAGTGCCTTATACACCTCAGCAAAATGGTGTTGCTGAGAGGAAAAATAGGTCACTAACGGAAATGGCACGATGTATGGTCAAAAGTCAAGCTTTGCCGCATTCTTTTTGGCTTGAGGCCATCATGTGTGCCACTTATATACTTAACAGGTGCCCTACGAAAGCTTTGCATCTATTACTCCATATGAAGCATGGCATGATAGAAAACCTTCTATTGAGCACATGCGTGTTTTTGGCTGTTTGGCATATGCTTTGGTGCCACAAGTGCAGCGCAGAAAATTGGATGATAAGGCTGTCAAATGTATTTTTGTTGGTTATAGTGCTGAAAGCAAAGGTTACAGGTTGTATCATCCGCAAACAAAACGTATTTTGGTTTCACGGGATGTAGTGTTTGTGGAAGATTCTGTTCAACCCTTGCTGTCATGTACTAGAGACAGTAATGTAAGCTCACAGGACATTTATGACACTTTGTTTCCTCTTTTCAGTGGTGGAAATACGAATGTAAGTTCCAATGAGGCAAATGTACAGCCTATGGGGGTTTCTGAAAATGTTTTAGAACAGCCTATTACTGATGCAGATGTACATGATGTACTTGATGAGGAAAGGGCTGAAAATGAGCAGGCTAGAGGTATGCCAAAATGGCTGGTGCACACTTTGCGTGACAGTAAATCGGATGCACCTTTATCTAGTCGTACTCGTTCAGGCTCTCGCCATGCATCTTATGCATCAGATTGTTATGCTTTGGCTGTGTCTAGTTTACATGATGTTGAGGAGCCTCTGTCTTTTGATGAAGCACAGAATTCAGAAAATTGGATTGCTGCCATGAAATCAGAATATGATGCACTTATAGAGAATGACACATGGACTTTATGTGCTTTGCCTCCTGGCAAAAAGGCCATTGGTACGAAGTGGGTTTACAAGTTGAAACGCAAGCCGGATGGTGAGATCGATCGCCATAAGGCTCGACTTGTTGCAAAGGGTTATGCACAACAAAAAGGCATAGATTATGAAGAGACTTTTGCTCCCACTTGTCGTATGACTACTGTGCGTTTTCTATGTGCATTGGCAGCTCATTTTGGTTGGGATGTACATCAATCAGACATTGTTACTGCTTTCTTGAATGGTGACATATTTGAGGAAGTTTATGTAACGCAGCCTCGCGGTTTTGTCATAAAAGGACAAGAGGACAAAGTGTGCAAATGTAAGAAGGCTTTGTATGGGTTGAAGCAATCTCCTCGTGCTTGGTATGAGAAAGCTGACACTCATTTGGTTAAACGAGGCTTTCGTAACAGTCCAACAGAAAGCACATTGTATGTAAAGCGTGAGGATGATGTATTTCTCATTGTGGTTCTTTATGTTGATGATTTGCTGATCACTGGACCAAATGAGAGACATATTGCTGAATTTAAGGCTGATTTGAATGCTACTTTCAAGATGAAAGATTTGGGGCTGTTGCATTATTACTTGGGTATACAGTTTAAGCAGTGTGATGGTGGTATTGCCTTGTGTCAGAAAAGTTACATAGAGACATTGCTATGTAAGTTTGGACTTGAGGATTGCAAACCTATTGCCACTCCCATGGAAACAGGTTTGAAGTTGAGTCTACATGATGCTGGCGATCCTGCTGATGTCACTCTTTACCAAACTGCTGTTGGCTGCCTCATTTATGTATGCAACACGAGGCCAGATATTCAGTTTGCAGTCTCGCAGGTCAGCAGATTTATGCATAGCCCAGGGTCTAAGCATTGGCAGGCTGTCAAGAGGATTTTCCGCTACCTTAGTGGCACTTTACATCTTGGCTTGTTTTATCCCAAGGGGGGATCATTGCCGCCAGACTTACATGCTTTTTCGGACTCAGATTGGGCTGGTTGTTTTGACACGCGAGTGTCCACAAGTGGTTTTTGTTTCATGCTTGGCAGTTCATGTATATCATGGTTGAGCAAGAAGCAACCTACTGTGGCCACTTCGAGTTGTGAGGCTGAGTACAGGGCAGTCTTCACAGCTACGGTTGAGTGTGTATGGCTCAGACGCCTTATGGCTGACTTGGGTGTTGGGCAGGACACTGCCAACACTATCTACACTGACAGTCAGAGCGCATTGGCAGTTGCGAGGAACCCAGTTTTTCATGCTCGCACAAAGCACATTGAGGTGCATTACCACTATGTCAGGGAGAGGCTCTCAGCAGGAGAGATCAGCTTGGCTTATGTGCCAACACAGGACAACCTTGCAGATCTTTTCACAAAGGCATTGTCTCGTGAGAAGCTTGAAGCTTTCCGCAAAGCTTTGAGCTTACTCCCCTTTGTGGACTGATCCTGTCCTCAGGGCATGGCACTTCCCTTTACTCATGTGCCAGCTCTCGTTCACCGCATCACTCCAGGGGGGATTTGTTACCATATACATGTGGTAGTGATGTGTGTGAACACACTAGGACCGCCGGGGCATTTTTTCCCTCTTTAGGAGGTTTTTTCCCCCGTGCATTGTATATACGCCCATCACTCTAGGGCTATCTATCTTTCCATTGCACACTAAGTAACATACTCTCTATTGTGTGCCTTGAGCTTCCTTCGTCTTCTCCAAGCTGTGTGTGTTTCTCTGCAACCCTAATTCCAACATATAGTTGTTCTTCTTGCCAAAATCAACAATGGCAAATGTATGCTCATATTTGATTCCGTAAGTGGTGACAACTATTTTCTCTACAAGTCCTAGGGGTTTCTCCATATATCCATCTATGAGCTGTACTTTCATTTTGGTTGCTCTCAAAGTAGGTTTTCCCCATTTTTTCCTAGTTTATGTTATAGCAATTGCTAGGGTCCAGCCCCACTGTCAAGAATTTCCATGGTGGTGACACCTTGAAATTCCACGGGAAGAGTCGTGTTGCAATCTTCACCTTCACCATACTCTTCAACTTTGTTTAATTGTATTGGACTGGTGTTTAGGTGAGGCTTTTCAAGTTCTCAAATTCCTTCTTGAATTTGTGATAAAGGATCCTTCTCCACACCAAACATTTCTAGACAATATCCTACCATCATCCACATGTTAGGTCATATTCGTAATAGCTCAACAAACATTATTGTACTTGTCACGGGTGTGGAAAAAATGTCCATCATAAGGCTAATCCGTGGTATTCAATGCTATCTTTGGTCCTTGTGCTTATGTTCCTAGTTCTGTCGTTCGTGCTTTTGATTAGAATCTGGCTCTATCCATTCCTGGTTTGTTGGGATTATTGGTGTTGGTGAGACAATTATGACATCTTCTGGTCTCCCAACTGGAGGTTCTAGTAAAGCTTGGGATGTTTGAATCATTTTTAGGCACATTTCAAGCCTTTGCTTCTCTAGTTCCGTATATGGATATGTCGACCATCTTTGTTCTTGAGTTTGGTTGTTTTGTAGCCATGCGTCATAGGCTTTGAGAAGGGCATCTAATGGTTCATTAGCCCTCTCCATCAAAATTGATCCTCCTAAATTAGCGCTCTTAGGTATTACCTCCGGGGTTTTCTCTTCCTTGTTTGATTCTTCAAGTTTCCTCAGTTTTTCTGTTGTTTGTTTCAATTTTTTAGCTAAGGAAGTCTGTTCACGTTCCTTCCTAGATTTCATTCTAACCTTCCATGTGTTTCACCGACTCTTACATTCAAGGCTAGACGTATCTGTTTTTTGTTCTTCTATGATGGGTTTGTTTTCCATTTTTTGAGCTTGTGCTCTTATGATTATCTGGATTGGTATCACATTTTTGTTTTTTGATCCACTACTCGATGGTATTGCCTCTAGTATATCCAACATTACTTTTGCTCCTTTGTTAGCGTTCTTTCGGCAATTAGAAATCAAATGAGTGATTACACAATCAGGACAATATGCATTCACTCTTATGATCTCCGTGTGAGGACAATCTTTCATCAGGTGGTCACCACCACACTTATAACATGGTCCTTTAGTTTGTTAGGCATTCCTTGAGCAGCTCTCTTTTGATAAGCAAGTCTTGATCCTGCTAATCCTCCATTAGCTACAAATAGCAATGTGCATTCATCCAAACTGTATCTTCCTTCCCCATAAGCGTGTGCAACAATCGGTGGTCCAACATATCTAATCATGCTCCATGGTTCTGGTGCTTTTGGTTCTTTAGGTGGATAATACCCCTTATTGGTCATATATCCACTAGGCTCCTTGTAATATGCAAGGATTGGCACAAGTGCCTGCTCCTCTAGCTCTTCTATAGTTGATGCGTATTTGACTCCTACAGGTTTCATTCCTGGTAGTGGCGGTTGTTTTCCTAAGACTGGTTGTGGTCCTTCAACTCCTACTAGTCCCGAAAGAATTCGTATTGTGTATCTCAACATTGGTGGAAATTGTGCTTGTACTACTCGGGCTTACGAAGCATACTGACATTATTTTACGTAACCCTTGTTGTAATAGCACTCTTCAGTCATGTGATTTTTCCATTTTGCCTCTATCGCACACCATCTAGGTTGCTTAACTTGTGTCTTAGCAAATGGATTAATCCTTTTGAGCACTTCTTCGATGACCTGTTCTTGATTTAGGGGAGACTCAAATTTTTGTACCAACTTGGCAAACTTGGATCCACTATGCGGTGACGAGGAATCATCATCTAAATTCTTGTAGTCTCCTTACTTGTAGATAACACAAATATCTACCAAATATAGAGCTTCTTTTGTTAACACGTTCAATGTAGTGCTCTTTTTCATGTGTAGATCTTTCGAGAGATCTTCATTCCTCAGTCCTTGGATAAAAAAGAGCATTAACCTTGATTAGGTTGGCAGCTCTTCTACTAGACAAAACTTCACATATCTTTTCAGCCTTAAGGCTGCTTTTCATACAAATTCTCCTTCTTTCTGTTTGAATTTATGGACTTGTGAGATAGTGTTATGAGCTATCCCTCTTTGAGATAATTTCTCGATAAACTTGTCAAACACCTTTTTGGTTGACTCAAAATCTCGATGTTCCATAGAACCAAACAAGGTGGCAGCGTCCTCTTTGAGAGTCTGTCCAAATCTCACAAATTGCATTGGAAATCTAGGACTTCCTCAGCTTTGATTACACGCACAAAGGTTGCCACATGATCCCTAGGATCTTTGCTCCCATAATACTTCTTGTTTACCGATTTTTGGACATGGGATGGCTGAATTCTATTTTGGTCTACAAGCCTAAGCATAGGATCTTCCAACCCTCTTTATGAGCTCTTTTTGGTCTAAGGTAATATAAGGGTTACTCCCTTAGAGGTGATTTTAATCTGTAATTCCTAGCTGGTCTCATGGGTGGTTGTTCCTTTCTTTGACCCCTTTCTCTCCGCTCTCATTCTCGGTGTGGAACTCCTATCTCAACTAGATTTTGTGTTCTTGTCTTGCTCTCATCTTGGTATTGTTGATGGAGTGGTGGTATTGGTGGTGCTCCTAACCCTGACATGGCTTGATAACCACCTTTGTTTGTGTTCTGTTCTGATGTTGCATACAGTTAGAGCCATGCTTACAATGATGGCAATGTTGCTTGCTGATCTTCAGGGTTGGGCAATGGTTGTCCATTGGTCTGTGATGTGGTGTCATAGTCATCTGCGAAGGGATTTGTAGACTTGTTAGGAGTTTGTATGGGCCTTTGCCTCTCTTCAGAAGCATGCTACATCACTTTTGGAGTTGTCAATCTTTCTACATCCCTAGGAAAGATTGGCTCATATTCGCGTTTGTACTTGTCAACATACATTATATTACTCCCTTTTCTTGAGTCGTAAGCATACAAGTACATAATCTTTTACGTGCTTAGATCTAATGCATAGGGTGTTAGGCATATGGAATATGATTTGACCCTACCATTCGAATACTCATAGATTCCTATATCTCCTTTGTTTGTTGGAATTTTCACTACCTTCTTGTCAAACACCCTGATGGCATTAGGGAGATCTACTCGAGGTGGCATGTCTAGCATCTCCGAAATCATCTTCCCTTTTGTGACATTGTCTCCATATTTTTTATAGTTCTCCGGGTCTTTGACAATGAGGTAATGAATTCCCTCATCATCTCAAAACCTATCTCCGTCATCGTACTCTAGAACTATTTTCTCTCCTCTGAGCGGGTTTTCTTCAATACATACACTTTTACATCCTCTTGCATCAGAGTATACCAAGGCTCCATGGGCGTTCCATCCTTCTAAAAAGATGGTTGTATACCTAGGAGCCTGATTCATACTCCTCAAAGTGCTTTCTTCTTCAACTTGGGTTGATTGATGAGCAACGGTGTTTTGATCTATCGGAAAGTGAAGGAATTGGTCTGAAGAGGTGTCAGTATCACTACCCTCTTCTATGATTGGAGCTAGGGGATCCCTGCTTGATTCACGCTCTCCTCTATTGACATTAGGCTCTCTTGGTTTATACCTGCTCTATTATCTCTCTCAAGATACTTGCCTGATCTTAAATACATCAATTTATCACTATTTCAACAACCAATCCAAACCTTATACCTTACAAGTCCGTTTGCAATCTTCCCTGGTTGTTACCTTGCTTTTTGGATACTTGGATGCCTATATACACAAAATTAAACACTTTGCCTCTTGGCCTTTTGAGTGCTTAGTCCAAATTCCCTTTCAAAACCTTCATTTAAATTTACAAAACTTACAAAAAATAAATAAAATTGAAATTCAGGTCAAAATTTTGAAAAGACAAGCTCTGACTACCACAAGGTCTTTGAGTGGTATTTCTAGAAACCTTGAAAGATGGCCTATGGGATGGTATGGTCAAAACCTAAATTTGATCATGTGGCAGTGGTCGCAGTAATAGTTGCCACTAGAAAGCTTTTTCAACCTAGTCACTTCCTACTAATTGGCTACAGTCTATTGAGTCTATACACACCTTGTACGAATTATTTTGATGCATGTTGGTGTTTGTTTGGCCCAATTATCAAAATTTGGCTTCACACTTCAGCTTTTGGTTGATTTTAGGGTCTTTTACGTGTCCAAATGAGTCACAAAAGGTACATATGGGATACTTGGACTGCTAGGAATCAACTGAGACCAATTTGGACCCCAACTGACACAGGTGGTAGCAACCGTGATCGGTACTTGTGTGTGTATTGAGTTTTTACACTTATATTAGCTTCCCTATTTGGTATATAGTCTTTAGCACCTATGAATGACCTGAAATTCTAAGGTTTGACCAATCAAAAGGCACTCTTTCTCTTCAAGTTTGGTCACTCGGGCAGTTTTGGCTTTGACATGTGGAAAGTGGATTTGGCAAGTACAAGGCTTGAGGATCTTGATGGTATGCCCTATCTGTGGAAATATGTCAGGTGGCAACAACCGTGATAGTTGACACTTGTGAGATTTTTGTACCTCGATGATTTCTATAGCTTCCCCACCTCCTATACCACTCAATGACACCCTGCACCACTGAAAATCACCACTAAAAATTGGTTTAGATGAGTCGGTTCTCTAAATTAGCAAAAAATGTTCTTTTGGCATTGTTGATGGATTCAAAAATCAATCAAAACTTTTAGATCAGTCCTTTTAAGGTATATGCAAGTGCAAAAAAAAGAATTTCTCAATTTGTACTTTCAGTTCTCAAGATTGTACGTTTCTTGCATGTTTAGTCACTATAAACTGACAAAACTCGCAATATGGCCGAAGTTGCTTTTGAGTGCCTAAACACCACTACAAAACTAACTCTTAACCTAAACACTACTCCTATCTCTAATATAAATCAATAAAGCAACAAAAACACAAAGCAAAACATGATAAAATGAAGTGATAGCGGGGTGAAAATAGCAAATTTTTCGGCTCTAATCACAACTCACCGCAACCACCTACTAGACACAAACTACAACAAGACTCAAAGCATGGACTCAATGCACAATGCACTAAAACCAACCACTAGGGTCGTCCTAACCTATGTGATAACCAAAGGAGAACACTAGACTCCTCATTCTACATGAGAGCTCATCATGCCTCACTGACTCTCCTACCTAAAGATAAATGTAACGAACTATAACACTTGGACACTAGGTAAAGAAGAACCTCACCATGACCTCCTCTGCTAGTTTAAGTCCTACCTCCTAGCAGTGTGCGTGTATGTTGCACGTGTCAATGCAAGGAACTTGCCGATACACCGTGTGCAAGCCACAAATGGCTCCAAGCACACAACAAGCCTAAACTAGTAAGCTCAAAGATGGCGTTGGTGTGTCACTCACCGCTCTACACTTCCTGTCGTGGAGGATTCCTCACCACGAAGAAGAAGGAGACGCCACTACACCGCGCTCAACCGCTTCACCGTCGTCGTGCCGCCGCAATGCTCGATCGCACACACTCTCTCTCTCTCATGCATACACACACACACACACACACAAGGAGATGAAGAAGAAGAAGATGGAGATGGAGCAAGAGCACTCTTCAATTGCACAAATGAGAGAATGCGTGAATTTTAGGTTTAGTTGACTTTTATATGAGCTCATCCCATTCACACTTGGGCGCCCATGCTTAGCCAACTAATCCCTTGAATGTTCCAGTTAGAGTGCGCCTTTCATCAGCGATCACTCTTACCCTTTTCCTATTGGACCGACAAGCCCGGTACCTGACTCTACCAAGTAAATAATACAACGTCCGTCGTAGGTGATATGGTGTCCGTGAGCCATGAGGGTTAACATGCCCCCCTTCCTGATGTAGATTCTGTCCTCGGGAGCTATTGAGTTGAAGCTCGTTCGTCGAGGTGGAAGGGCATTTGAGATGAATGTCCTTAGCCTTCTTCAGTCACTGCAAAGTCAAACAACATTGGCACAGTAATTGAATTCTCATAAGCGATTAAAAAGCATATGCAGTTGTAGGCAGACAATTTGATTGGTAACAGAATTTTAAACCATTTTTCAGCAATAAAGATTAAATTGCAATATAATCAAATGCATAAACAGATGTAAAGGTAAAAAATTAAACAAGTCTGGGCTCGCTAATTTAACGGTCGAAAGGCACTAGAGATCGACTATTAATACCATGGGTAAGCTTCTAAATTTTCTCTGGTCAATTAAGTTGTTTAATCGCAAGAGCCAAGTATTTCATGTTCGAGGGCTGACTAGAGGCTATACCTAGAAGACCTTGTAGTTAAGCTACAATAAAAGGAATTTCTCATGAAATCATCGCCTGATGCTTACCTTTTCTTTGACCCCCCAAAGTCTTTTCACAATGATTCAATTTTGATGTGTGTGCTTATTTTGTATGCCTTGGGTTTTTTGCTTTTTTTTAAAAAGCGCCCACACTGGGAACCTCTAGGGCTCTAGTACCATAGGTGATACATGTGAGTGAAGTACCAAATCAAGATGAGATTTCTCTTCCAGCTTAAGATTTTACATTGTGGCACTTTGATTTTTTGTTTGTTTGTTTTCGGCATTTTAATTTTGTAACTTTGGGGGGTCATATAACATTGTTACCCTCCCCAGGCTCATCACACTAGTAAACTACCTTTATAATACTTAAGCTAAAGGTCAATAGGTACTAAGCCCACTAGAAAGTCCTGGTACATTTCACACAATGCTGCCTAAATCGGATTAAGAATCTAAGTAACCATTAATTATTAGGAAGGCATTCCCCATGGTATTAAGAGCAGATCTCTAACACCTAGCTTGGTCAAACCAGCTTAGTCAGACTGCTTGATTTTTAAACCTAGACAAGTGATTATGACAAAAAATTACATTGAATTTACTGTTTAATACTAAGCAATGTGTTGGATATTATACTACCAATCACAATTAAAGAAGACAAACATGGATGCAAAAAGATAAGGGGCAATGCTAATTGACAAGAAACACCTGTTTGTGTTGATGATCGCGCTAGATCTGAAAAGTGGATGAGAGAAATATCCCATGAAGGTCCAAATCCTAACATCAGCAACACGTTCCTGTACACACTAGGAAACACAAAGAATACCTCTAGGAGGCATATCAGTGGGAAAAGGTACCACTTATTGAACACACAAAAAAAAACATAAGGAACCCTAACCTAATTATTTACACTCCCCTAGAGAGTCAAGGGAATAGGATATTGTAGAGATTTGGGAAAAACCATAAGGCTAAACCCCTATCCTCGTCATCGAGATAAACAAAGTTATCATCCATGAAACCATATGTACCATCCGTGTAGTCATGTAAATCTTCTTCTTCATCATAGGTACCCATGTTTACTAATAAGGTCACTAGACGCATATAGTCATCTTGGTCAAAAGGGTAGGCTTGTGCAATGGGAGAAACGCTCTCTACTAAGTATCGGTCAGTCGTGGTCAAGAGACATATCAGCCATTCTAACTCCTCGAAATTCCTCTCACATGCTAGCGTACCTACCAAATCCCATTCACATGCAAGCAGCACTGGAAAGACCATGTGAAACATTTGTGAAAAGTAACAAGGGTACCTCTCACCCAAGGCAGGAGTGGATGACTCTAGTGTACTATCCATATCTGTACATGCAAATAGATGATGGTTAGAGTGCAAATATTACAAGGTCGTGTTCTTGTGCATAATGTGTTTTTATGGTTTTGTGTTATGGCTCTTGATCTTTTACTTTTTTATCTTGTTTTTGTGAGTATAAGGCTTTATGTATACATTCCCTAGGATTGGAGATTGAGAGGTCAGGGAGGAAGGTTGAGAGGGAAGCAAGTGAATGATGGATGTCAGCAAACACTCCCCTCTTCCTTGGGTAGATCATACCTTTTGGAATGATTTTGGCACCCTTTGAAACCAGTTGTTCTAGTTGGTAATAGGTGAGGATTTCTGCCATTAGTTTTCTATTACCTTAGGTGCCTCGTCGAGTTGCAAGGGTGGTAAGGTACTCTCCCAGGATCGAACTTAAAGTGGTTCATCAGGTGATTCTTGAACACTGGGAAGCGTGGATTCCTTGGTAGCTTTATGGAGGTCCACTATTGTAGGTGGAGGCTGTGGAGAAGCTTTTACCTCTATGGATGCATCACATGAGGAGCTAGAAGCTTCATGGGACTCCCCCCTTCCTGAGCTAGGTGGAACAAATTGTTCTTTCTTCGGTACCCAAACTAGCTCTGGAGCGGGTGTGTAGCATTCTGTGATTTTTTTCTTTTCACAATCGTCAATTTGTTTTGGAGCCACAAGATCCCATGGGTCAGGTGACTGGTAAGAACACAATCTACATTTTGGCACCCAGATTTGATCATTTCCTTGATAGTAGCCTTGGGCTTCCAATAGTCATTTAGGAGTCCAACGCCACATTTTCTTACTTTTCTTGGAGCGAGTGGTATGTTTCTTACAAAGCTTCTATTTTTTAGTACTAGCCATGGTTGCTAAAGAAGCTTTAGGGACCCACTTGTATGTTTTCTTTGTTACATTAGGATGAGTCTTGTCAGAAGCTATATGCATTGCGTGTAGCATATTTAAGGGTACGGGCATTTCATTCCCCTCCGGTGTTACCCAGGTTGTGCCCCTGTTTTCCCAAGTGTCTATGGTTACTGCTAGGTGGACCCAATCCACATTGTCCGACTCAGTCATTCTAGGTAGTACGTCCACATAAGGAGAATCTCCCCTAACATCAGTGTCCGCTTTACACGTGTAACAATACTGCAATGGGGCCGAGTGAATTGTGGCGTCAGATCTATGATCAATTATAAACCTGTTTCCTAGAGGATGTGCTCGACCAGTTACAAGATCCACTCGAATGACAGAATCTTGGAAGTGCAGGTAGACATGGTTCTTAGACCAGTCATGCACCATTTTTGCTTCCCTCATGAAAGGACGTCCTAAGATCATCTCCGATGCCATAGTGTGTGAAGGGGATCGGGGAGCACCACAGACGGAGAGTGAGAGAGAGAGAGAGAGAAGGAGACACACACGATGTGGGTGGGGAGACTCAAAGAGTGAGTAGCCCCCTATACACTTATGCTATGTATAAGGTATACAAGTCAGTGGGCGCCCAGACTCTGGGCGGCCGGGCAAGGCACAGGCGCCTATACCCCAACAACCTCCCACTTAAAGGCGATTGTGCCTTTAAGCAAGAGAACCTAGTCTAAAGACTACAAAAGGCGAGAGAAAACCGCTCTGAATCGATGCCCACTGGCTGGCTGTGATCGTGTGCATCCGGCTGTCCTGCTCCCGTGTAAGTCCATACACTACCAGACGTACCACACACGTACTACAAGTATGTACGCAATACCTGCATATCTCCCTCGTGCACTATGCCATCATCAGTCAACAAACGACTGACAACCCCAACTGCAAATGCTTCCACTGCAGCTGCGATATCTAGTCTCAAGATCAACATCTCATACATGAGACCACCGAATGCCGATGCAATGCTAGCGGGCCCTGCTAGCTCTACGGAGCATGCATCAACATATATATCCCTGGCAATAGGCATCTCTGACTGACGAGGCGTGTCAGCCACATGCATCTCCTGATTGTCCGCAAAAGACGCATCAACTTGTCTTGCAACCTCAGAGCAAACCAGCTGCTCTAAGTGTCTGCTGGAAGACATATCCTGCACAACTATATCCCCACGCTCACTGTCGAGCATAGAAAGGAATGACTGCATAATCACTGACATCTCAGCCTCCTCTGCAATCATCCACTGCAAACATGACCACTCAATCTGCTGTGACTCACTAGAGCTCTCATGCTCTAACTCCGTATGCATAGACTCTTGCACAACGTCCTCCTGTCGTGACTCACTAGAGCAAGACCGCTCTACCTGTCTATCCTGCATAGAAGTATCTCGCACAACTGACTCTCTGCTTTGCTCAGTCACTAGCAAAGCATGCATGTCTGACTCTGTCACCTCTCTGTGTGACTGCTCAAGTCGTGCCCCAACTGTGTGCACAACGAGCTCACTACTCTGCACTCCATGCAAAGCATCCTGCAACCCATAAGCAAAAGAGACTCGCCTGCTCTCTCGCTGTCTACCTGGCTGCATGATCACAGAGACAACACCGTCTCTCACGTGATGCACATGCAATGGGTAACCTGTACCACTCCTGGCACCTCTCGCAATCACTAGCGAACCCGAATGCATCACAAAATCTCGCTCTCGTAGCGAAATCTGACATCCACAATCTCTAAGCTGACCAATCTAGATCAAACTCACTGTCAAATTTGGTACATAGCGCACATGTCGTAACAAGTAAGATGTACCACTCGGTAATGACAGTCTCACATCTCCTGCACCTGCTATCGCATGCACCGATCCATCGGTCAAACGTACACTGCCAAGCATCCCGCTAGAATAGCTACAAAACCATTCACGATGTGACGTGACATGAAACATAACATCTGCATCTAGCAACCATTGCGAAGGGAGTGCACTATCCACATGTATAGCATCTCGTGCATAGCTCGAGGTAAAAGTGACATCCCTGTCACTAGTATACTCCGACTCTACATCTGCCTCAACTGTCAAAGCAACCGAGTCCATGGCATCACTACATACACCTCTGAGACTGCCATGTCTCCTACGATGTCGCATACGACGAAAACAGTGTCGTCTAACGTGTCCAGAATGACCACAATACCAACATGTCACATGTCGGCGTGCTCGTGAATGTACATGTCTCACACGAGTCCGTGATGACTCAGATCTATCATACATATCATGTAATCTGCGCCAAAGTGCTCTCGAAGTAGTCTCATACATAACAAGAGCATATACAGATTCCGCAAGGTGCAAAGAGAGCGTAGATAGTGCCATCTCCTCTAGATCCTGCCACTGATCATCAGACATGTTTGAAGGTCTACCTGCATCACCACTCAATGGTCGATGCAACCCTCGCTGTGTCAATGCATCAAGCATACACTCTCTCCATGCCGCAAAGTCTGACCCATCAAACACGCGCATCTGTGAGAGGTCACAATCTGATCGATCACCTGTCTCTGCCATGAGCACAATGTAGAAAACTAGAAAGCAAAACCACCTCACCAACAACACCTGGAAACTGTCTACAAATATGGCCAAAAACACAATGTAAAACCTGTGAGACACACTCCAAAATAGAGCTCCCGCAATGTCAACCAAATCAGCCCTAAACTGGCTCGAATCGCATCAACAAAAGTCTGCAAATATGGCTATAAAATCTGATGCAAAGTTGCACCAATAACCGTGCAAAGCCTTGCACAAAATCACAAGTCAATATGACTCAATCGCGCATAAATATCTGACAAAATTTTGGCAGATTCTCCTTTGTAACTGGAGCAAAATCTCAACAGTAAACCTCAAAGAGACAATAATATATGCCACAATGGCCAATCCGGGAATAAACTCGACCGGAATCACCTCACAAAGTCATACATATGAGCATACCCGCTCTTGCCGGAGTACCACTCAACGGCACCTCAAATGACATACATGTGAGTGATGATTGCTGCCAAAATACCTTTCAATCGATGACCAAATGTCTGCCAGATAACTATAGCAACATTTCGCAAAACCTTGCAAGATTTGTCGCTATGCACAATATGAAATACGGCACACAAGGGCATACACAAGTGACTCCAAACTCCAACCAAATGATGACTGAAAATCACCTGTCAAAGTGGGAGTAAACTCAACCACTAAACTGTCAAAGAGCAACCTACGGATACGAAGAAGCTATGGCGAGAACCTGGATAAAATCCAACAGAGTTTCTTCTATAAATTGAGCCAAATCTCAAATAATCTCAGCCATAAACAAATACACAAATCCATATATGGCATACATAAACCGCCAAGACCATGGCAACATAGCTCACTCTCGCATGAGTGGCTCTCTGGACAAATGCATATCCAAAAACCTGTGTACACCTATGAATTTGCTGGTTGCTGCAGAACATACTCCGTGTGTGTGAGATATACCAAAAACAGTGTTTTTGGGACCCGAAAGTGCACAAATAAACCTCCTGTTGTACCTGCTATAATTCAAAGCATAATTTCAGCAAATAGACATCACCATCGCGTCTGGATCGTGCCAAAACCTTGACCTAGACTCCTGGATCATGTAGATCTGACTCTGAATGACGGAGCTACGCAAAAAACTGCGTTTTAGAGCCCGAAAATGGCAAAAACGAGCTGCACACAGTCTTGAACCTGCTCCTGCTCCACTCTGCATGATGCAATGTCCTCTCAATGCAAGCTCCAACGCAAGAGCTCTGCCACAACAGCATCCAAGCACTCGAATGTCAAGCTCTCCTCCGCCGAGCACTTCTCTAACGAGCTCCACTGAGCTCAAAAGCTCCTCTCACCAAGGAAGCCGCAACCGCCTCCTCGACCAAGCTTGACCACACCAAGCTCCTAAGCTCCAAAGACAATTCTCCTCAAGCTAAAATCGCTCTCCGTGAAACTCCGCGATCGAACTCCACCGTCGAGAGCAAGCGAGCTATCGCCTCGAAGCTCTCAAAGCCGTCGTGCTCTCCGCGGTCACCATAGCTCTGATACCAATTGAAGGGGATCGGGGAGCACCACAGACAGAGAGTGAGTGAGAGAGAGAGAGAGAGAGAGAGAGAGAGAGAGAGAGAGAGAGAGAAGGAGGCACACACGATGTGGGTGGGGAGACTCAAAGAGTGAGCAGCCCCCTATACACTTATGCTATGTATAAGGTATACAAGTCAGTGGGCGCCCAGACTCTGGGCGGCCGGGCAAGGCACAAGCGCCTATACCCCAACAGTGTGTTTGGAGAAATCCATAACAATGAAGGTAATCCTTATTTTATGTCCAAAGACCTTGATCTTGAGATCTTCTAGCATCCCAATAGGTTTAACAATAGACCCATTGGCCATCTTCACTACTATGGTTGTGGTCGCAAGGTAAGGTCTTCCCATAGTTTCCCATCAATTTTTAGTCACAATGCTAACCCCAACGCCACCATCAAGGATTCCCTTTACAGTTAATCCCTTAGTAGTGATTGGTATGGTCGCATTGGATTCATCACCCTCAAAGTATTGTCCCAACTTGTTAACAGGTATTTCAATAACAAGGTTCTCATCTAGGTTGGGTTGTGGATCTAAGTGTTCCTCCTCTATTGGTATCTCCCCAACTCCATCCATTTGTGCAAATTGTGGTAGCCCAAACTTTAGTTCTCCATTGAGGAAGGCTCGAAGAGCTGAGACTAGCTCAGGGTCTTTATATAGTTTAGACATGATGGTGGTTCTAACTTCTGAAGGCATAAAATCCATCAATTTGGCAATGTTTAACGGCACCTTTTGGCCTTGAGTCCCTTGACGTGGGGAAGATGGGATCTCCATTTCTTTGATAGGATCAAGTAGTCCCTCTGTAAACATTCTTTCCATCAAGAAGTGAGTACATCCACTTTCCCATGACTTTAAGTCACTTTCTTCTTGGATGACACTAGGTATGGCTAAGGTTCTATGGATTTGGTGAGGTTGTTGCTGCGTAGGGAACACGGTGTCTGTAATTAGGATGTGCCTAGGTGCTGGTTCTAGATCCCTTTGGGTATCTTCTACCAAACTCCTTAATTGCTTGACTCGCTCAATCTCCTCTGTAGGGTCTGGATAAGTTCCTATTTTCTTCTTGGATCCTAGCCATTGTGGCTCATGAAGGTCTTCCTTGTTGGTTTCTATCTTAGTGGTCGTTTTGGTCTCCATGGTTTCACCTGAATCAGAATCCTCTTCAGCATCATTCATATATACGGGGTCGTCATCAGTCCCTATTTTGGTCTTTGAACTGGGGTCTGACTTCGCTGTTTTTTGCAATCTCTTCCTTCGTGTTTTCTTCTTTTTTTGAGATTGGGCAATTGATGCCGTGTCTCTTTCCTCAAGAATATAGTTTTGTTTTTGGAGCATTGATCGTGTGAGTACGTTTACTGTATCACAGGTGTACTTTGTGATGGCTCCTCGGTAACTTCAATCAAGTTTAATGGCGTGATCTTCGGTGCATTTGGATTATTTGGACATTGGGCAATCAAATGATCTATGCCACATCGATTACACATTAGTATCGGCATTGTAGACGTGCTTGCTTGATTGGTTTGCGTTAGTGTGGCATTCTTTTGTAGACTAATAGGACACTCAACTACACGATGTGGACCTCCACACTCATAGCATTGAAGAGGTGGTCTCTTGGCAGTGTAATTGATATTTTGGCCTCTTGCAGCAAGAACAACTACTTGATAGACAGGTTTGACTTGTCCTCAATAGTCCTCCATGTAGTATTGTGGACTTTCTTCAAGCACATCCATCCCATAGGCAATATTAGGATCTATATCTTCCTCACAGCCTTCCAAACAAGCAATAGATGACTCACAACCCACTTGATTCACAGAAGTGATTCTCGGATGTGGTGGTTGCGGTCCTAGCACTGGAGGTGGTAAGGGTGTTGTTTGAATGACATTTTGGGCCCTAGGGACCATGTGTTGTGTTGTTTGTTCAAGAGGTGGGGCCGACATCAATGCAGGCACTCGAGGTGTGTCTGTCCATGCTAAGGTTGGTCTATTGGCCATCGCACACTTAAATACTATGCAATCCTTAGCTTGATGACCATACCTCCCACAAGCATTGCAGTTCCCATTGAATTTTACTCTAAAAGTAGGGCATTCACTGATACTATGCGGTCCATAGCATACTGAGCACCATTGTTGCTCCCTTCTTGGATACATATGATTGTTTTGCGGAGCACGATTGTTTTTTAAGACTCTCTTGAATAGCCTTGGTGAGATCTGCTAAAGTCATCTCAGATATCTTTGGCTCCTTAGCAATAGGCTTTAAGGTCATTGGCTGGTGCCCTGATGCTTGCGAGCTAATAGATTTACGCTCAACAAACACTCTTTCTCCTTGAATCATTAAATTATCCTCCAATTGGATCGCATTGGTGGTGACTGCTTCCCAAGTGGTGATACCTCTAATGACTAGGCCATTGTAGATATCCTCATGTCGTAACCCCCTAATGAATCTATCAAGCAATTGGTTATTGTTGAAGCGCTCATTTGGATTACAACGAGAATTCAAATGCTTTAAGCCACTAATAAAGT
Organism: Adiantum capillus-veneris; assembly: GCF_014529385.1. Classification (NCBI taxonomy): domain Eukaryota; kingdom Viridiplantae; phylum Streptophyta; class Polypodiopsida; order Polypodiales; family Pteridaceae; genus Adiantum; species Adiantum capillus-veneris. The sequence continues at coordinate 157,230,670 of NC_140936.1, read as the reverse complement.
CTCTCACGGACTCTCCTTCCTCTCGTTGGGCTTTCTAGAGCTGAGAGGCTATACCCCAAAATTTTTGTGTGAGCTTGGCTATTTGTACTGCCTTACTTCTAGGCTCTCTATCAGGCGTGTTACGCATATTCTCAGCAATACATCGACCAATAGCTTGAGCAAATGTTGCCAAGTCACCTAAGTGAGCAGGCATCGTGGGTGGAGGTGCTCCAGAGACTACATGTGGAGTAGGTATTGGCATTGGTCTTGGCGCATAGGAAGCCCTTGGGTTCCATGTTGGGTACGATGTTGTGCCATGTGGCGGTCCATAGTTCATATGTGTGGACTTAGGCATAGTAGACGTCGGATGTGACATGCTAATGCTAGCCGGTATAGTCCCATGGAAATAAGAACTTGGGTGTTGTGGTTGGGGAGCATAGGTAGTTGAAACAATGGGAGGGGTAGGGACTACACGAGTGCGATGATCCCCTGGAGAAACAACATCTGGAGGATCCATCGAACTTACTGAGGGAGTCTCCATTTGCGATAAGTTCGGTTGTTTAGCCTTTCCTGTATCTAAGAATCTCATGAGACCCGTTGAAGGCATGTTGATCCCCTTGTTCTGTCTCTCTAACTCAATGATCCTATGACTGACCTCACTACTCTTTGTTGGTTATCCTCCACACTAGTAGCACCCATTGTGGATTGTAGGACATCTAACTAGCCCACGTGATAGGTGTGACCTGTGTATAGGTCGGTCAGAGTTTTCGTTTGTAGTTCGTACTCCTAGTTCTCATTTAAGAACACTCCATCTAGGATTGAGGTGCTAGGTGCAATGTTGCTTTCTAGGGGTTGGCCCTTAGCGGTTGCTAAGTCAGGAGCACTTAATTGCTCTCTTAGCAAGGATATTGACATAGGGGCTTTCACTTTTAACTCTCTTCGTTGCTCCGTCTTGTGTAAGCTCTTGATTTCCTTTTTCCTTGCTGCAAGGATATACCGCTCAACCTCTTGCACTTCGACAAGGCTTCTACCATTGGGTAATATGACCTCAGAGGGAAATAACTCTGAAGAGTCAGGAGGTGCAGTGAATGAAGTATTCACGTGCACATTCTCTAAGGGTATAGGGTCTACGTTGTTCACGAATGGAGAATTTACTTCCCCACCCCCCTCATTTACATCATTAGCTCCATGTTCGGAGCGAGTGGCTCTACTAAAGGTTTCCTTCAGGCGACTAAGCACGCTCGGCCCGGACCGCGGGCCCATGGCCTGCATGTCTTGGCTTGAGCTATCAGGATTAGGCATTGGAAAACCCTCCATGACATCGTAGTCAGAGAAAGAGTTACTAGTCGCTATATTCGGGTCTTGGTTTGTACTACCTTGGGTCCCCGTCAAGGGCCCGAAACCTAAAGTAAGTGGATATTGAGAGCTCGCGTAAGTCAAAATTCTCTCTATTTGCTCCGTCTCTAGCACACGACCAGAGCGCAGATGCATGTGCCTTTGCACCCTACAAGCGTTGGCGAATAACCTCGAAGGTTAACTGCTTACTTTTTTAAGTGTCCGTTTTCACTCGTGTTTTTTACGTTTTTAATATTTTTGAATCATCGGTTTTTTTATTGAAGTGTGTGATAGCTCAAAACAAGCGTATCACTCAGAGGTTTGCGGTGTGCTTTACAACACAATGTTCGGTCACCTGAAGCTCCGTTGGTCCTCAAAAAATCGACTTTTAGCTACTTGTGAAGCTAAAATTCGTAATTTTAAAGGGCGATAGATGCCTAAGCCTGTGCGTGAGCTTGGGCTTGGTTCTGGGCATGGGTCTGGGAGATATTCTCGATCTCGGTCCTACCTTTATTATTATTATTATTTTAAATATTTATTAAAGAATAAGGTCGCCGCGGCCTGCACGAGAGTACACATACACTCTACCTACCTACTTTCAACTAATACACCTACTTTTACACACTAACACACTCTATCAGCTCTCACAGATCTACTTCCTACTTACTGTACTTTATATTACACAGAACTAACAACCTTATTACTAACACCTTACACACAGAAAAAACACAGTACCTTTGAAAACTCCATTAACAAAAAAAAATACACAGTAGCAACACAAAATCCTTCTTCTCAACACACACCCCCTCCTTCCTTACCTTTCCTACAATTGAAATTGCACCACAAAAAAAGCACACAGTGCCATTCAAGCTTAGTGTATGGCATTCCCTGTAACGGTGCCAAAAATGTGCGCGTATGTCGCACGTGTCAATGCAAGGAACTTGCCGATACATCGTGTGCGAGCCACAAATGACTCCAAGCACACAACAAGCCTAAACTAGTAAGCTCAAAGATGGTGTTGGTGTGTCACTCACCGCTCTACGCTTCTTGTTGTGGAAGATTCCTCGCCGCAAAGAAGAAGGAGACGCCGCTACGCCGCGCTCAACCGCTTCACCACCGTCGTGTCGCCGCAATGCTCGATCGCACACTCTCTCTCTCTCTCTCACGCATACACACACACACACAAGGAGATGAAGAAGAAGAAGATGGAGATGGAGCAAGAGCACTCTTCAATTGCACAAATGAGAGAATGCGTGAATTTTAGGTTTAGTTGACTTTTATATGACCTCACCCCATTCACACTTGGGTGCCCATGCTTAGCCAACTAATCCCTTGAATGTTCTAGTTAGAGTGCGCCTCTCATCGGCGATCACTCTTACCCTTTTCCTATTGGACCGACAAGCCCAATACCTGACTCTACCAAGTAAATAATACAACGTCCGTCGTAGGTGATATGGTGTCCGTGAGCCGTGAGGGTTAACAAGCAGCAACGCCAATATTGGCGGGCTACCGCGATCGAACGGAGTAGCCTAGTGAAAACTCAAACCAACATAAATATGTCAATTCAAGGACGTAGCTAACCCGACTAGTGCATGGAAACATTAATTGCAAAGTCCTAACGACAATGCATTGAGGAGAAAGGTGTCACTCTCAAGACAAGAAGCAACTAAAGGGATAATGCCTAAGTCTCCTATGCTGTCTATTTCTCACTCTAATGGTCATTGTGGTGTCAAAAAATTCCAAGTGACATGAAACTTGAGAGTGGGAATCTCTAGGATATGGTAAATAGGTACCTAACAATCGAACCTGCAAAAGTCATAGTTGAGTATGTGAGCGACTGTGATTGTTGCCACCTCTTACCTTCACCAAAAATGACAAATGAGGAGTTGTTGGCTTCTCCTAGGGCCTACTTACTTCTATCCATGCTTAGTTTCACTTAAAACATCATTAACAACTCACAAAGAGCAAATAAACACACAAGGTGACCTAGAGCTAAAACTTCTCATTGCATCGCGCACACGTGCACACACACACACACACACACACACTCAAACACAACACACAAGACATGTACAAGATGCTACGAGTGAGAGGAAGAAACAGAAGAAGTTTTATTAGCAATGCTCACCCGTACAAAGAGTAGTGAATGTGACAGTGTAGGCGAGCTCTTCACCACATAAGCTTTGTAGTTATCAAATGCTTAATAATTACAAAATTTTGGCTTATATACCTAGGGTTAAAATTGGGTATTTGGCTTGAAATAGATAACTATTACAAGAAATGTGGTGGACTAGGCTATCTAGCCTCTCATTAAGTACAAAGCTATTTCGGTAAGATTAGATTTTGCCCGAGGTTATGAATCACAATGCCGGCTTAGGCAAAAAATGAATAATTAAGTGGATGATTTTTTGTTGACCCATTGGATTTGGCGTGAGCTGGTCCTTTGCTTCAACACAATCATTATAGAACACATGATGCAAACATAAATAAGCCCCAACAACAAGTGTGCAAGCAAAGATCACAAAAGTATTGAACTTAATTTCCTGCAGGAATTTAACGCTCTCAATAGAGAACAAGCACTCTCAAGTGATAATCACACATAAAACCTTATGCATACAACTCCCACTAGAACTAAAATCACTGATAAAAACCTGTCACTAATACATCTGTTGTGCACAAGCTGTAACTATCTATGTACTTGTGAAGTTATATTTGTGAGTTTTCTTTGAAAAGCCGTCCATGACTATGCATATGCAATACCACATACATGACCATGAAGAATATAAATCATGGCCAAGAACGGATATGGAAATCCAAAATTGCTCTCAAAATGCATAAACAACACAAAATATCTGTGAACACATGAAATCTTTTGATAATGGCAAGCTATAACTCCACCTATACTTGCCTCCCACTACCAACAAGCTCTCTCCTTGTTTTACTCTCTATGATGCTAGAGAGCGTGTCTTTGAGACTCTAGAGTCGATGTTACCATCGTCACCGATGTCGATGCCGATGACGGGTGTCACTCCTCTATAGAAGAGACACCTCACCCAAGCATGTCGACGATGCAACTGTCTGTGGAAAATCGTGGCAATGTTGAAGGAGTGACAATGTGCTCTCTCTCACGAGTTATGCTCAAATCTCCAAAGCCAATGTCAAGCACAATTTATGAGTGCGCCATCGAGTAAAGACGAGAGTATGTGTGTGTGTGTATACAATGCCGAATGCCAAACACAGCTTTGTGTTCCCTCTAATGTCGGATCCACTTTCTCCAGTCCTTTGTGTATTTTGTAGAGCCACGCTCTCCACACACCCTATTCTCTGCTCTAGTACCACTTGTGAAGTGCAAGTGCACAGAAGCATGTGTGCATGCATTGCTATGAAAATGGAGAGCGAGAGCACATAGTGGGTGGAGCATAGTGAGGAAATTAGCCTCACACTCAAAAGAACAATGTTAGGGTTAGTGATGGGTTAGTAATGGGTCCAGTCAGTTGGCTTGAACCTCAACACTATGTGTTACACAGAGCATTGTTTTGCAAGAAATTGATTTTCATTCCTTGGTGGAATGCAAGAGTTGCTCACTATAGCTACATACAAAATGAAGGAAGAGGACATAGATTCACGGTGCCTCTTTTGGGAATGCCTCAATGACACATTGGTCAAATGTGGGTGTGAAAACCCGCAAATGTCTTTGAATTCATGGGAAATAAAGTGCAAGTGAATTGGAATGCAATGCACCATGTGTTCAATGGGGTAGTAAGGACAATTTGATGGAGGGATGGGAGCGTTCTTGTCTTTTTCATTGGAAACAAAGCAAGGATCAACACACGATCAAGTATCTAGTCGCACCCTTGCAAGCAGCACATAAAGAAATGTATGAGAAGTGGAGACAAGTACCATCCAAGGAGGCAACTACACCCAAAGCCCGATTGATACGACAATGATGGCAATTAGGTAATTGTATGAACAAAACCTTGCATACATGGATACATGGCTAAGTTAGTGGGAGGTCCGGATTGCCCATTGGTGTGGCATCATGACCTCCATTGAAAACAACATGAATGGTCTCACCTTGCACACAAATCTTATTGAAAGCAAACATGGGAGCTAGCTGGCAGGAGAAGGACCGACCTAGCAAATCCACTTCTGCAGAGTAATAAGGCTATTTTGTACTTATGAAAAAAATATTTAGGGAAGGGTTCATCCTTGCAAAGGCTTGCCGAGCAACTTAGTAATCAACCATCTCATGCCACACAGATCATTAATGGAGCTATCGAGGGAATGCCATGCTATAGAGTGCCCTCAACTCTAAGGGAAGACAAGAAAACGTCTTGAAAAAAGAGGTTTCCAACAAAGGTGATTAAGGTTGAGGATGAGTCAACTCATCGACCAGGGTAAAATTCAGTCACAAAGAATTGGCAGCCAGGGGGATGGCCAAGGAAGATAAATTTTGCAGATAAAGGGTCTTCAAACATGCTTGTTAAGAGGAATGAAGGGGGAGGCCTATGGTAAAGGAGAGCAAGATCAACAAAGCAGTGTGGTCTATTTGGAAAACCTGCATAAGCAACAAAGGTTTTGTCTCAAGAAAGTTTTAGATTGCCATATTTTGGATAGCAATATTGACACACAATCTTGGGCAATACTGACCATTTGGCCAGTGCAAATAGGCACAAACCTTTCTCCGGAGGAAGTACAAAAATTGTAGGTGGAGATCAAGTGGAACAAGTTGCAAGGCAATGAACTCCACATATTATGGCGACTTCATCAACCAATGAGAATGTGATGAGGTCGTTGTATAGGCTAATATAGAGCAATTATTCAAACACTCAAGATGGGCTACAGACAAAATACCACACAACTATTTCAGTGGAGGAAACCCGTAAAATTGCTTCAATTCTAAATTTGAAGGCCAGCATGATAGAGGAGAATTTTCAAGCCAAAGGAGTGGGCAAAGAGCCAAATTGTATGTTGTCAGGGGATAAGCGTTTGAAACATGAGCCGGGTAGGCACCGAGCCTGTGGCGGTGAGAGGTGTGAAAGAGAGAGAATAGTAGACATTGAAAGATCTGGTAATCATCGTAATCATTAATTAATTGAATAATGCTGTGAGTACATTGTAATCCTTAGCCAAGGAGGGATGTTAACAGCATTGTCACTTGGACCATCTACTAACTAGGAGTTTAAGCTCCTATTTTATAGGATTAACCGGGCTGTTAACAACACTGAGACTTAATAGGATGTTTAATCAATCTCTAACCGATGACGGCGAAGGAAATTCCCTCCTATTGCTTTATCTGCCTCAACTACCCTCAAGATTCTTCAAATCTTTATTTAAGTCCACTTTGTCAATCATCATGCTTCAACATTCTCAAATGTTCTGCAGCTTCTTGCTCTTTTTGCTTTGCATTGCCTTAATTACCGCTCACAAATTTTGACTTCTCCTCTGATCCACTTGCTCTTATTGCCGTCAGGCTCTATATGCCCTTGACGATTTCTCTTTTCGAGTTCAAGAGAGAGTAAGAGGGTTTCACTGCTTTATCTCCTAGATCGAGAGAGAGAGATACCTCTTGATTAAGCTCAAAAATAGAGAACATGAGGTTCTAGCTTGCATCTGCACGCCTTCTACCGTGCCTTCTCTCCTTTCACTAGGTCAAACAATCCTTGTTTATGCAACAACTAACCCTTTGCTTGCCTTTTCTGGATTACCCTTCTCTCATGCAACACAACCTCCTCAATCGAGGCTCGACCTTGCTTCTCACCCGAGAGAGAGAGAGAGAGAGAGAGAGAGAGAGAGAGAGAGAGAGAGAGAGAGAGAGAGAGAGAGAGAGAGAGAGAGAGAGAGAGAGAGAGAGAGAGAGAGAGAGAGAGAGAGAGAGAGAGAGAGAGAGAGAGAGCTTTAAACGAAAGCGATAGAGAGAGAGAGAGATTCCCTGCCAGTTAGCTCCCTCTTGCCTCCTCTCAAGCCCTTCCGGCACAGTTCGTATCCCTTCTCCCTTCCTTCTCAATGCCTATGTCTGAGAGCAAGAGAAAGAAATTGGATTCCTTTCCTTGCTTAAGACGAGAGATCGTTCTCTCTTCTTCCCGTAACCCCCATCATGTCTTGCCCGTGCAACCCTTTTCATGCTCCTCTTGTTGCTCAAGCACTCCACACATTGAGTTCCCTCTTCTTCTTGCTTATCCCCACAATACTCCTCCTATTATTAGCTTTCCCCTAATTTCACAACGACGGCGCCGTTGTTGTGGGAATGAGGGTGATGATGTGGCATTTGTTTTCCGAGGTTCACCATTCCACAATACCGGCCAGGACACGATGAGCAAATTCCGTTTCATGCTCGTCTGCTTCTGAGCCCCATGCAGGCCGCTGCATGTTTTTTCCTCCCTGCACAGCTTGCACTACCCTGTTTACGCCATCCCCATATCCTATTTTCCCTTCACACTCATTCACACCCCTATTAATTTAGGGTGACCATTTCACTTTGGCCTTGGGCAGCCGGCCCTAGTGCTTCATTGGGCAGCCTTAAGCTTTGTAAGGGCACCACATTTGGCATACATATTGGGCAAAGCATTGTCAAGCTCAACATCTTTACAGTCCTAGACAATATCAATGTGAATTTTGATGCCCGTAAAAAGTCTTGAATAGTGCCACATGCCTGCAACATGCAAGTATAAGTGATTGCATTCGCCAAAAGGCATCCTCTTCGCACTTGATGAAAATAGCCTAAAGCTCCTTACCGCAGCCGAGTTGGGCGTTCCCCGCAATCATTGCAATTCAAGAGATGACATTTCGAACACGAAGCTCATCAAAAACCTTATGTGCTTCCGTACGGGCACCACATTTAGCATATATAACTTCCAAAGCGTATCGATTTTTGTCATTCCTTGATTGAAGCTCAAAATTCCCAAATGGCACAGCGATTGAGCGGACCAGACTAGTACGAAACCGGATCTTTAACTCGCGATATCTTGGTAACCTTAACTTCGATTGCTGATCTGAAAAGACCGACGTGCTCCACAAAGTGAGCACTTCAGGCCCATGCATTCACTTCATCTTTGATCCTTCAACTGCACTTGCCCAATTAGGTACGGATCTGCATCAACTTAAACTTCAAACTACCATAACTTCCTCACCGTAGCTCCAATCGACGAGCCGTAAAGATAGGCCGGTAGAGCACTTCAAACAATGCAATCCTGGATCATAAACTCCCATTTGTGCTCCCTTCAAGAATACTCTTTTTTAGCATCTGTTGGCCCTTTCAAAACCACATCTGACATATGCTCCCTTCAAGCATACTCTTTTTTAGCATCGTTAAGGCATGCGTTGGCCCTTTAAAACCACATCTGATATACATTAATCATAAAACTTGGCCTATTAACAAGCCCTGATCACTGATCATTAATCACCTAAGCTTCAAATAAGCTCAACGTCCATTTTTCTGGTATCTTTCTTAGCATGGGAGCAGAGCTGCACGACAACGTGCTTGGATTTGCAAGATCGTCTTGCACGCAAGTGATCTTATCTTGCATGTAACTATATTTACTTTGTATTCTTGCATGATTAGGCTTAAGCCACAATGAGAATATGTTTATCCACCAGTAAGTTATTGGTGAGGTTCAAGTTTTCAATGCACTCAATAGAGATCACACCTATCCTACCGTAGATATGTAACTAGTTTTTAAATCGCTTTCCCCTACAACAACACATGTTCTCTCTTCTTGTAGTATTTGCAGTTTTGGAATCCCAATAATGAAAAATTATGAATAGTACAAATTTTTAACATGATTCTCTAATGAATGTTATTTGTCTTGAACACATTATAGAGCATTGTCTTGTACTTTTCTTACTTCTTTTGTCATAGGTTTTGAGGTTATTGAGGTGTCAAATCAGTTATCTATTCATTACTCACAATGTCTGACAATCTTGAGACTTCCATAAAGTCTACTTGGGATGCTCTGGAGGCCATCCCAATGGTGAAACAACATATGGAAAATAATGGTTCAAGCAGGCTATCAAGACAAGTTTTAGAAATATATGGCCTTTATCGAACGTGCATGGAGCTCAAGATGCCCTCTTTGCAAAGCTTGAGTGTAAAGGTGCAATTCAACATCACTTGCTAGAAGACAACTGGGATCATCACGAAGGCGGATGAGGGAAAATCGAAGGAGCAGCTAGGGAGTTTGATGAATAATCTCTTACCCGTAGAGGACAACACTAATACAAACCAGGGCCTTTGAGTAATTGATTGTGGGCGCAACTCATAAAGAGATGCTTTATGTGTTTTTTATGAATCATAAATGTTCATATTTTTTATGTTTTGATCATATTGTCCAATATCTAAGCAATGGAGCATTTTGAGAGAAATAACATGTATGCCTATGTCTCACACGATCTATGTTTTTGTTGTCCAAGATCTAAACGATGATGATGAAATGCTTTTTATGAATAATGGAAGTCCATCTTTTCGAAGCTTTTTAATTTTTTGTTTAAGATTTGGGTGATGGCTTATTTTGTTACTTATGATATGTATCTCTATATCTCATACGATCCATACTTTATCTCTCTCTCTCTCTCTCTCTCTCTCTCTCTCTCTCTCTCTCTCTCTCTCTCTCTCTCTCTCTCTCTCTCTCTCTCTCTCTCTCTCTCTCTCCCCCCCTTGATGGAGAGGGGCAGATAGGGTGGGAGAGTCATAAAAATAGATTAGATAGGCCTTTGTGGTATGCATTTTTTCTCTTCCTATCTCTCTCCCTCCCAGACACATATTCTCTCTCTCTCTCTCTTTCTCTCTCTCTCTCTCTCTCTCTCTCTCTCTCTCTCTCTCTCTCTCTCTCTCTCTCTCTCTCTCTCTCTCTCTCTCTCTCTCTCTCATATTTTCTCTCTAGAATCTATTTGGAATCTACTTGTCGAATTCCAAAAGCGCTCCCTAGAAAATGCTCGCCAAAAAAAGCCTCGACAGAGGAGCCATAGGAGGGGAGGGCAACGCGAGCAGTTTAGGAGCTAGTAAGGGCCAGTCAGTATAGGCAAGGAGAGCACAAGAATCCTCTAATGGATCTTAGAATTAATATCTTTTTTAAAAAGTATATTAATAGGTCACGGTTCTAATGGGCAGTAGGTATGACTAGTTTGTCCTTTAAACAACCAAGGCAAAGAAAGTAAAATAGCTATTTTCAAGTAGTGTTTTAGCCCAAATTTTTGTGCTTCAATTTTTTTTTTTGCAAACCTTTGAAAAATGTAAAGCATGTATTTACACATCATAGGAATAGGAATTCTCTAGCATGTTCTACAAAGCTTACAAAACGACCATATAACATGACATTTGGCAATGCGGGAGAGAGTGTTTTCTCTCTATTTTGTTGTGTATAACGTGCTAATTTATTTTCATCCACTACCACAATGTTCTCTTGATATGAGCTTCTCTTTTGAATTCCTAAGATTCAGCTATGGCTAAAGAAGGTCCCACAATTGTAATTGACTTAGGTACCACCTACTCTAACATAGGTGTGTGGTAGCATGATCGTGTGGAGATCATTCCCAATGGCCAACGAATCCATACCATGCCTTCCTATGTGGCCTTCATGACATAGAGCACCTTGTTGGTGATGAAGCCAAGAACCAGGTGGTTATGAATTATGTCAACATTGCTTTTGATATGCTACCTTATCATCTTAATACTTGCCTTGTTCTTTGATTGAAGTAGGGGCTTTCATGGATGCGTTTTGATCTTGTTATGGTTACTATCAGGTTATACTTGCCCTGACCAAAAAACTTGTGCATCCATTCTTTCTGTTGACACATGCATGCCTATATCATGCTTTGAGTAGTTGTTTCTATGTGCCATACATAGTTGGCTCGAGGATTGTGCTTGATGTCTAGGCATTGTGGACATGTATCAACCCTTCTGTGTTATAGCAACACATATCTCACTTCACTTCTTTCTTTTGGTTTTTGTTGTAGATCCCAAGCACTTGATTCAAAGACGATACTTTGATCCACAAAACTAGTTTTTTGAAGAAGAAATCTCTTCCATGGTACTGATCAAGATGAAAGAAATTGTGGAACGCTTCCTGGGTACCACAATGAAGAATGCCGTGATTACGATCAGTGCTTATTTCAACAATTCTCAAAGGCAAGCTACTAAGGACACTGTTGTCATATCTGGCTTGAATGCTCCTTGAATGTGATGAGGATTATAGATGGAACCTACTTTTGCAATTATTTCCTATGGTATGGATAAGAAGACTACTAGCCATGGTGAAAAGAATGTTCTCATTTTTTATCTTGGAGGTGGAACCTTGTATGTCTCCCTTCTTACAATTAAAATAAGTGTCAAGATTATTTAGCTTTGTGTTGTGGAATGTTTAACACACATGATGGCATTCTTGACTCAGGAAACCTTCTTGTATTGAAATTGTGAACAAAATTATGGATTTTGTTGATAATATTGGAAAAACCCCACAAGGGGGGGGGGGGGAGACAAGTCCTAGCAAATCTGGATCTTTATCCAGGGCTGAGATACTCTCTAGAAAGGCCCTTCCTAAATTCTTGGCATGACCTTTTGATTTTTTTCTCCAATTTCTTCAGACCACTTTCCCAAATGGGTGTAATTCCCTTCTCCTATATTGGTGTCTCTCCATTACTCATCACAGTCTCATATAGTTGGGTAGTATCTTAAAGGATAATGCACCGTTTCCTCCAGATCTTGATCTGGCCTAAGCATATTTGTTTATTCGAAAAGAAAACATTACTAAATGTATATTATCTTACATGTTCTCTAGTAATCCCCTTCATATACATAAAAGAATACATTACTAAAATTATATTATGAGACATCTTCTCTAGTAATCCCCTTCATTTACATAAAAGTTCATTTATTTACAGATAATCCACAAGAGTTCAAATTGTTCTTTATATACAAATGCAAACAACAACCAACAGCCTATCCTCACAAACATTGCTGCTACCAAGAGGGTTGGAACCCCAATGCTTTAACTACTGGGTAGGGATTTTATATTTACGTAATTACCACAAATTTTGTGTGATCACAAGGTCTTATTGACACATTTACATGATTACACTTAACATGACCACAAACAATACGGTCAAGGGCGACTTGGAAACCCACTAAAATCCCGTTGGGCTTTAAATTTTTCCCTGCGGGCCGCGGGGTAACCCTAAAGCCCAGCAGGCCCACATAATTCTATATATAGGGCCCCAATCGGGCCCGCTGGGCGTTACTCTTTGAGCTATCTTCAAAGAGAGAGAGAGAGAGAGAGAGAGAGAGAGAGAGAGAGAGAGAGAGAGAGAGAGAGAGAGAGAGAGAGAGAGAGAGAGAGAGAGAGAGACAGCTGCCTTTGCAGGTACATCGAGAGGAGAGAGGGGGTCGTGTGGGAGCGTGCTCTGCATCGCAGTGCGCGATAGTAGGCGGAGTACCTGACCACATGACCCGGGTTTAGTGTTGTGTGTGTATATGTTGTGTGGTAGCGTGCCTTTTGTCATATTGCACGGCAATCATAAGGTACCTTACCACACAATGGGAGTGTGTGCGTAAGCTGTTCTACGGAACAGTGCTTACCACGGGGGCATCACCTCGGTGACGCGAGGAAGATGGTGTCCTTGTGCTAAGTATTGGCTTACTATCTGGGTACTATGCCGGTAACGCGGCGAATCTAGTATCCTTATGGTAAGTAAACTTCCCTTCCCCTTTCCCAAAAAACATATGGGCATCAATCAGTAATGCGGCTATATGATGCTCGTATGCAAGACATTATTTCTCCTTAGATTCAGGCGGCACTCGGTCGGTAATGCGGCTAATTGAGTGTTCGTTTGTTAGAAACATTTGTTTTTGCATATATGTGGCGTTCAGGTCATTAACCCGGTCGTACGAACGTCATATAATTTGTATGTGCATGTGTGTTAATGTTTTAAGTATTAAGTATATAAAATACTTGGTCGGTAACGCAACTGTGTCGGTAACGCAGCTGTGAAGAGTATTAAGTATATAAAATACTTAATCGGTAACGCAGCAGTGAAGAGTATTTCATATACAAATGTTTGAATTGTTTGATTTTGTTGTTTTAAATGTTCTTATGAAATTATAAACTAGCTAATCATATTCAGAAGAATGCTTTATTCATCAATCATCGATATTTTGAATGCTAAATATTCATCAATCATCACAATTTGCATGTTAAATATTCATCAATCATCAATCATTCATTGCTATTTTAAATGTTAAATATTCATAATTCATCAATCATCATTATTTTAAATCTTAAATATTCATCATTCATCAATATTTTTATTCATCAATCATCACAATTTGCATGTTAAATATTCATTTTTATCTTTTTGAAGGACCCCAAGCATCATCGATATTTTTGTAGCTACATTTATATAAATTCTCTGTAAAAAAGAATTTGCACACAATTTGCATGTTAAGAATTCTTTTGTATCTTTTTAAAGAGCATCAATCATCATCACTATTTTAAATACTACATTTACATTAATTCTATGTAAAAAAGTGTGTGAACACAATTTGCATGTTAAATATTAATTTTTATCTTTTTAAAGAACAAGACTTTCTTTGCAATTTCCTAGCCTGATTTGTATGCTTCCAATGTTTTAAATGATCTAAAATAAAATTGACAATATATACATCACGATGCATGTATCTTCCATGAGGCTTTGAATTGTTTTAGATTTTTACCATGTTCTGTTATATCTGGACAATTTTATTAGAATGACAAATTTATTGTATTTTACACGAGCAAACATACATTTACAGTCAAAATGATTATCAAACTGAATAAATACAATCTTGTTGAATTTTTTGAAGTCTTTAAGCCGGTGTGTACTTTCTTTAAACTAGTGTGTGCGCACAATGAAAAATATAAGGTAAAAATTCTCTTTATGCTGAAATGTTCCAGATTGTTAACATGTATTGTTTGATATGGATGAAGTTCTTATAAACCACTTGTTTGCTGTGCATTTTACACGTGTAACAGATTGCAGTTTAAAGTGAAGATTGTTTTCAAGCGCACTCTATATTTTCATGCACATTTATCAAGGTCTTCAAGTCATGGTTGAGGGTTTGCCTGAATTTGTGTGAGAGTGTTAGTGCAGTGTACAACCATGAATTTGTATTTGATATGCTGTTTTTTTTATGTCCATTACAAAAATGATGCTAGATCAAAAGAAAAGTATTATACGTGCCATTCAAAAAGAATATATTTGGGCAATATCATCATGTGCAGATGGTCACATACAACAGATGTCTTCATCAAAGACCTCACTAGTGAAAGCGATGTATTCATCAAAGACCTCACTAGTGCTATATGCGAGAACACAGAGCATAGGCTGCGAGGTGAAGGCCAATATGAGTTGCTGATTCTAGCAGGGATTCAAGAATTCGACTCCCACCACAAGGTTAGGACAGTGTTGGGCAATATGAAAGTATGTTGCAGAGACTTAAAGCAAGATATCCCTCCTGCTTGCGACATGTCAAAATTAGAGCTCCAGGATAAATTGTGGGAGGAATAGAAGGTAAAGATGAAGCGTGTGAAAGCACCAAGCAGCCTTACCCAAGAGATTGAAGATGGACCATGCGCAAGCAGCTTTGGGAGGTCGATCAGATGCCAACGGCACCGACACAATCATGCGCACGGCCTTGAATGCCAAGTGTGCTTATCTTGTTTGCATCCCTCATGAGGCCTTGGTAGAAGATACGAGGATTGGACTACGCTCCTTTGGTGTGTGCACATTGTACACCATCAAAGGCATCTCTTTCTTTCCAGATCACATCACATATGTGGGAAAATGCTACAAGGGAGGGAGTGAGGCAAATTTGACAGCTTTCAGACAGAGCAAGGAATGCAAACGCTTCACCCTTCCATTGTAAGGTTCATTGGCTTTACCAACGAAGCTCCTTGGATCACTATATTCCCATACTACAATGGGGGTACCGTGGGGGACATGATGTGCTGCTTACCATTCGCCCATGGATTGTTCAGACAACACATGCACATGCTACAACACGACTGGAGGTCATTGCCTGTAGCAAGTCTTCCTATACAAGAGATAGACACGACGCGGATCAAGGCAGTGATCGAGGAGATGCTAGGCATTTGTCATGCCTTAATCGATGGCGTTGCGGTTGCCCACTCGACTGGGATAGTGCACAGTGACTTGCACCCGTTCAACATAATGTTGGACTTTACTTGCACAAATAAACCTCATGTTGGCATCATTGATTGGAGAATGATGCTTAGAACACCATCTAAGCGCGCGTCACTTAATTATTTGCATCCAAGCGCACAATCGGACTTGACACTTTTGGAGGCAAAGAGAGTAGGGGATGCAGAGATGGCTAAGAGATCGTGGATTGCTCAAGAACTATACGATTCACAATGCAACGATGCATACACAAAATTGAGTGACATTTATGCATTGGGTTATCTATTCGACATGTTGATAGATTTTTGGAGTGCAGCCATAAAATTTTCTTTTCCAAAAGAAGTTTTTTACCACCCAGACCAAGATGTTTTGAGGGCCATCCAGATTAAAGTAGATTGTTGGATGAAGTTAAAAGAGTGGGAACAAAGTAGAAATGCATATGACCTTTTGATATTTTTCAAAGAACATTTAAAGACAGACCCTAACCCTGTCCAACACCCCCTTGTTGAACTTGCACAATGTTTTTATCCAATCTAAACATTTTTATGATATACATCTGTCTTGTCCAGGGTATTCTATTTTTATTGAAGTATATTATCTGGTTTTGAGTGGTTCACCTCCTTGAATCAATTATCTTTAGTCATTTCAAATTTGTCGTGTTATACGGGGTATTTCAAGTTTGTCTTGTGGTTCAATTGGGTTCGACAATTGTGATTTTGTTTAGTCGCATCAGTTGTTGGTTTGATTTAGTCGGCTATGACGTCTTATGTAGTGGACGCGAAGTTGCTACCTTGTGCATCTGTGAGACTATTGAATCGTGAGAATATATATTTGCCAATGATATTGAATATTTGTCTATTTGTCCATTGCAGCTCCAAGAGAAAATGGCCAATGAAGAACAAGTTTGTGACACCCAATCAGTGCATGATGATCAACAACAAGCGGATGTAAATGCATTTCAGTGCATGAAGTCTCTAGCACACGGTATGTCGGCACATCAAGCGACGCGCACTGCTTGACGACTCTCAAAATGGGCAAATCTAAACCACATACAATGGAAAGAGATCAATAAAGAAGTGAAGAAGGACATGATCAAAACAATATGGCCATGTGAGGATGCATAGATCAAGAAAGGAAGGTGGAAGGTATCGAAGTGCCTCCACGATGCGATCAAAGAAAACACTAAGAGGATCTACTTGGAAGTTTATGGCCATCCACTGCTCAATGTAGATTGTGCGTTATATTTTGCAAAAATGTTATATGTTCACTTTGTGCAACAATGTCCAGGATACTTTTCGTCAAAGGAAACAATTGTTGCCACTCATAATATCAGGGAGAGTTGTGGCACTTTCACCCAAAATGAGCTGGCATTGATAGTGGAATGTGCCGACCTACAGCTAAAGAGAGAGAAGGATATTTACACGACACAGTTGGCAGAGAAAGATGCTGAAATAACATGGCTTTCTATAGCCACCCAAACACCCCAACCTTTTCTCCATCACAGGTCTGGATGGAGAAAAGCATTCACCGCTTCAGCCAGGACGTTCAGAATCTGACATAGTGAGTGAATCCTCCACTTGTACAAGGGACACATATAAGCCACCTTGTCTTGCATCCAGATATTTGGTCCCCTCATCTACTTCAGATGCATCCTCATCTTCCCAATGTCTATCCGGGGCTTTTTGGACTTTTTGGCTTATGGCTTTTGCTTATAGACTTTTAGCTTCATAAGCTTTTGGCTTTCAACTCTGTAATCACTTACTACTGCATCAGTCCTCATGCTTCATCTGAGCTTAAGCCTGTTGTACATTGTACTGATTATCTTTGTACCATTGATCTAAATCTGTAATACCATGCCCAGTCTTCCACTTTGTGTCTTCCATTTCAGTACATTATTCCACTTCAGTTCTCTGTTTTAGTCCAATACTTAATTCCAATCCTCACTAACTAAACTACCTAGATAATCAGTAGCTCTAAACTCTAACACTGGAATAGATGTCTAAAGAGGCCACCTCTCATTCCATTTTGGCAATCAGGGTGGCTAGAGTTGATTGCTCTTAGACCAGTGAGCTCTGTCTCCCAGTTAGAATTTTTAGCTACAAACATGCCACTTAGAGTCAGTCATGGTCGAAAACCATCAACCCGGTTTTGCATTGATTCCACACGAGTCGGCCCTATTCCAAAAGTGTCAACAAGAGAGTATGATACTAAGAGGGACCCCGAGAAGTAGACTTAGGCTCAGGAGGAGCAAAGTAATGCTGAAGAGGCCAGAGACTCTTAGCATTCCACTCACTCAAGGAGGAGGAGAGCTAAGCGTGAGGAATACCCACACACAAGACACCTGAGGCCAAGGGTAGCAAAGGCATTCGTCATAGTACAAGCAGGAAGTCCAAGTAGAGACTGAGATTAAAACTGAAAAGGAAGCTCACTAGGATGCAGACACTGATCATTACAAGAAGTCATCCAGATGCAGTCAGGCTACCAAGACCAGAGGAACTAGAGATGATACAGACATGCATGATTACACTACTTCTTTAAAGATCTCTTTTCCAGTTTTCAAAGGCGGGAAAAAAGACAATCCTGATGTCCACATTCAAGCCTTTGAGAAATATGCTGAATTAAAGCATATTGATGAAGATGACTGGGGAGAGTATTTTCCTCAAAAATTGAAGGATGCAGCAATAAAGTGGTATTACCACTATCCAGCTTGCCAGCTCACGTCTTACAATAAACTGATCAAGGCTTTCAAGCTTGAGTACTCAAACAACAGAGGCGATGAAGAAATTCTCTGTGAGCTAGGACAAGATCAGGTAAGGAAAACTGTTTGTAAGAAGCTATGTGGAAAAGATCAAAGAGTTGACCAGGTAGCTGCAAGAACCACCTTTAGGAAAAAGACAGCGTGTATGGCTTCTGAATGGATTTTGCAGCAAGAAGCTGAGAGAGCAAGAGGTACTGCACCCACGAAGAAGTTTAATGACTTGGTGTAGAGAGCTCTGAAGCTTGATCAACAAGCCAAGAAGGAGCGAAGCCATAAGAAGCGGAGGTCTAGCAGTAGCAGCTCTGCTAGGGAGAATTCCAACTCCAGTGAGACTTCTAGCAGTTCTGATAGTAGCTCATACGAAAAGAGCAAGGACAAGTCTAAGAAAGGGTCTTGATCTTGACAAATCGACAAAATGGCCAGGCAGATTGCTGAAATCAGCCAAACCAGACCACCAGTCAGGAAGATGGAAACCTGGTGCTCCAAATGCAAATCCAAAGATCATGTTTCCAATGAATACCCACAGTGCATGTACTGCAAAGCGTATGGCCATCTGTGGAATAACTGTGGCATTCGAATCCATCATTTCAAGAAAGGTAAGGATCTGTCTCTAATTGCATTTACAAATGCCGAATCAGCTAAGGTAGAGACGACCAGTGGACCTAAAGAGGAAAATTCAGGTACCAGTGGGACTGGTACTGGGCGTGACAGATACCAACGGGGTACTGGCCAAGCCTGAGGTCATGGCAATTTCCAGAAGCAAAGTCTTAACTTCTATAGTTGTGGGAAATATGGACACTTTGTAGCTCAGTGTCCAGATGCACCCAGTACTGAGGCTACTGAGGAAAAAGCACCAGAACCAATTCTAGTACGGGAAGTCACTCGCAGTAAAGGGGTGATTATTGAAGAACTTCTAAACGAGCCTGTGAAACTAGTCATTCCTGAAACAAGTAAATGGACTCAGCAGAGAGAAGTTAGGAAGTCTAACGGCAAGGAGAAGGTAGTTGATGAATGGCAAAACTAGCGAGAACTGGCAGCTAAGATCATAGAGGATCTAGCTAAGAAGCTACCAAGGCAGCCAGAGAGATTTGATGCTCATGTTATTCAAAAGATACCAGTCCCGTCTTCTTAGAAAAGATAGCCAAATCAGTCAGGATCTGGAATCTCTGAGACCATGATTGCTACAGTGCAAGGACTAGTGGATGATCTAGGTGTAGCAGGCTACAATGTCACTTTCACAGGACACACAGTTAGTACAATTGGTCTGGTCTGGTTCACACTGGACGGACTCTCTTGGTTGGGCAGTGACATGTAGCAGGGATACGAACGGTGGTCTAGTGGACATTGTGGCAAGGTCAACACCACTACACAGTTTGAAGATAGTCTTAGATGGCAGACATTTATGAGCCGTTGGTGGCTCTTTATGATGGGACATATGAGTAGTAGATGTTGGGTCATCATTATCATCTTCTTCATATATGGTCCACCGTCGTCGTCTAGCGAGTGAGTTTATACACACAACGCGTATGCACCATCCTTGCACATTTGAGCCTCGACACCCCATTGTACGTGTGAGTTCTGGGCAAGAGCTCAGTGTGCTACCATGCCAGAGTCTGGATCGGTTCTTTGAGATAGTCGAGTCCATATGTTCTAGTCTGTTGCCGTGTCTCTGTGCTGATCAGTTGTAATCTATTGCTTCCTTTGTTTTCATTCTGTTTTGAGTGAGATGTCATGCACATTGCACTAAGGAGCACCCATTGTAGAGAGCATGACACACTATCCACGCTACAAGTGCTCTCATTTTTGGTACCTCCGGTGGGACCTCAACTGAAGTCTCACTCTTTGTTGCGCTGAAAATCAAGGAACTAGCTGTGTTTTACCTAGCCTCCGTAATTTGTCTTGCCTAGTGCAGCCTGCTGGTATGGTCCAGTTTCACCATAGACAGCTTACTCTAGCTGACCTAGTCTCTCACCCTGCTGGACTGGTCCTCTCTCTTGCCCTGGTCCAAGCAAGCTCTCGTCCTGGTCTAGTCCTTCCTCATCCCTAGTCCAGCCAGGTGGTCTAGTCACTTGCCTTGGTCTAGAAGAGTCTAGACCTGTGTTCAACTAGTTAAAGGTATTCTTGCCCAAAGCTTGGTTGGGTTTGTGATCACTACATGACACATACAAGGCGTTCATTAGAGCGTCCAAGCGCACTACTAAGTCCTCTGAAGTACTACAACAACAGAAGACGTTAACCCTTGGTACCTAGTAGAAGTCCACCAACCTCATAACCCATAACTCCACATACGGCATCATCCATTCCTCTATTCGATTCTACATATTCCAGGTCACCTTCCTCAGTAAAGCTCTCTCCCGATTTGTTAGAGCAAGCTATTGAGCAAGAGGCCATGGACGCGTTGGCCAGTGTTTTGGCCAAGGTAAACATCAAGTTTCCTACTTTCAAGGGACTCTCCTCAGAAGATGCAGGATGCTTATTTGGTGTTGTTTAGATCAACCTTGGATGGTTTAGGAGACAAGTGGTACAATCAGTTTGTAGAGAACCACTTTGCAACTTGGGCCACTTTACGACAACAGTCCTTTGCAACATTCACACCAGGTGACTTCCAAGAAAAGGTTTTGGATGAGTTGGCCAACATGGTGCTCCAGCCAGAGGAGAAAACTCATGACTAAAACCAAGTCTCTGGTTGCCAAGATTCCTCAACAACCAGGGGAATTTATGGTTAAGAAGTGGGTGCAGAAGGCTCTTCCCAAAACTTCCCAGCAGAAACTCCGAGAGAGACTCTGACATGACTCCACTCTAGAGGAGTTTGTCGCCGCTGCTACTAGGATAGAGGGAGCTAGGAAGCTGTTCGCCAACTCCCCTCAGGTAGAGACCCCTTAAGTGTTTTTGGAAAGTCCTTCTGATCCGTTAACTTCTTTACGTAGGTAACTAGAAGCCCTAAAGTTACAGCGAGCTCTTCAAGAGGAGAGGTCCTTCTCTCTTAGACAGGAGAAGCCTCCACATCACGAGGCATTGGAACAGATCAAGTGCAAGGTAGAAGAGCTCAAGTCTCAGCAGGAGACTAATTTTATGGTTTGGTGTAGCTCATGCCGCTCTCTAGGGCACCCTCCACATGAATGCCCCCATTGACTATGAGGTGATGCCCCCACATGAACGCTCTATGACATGATGCGGCTAGATGTGCGTTTTCAAAGTGACACCCTCACAGTTATTCAATCGCTTTACCCTGGAGCAGGTCCTAGTGGGGCGGGTACCTCCCAATGCAACCATCTGAGTCCTATATGATGTCCCATCATGCTGCTCCCCTCATGGATTATAGAAGCCCTCATCTCACCGTGTCCCTCTTGGGGTAGCAATTTTCAGGAGTAATTGTGGATGGTGGATCTGGCATCAATATGATGCCTGAGTTCACTATGATGACTCTAGACCTGCAGCCTACTCAACGTGTCCCCTTCATAGTAACATTGACCGACTAGAGGACATTATACCCTATGGACATAGTGGAAAAGGTGCCTCTGCAAGTACAAGATTTCACTTTTAGTTTGTATTTTGTTGTGGTTTGTCTTTCCCAGGTTGAGGGCGGATTTCCCTTGCTCATCAGTAGACCATGGCTGCGACACATTAAAGCACTTCATGATTGGGGAAACGATGCCATGTGGATACATACTCCTGGCTCCCCGATGCAACCCATTTGCCTAGAAGGAGGCATGGATCCCGTCGTGCAACATAGTTCTTTGTCCCTAGCAACCCGCCTTGAATTGGAACAACCTACTCCACCAAACGAGTCAGAGAGGATCTGTTGGAGTGGCTGGATGCTACCAAATCTATTCACTCTTTGCCTCAAAGTACACCCTCTTCCAATGTTTCCACAATAACTAAACCTAAGGAGACACCTGAGCCAGCTCAAAGGTTGAAGGTCATAGAAGCTACTCCTGATGTGCCCTTGGTGGAAGCCTTTGAATTTGGTGCACCTATGAAGAATCATAGAAGCGGGAAGAAATCTCCTCTATAGGAGTTCACCCCCCCTCAAACATCAGCCCTAGTGGTGTTTGCTTCTCCGACCAGAACAAAGCTCTCCTCTGTGTCTGGCGAACTCCCTTCACAAAGCTGGTCCTGCTTGAAGAATTTCCCTTCTCATGATAGTTGTTTTGCTCATGATATCTCCTCATGCTCTCCATCAGCTGTTGTGCTCTGTAGCATCTCCTCTTTCAACCAGTGGACCATGGAATTCATCTACAGTGGAATAGGAACTCTTTCAGCTATACCTTGCATTGAAGATGACTATTTGCTATCTGCTATCCCCTCGCCCCTACCCACCCCCTCACACCCTCTCGCCCCCATCTACCCCCTATCCCCTCGACCCTACCCTCCCCCTCACACTCACTCGCCCCCTACCCACCCCTCGTCCCCCTACCCACTCACCCTCGCCCCTACACTCTTTCCCTCGGCCCCCCTACCCAACCCTCGCCCCTACCCACCCCCTACCTAGGCCTCGCCCCCCTACCCACCCCCTCACTAGCCCTCACTAAACGCCTCATTCCCTCCCCTCTCGCCTCTATCAAACATAACCACCCTACCCACCCTTCCCCTACCTACTCCTTCCCCTCCAGCCAACTACCCAACTGCAACTAACTGCAATTCGGGTGCCTTGTGGGATTACTTAATCTAAGCAGTCTTCTGTTTCTACCTTCTGGTTAGCTTACCTCATTCAGCCGGGGCCATTACTACTTCAGCATAACTTGCAAATATTGACATTGATTCATTAATACTTCTTCAGCATATCTTGCAAATATTGACATTGCTTCATTGATACTTCTTCCTAGGAACTCAAAATCTTGTCCAAACATCACCCACTTCAATCCGATTGTACTGCATTTTTCTGGTATTTCACTGTTCTCCCTAGTTTCACTAATATATCTCACCAACATCCCTATCTTCAATCAGAGTGTACTTTTGGTGTTTCAATGTTCTCTATCGTTTCATTGATCCTCTCACCGAGACAGTGAGCGGTCTTGTGGCAGGCAACCTGAAGCAGGCTACAATGTAACTTTCATAGGACACACAGTTAGTACAGTTGGTATAATCTGGTTCACATTGGACGGACTCTTTGGGCTGGGCAGTGACACGTGGCAGGGATACAGACGTGGTCTAGTGGACATCTTGGCGAGGTCACCACCACTACTCAGCTTGAAGATAGACTTAGATGGCTGACATTTATGAGCCATTGGGGGCTCTTTATGATGGGACATATGAGTAGTTGCTGTTGGGTCATCATTGTCATCTTCTTCATATATGGTTCAACATCGTCGTCTAGCAAGTGAGTCTATACACAAAACACGTTTTCACCATCCCTGCACATATGAGCCTCGACACCCCATTGTACCTGTGAGTTCTGGGCTGGAGCTGAGTGTGCTGCCACGCAAGAGTCTATATCGGTTCTCTAAGATAGTCGATTCCATATGTTCTGGTCTGCTACTGTATCGATCAGCTGTTATCTATTGTTTCCTTTGTTTCCATTCTATTTTGAGTGAGATCTCATGCACATTGCATTGAGGAGCACCCACTATAGAGAGCACGATACACTATCCGCGCTACACAGGTCTATGCAGAGATTTCAAATCAACAACAAATTGGAGAGAAATAATTCTTGAGAAAATGGAGGAATGGCAAAGGGGGAGCTCTCATTTCAAATCAGAAGGGCCAACGAGAAGAGCATTGAGAGAAAGAACACTACAATAGGGTTGGTGCAGTGGCAAGGTAAGAGGGTATGACATTCAGAAAATTGATTTTATACACAAGGATTATATGCCGAATTCTCATAAATGTCGCAAATAACATTGAGCATCTAAACTTCAAAGATAATGGCTGAGTGATATTCGATTACGCATGTCTCCATATAGGAGCTTCAGTTTAAAAGGATTCTCTACCGGACATTGTATGCATCTTCCAACAAGTTTTCAAAAGTGTTTAGGCACACAAAAGAAAATAGAAGAGGACGAAAAATGGATTGAGGTCACCAAGAAAGGGAAAGGTAAGGAAGCTCCTTGTACACCCAGTCTAATTAACATGACCCTCGAAGAGGAACAAAGGAGGAGGATGCGGGCTCTACATGTGAGGGTAATTGGCCTCAAGGACATAAACAATGTGGAAAAAGAGGTCACAATCCTCACATCCATGATGGAGGTGGGCAAGCCTTTACACACAAAGGCATAGAGAGTGGGAAGAAGTCAAAGGGTAGCCTTGAATGTGATTTTTTTGACATTCCAAAGATAGATTTGTTAGTTTTGGAAATGTCTTTGTGCTCGCGAGAATTTTCAAAAGAGAGAGCTCTCATACTACGCTTGCCCTCCTTGGAAGAGAAGAAGAAATTCCTAAAAAAGAGGCCTACTCTCAAGAAGACAGGTATTTTCCTCGGTGATGATCTTACTCTCTCATAGCTTGCGCATATGAGAGAGGTAATGCCAGAGATTACAGTGGCAAGGGAGAAGGGAAAGACGGCCTTTTACAGAGATGGTCGGGTGGTGATTGTAGAGTGGCACTCTACATGATGGTGTGAGACCTATGGGACCAGACTGAAGATGGCTACTTGGAATAGTAATGGAACTATGAGGTTGGACATTGGTGCCTTTGAGGACAGTTTCAGAGAGAGGGACATTTATTTCTTCTCAAAGACTCATGAGGCTCTTGGACAGCTTATGCCACATGTGGTGGGATATGCTACCATATACATGTGATAGTGATGTGTGTGACACTAGGACTGCCGATTTTTTCCCTCTTTAGGAGGTTTCCCCCCCGTGCATTGTATATACGCCCATCACTCTAGGGCTATCTATCTTTCCATTGCACACTAAGTAACACACTCTCTATTGTGTGTGTTGAGCTTCCTTCATCTTCTGCAAGGTGTGTGCGTTACTTGCAACCCTAATTCCAACAATTGGTATCAGAGCAGGTTGCGTCCTCCCGAGCTCAGTCGTGAGCAGCTTCAACACACGCCTGCTCACTTTCTTTGATTTCTGTGAGCTTTGGCGAGCATTTCTAGGTCAACAAAACTTTCATGATATCTTGTAGAGCCGGGTCTGCTCAGATTTTTTGTGTTTTATGTGAAGCGCACCATTGTTCCTCACATTCGTTCAGCAAAATCTGCAAAACAGGTTGGAATATTTTGGCTGGTCTTTATGCAAGTCGCAATGAGGCTAAAATTTGTTTGCTGCATAAAGAGCTGGAGTCAAAGATTATGCATGAGGAAGATGATATGGACACTTTCCTTGCTTGTGTCAAGGATATCAATGAGCAACTTATTTCTACAGGTGAAGTCATTTCATACAGTTCCCTTGTGCAAAATGTTCTTGATGCCTTACCAGATTCTTACCATACTTTTGCTAGTACTTGGAGATTTATGACCCAAGGAAATCCTGAAGTTGTCAAGTCTGATGCATTATGCACATTGCTGTTGCAAGAGTCACTTTCCAGAAAAAACAGGACTAGGCAGCATGCAGTTGAACATGCGTTTATTGCTTCTCAAAGAAGAGGTGGTAACAACAATGTAGCCACTTATTATGGTTCTGCTGCGTGAGTGGCAAAAATTATGTTCCTAATGTTTCTGCTGGCAGCAATTCGTTTGGAAATACTGGTGATAAGGGAAAAAAGAAGATGTGTTGCCATTATTGTAAAGCTAATGATCACTTGATCAAGCAGTGTCCTAAGTTGAAGGCCAAAGAGGCTAAGAAGAAAGAGGGTGGTTCCACTGCAAATGCTGGTTCCACTACAAATGTAGCCATTGTTGAGTCTTCTGTGAAAGGAGACTGTGATGCTGATGTTGATGCAGAATGGGATTTTAGTGCATAGTGCACTTACAATCGTTGTCCATGATGCATGCATGTCAGGTGTTGCTGCAGATTCACATGTGTGGTATTTCGACAGTGGTGCTACAAAGCACATTACGTAATATTGTGAATTGTTCACCTCTCTCGAGTATGTCCCTCATGGGAATTCAGTCACTTGTGCCAACAATGCCTCTTATCTGGTTCAGGGAGTTGGAAAGATTGTGCTTACCGCTGCAAATGGCAGTTCTTTCACACTTGTTAATGAACTTTATGTATCTGGGATCAAGAAGAATCTTATGTCTGTATCTACACTTGCTAGACATGGACTTGTAGTCAAATTTGTGGATGACAGATGTACAGTTCATGATCTCAGTTTTGGTGATGAAATTATTGCATCTGTGCTTTTGTGCCGTGGGCTGTATAAGCTCACTTTCTATGACAAGTGTGGACAAAATTTTGCAAGTGCAGTTGCTGATTCAAGGGCTATTTCAAATGCAAAACTTTGGCATGCACGTTTTGGTCATCTAAATTTTGCCAGTTTGCTACGTTTGGAGAAATCTAATATGGTTGCTTCTTTGCCGCCTCTTGAAGCACCCGTCAAACATGTTTGGGAAGGCTGTATTTTGGGTAAGATGTAGCGTTCAAAGTTTCCATAGGATGGTTCAATTAGGGCCACGTGCAAGTTGCAGCTTGTGCATAGTGATGTTTGTGGGCCCATGCAAACTCTATCCTTGCGCAATTACCTTTAGTTTGTGACTTTCATTGATGATTACTCCAGGCATGCATGGGTATTTCCGCTTAAAGCAAAGTCCGAAGTTTTTATGTCCTTCAAACAATTTTTGGCTATGGCTGAAAATGTCTTGAAATGTACTATGGGCGCCCTCCATTTCGATCGAGGGGGGGAGTATATGTCTCATGAATTTAATGCATTTCTGGCTAGTCGTGGGATAAAACACCAATGTAAAGTGCCTTAGACACCTAAGCAAAATGGTGTTGCTGAGAGGAAAAACATGTCACTTACGGAAATGGCACGATGTATGGTCAAAAGTCAAGATTTTCCGCTTTCTTTTTGGCTTGAGGCCATCATGTGTGCCACTTATGTACTAAACAGGTGTCCTACAAAAGCTTTGCAGTCTATTACTCCATATAAAGTATGGCATGATAGAAAGCCTTCTATTGAGCACATGCATGTTTTTGGTTGTTTGGCATATGCTTTGGTGCCACAAACACAACACAGAAAATTGGATGATAAGGCTGTCAAATGCGTTTTTGTTGGTTATAGTGCTGAAAAAGCAAAGGTTGCAGGTTGTATCATCCGCAAACAAAGCGTATTCTGGTTTCATGAGATGTAGTGTTTGTGGAAGATTCTGCTCACCCCTTGCTGTCATGTACTAGAGACAGTAATGTAAGCTCAGAGGACATTTATGACACTTTGTTGCCTCTTTTCAGTGGTGGAAATACGAACGTAAATTCCAATGAGGCACATGTACAGCCTATGGGGGTTTCAAAAAATGTTATAGATCAGCCTATTACTGATGCATATGTACATGATGTACTTGATGAGGAAAGGGCTAAAAATGAGCAGGCTAGAGGTATGCAAAATGGCTGGTGCATACATTGCGTGACAGTAAATTGGATGCACCTTTGTCTAGTCGTACTCGTTCAAGCTCTCGCCATGCATCTTATGCATCAGATTGTTATGCTTTGGCTGTGTCTAGCTTACATGATGTTGAGGAACCTTTGTCTTTTGATGAACCAAAGAATTCATAAAATTGGATGGCTACCATGCAATCAGAATATGATGCACTTATTGAAAATGACACATAGACTTTATGTGATTTGCCTCCTGACAAAAAGGCCACTGGTACGAAGTGGGTTTACAAGTTGAAACGCAAGCCGGATGGTGAGATCGATCGCCATAAGGCTCGACTTGTTGGAAAGGGTTATGCACAGCAAAAAGGCATAGATTATGAAGAGACTTTTGCTCCCACTTGTCGTATGACTACTGTGCATTTTCTATGTGCCTTGGCAGCTCATTGTGGTTGGGATGTACATCAATCAGACATTGTTACTGCTTTCTTGAATGGTGACATATTTGAGGAAGTTTATGTGACGCAGCCTCGCGGTTTTGTCAAAAGAGGACAAGAGGACAAAGTGTGCAAATGTAAGAAGGCTTTGTATGGGTTGAAGCAATCTCCTCCTGCTTGGTATGAGAAAACTAACACTCTCTTGGTCAAACAAGGCTTTTGTAACAGTCCAACAAAAAGCACATTGTGTATAAAGCATGAGGGTGATGTACTTCTCATTTGGGTTCTTTATGTCGATGATTTGCTGATCACTGTACCAAATGAGAGACATATTGCTGAATTTAAGGCTGATTTGAATGCTACTTTCAAGTTGAAAGATTTGGGGCTATTGCATCATTACTTGGGTATACAGTTTAAGCAGTGTGATGGTGGTATTACCTTGTGTCAGAAAAGTTACATAGAGACATTGGTATGTAAGTTCGGACTTGAGGATTGCAAACCTATTGCCACTCCTATGGAAACAAGTTTGAAATTGAGTCGTCATGATGCTGGTGATCCTGCAAATGTCACTCTTTATCAAACTGCTGTTGAATGCCTCATTTATGCATGCAATACGCGGCTGGATATTCAGTTTGCAGTCTCACAGGTCAGCAGATTTATGCATAGCCCTGGGTCTAAGCATTGGCAGGCTGTCAAAAGGATTTTCCACTACCTTAGTGGCATTTTACATCTTGGCTTGTTTTATCCCAAGGGGGGATCATTGTTGCCAGACTTACATGCTTTTTCAAACTGAGACTGGGCTGGTTGTTTTGACACGTGAGTGTCCAGAAGTGGTTTTTGTTTCATGCTTGGTAGTTCATGTTTATCATGGTTGAGCAAGAAGCAATCTACTGTGTCCACTTCGAGTTGTGAGGTTGAGTACAAGGAAGTATTCATAGCTACGGTTGGGTGTGTATGGCTCAGACTCATTATGGCTAATTTGGGTGTTGGACAGGACACTGCCAACTGACAGTCAGAGTGCATTGGCAGTTGCAAGGAGCCCAATTTTTCATGCTCGCACAAAGCACATTGAGGTGCATTACCACTATGTTAGGGAGAGGCTCTCAGCAAGAGAGATTAGCTTGGCTTATGTGCCAACACAGGACAACCTTGCATATCTTTTCACAAAGGCATTGTCTCGTGAGAAGCTTGAAAATTTCCGCAAAGCTTTGGGCTTACTCCCCTTTGTGGACAAATCATGTCCTCAGGGCATGGCATTTCCCTATACTCATGTGCTAGCTCTCGTTCACCGCATCACTCCAAGGGGGATTTGTTACCATATACATGTGGTAGTGATGTGTGTGAACACTAGGACCGCCGGGGCATTTTTTCCCTCTTTAGGAGGTTTTTTCCCACATGCATTGTATGTATGCTCATCACTCTAGGGCTATCTATCTTTCCATTGCACACTAAGTAACATACTCTCAGTTGTGTGCCTTGAGCTTCCTTCGTCTTCTCCAAGCTGTGTGCGTTTCTTTGCAACCCTACTTCCACACTCTCCTCTCTGGATATCAAAGGGAGTTTTGACTATATCAGTATAGGATTTTTAAATGAAGAAGATTTGAGAGTTCTTCTACTAGGCAAACATTTCTTTCCTATGAGCAAACATACTACTTTCCAAACAATCTTTCCCTATTAATACACTTAAGAAAATTAACAAGTTCTATTGATGTGGTTTCGAATTGGGAATGACCCAATGTTTAGGAGGTTTTCCCCAATGGCACTTAGGACCGCCGGGGTATTTTTTCCCTCACTAGGAGGTTTTTTCCCTCCCTGCATTGTATATACGCCCATCACTCTAGGGCTATCTATCTTTCCATTGCACACTAAGTAACACACTCTCTATTGTGTGCGTTGAGCTTCCTTCGTCTTCTCCAAGCTGTGTGCGTTTCCTTGCAACCCTAATTCCAACAGGATACAGATGGGAGACAGCCCACAGGATAGTCGCGAGATTTGAGCATGGGAGTAGAGGTTCAGGAGGAGTAGCAGTGCTATTTTGGGAGGAGTTATATCCACTACTACATATCGTATGGAGAGATAATCATGCTAGATACATGTGGGTGAGGCTGAGAGCTGACACAAGCCGATTTCTATACATTGTCATATGTTACTTCCCCACCGTACGTCATTATATGCTGGACCTAGAGGACAGTCGCCTTTCTCTATACTAGATGACAACATATGGGAGTTTTCTAGGGATGGTGATATCATCCTCCTAGGGGACTTCAATGCCCGAACGGGCAAATCTTAGACAGTCTTCTACGACACTTCAGATGAGATGCTTAAAGAGCTAGATGTGGGTGACTTGGGGCTTGAAAGATGCTCACATGATAGAGAGCAGATGGAGTATGGAAGATACCTCACGGAGATGACGACCACACATGGGTTAGCCATACTTAATTGCTTACATCGATTTCTTGGAGCAGCCGGTTTCACATGCTTTCCACATAGACACAGAGCCAATACAGTGAGGCCCCTACCTAGGCCTCACCCCCCTACCCACCCCCTCACTAGCCCTCGCCCCTCACCACCTCATCCCCTCCCCTCTCTCCTCTATCTAGCCTAACCACCACCCTACCCACCCTTCCCCTACCTACTCCTTCCCCTCTAGCCAGCTACCCAACTGCAACTAACTGCAATGTGGGTGCCTTGTGGGACTACTTAATCTAGGTAATCTTTTGTTTCTACCTTCTGGTTAGCTTACCTCATTCAGCCGGGGTCATTACTACTTCAGCATAACTTGCAAATATCGACATTGCTTCAGTGGTACTTCTTCCTGGGAACTCAAAATCTTCTCCAAACACATCACCCTCTTCAATCAGATTGTACTGCGTTTGTATGGTGTCTCACTTTTCTCCCTAGTTTCATTGATCTATCTCACCAACATCACCATCTTCAGTCAGAGTGTACTGTTTTTTTTTTTTTTTGGTGTTTCACTTTTCTCTATGGTTTCATTGATCCTCTCGCGGGCAACCTGTAAGCAGGCTACAGTGTCACTTTCACAGGACACATAGTTAGTACAGTTGGTCTGGTTTGGTTCACACTGGACGGACTCTCTCGCCTGGGCAATGACATGTGGCAGGGATATGGACGGTGGTCTAGTGGAAATCGTGGCCAGGTCACCACCACTACTCAGTTTGAAGATAGTTTTAGATGGCTGACATTTATGAGTCGTTGATGGCTCTTTATGATGGGACATATGAGTAGTAGATGTTGGGTCATCATTATGATCTTCTTCATATATGGTCCAGTGTCGTCGTCTAGTGAGTGAGTCTATACACGTAGCACGTCTACACCATCCCTGCACATTTGAGCCTCAACACCCCATTGTACCTATGAGTTCTGGGCTGGAGCTGAATGTGCTGCCACGCCAGAGTCTGTATCGGTTCTTTGAGATAGTCGAGTCTATATGTTCTAGTTTATTATTGTGTCTCTGTGTTGATCAGCTATTATCTATTGTTTCCATTGTTTTGATTCTGTTTTGAGTGAGATTCATGCACATTGCAATCAGGAGTACCCGCTATAGAGAGAATTGCACACTATCCACGCGACACTAGGGTATATCAAATCAGATTTGACTGCAATATAAAACACCGAACTGGGGAAAGCACAATGTCTTTCTCAGTGTTAGTCAAGGCTCAATACAAACACCAAAACAGAGGATTGAAAATGTGAGAAGAAAGTCCCGATTCTTTGAGTTCTGATGATAATTTTGACCAGGAGAGAGAAGAGATCTATGTCAAAATCTGTGAACAAATTCAGAAATTGATGGTCAAATTAGATGATATTAGGAAGACTTTGCCTGAAGCAGCAAAGTTTATCAGACAGCGGAGAAAAGCTCAAATTGATGCGAGAGCAGTTGATTGGTCTACTATCAGAGATGATGAGGTGTCAGTAATCCAGGTGGATTACAAGGTCAGGAAACAATGGGAGCCGCTATTTGGTGTTATACTGGATGGAGAGACATGAGGTGCGAAGATTCTGGGGGCTCATCTTCAACAAAGGCTTGGTATCATTGATTTAAAGCCATCACCCTTTAAGGTTAGAATGGCTGATCATAGAGTTGTTCAGGAAACTGGTATGATCGAGAATATGCAGATTAGGGTGGGTAAAGAGAAATTCAAAACCTGCTTTTTGGTACTGGATGTCCAAGGAGCATATGGTATGCTACTGGGACGACCATGGTTTTGGATGGTGTAGGTTGTTCGTGATTATGCGAATCAGACCATAACCATTCAAGGAACCAGTAGGAGAATCCAGCTCGAGACAAATAATACCAGAAGATGGAAGAAAGAACTTCGACCTGAGAAACTTTGCCAAAAATATGGGGTTAAGAAGATTGAACGGATGCTTGCAGCCATGAACATTTTTTCGTTAGCTGAAATCGACTTGAATGCAGTATTATTCGACAAGGCTCAAGCTGAGAAACAGAGAAAACAGTTTCCAGATCAGTTCACTGAACTGAATCTTGGAGAGAGACCAGTTCAGTTGACTGGTCGGCCAGAGGAACCATCTAATCCAAAGAAGGATATTCACATTCCAGTACACCAGTGCACATGAAGAGGTCACTGGAGTTCAGAATGAGAATCCAGAACTGATAGATCCATTCAAGGATTATGCTGCAGAGTCACTAGCCAAAAGGAAGGGAGGTGGCCCAAATTGGCTTCTCCCAGATGATCAAGAGATTGAAGAGTGGAATTTGGGTTCTGAATAAAGTCCTCAATTAATCAAGATGAATAAGCATTTGAATCCAGAAATGAAGGAAAACGCCAGACTTATGTTCCAAAAATACAAAGATGTATTTGCATGGGAACATACTCATTTGAAAGGTGTAGATCCATAGGTTTGCCAGCATAGAATACCTCTAAAGCTAGATGCGAGACCAGTACGTCTGTAGAGGTACATAATGAATCCGAACTATGGTAAGCTTTTGAAAGTTGGATTCATCATAGAAGTCCCCAGCAGTGATTGGCTATTCCCTATAGTGGTCGTACCAAAGAAGAATGGGAAACTCATAGTCTGTGTGGACTACCTAAAATTGAATGCTCAACCTATCAAAGATTCATTTCCATTATCCTTCACCGATATGCTTCTTGATGAGATTGCAGGCCATGATATGTATAGTTTTATGGATGGATATAGTGGTTACAAAACCAATTAAAGATTGCTCCTGAAGATAGGAGAAAAACCACTTTTATTACTGAATGGGGTGCATTCATGTATTTAGTCATGCCATTTGGTCTTTGCAATGCTCCAACAACATTCCAACATTGCATGATGGAGATATTTAGTGAATTCTTGCACAAATTTCTAGCTATATTTATGGATGACTTCACTGTATTTTCAACGGAAGAGAAGCATCTACTATTTTTGGAAATGGTTTTTTAGTGATGTAAGGAGAAGAGGATCTGCTTGAATCCATTCAAATCTGTCTTTTTGGTCTGGAAGGGACAATTACTAGGGCAGATAGTGTTCAGAAATGGCATAGAGATGGCCAATGATAAGGTCTAGTGTGTCTAGCAGGCCAAGGCACCCCGCACAGTGTCTGAATTGAGTTCATTCTTGGGGTATATAAATTTTTACAGAAGATTTATTCATGTGTTTGCTACAAAGGAATTACCTCTATATGGGCTTACCAAGAAAACCAGTAAGTTCATTTGGACTTCTGAATGTGAAGAAAGCTTTCAATGTCTTAAAAATGCCATTATCAGTAAGCCGGTACTCCAACAACCAGACTGGAATGTTATATTCCATGTGCACATCGATGCTTCGGGGCTGGCAATGAAGGCAATACTGGCTCAACCAGATGGAAGGACGGATAATTCAGTTTCTTTTGCCAGTCGAAGATTTAGTCTAGCTGAATAGGGATATACTACCACGAAGAGAGAAGCACTGGAAATGGTTTTCAGCACCACCAAGTTTTGGCATTACTTACTGGGCAAATTATTTCATTTCTATGTGGATCATCATGCACTACTATTTTTGATCAACAAAGTTATTATCCAAGGAAGATTAATCAGATGGATGATGTTCCTGATGGAGTTTGAGTTTCGCATATTCCACAAGCCTGGTAAATCTCATTGTGGTGCCAATTTTCTTTCCAAAAGTACTGAAGGCTACTTTAAAATATCCTTGAGAGATGAGATAGTAGATGCAGAGCTGTTTGCGGTAACAGCTATGAGGAGAATTCAAACCCTAAATGGTATGATGTATATCAGTTCCTTTCAAGAGGAAGATTCCCAGACAATTGGACTCAGAATCAGAAGAAAGCTCTGATCATTAAGAGTTTGAAGTTCACCATAATAGGAAGATTGGTCTAGAGATTGGGCATAGATGGTGTTCTTTGAAGGTGTGTGCCATTGTAAGGAAAGATGCAAGTCATCTCTGAAGCACACGATGGGGATTCTGGAGGACACTTCTCCACTAATATCACTTATAAGAAGATTCTGCAAGCCGGATTATGGTGGCAAACCCTGATAGCGGATGTCCAAAGTTTCTACAAGACTTGTGATATATGTCAGAGAATGGACAAACCAACAACAACTGATATGACTCCACTCACTCCAGTACAGCCACTGGGAGTATTCATGAAATGGAGTCTGGACTTCATGGGACCATTCAAGAAGGTCACTCCAAGGAAGGATCGATACATCTTGATGGCTACTTGTTATGTCATTAAATGGGTAGAGGCCAAGGCTCTTCCAGATAATACTGCCAAGTCCACTGCTATTTTTTTGTTTGAAAACATTATATGCCGCTATGGATGCCCAATTGAAATTGTGTCTGATCAAGGGACACATTTCATTAACAATGGAAATTCTGATGGAGATGCTCTCAGTTAAGCACAGGAAATCGACTCCGTATTTTCCAGCTGCAATGGTCAAGCAGAGAGCAGTAATAAAACCATCAAGAATATTTTGACCAAGATTGATCAGAAGGAGCCACACCAGTGGGATATGAAGCTGCAGATTGATCTATGGGCCTACAAAACAACTTATAAAGTCACTACTGGAATGACACCTTTCAGAATGGTGTATGGAATTGAAGTTGTAGTGCCTATTGAATTTGCAATTCCCAGTATCAGAATGGCAGTTGACTATGGGTTAAATTTTAATCATAATCTCAAACAAAGACTGGAGGAATTATTGCAGCTAGATGAGTTACAACAAAGAGCCATGGTGGAACAGGAGATTGTTAAGCAACAACGTAGAAAGCACTATCATGATAGAATTTGAAGATAGCCTGGTGTGGTCTATTTAAAGTTGATTGGGTATTTTCAAATGGCACAGTGAGGCTAAAAGAGTTATCTAAATTACTGCTGCCAGGTGTTTATAATGGGGCCAAGATCAAGTTATATTATTCTAATGACAAGGAGACCTCCAGAGGTGATGATACTGGTATTCCAGGTACTAATAACTAGGAATTGTTAGACCCGGCTGTTCTAAATCTTTTCCATGTCAACCCAATATTAGAACCAATATTAGATGAAGCAGCTAGAAAGAAAAGGAAGGCTGGTGGGCAAGGGATTTTAGTAGCTGGACTGGATGTTCCCTCAGCCTACAGGTTTATTGCGGAAGCTGTCAGTCTCAAAAACAATCCAACATATGTGTCCGAGAAACTATTTGCAACGCTGCTGGCAAAAAGGCTGGATGATAAACCCAAAATCAATCTATGCCAAATTTTATCTCACAAAGTCTTACAACAGACTGCTAAGCTGAAGTCACAGAGTTTATTCAAAGCTTGGTATGTCTCGCAGTTTTTGTACTGGGCTACTGCTCCGGAGGCCTTTCCCCAGGTAAAGCTGGCGTGGAGTCCTAAGCCTATTCCATTAACTAAGAAATGTGGAGTTATATTCAGATGAAGAGGACCCAGGTAATCAACTGGCCATCACTGGACAGAAGAGGAAGGCCACACAGGCTAAGGCTAGTAGCTCAAAGAAACCCAGGATTCTGTTAGAAAAGAGTACTTCTCTACTGAAGAAACTTGAGAGTCAGGTCTAGCCCATGCTTACTGAAAAATCATATGAAGACCATATTTCAACAATGCCCAAAGAGCAAGCTCAAATAGTAGTCATCACTAAAAAAGGCCAGCAAGAGGCAACAACTGAACAGGTGGTAGCTGATACTGGCAACGGAAAGGGCAAAGCACTTGCTAGCTCGGTCACCAACTCTCCTTTCAATGAGCTGGCTTTATTAGTGGTCAAGAAGGATCGGTTGAAAAAATTGCAGAGTAACCCTCTCAAAGGCAGATTAGTACTTCAAAAACCAAATTTTGCAACATTACCATATTGGATCTAGTCATGGTTTATGAGCCAACTGAATCTGATTCAGCTACAATAGTTGATGGCTGCTCGACGATCATCCAAGTACCATATTGGATCTAGTCATGGTTTATGAGCCAACTGAATCTGATTCAGCTACAATAGTTGATGGCTGCTCGACGATCATCCAAGCATCATGGAACACTATTGTCCATTCCTTAGGACAGACGATGGATGTATCAGTTTCCAGTGAAGAAGTGGCTAGGCTAAAAGAAGAATTGGGAAGCAGCCAACATCAGATTTAGGAACTTCAAAAAAAAAAGACTGAACAGTCTCTCAGGAATGCTATTGTTGGTGAGAATCAATCAACTCGAACAATTAATGAGCTGTAGACAAAAATGTTGAAACTAGACACTGAAAATTGGTAACTGCAGTGAACCCAACAAAGGCAATCCAGGTACTGATCAAGACCAACAAGACCAGCAATAGCACCTCAGTGACCAGCACAATAAGGGCAACACTGGAGAACGTCCAGTACACTAGTCATAACACATTCCCGACAGCAAAGGAAAAGCCAAAGCTGTGACTGAATCTTTTGAAGGTAATGAACAACACTCTTTATAGCTCATCACACTGAACAAGAGATTAAGGCACCAACAAGCTCATATTACTAGATAGTATTTTGAGGATGAAACTCTTATTTCTAATCTGGAACACTTCCAAAGGCTGTATGTAGGAGCTAGGGAGATGGTTCAACACTAGAAGTCAACTACTTTTCATGATCACGAGATGTGTCACCTACTTATTCATCCCAATAATATTCAGCTATTGGAAAGGGTACCTGAGTGGACATTGACTTCTGATGATATGACAATCAATTCACATTGGCAGAGACATGAGTCTACTGTAAATCGTCACTCATGAACTGGATTTGCTGCTAAGAAACATACCTACATACAGATGTATGAAGGAGGTCAGGATTCAATTAAAAGAACTCTTGCTTCACATGCAGATTGCTAGAAGTGTCTTGGATTAGAGTGTGCAGGCCATCATTGAAGATCAGCCTACCAGCAGTAAAGGACCCTGAACCCAAATGTCACTACGAGAATAGGCAACTTCTCTTCAAAAAGTATTTCAGCTGGTCCGAATTACTAGGAAGATGATGCAGCAGGAGAACCAAACTGTTCTCTATTTTTTGGAGTTTGTACCTGATTCTCCAGTACTCCTGTATGCTTTACCTGCTAAGGAGGGAAACTGCCAAGATTCTTCCCAGCCTTGGATCCTGAACATCCGGAACCAATAGATCAGCTCACTTATTTAAGCATCACTGATGAACTCTGTGACTGGTATGAGCGAGCCACTATGGAATGGAAAGCCTGGCAATCACTTGTCAATGATGCCCTCAAAAAGGGCACTGTCATGGATCTATAGGGATAAATACAAAGGTTCAACCTCTGTATGGGTCAGTGGAAGGTCTAGCTTCGTGGATTAACAAAGATCACAAATCAGTTACTTCAACTGACTATGGAGTCCTCCAAGATTCCTGAAAGGATATCACTGCCAAACCAAGACTGGGACCACAATACAGAGAAATGGCAGAGATTCTCTTTGAAGCTAGACTGATGAAAAATCAGCCACTCCCGCAGGGATGGATTCACACAGCTTCGCATTGTCATAAAGTGGCCAGAATCCCTATGACTAAGGGCAAACGTAGTTTATATGATCCCGACACCAAAACTTACAACACCCTCACGCCTTATGAATTTGAGATAACCATAGAAAGGTGGGATCAACTTGAGTAGGAGGCCATTTACATACTTATTCAGAAAAACAATGCTGACACTAGGACTTCTGAGGCACCAAAGAAGAACAAGGGCAAGAGGAAGCGGATTCAGTGAAAGGATACTGGGTAGTTCCATCTCAAAATCAGACGGTGGATTTTCCCAGCTATCCAGTAGGCACTGGAATCTCCTTCGATGGGTACCCTTGGAATTATAACTACATGCGTGTCAAGCACTCAACAAGCATGAAGTACGGCATAAAGTCGGCAATGCTGAAAGAGTACTATCATGAGGAACATTGACCAATTCAGAAAACCAGACTGATTTTCTCAACCACCAATCCGAATCAGGCGGTGGATTTTTTTTTCCCAATCAGAAGGAAATTTTGGTCTATACCAAAATTCAAGAAAGGAGGGAAGGATGTAGAATGCGAGGACAGTCCCAACAAGTGGGAACTGCTCTTTAGAAGGTCAACCAGCGAGAACACCTACATTGGTAGTAATTACAACAGTTACTATAGTAACTTTGTAAGCCTATAAATAGGAGCCGCTACACTGTATCCCAGGCTTTTTGGACTTTTTGGCTTACGGGCATTTGCTTCTAGACTTTTAGCTTCATAAGCTTTTGGCTTTCAACTCTGTAATCACTTACTCCTGTAATCAATCCTCAGACTTCATCTGAGTTTAAGCCTGTTGTACACTATACTGATTATCTTTGTACTACTGATTTGAATCTATAATACCATTCCAGTCTTCCAATTTGTGTCTTCCATTTCAGTACATTATTCCAATTCAGTTCTCTATTTCAGTCCAGTACTTAATTCCAGCCCTCACTAATTAAACTGCATAGATAATCAGTAGCTTTGAACTCTAACACTGGAATAGCTGTCTGAAGAGGCCACCTCTCATTCCATTATGTGTCGATAATAACAACTTGGCTCCCATTTCCAACTTCTGGCTAGGCATATTGCTCACTTTCGGAGGCCTTTGAGATCCGTTTTAGACTCTTTTGGACTCGTAAATATTTTGTTTTGGTTCTATAAAATCCCGATTGAATCCTTATCAAAGGTTTTTGGAACTTCTATAGAATGTATCACCTTTTAAAACTTCAAGTCTTAGAATACATTTTACCACCCAATTTACATTGTTAGTCCTTTTCCTATTTTGTTATTTGCTCTCACTATAACGGCCAATTCTAAAGAGAGAAAACCATTTTAGTAGACCAATAATGGAATTTGGTGAGAGATTTGTTTACCTTCAAAATCTTCAAAATATCCCAATTGTTTGTAACCCTTGTGGTGTGTGTGGATCTTGAAGATTCCTCGAAAGCTTCACCTTCTTGCAGCTCTGAGTAAGCTTCACCTTCTTGTTGCTTTGAGTGTTGAATTCCAAGTTTTGACTTGCAAAATTCCCTTTGAAGAAGTATTGTAAGCTAAAAATTCCTTATTTTTTTATGTCAATAGAAACAAAAAGTTGTAGAAAGGAGAGCTCTTCTGTTAGTCCCCCATAGATGTAATGGCATGATGAGAGGATCCTATAAAATGATTATACCACTATAGGGTTTAGCAAAACTAGATCCGCATTAAGAGTGATAATTTAAACATGGTTCTCTATGTTGAGCATCAACAAGACAACAAAATGCAGGCTCTTCAAGTCTGAATGGTGTCAATCATAGAGTGAGAGATTTGGAGAGGCAATAGGACTTATGGTGAAGTAAGAGTGTCCCAAAGGGCTTTGAGATGAAAAGCAATAAATTGCCAAAAAATATCAAGGTCATGCTCATTGGTGCTCATTGGTTCCGACAAGGTAAGAGTTTGAGTAGTGGAGTTAAACTAGAGTGATTGTGGGTTAGTAGGGGACATTGGAAGTGCAATAAGTTTTGCCCCGAGATTTGCTTCACTTATTTAGTTAAAGTAAAAGCCCACTTTGGCGCCCCAAGTTCACACATCTCACGAAATGGATAGAAAGATGAAGGCCGTATGGAGAAAAATTTGAGACTAAGAAATAAGGGTCAATTACCCTTCAATTCTATTGAGGTTTAAAGCCTAAAATGCATCAAGGTAAAGAAAAGTTTTGATTGCGACTAATAAGGTGCCCCTAGGTGGAACCCTAGGCTATGGTGGAACGACAATATGACCATTCATTCTAGAAAGAAAAGGGAAAATGCTCATTAAATTAAAGAGAGAGAGAATACATACTTTATAGGCATATATCCTTTTATTGTGGTCTAATTGATAGGCTTGATTGTGGGGAGTGATTGGTGAGTACAATATCCAAATTTGTGTGAGATAAAGGGAGCCCTAGACTTTGGTTTAGTTTCAATAGGCAAAACATAGTTTTAATTGAAAATATTAATGACAAAGACTCCACTTGTACAAAGGTGGAGATTCGTCATGCATATTGCCCTTGTAGGGTACAACTTTCCCAAAAGGTTAACCAAGTAATTGCTATTGCATCTCAGATCCAAGTGCAAACTCATCATCTCTTCACTAGAAGCCAGATACATCAAGCTCTCAACTATCCTCAACACTAGCTCATATGGGATCATCTTAACTTAAGTGGGAGGGATACATTCAATAGCAACAAACTTGGGTGTGAAATTCACGGTGCATACAATTTATCAAATGGAGTGGGGCCATGTGGGAACCTATACTTTTTGGTCCAAGTTTACTTTTGCCTAGGCTAGTTTATTTAATATATAAGTTAGTGTTTGGGCATGGTCTTGACCTACCCTTCGTGTTTATAGACCCCTAAGGCAAACTTGAACAAGGACCTCACCATCCGATGGTCCACCTATTCACGATTATGGTGGCCCCTTTTAGCACCTTGCGGTGATGGCGTCAACACCCACCCAACTTCCAAGAGGCCGTGGGGTTTAGTGTTAAGGCCCAATGAGTTAAGGGGGCCAATATAGTGGTAGCCCCCAACTCTAAATTTATTAGAGGACAATGTTGTGATGCAGCCTATTGCATTGCACATTCGACATGGCAGTGTAATGGCACGTTGTCTTTGTACAAGCTTTGGGTTTGCATACACTATAGTACTGGTGAGATTTTGCCACATTTATCTGGTTCCGTTCAAACCGCCCAAGGTTGTGGCAGTTTTTTGAATGAATAACCAATGCGAATAGACATCCTTCATCACCTAGTTCACACAAGTTGGCACCCACCTGCCAGTGTAGACTACATGGTACTTTGACCCATGCCCAATGTTGGGGCAAAGACCCATGAGGCCGGTTAGGCCAGGTGCCCGCCCACTATACTTATTCATTATGTATATAATATAATAAGGGGGATCACATGTAGAGAGTGAGTTTTAGCCCCTGCAAACACAAGGTCTCCTCTTCTCCTCTCTTCTCCATTGTTGCACACACTCACACACGCTCTCGCTTGCCCACTTCAACTGGTATCAGAGCTCACGGATTGGGAGCACCATTGGAGCTCAGCGGAGAAGCAACAAAAAATGCAACACGTTTTTGCAGATCTGTTTGGGCCTATCAAAACGTCTTCATTTAAGCTGATTCCCCCTTTCCTTGACCGGTTTTTAGTCCTCTTTAACTTTGCAGAAGAAGGTTTTCTCAAAATCTTTACCAATTTTGAGATACGTCACTCAGACTGCCTGTACGTCTAGGGTACACAGCTGCAGATTTTTACAAATCTATTTCAACCTGTAAAAATAGCACATTTAATGTCCATTCCTCTTGCTCACAACTGTTTTTGTGTGGTCTACAACTTTGCAGAAGGAAGTTTCTGCAAATTCTGAACGGTTTGGGAGATATGGGTTGACCGACTGCAGGGTATTCAAAAAGTTGGAAGATTATGTATGCCTATTGTGGTGATTTGCTACATTCGGAGAGCTTGGATTGAGCTTTATCATTCTCTTGTTTTGTGAATTGATTTTTTTCTCTCAGGGAAGAGAGTGTGGGTTGAGGTTTTCATCAAATTTATGCGCATACGTTGAGAACACTTTGTGGATGTATGCATTCTTGTGGAGTCTCAGGATTCGAGAGTGGATTCATCACATGTTATCGCCATGGATTTGGCATGTACATCATTGTCAGGGTTTGTGCAAATTTTGATGGTTCAAACTTTGAGCATTGTAAAGTAGGTATGCATGATGCATTGACTTAGTTGGGCTAAGTGTTGCCACTACAGGGCATGGATGCTAGGCCAGAGTCTATGACTGACGATGAGTGGGAGGACTTGGATGAGCTTGCACGTTCGATGATCATGTTACACCTTTGTGAGTCTGTTTATCACATTGGTTTAGATGCATGTACAACTAGAGATTTATGGCAAAGATTGTGCAATGCTTTTGACACAAATGAGTCTAAAGAGATGCCTACAATCAAAGGACGATCTTGCAGACATAGAGATGTTGTGTTGGCATTGTGGTCATACAGGGCATGTATGTAGGCGTTGTTTTTGGTGGATGAGACAGTGCAAGAGACAGCACAAGAGGGATGCTATCACTTTGGATGATGTGGGAGCAGATGTAGCATATGTGGATACGCATGACGGAGATGTTGACTTTGCTTCCATGTTTACTCTTGACTTTCTTATGGCGGTTTTTGATGACACATTGCCTTCACATTGGATAGTAGATGTGAGTGCTAGATTTCATGTCACGTGAGTCATGAGTGGTTTAGCACATATGCTAGTGGTATGCTTGGACGTATGTGTCTAACTGATGGTTCAGTGCATGACATAGTTGGTGCAGGAGATGTCAGACTATTGTTTCCGAGTGGTGCATCATACGTGTTGCAAGATGTACGCCATGTGCCAGGTTTGACACAGAGCTTGATCTCTGTGAGTCAGTTACGAGACAACAGATGCCAGGTAGTGCTGGATGAGCACAATTTCACATTGCATCGTGGACAGCTAGTCACAAAGCTAGAGGTGCTAGTGTTGGTATGATTCATGCAATGCGAGTACATCACGTACGAGACGACACAGTCTTCATGAGTACGCATCCATGCAGAGAGATGAGGCATGTCTCCTTTGTGGACAGGTTGCATGATGCTTCGGTTTGTGAGCATGTTGAGCCAGTTGTGCAAATAGTTGTGCAACAGGGCATGCCATTCGTGGATACGATGACGGATATGGAGGGCTTGAGTGCTGAGGATTCATCCGTGATTCAGTCATTCATGGATATGCTTATGCAAGAGGCTGATGTGTGTGA
Source organism: Adiantum capillus-veneris (assembly GCF_014529385.1). Classification (NCBI taxonomy): domain Eukaryota; kingdom Viridiplantae; phylum Streptophyta; class Polypodiopsida; order Polypodiales; family Pteridaceae; genus Adiantum; species Adiantum capillus-veneris. The sequence continues at coordinate 157,187,316 of NC_140936.1, read as the reverse complement.
GTTAGATCTAGGCATTGCTCTTACCACACAGGGTTCGGGATAGACATATGCTCTTGGTGCACACGTGACATGCAATGGACATGAGGATGGATTCCAGGGATCGGAGTTTGGGTGTCGGGTAATTTCCATGAATGGAGTTCTGATCCAGATTTGACTGAGATGGTCAGATTGGCAGATATTGCTAGGATTGCATCAGCATTTGGGAGTCTCATGTACGAGATACTGATTTCGAGATCCGAGATTGTGTTTGGCCTTGAGCATAGGGGCACTTTGCAGTGTATGGTGAGATATCTGCAGGATGTGTGCGGCTTTGGTGAGGAGTATGGTGTCAATCGCTCTATACTTTCTCTACGATTAGAGCTGGATGCACACAGATTTAGTGAGCCAGTGGGTGTTGGCTGAGGTCATACTTGTGATGGCCTTGTACAAATTTTCTACGGTTTTCTTTTCTCTCTCACGGCCACATTGGCCTTTATGTGAGAGGTTGTTGGGGTAAAGCCCCATGTGGCCGGTTAGGTCAGGTGACCGCCCACTATACTTATTCATTATGTACATAATAGAATAAGGGGGCTCACATGTAGAGAGTGTGTTTTAGCCCCTGCAAACACAAGGTCTCCTCTTCTCCTCTCTTCTCCATTGCTGCACACACTCACACACACTCTCACTCGCGCACTTCAACCGCCCACTATACTTATTCATTATGTACATAATAGAATAAGGGGGCTCACATGCAGAGAGTGAGTTTTAGCCCTTACAAACACAAGGTCTCCTCTCTTCTCCATTACTGCACCACTCACACACGCTCTCGCTCGCGCACTTCACCCAAGATGGGTTGCATGATTCGTTATTCGACATTCGTTTTATTCGTGAATAATGGTCGATTAGTACGTTCTAAAGATTTATTCGTACGTATTATTCACTGTCACGTCAGCTTTTCTCAAAAAAACGTTTTATTGCTTACATATCGATTGATAGTTTATCGATAGATTAAATATCGATCGATAGACTTTCGATCGATAGATTAAATCGATCTATATGTTTTTGATCGATATAGTAGTAGTATATAAAGGCCAAATTTGCGTGTTTTAGCTACAATTCCCTTCACCAAAGTGTCAGGTTACATCCGACATTGAAAGGTTAAGTTGTCAACTTAAAAAATCTTTGATTTTTAAGAAAATTTTATTTTTAATGTTTTATACATTAAAAATAAAATAACTATATAGATTTGAATCATCTATAATTCTTAACAATAGAAGTTATTCTTTAACTCTATTGCTAAGTTTAAATAAACTACTTTAAACAATAGAGACTATACTTTTAGCTCTACTGAATAGATAAATAAATAATTGTACGCATTAGAGGCTACTTTTCTAGCTATAGTGAGAATGTACAATTCTAAACATTAGAAGCTATACTCTTAGTTCTATTTGTTTTAAAATAAATACTAAAAGTGATATTTGATGTGGTTAAAATCTATCATAGCTAAAATATGTGCACAAATAATAGTGTTAGTTCATATATTTTGGAACATATACACATACATGTAGGGTCTTTTGGTTGTCATGAACAAATGTTCTTACCTCCATATAGACATAGAATAGGTCCACTTAGTGCCTCTTGGTTGTTATGAGATGATTTTTTTACTTCCAAGTGAGGTTTAAAGTATGAAGTAGGATTCACTTGGTTGCATAGAATAGGTCCACTTAGTGCCTCTTGGTTGTTATGAGATGATTCTCTTACTTCCAAGTGAGGTGTAAGGTATGAAGTAGGATTCACTTGGTTGTTATCGAGCTTATGCTCTTACCTCTAAGTGAATATGGTGGATTACCTATAGAATTCCATAGGATGTTATCGAGCTCCTACCTCCAAGAGCTATAGATAGTGGAATGTGAGATGACTCCATCGCTCATTTAGGTTGTCTTGAGCAAATGCTTTTTACCACGTAGTAGCTAAGAATGATATATCCATTGGTGATCTTCCCTAAAATATTATTTTAACACTATTCATTCATCATTTTAATTTAGAAAATCATATCTATAACCTTTTATCTTTCTCATTGCGCTATTATGGCGAAAAATTATAATCATAGTGTATCTATTGATTGTAGGATATATTTTGTTGAAGTTAGAAAGCATGGTGCGAGGAAAAGAGTGGTCGTATGTGGAGGAAAAAGAGAGAGACAAGACAGTTTTGTTTTTGGAATGCAAGCATTGTGGGCATAACGTGCCCACGCAATGCAACTCGCATCAAAGAACATTTATTCGGCACTAATCCTAATGTCAAAGAATGTGGAGCACCACCGAACGACATATGGGTCCATTTTGCAGGGTATGTAAAGAAATGCAAACATGAGGGATTTCTTCCTAAGAGACAGCAGGGTATGACAGGTGCATCATCTGTCAACATAGAAGAAGTGAGTGTAGATTAAGAAGACTGTGGACCTTCAATGTGATAGATGGCAAAATGTAAACATCTTTTCATGATAATGTATCTCATTTTTTCTCACTGTAGCTCCCTATTGAGCTATATATCTCACTTTTTTGATTTAGTAGCAACAAAGTCAAGTATTGAAGAGAATTCGCATAAACATAAGTATTGAGGACATTGCTTGGCAATCAAATAAAAAGACATTGCTTGAGTCTCAACAAAGTCACCAATTAGCAACTCCAAAACAAATTCGTTGCCATAAACATAGAGAGAATACAATGCGTCTCAAAAAAGGAAGGGATAAATTGCCATTAAAATTTTCAACTACAGTCTACAATGTCTTTAAGAAAGTGTGATATCCATCGCTTCTTCAAGATCTGCGTTCAATGCTGCCTCAAGTATATCCACTGTTTCTTGAATATCTGCCTCGTGACTTGGTCCTGCCTCCTCAGGCAAGGGAGAGAGAGGACCGTACCGCGCTTCGTATTCGGCAAGTTTTTTCTTTAAAACAACTACTTCTTCTTCTTTGGCAACCAACTTCTCTTGTAGAGAGAAAATGCTCTCTCCTTGGCTGGCTAGTGTAGCCCCTTGACACACAATATGAAAAATTTGTTCATGCTCATCTGGTAGGAGCACAACTCGCCTCTTTCGTGCAGGTGGATCTGCCTCCCCACGACGCGCTTGTGGCCTTTCTTTAGCTCTTCCAAGTTCGACACAAGAGTTGAAAGGACGGTCTGTCCAAAGGACGCGCTTCTTCATTAAATCTGCACGAAGACTTGCTGGATGAAGTACATGGCAACTTGATTATTGTTAGGTAGACTGTGCTCCTTTTGGATGAAGTGTAGGAGCAACACACGCGCGAGCCCTTTGTGTTGCAAATATGAGATTTTCAATGGTGCCGTTGCCTTGGCACGACCTGACCTCTTGAATAGTACATCTTTCACAAAAAAAGAGGGACAACACTTGCGTACGTCTTCCAATTTCATTGGTTTGCCCTCCAAACCTTCGGGCTCCGTGGCCTCAACAAAGTATGCGGAAAGGTCTTATGTCCCGTAATGCATGCTCTCGTCTTTGAGGATGCGTTGAGACTCTTCGTGATCGAACTCACCGTCGACTTTGGGAGGAGCATATGGGGCTGCCATTTCCTGTCGAATCACACGGCAATAAATAATTAGATTAAAAAAATAGATACACATTGATTAAAAAACTACAATCAATGGTAACATTCACACAATTATAAAATTCACATCTCTCTCATCAATTTGACAACACCAATGTAATAAAATAGCATGAAATTTCAAATCAATGGACATGAGACAAGACAAAACTGTATCATTGCAAAGTATAGACACGTTTTCAAATTACAAGGTATGATTTCAAATTTCAATCATTGGATGGCCTCAAGCCTGCACTATCTGGGAGTGTGCGACCAACACGCTTAATGCCTTGTAACATACTGAGGAGATCATGTGAGGACTTGCGCTGGGTGGGATTGGTAGATACACAAGTGTGCAGGACTTCCTGAAAGCGTATGAGAAAAGAGATATAATTAGTGTGATCATCCTTAGGTAAATATTTAAGGAGTTCTTGAATGTATTTACAAAGGGAATAGATATCTTGGCTGCCAACGTGAAGACTGGAGGATTTGTCGATATACATTCGGGAGCCACCCACCAATATCGCTTACTCCAAGCTTTCCTTGTCAATAGGAGAAGATTTGGCAACTTTGGAACATACGCCACATACGCCTACATATACTCGAGCCCATCCAAATTGCAGCAAGATATTACTCCCATGAACATCATTGTGAGTGATGTTATTCGCATGCAAAAAGATGAAGGTTCGGAGAAATCCATTAATGAGAGGCCATATATTCTTCTTGATGCCTTCAACGGTCCCCTCGGTGTCTCTGAAACCCTTGCTCATGGCCACATTCTTCCCCTCCTTTTGGAGTCTCTCTAGCCAGTGGTCGAGGTTTCCCCCATTCCACATCTTGAAGATGAGGATGGGCGCTCGCGTGGTGTGTCTCGCCAATCCCAGAGCAAAAATGATTCCACTATGAGTGATATTCATAATCGTGGCTTCATGCAACGCTATGTCATTGCCACTCTTCTGGCCATCACCCTTGATTAGCTTGCCATCGTAAAATTCATATGTGAAGGTTTGACAGTTGACTTTCACCTCATAACCATGCCGTATCTACCTTCTCCAATGCTTGCCATTTGTGGAAATTCAATGCAAGCCATGCGCATGATGACGAGGTTGCATGGGTCTAAACTTCCCATGTTGGGCAGCATTGGATCATTGCTAGAGATTGGTACTTCCGAAGCGGCATGCACTTCGGGTATATCCTTGGGCTCTTCTTCGATCCTTGGTCTCTTTCCCTATTGCTTCATGCTCCTGTAGAGGACCTCTACTTCCTTCATGCTCTCCATGAAGTCAGACTTCCCTTTAATTTGCTTGTCAAGGGTTTCTGCAACTCTGCAAACTTGCCCTATGATTCGACTCACGTCGTGGCCCAACTGACCACCTGTAAGGACTTCAATCCCACCTGAAGCACCACAAAATTTTGCAACTAGTGCTGCATATGTAGCACTACATAACTCATCCAAAAATGATTTGTATGAGGACTCTTGCAAGACTTCTTGGAGGCGATCAACTTTTGTTATCTTGCCTGTAGTATCCATGATGTGCGTAGAAGCTAAAACAAAAAAACAAAAAATCAAAACTTCTCAACAATATAAGTGACATGTAATACAATATATTATAGTCATTCTTTACAACACAACCATTGGGCAATCACCATAAACCCTAAACTGCATGTTTACATGAATGTAATTTATGATTAAAATACACAAGAATATGCACACGATTATGCATGATGTTAATTATGATTTTTCATATCATAAAGAAATGTGTTATGATTTTTCGAATCAAAAACCTCGCATGTATGAGACATTATCGATAGGAATGTGACGAAGTCATTGAAATACGCATTATTTTACAAATTACAAAGATTAATGTAAAATATGGTGTCACGTGTGTATCCTTCTCATTGTAAGGATCTAAGAAAGTCCTAAGTACCAGACGCAGGGGTTTTATTCCCGTTGTAAGAGCAAAAGATAAACATTCGATCCAGACGCCAATAACGATTACACTATAAAAATCAGTAGCTCATCAAATAATGGTTTTTTTTCCACAAAATTGTGTCTGAAAGAAACTCCTCCCGTTGTAAGAACCGAAGATCGTGACGCGGGGAGTAGTTTAAAGATTACACTTCTCATTATACAAATCTACAATGTAGATCTATGAATCATGTGGTCCATGACTACGTATATTGAAAAGTGTATAGCTTAAAGACTAGATAAAAATGTTTGCTCAGATCGTGTCTAGGAGTATTTTCTTCCATTGTAAGAACCAAGGCTCAGATGTAGGAAGAAGTATGTTTTTTGTAAGGTCACATTTCATTGGAACTTATTTAACCTAAAGATCATACAAAGTAAGAGTGTCGTGAGACATATCAAACAAATGCACATGCTATCTAATGGTCTCCTAAAACACCGTACAAAGTATGAGTGCCGACAAGCATATAAAAACAATGTATGGTGTTATCTAAATTCCTAAAACATTGACTCAAGTAAGAGTGTTGCAAAGCATATCAGAACAAGAGTCAATGTTTTTTTTTTCTTGATTACTATGGAAGTAAGATATAAAATCAGACGAGCCATAATAATTTCTATATCATAAATTTTAAAATGTTATGTGACTAAGAGGGCCCGAAGGCATATCAGAGACACATACAGTAATATAATCACATGAAAGTAAAATTTAAATTATTCACGTATAAAAAAAAAGAATTGAAGAGAAAAGCTGCTTACCAGTACGCGAAGTTGACATGCTCGAGAGTATGAGGTAGAGAGTGTGAGCTGTAGACAACTAGAAAGCTCAAAAATTGGTATCGATCGAAAACGTATCGAAGTACGATGCGCGTTTTTTTTAATATAAATCTAGCGTGTCGATCGATAATCTATCGATTGATAGAGTATCGATTGATAGATGACAAATTATTCAAAAATACCTCGTATTTTACGATAATACGCGAATAATGACGAGTTATTCGTTATAAATTACATTATTCGATCGAATAAATGCAACGCAGCACCCAAGTTCTTGCGAGTGTGTTGCGTCCTCCCATCTGTGTCTTCAGTAATTCTTGGGAAACCAACCAGGTGCAAACCAAGGATACTCCTGCCAAAACTCATCACCTTTCCCTTCCTAAAAAAATAGAGCTCCTACATCCCTACCTTTTGTATCTCCATCTCGACTTTTGTGCATAGATCTTCATGGACTTACTAGCTTCTACATGCTCCTCTAAGCCGCCTATATGTTGTTGGTAGAAGCTTTGCTTGGCAACCTACAACTCCTATGCAACTGCAGCTCCAATGGTGCCTATGGAGTTGCCCCTACAGCTCCTACGCAACTGCTACTGCAATGTGTTTGTACCCACCCTTAAACCACTCTGTAGCCGCTTTGTAACTGCTTTGGAGCTAGTGCTATCTAAAAGGAAAGGCCGGTGCTTCTCGAGAGATCTCTATGCGAAAAGAAGGCCATTCCATTTTTGAGCCTCCATTGAGATGGTGCGCAACAGCCTGCTCTGAGGATGCCCCTTCTACTTGAAGTCATTCTTGTCATCTCCCTAAAGAACCTTCTGTCGAAAGAACTTAATCATGAGTGAAAATAAATCTATATGTTTTTTTCATGTCCTCTAAAGGAATTGGTCCTCTCACACTTTGTTTTTGCTTTTTGACAGGCACAAAAACTTTGTTCTAGTAGAACCCTTGTAAGGGGGAAATTGTTCTCACATCCTTTGTGTTTTAATTGGAAAATTTCCATCAACTAGTATTAAGAAATGAAGAAAGAGGCTTTGGAGAAACAATGTTTGTCTCTCTTCAAAGCTATGGCCGACAACGTGTATGGATGCTCTCAGCGTGGCAAAGACCAGTGATCGTGTTTCATGTGCCTATTACGTGGACAAACATTTCCTCATTGTGTAACCAAACTTGTAGAGTTTGAAAAAATACGTGGAATTCCTTTTTGTTACCATATACATGTGGTAGTGATGTGTGTGAACACACTTAGGACCGCCGCTGGGGCATTTTTTCTTTCAGTAGGAGGTTTTTCCCCCCGTGCATTGTATATACGCTCATCATTCTAGGGCTATCTATCTTTTCCATTGCACACTAATAAGTGATACACTCTCTGTTGTGTGCCTTGAGCTTCCTTTGTCTTCTCCGAGCTATGTGTGTTTTCCTCCAACCCTAATTCCAACAATTGGTATCAGAGCAAGTTACATCCTCCCGAGCTTAGTTGCCAGCAGCTTCAACACACGCCTGCTCACTTTCTTCGATTTCAACGAGCTCAGTTGGTTCACAAATGTAAACTAGATATAGTCGAAGGTTTCTTTTGTGAATTTATTCAATTGTTAAAAGTTTCACATTTTATTGGTGGGACAACCTCTTAACCCTAGTGTCATTGGGATGGAAAGGATTATGTATTAAACAATGTTCTAAAAAAACCTAGGTTTAGTGTAATCCCATCTACAAACTTTGAGATTTACCTCTAAAATTTAAATTTGAAGGTGAAAAAACCTAACGAATTTAGAGAAATTTAGTGTTATAACCCTCAAATTAATCACTTTACCTCTCCAATTTCTCATGTGTAGGGGCTACCCAATCGTAGAAAATCGGAAATTGCACGGAATCAAAAGAGATCCGATGCCAAGTATTGGGCATCACGATAGTTAGACGTGCAGGAAAGGCGACTGACAGACAAGCAAGGGACGCACAAGAGAGGAGGACGCAAAGCGCAAGAAATGAGGGCTATGGGCAGATAAGGAGGCGGCCATGCGCAGAGGGTACCAGCTGGGTTTAATTGAAAAAAAGCCAAGAATCAAGCGAGATGCCCTCGAAATGAGTAGGGCAGGTGGCATGTGCAGGGAGAGTGAAGAGCATGCGGATACTGGGGAAGGGGGGCGACGTGTAGGGCATGTAGAGGACTTGCGTAGCTACAAGTGAGTAGTTGGGGAGGGAACACTGTGAGGGGTTTTCTTTTTTATAAAAAAATGGGCAAACAACAGTCATCCGAAGTGGGTGCGAGAGTCAAATTGAACTTTTGTTTGTTTAAGTTCGAACCTTGCTTGAAGCCTTGGAGTTTTTGCTTAGCATGGACAAAGAAGGTCCCGCCTAATAATTGAATAAAATATGGATGCTGCTAGTGTCATTGCTTGGGGAATGAGGTTCCCATTTTGGAAAAAAAAAGTGGAGAATCGACTAGAATTCTCTCTTTCTCTTCTCTTAATTCGCTGAAAACACAAAACTCTCTCTCTCTTAGACCTGTAGGCGCTCTCTCACGGTGTCCAATCTTGCCTATCGACATTGCCCTCTCTCTCTCTCTCTCTCTCTCTCTCTCTCTCTCTATCCATGCAAGGCACCTGCGAGCGGCCTATCCGTGGCAACGTGTTGTCTGCTATGCACAAAACAAGCGCATGCAGTAGGTGATCACAGGCGAGGGAAGGAGAGAACGAGCGATGGTGACACTGTGGAGGAGATGCGAGGAGGGAGGCAGAGTGAACAAGGCAATAATCGAGGAATCTTATTGACAAATGAATTTATTTATATGGAAGCAAATATATTATATATAAATATAATATCATGTGTAGGTTTGCCAAGTTTTTGAAAAAAAGTTTTTTCCGAGTACTGGTATTAAACGATAAACTGCAGGGACGTCCGTCACCCGAGGCGGTTGAAGGTTCATGCGAACTCTAGCCGCTGCAGGCGATTTATCGAAATGGCGTCAGTAGCGAATAACATTTACGCTGCCACAACACTAGCTACCGATGCTCAAATGCAGTACTTGCTTGCCGCCGGCCCCTTCACTGGAGGTGAGAAACTGCTCGCTGTATACATGCAAGGGCTGCTGGCGCTGCGTAATTCTGTTCTTCGTTTGCGTCAAACCCAGTTTTTGTAATTCGAATTCTGTGGAGGGACTGCCCGGCTAGCGCAAGGCCCAGGCTACAGTATGGCGGATGATGACCGCAAGTACTCAAGCTTGTACTCTGCAATCCATAACATTGGCAGAAGGCCTAAGCGTGCCTCCTCCAGAACCCTACAAGAAAGCTCTGCGACACAGAGGAAAAGCGCCTCTACACCTAATGATAGCTATCCCATCAGAGCTCGAGAAAGCAATGCAGTGCCTGCTCCTCCATCCACACAGCAGAAAGCAAGGTTTTCCACCCTCTCCCCCCTTGATTCCATCGACGGCTCTCACCAGGGAAACGTTTCTGCTCTAGGTGAAGGCTCCCCTGCCGCAATGTTTCCCAGAGAAGAATCAGTCTCTGTCCACAGAGAAAGCCAAGTGCCTGCAACCTTGTCCACCTCCTCTCCTGTCGGTTCCAATAGGGGCTCTCTGCGCAGAAGCACACCTGGGCTCAATGAAAACTACCCTATGTCACCATCAACCACAGAAGTATACTTGTCTCGCAAAGAAAGCCAAATACCTCTACGTCAAGGCGGAGGAGAATCACATCTAATTGTCCCTGGCTTTGAGGACAATTCTGTTGGAGAAGCACACTTCCTCCCTTTTACAGATCAAGCTCAGTTTGCTGGCTCCCCTGTATTCGGTGCCAGCAGAGGCTCCTCTGCCTCCAGGGAAAGCAAAGTGCTTAAGCGCGCATCTGAACAGCAAGCAAGGTTTTCCATCCCGCCCTCCCCCCTCACTGCAAGTAGGGGCTCTGAGTTGATTGGCACTTATGATGGTGCTGTCCGAGGAGAATCGAAAGTGAAAGCCCCTGGTGATGATGAGGACCAAGAAGTTAGAGAACCATACTCACCTCCTTCTACTGAGCAAGCTCGGTTTTTCACTTCACCCTCCTTTGATGCCAACAGAGGGTCATTGGCTCGCAGAGAAAGCCAAATGCCCTTTTTTGCTTCCACACAGCAAGAAAGGCCTTCCATCCTCCCCTCTACTGTCAAGTTTGCCAGGGGTTCTGAAATGCTTGGAGCCTATGATGGTCAAGGTCCAAGAGAATCACAGATGATGATGTATGCTGGTGCGGATACAGAGGTTGGTGCGTATGCACATCCTTCCACAAACTCCAGCAACAGCCTTGGTGGAAGAGATTCTCACTTAATGAACCCTGAGCAGGTCATTTTGCCAGCTAGAATGTCTTCTGCTCGAAGCTCGCGAAAGGGGTCTTCCTTAAATGCGGAGTCTTCTGGGTCACCACCAAGGGTTACTTTTTCTCTTCCTGAAAACAGCGCAGCTAAAAATCCCAGAGCATCGTTGCCTGATTCAAACGTCAGTCAAGAACCCCCTGCCGGTGGCTACAATATCACTGTGTCAAAACGCCTTTCATCTGAAAATGCAAAAAAATCCGTTTCAATGGTTGACCGACACGAATCATTTCTGAAAGTGCCATCTGTCCTGGAGCCCGAGGATGAAGCAATTTTGCATGATGGGCAAGGTATGAAGCAGGGCTCTAACATTTTAAGGAATTTACCTTGTGTATGGTATGGAAGCAGCTGTGAAATTCATTTATTTACTTAAAAAACCCTCATAAAACTAATCAACTAACATTAAGGTTTCCGTCAAGAATTGTTTGTTTTTTCATCTTTAACTTTTGATTTAGGAGGTTAATTTCAATTTTTCTATGTGCGATTGCATTACTTCTTTCCTTCAAGCAAAGTTTAATAGTGGGAGGGATGGATGGAAAACAAGTCTGTTATTTTCTTGGGCATCTTCCTCTTTGAGTTGGTGATGTGATTTTTCTGATTCCTCCTTCACAGGGCTGCAGGCAATTGACAGTGGTCCTCCCAGTTCTCAAATGGGGGCTGAACGGAGTCCACGTGCAAGTTCCCTGCTCAGGATACCCCAAATAATGGACAATGAGCCTGAACTTTATGTAAATGCAAACCAGGGCTCTAGAGCTAGCTCTTCTTTTGCCAATCAAGAAACATATGAACCTAAAGTAGATTTTGAGAAGTTTCCAGCAGCAAACATGACAGGTGCTCGTGATGAGGGTGAGCACATGGGGAATCGATCATTACAGGGAGCTGAAAGTATGGGATTACCTCAGCATAATCAGTCAGACATTGAAGGCACCGGTCGGCAATCCTTACGTACATCTGAGCAGGTTCCTAGATTTACACTACAAAGCTCAAGAGCAGTATCGCCTTCTCGCAAATTCAGTCAAGCTTCAAGGTCATCCTCAGCTTCTCTCGCGACTGGGGTGGAGGATGGTGTCAATCAAGGTCTCAAAACATCGTACATGCACTTTAATCCTGCAAGGGTTTCTGGATCTGAGTTTGTTCACAATGCACCTGAATTGGAGAGCAAGCAGGCTGTATTACCTTCAAACAGATTTAGTCAAGTTTCAAGGCCATCTTTTTACCCTCTCTTTACTGACAGTAGCAATGAGGCCATTCAAGCTCACAGAAATTCTGATGTGCCTATGGACATCATGCAAACTTCCTTACCTGAGTCTTTTGGCAGCATTCAAGACCAGGTGGAATCACCTAAACAGAAATTTAGCCAAGTTTCAAGGCCATCTTCTTTTCCTCCTTTTGACAATGGGAATGATTCCATTGAAGGTCCCAGAAAGTCCTTGTATCCAATGCGAACTTCCTTATCAGAGTCTTTTCAACATTCGCCTGGAGTGGATATGCAGAAGCCTGTGGGAAGATCTTCACGCAATTTAAGCCAAGTTCTTCCGTTTGACAGTGAGAATGTGGTCATTCAGGGCCCCAGAAAATCCTATATGGCTTTGGATCCTATGCAGACTCCCTTACCTGAGTCTTTACAATATGCATCTGGAAGGGAGAGCCTGCAAGAGCAGGTGGTATCACCTGATCAGAAATACAGCCAAGTTTCAAGACCGTCCTTTTTCATTCCTCATTTTAACATTGGGGATGAGGCTAATCAAGGTCCCAGAACATCAGATATGCATTCTGGTTTTATGCGGACGTCCTTAGCTGAGTCTTCTCAAGGTGCACCTGGAATAGAGACTCTGCAGGAGCAGGTAGTATCACCTTTGCAGAAATTCAGTCAAGATTCAAGGTTGTCTTCTGTTCCCCTGGGTATTGACAGCGAGAACGATTTTGGTCAATCTCGCAGAGCAACTTATGTTCCTGCAGATACCATGGAGACATCTTTACTCGAGTTTTACCAAAATGCACCTCCATTGGAGAGGATGCAGGATGAGGTGGTATCACCTCAACAAAAAGATAGCCAAGCTCTAACACAATCTTCTTTTTTTCCTCCTATAGGCAGTGGTTATGAGGCGATCGAAGGTCCCCAAACTTCGTATATGCCTTCAGATTTCAAACGGACTGCCTTTCCTGAATCTTATCAAAATGTCCTGGGAATGGATGGGCAGGAGATGGCTTCACCTTCACGTACCGTTAGCCGGAAATCTTTTGCTCCTTTTTTAATTGGTAGTATGAGTCAAGGTCCTAGTGCTTCGGACATCCTTTTGGATCCCACACAGGCTTCATTACGTGAATCCTTTCAATATACACCTGGAATGGAAAACATGCAGGAGCAAGTAGCATCACCATCACAACAAGTTAGCCAAGTTTTCAGGCCATCCGCGTTTACTCCTAGTACTGGTGAGAACAATGCCAATCAGGCTCCCAAAACTTCCTTTATATCTTTGAATCCTATGAGAGCTTCCTTTACCGGGTCCCTTCAAACTGCAAGTGGCATGGAGAGTGAAGAACAAGTGTCACCAGCTTCACGAAAATCCAGCCAAGCTTTGCAGATAGATTTGGTTCCTTCTTTGATAGGGCGTGAGGAAGAGAATGATCAAGGTCTTAGAACTTCTTACAGGCCTTTGGATTCTATGCGGACTTCTTCACCTGGATCTTTTCAGAGTGCACCTGATGTGCAGGAGCAGTTGGCATCACCTTCACGCAAACTCAGACAGGTTCCAGTCTTTTCGTCTATTCCTGGTGAGAATGATGTCAGCCAAGTTCTCAGACCTTCTAACATGCTTTTGGATCCTGGACGGACATCCATACCTGATTTTCCAATCCCAGGACAACTGCCACAAAGGCCTAGTAGCTTGTCATTTTCCAAACAAATGCAGAAAAGAAGCAGCTTAGGGTTTCCGTCAATTCCTGGGGAACCTGGGGCAAATTCATTAGCTGACACAGGTAATTATGGATTGCACAGTGGATTTTTGCTATGTTATCACTTTCTGCACTGATCGGAGGAAGGTTGCAAAAGGTTTACATTTTTTGGACCTCCTCCAAGTACTTGAGTTCCTTGCTATTGTTTAACAAGGAACTCAAGTACTTGGAGGCTTGATTTTTTTTTTTTCAATAGTAGCTCCGTATCAATGCATTGAGTTTCAAAATGTATGTTGTGAAACACTTTCAGCTTGTTGTCTAAACGAGTCTATACTTTATTTTTACTTGTTACTTGCAGCTTTCAAGCAGTTCTTGTCTTATTCCTAAAATGCACCTAAGGTGTTCATTGTTCTGTTGCATTTGACATGTGGCATTGTGCCCGTCTAATTTGGCAGGTAATTCAATGTCAGATAGCTCGTCAGATGAGGTATTACAAGAGAGAAGGTTGAGCCTGGAATCTGTTTCAAGGTCTTCATTCTCTGCCAAATTGAATGAGCAACAGAGTATGGTGAGGCCATGGGATATGGAAAGGCTATCAGATGCAGAAAGAAGGATGCGTGAAGTCACATTTGGCAACTCAGGCACAGAGTCTGATTACACTTTCAAGGATTCTAATGAGACTGAGCTTATGGGATCTGTCAATGCCAGTGCAGACAACAAAAAATTTGTGACTTCTTTGGAGGATGAGCCAGGGTGCTTCACTAAAGGCATTGATCAACGACCTTATGATTCTGTGGATGGGGTAGAGCCCTATGGATCCTTGGAACAAGAAGATGAAGACGAGGAAAGAACAAGGGGAAATGGATTTTATGCCACGAATCCACAAGATTCAGAAAACATGCGTTCTTTCTCCTCTAAGGGTGGCCACAAAAGCTTGGTGCAGGAGTTTATTTATCCTGCTTCCTCACCAAGGCAATCTTTTCAGGAGAATATGTCACCAAGTGCTGTTCCGGGAGAATCGTTACATCAGGAGGCTAGTTATCAATCAACATCTCCAAGACGATCTATATCTCCAAGGCAATCCATATCTCCAAGACTTTCTGCTCGGCAGAGTCTTGGTGGCAGCTCAATAAAAGATCTCACAGAACTGCAAACTCAAGAGTTCATGTATTCTCCATCTCTGGCAGCAAGAACTACTACAGAGCTTAGTTTGGATGGGCAAGATCAGGCCATGCTACAAAGTACGGCTCCAGAAATGGCGGATGTAGAATATGCAGACCAAGAGTTGTCTTTACCATCCTCAAGGCAATCATTCCAACAGGCATTATTAGAAGAAGATAATAATCAAGAGTTACCGTTTGAGGATCCACAGGTATTGTTTGAAGAAGATAAAACTCAAGAGTTACTGTATGAGGATCCACAGGTATTGTTTGAAGAAGATAATAATCAAGAGTCACCATACGAGGATGCTACCTATCCAGAAGACTCTCTTGTTGACAAAGGAAATGATCAAGAAGAGGTACAGGATTTTGATGAGAATGAGTTGAATGATGAAGAATGCTTTGATGATTCCTTAGCAGAAACACAGCATGATGATGCATGGGATGTGTCGTCTGTGGTAAGTAGCACTTAATAATCATTTTCTTTGGCTGAAATAAATATAACTATGGACATATGGAACTGTGCAGGGTAAAGAAGATTACATTGATGATAATTTGTCCCCTCCAACTAAGGACAATTTGCATTCGGGGTAAGGATTTGACATTTTATTAGAATGAACCATTTTAATGGTATTTTAGTGCTTCTAGAGCAGTGTTCTTTTCACTCTTCATTAAGCTATAAGTTGACTTTTCATTGCAGGAGTTTTGCAAACTTGGAACAACCACTTGTAAGCTTCAAACGAGCATTTGGAAGCTCGAATTCATTTGTAAAAGTTCCTTTTGGTGCATCTGAGCTATCCTTTGAGGGCTTTGCCAAAGTGCAATTTATGGAACCAACTGGGGGTTTATGGCCCATTGTCTGGAAAAGTGTGGCCATGCAAGACCTTATCAGGTTTTCCAAGGCAAGTTTGGATGCTAAGAAGAAGGGTGTATTTTCCAAAAAGAACATTTCAGCTGTTTCGTGCGATCAGTACATTATGCTGCATGCATTGACGTTATGTTGGACTACTACAGGACCCGATTACTCAACCATTGTTGCAGAGGCTAGCAGCTGCTCCTCACAAGCAGTGTGCAATAACCTCGTTCGCGCGTAATACTACGTAACTTTTTGCTTCACAATCTTTATAGTTACACAGTAAAGCCTTAGCTTATTTTCAAGTCAATTGATGCAGTAGTAACCCAGATATTGCTTTCACTGTTTGGGTAGAATTATCTTTCTTATTCCTAGATTTCTATATCCCTTGTCGAATCAGCAAATAGTGCCTTTGATGCAGTCAATCTTAAAAAGTGCCCTGTATGATCAATCCAAGAGCAGGGGTGGAACTTTTTCAAACCTTTACACACATCAACATGTATCACAATATGTATATGTGTGTGTGTGTGTGTGTGTGTGTGTGTGTGAGAGAGAGAGACGAATTTCTGCCCTTTGTCGCGTGAACCTCTGCGCCTTGCTGCTACTCTCTGCGCCTGCGCCAGCAGATGGGTGTGAGTGTGCGTGTGTGTGTGTGTGACGCCCCAAGAGCTGGGCGCGTCATGGAGAGGTGCGTGGTGGGCGCGTTTGCGCTCAAAGGGCCCGGCTCGGGCGGAGGGTTGTTTTGTCTTCAAGGGCCTGGCTCGGACGGCACCGGCTCAGGAGGGCCCGGCTCGGACGGGACCGGCTCGGGTCGAGGTGTTGTCTTCCAGGGGGCCTGGCTCGGACAAGACCGGCTCAGGTGGGCCCGGCTCGGACGGGACCGGCTCGGGTCGAGGTGTGGTCTTCAAGGGGTCCTGGCTCGGACAGCACCGGCTCAGGAGGGCCCGGCTCGGACGGGACCGGCTTGGGCGTGGTTGCGTTCCATGGGTCGACGGCCGTGTTGCGTTTCGCGGGTCTTGCGTTCCGGGTCCCTAGCCCCACGTAGCCTCAGGCTCCGCCGCACTCACGGAGGGTCATAGCGTGCCCTGGGGAACCTTGCGTGGAGTCCCCACGGTGCACGAGTGCGTGGAGTGAGGCTAGCGTGTCTAGGTGGGGGGTCCCCTCCCGTGGCCGTTTTCGGGAGGCTCATACCCCTTATAGTGTGTGTGAGTAAGAGAATCAGCGGTAGCGCGAGTAACAAAGCTGCACCTGTGTAACCCTGGCAGCGAACTGTTTCTGTGCGCGAATCTGCATCCTGCGCGCAGACAGTAAGTGGAGACAGCCTGGTGTCTAACTGCGTTCTGCAGATTTGGCCTCTCTTGCCCACCTGTAACTGCTCGCTGCTGTCAGAATTTTGTTCGAACTGCTGCATTATCAGTGTTAGACAGTTTACAATTAGGCACAATTTACAGTAGTACAGGCAAAGTTTTTAGCAGATGTATGAGTTTTGTGGGAGATGTACATATCTCTGAGAGGTCTCTGTAAATAGATAAAGTGTCAAATTACCAAAAAAAAGGAAAAAAAGAGTCTTTGCTTCAGCTCTCTCTCTCAGATAGATAGAGAGAGAGAGAGAGAGATAAAATGAAATGAAATGTTATATTAACGTCTTCAAAAGGCCAAAATGACCTATGAGACCAAAGCGTTACAATCTGGTGGATCTGATGCAAAGTTAGAGCAGCAAAATGAAATGAAACGAAATGACAAAAGGATGAGATATAAATACTATGAAATCCTAAGCTGGTAGATGTGAAATAAGCAGCTAGCCGGGATAGCTAAACCACAGGTCAGAAGAGATCCAACATTGGTCACTGGCGGATCTCATCAATCTCTTCCATAGTCAGCAGTCTGACCGGGTGTCGTGCATGTCGGGCCAAAGTCATCTGGATCCTCTGATGTAGCCTTTGTCGATGCTGTGTAGTCTTCCACATTCGTGGGCGTCTGGATTTTCCCAATTCAGTCGCTCGGTCGATCAATGTGCCTTTGGTGCGAGGCAACAAGATTTGTTGTGGTAGTAGCTCCTCCAGGTGTCCAGTGTCTGTTCTAAAGAAGTCTGTGATGTGTCTCTGGGACTGGCTGACCTCTCCTCTCAGCAGGCTCTCTCTCTGTGTCTACACAGCTCGAGCAGAAACAAACCCAGGCATCTCTGATCCTCGTACCTCATGACTTTAGAGAGTGGTCCAAAGCCCTCTCTATACAATCAGTGGAAGCGGCCTCGTATCTCGTAGTAGACGGGGCAGTGGCATGTGTAGTGTAACTCTGTCTCAGGCTCCATGTCACACTGGGGGCATGTCCTGGCCTTTGCTGGTTCTCCGTTGTATCTCCCAGTCTCGATCTGCAGCTGGTGTGAAGATGTGCGTATCTGGCCAATAGCGCACCGTACCCCATGAGACAAGTGGGTGTCCACATATCTGGGCCTCGTCACAAAACCGTCCGCCGTAAGCTGGAGAAGATGTTCTCTGTAGAAAGTGTCACAACCTGGTGACGTGGCTGCCCATGGTACACACACACACCTGCCCCGGCTGCTGTAGTGCTGATGTGGTTCCGGAAATTCTGCCGCATAATGCGCTGGTAGAGCTGACGTGGCAGTAGTGTACGGACATGCTGATGTGGCAGATTACGTACGGAAAAGCATCCTTTAGCGTGGGCTGTTTTCTACGCAAGAGAGAGAGGGTGCTTTTGGAGGTTATTTGCTTTATTTCCTAAGCAAGGAGTTGTGAGAGGATTGCTTTATTTTAGGCTTTTAATTTTCAGCTTTTGGCATCCCTTGTAAAACCTTTATAAGAGTGGGCAGGGCTCCCACTTCTCAGAGCATCTGGACGCAAAGTCTGAGAGTGAGACCCTCTCACTCCCTTGTACTTTGAGTTGCAGATTAATACAAAAAGAAATACCGAAAAGGGCGCCAGTCTTTGGGGCCAATATCTCTAGGCACGGAACATCGCCGGGCCGTGTCGAATCAATTGTGAACTGTGAACTTTTTTGAAGTGAATTCCTGTCGTGTCGCGGTAGAATCTTGACTTGGAGTGTCCAAGTCTGTTATAGTGGTATCAGAGCGCGGCCGATTTCTCTTCTACCGAGAAATCCGATCCTTTTTCTAGCGACACTTATGGATTCAGACAGAGATCAGTCGACTTCCTCTGCATCTGGAGATGCGGGAAAAGATCACGAAGAAGATTCTCACGAGGAGTATGGCCCGCCTCGGTCTACTCAGGCGGAGATTGAAGAGATGGAGCGTCGACGATTGATTGACGATGCAACAAAGATAATGATAAATTTTGCGAAGGACCCGAAATTTGCAAAATCTATGACCTAGACCTCCTTCGATGGGTGCACTCACAGTGGTGGCAAACCACAAAACCATCCCTCAAACTGGTACTCAATCAACCTCCTACTCCAAGGATGTTTATAGAGTAAGAATTAGAAGAGGTGGTTGATACACGGATTTCTCAGCTTTTTGACACGTAGAACAAAGCTGAAAAGCACGTCAATTTGCTTTTGCCTTGGCAAGAAAGTAGAAAAAGCATGTCAGATTTGAAGGAGTACCCAGTTCTTCTTCTTCTGACAGATCTTCTAGCTCTTTTGACTCGAGCGAAGAAGACAGAAAAGGGAAAAAGCGAAGCAAAAATCAAAGCTTCGGAAAGGGCAAGAAAAAGGCAAAGAAGCTTAGATTCGCCCAGTTTCTGACAGTTCTACAGAGGACTCGTCTTCAGACAATTCGGACTCTGATGATCACAAATTCTATGCAAAGAAGAAGAATTTCTATAAAGCCAACCGGTATGACTTTCTGGAGGATAAACGCAAGAAAGTCCGAGAGTTTAAAGAAGGTCGACAGTCAGTTAAATTTGACACGTTTTCTGGATTTTGAGATGCTTCGAAGGCTTTGGCTTTCATACAGCAGTTTGACATAGCTTTCTCTGGAGGACGTTACTCAGAGCACTCCAAGATTCGGAGGGCTACCTCTTACTTCAAAAGAAATGCTCGAACTTGGTGGTCCACTCTTCTGTTGAACAAGAAAGCGCCAGTTAAATGGCTGAAATTTAAAAGGCTTTTTATTTCTTCTTGGTTGACTCGGGAGTACGAAAGCGACATACGAACTGCTTGGAACCATCTTCGGATGACCAAGAAGGATACATTATTGGACGCATATTGCGAGAGATTCTGGAGCTCTTTTCTACAAGCCTCTTCATTTAAGAAGATCTCATTCAAAGAACAGATTGAGCGGTTTACCTTGGGACTTCCTATAGAGATCCGAGATCACTGCTTAGAGACAAAGTCAGATTCCATTTAGGAACTGATAAGTCATGCGAAACGGGGTTTTGCCATTCATTTAGGCAGTTTGACCTACCCCACATATGAAATCATGACGCAAAGGACCGAACAGACTTCGAACAATGAAAGTAGAAAGAAGAAGAGCAACCCAGAAAAGAAAGAAAAGGATGCACGACCCAAGCTCACTCTTCGAGAGAGAGCTCTCTACATCAAAGAGGGGAAGTGCTTAGGATGCGGGGAAACTGGGCACATCTCCGCGAAGTGTCCTAAAAAGGCACCGAAAGAACAGAACGACAAAGATGAAGAAAGGCCTGAGAGTTCAAAAGTAGCTGAGGAACATGGACGAAAAGGCAAGATGAAAGCAGGACTGGTTCCAGATTGCATGGGTACCGACCCAAGCACGATTGACGAGAGTACAGAACCTTGCCGAGCTTGGGGCAAAGTAAAGACCAAGAAGCCGTGATTTTCTTTGATAGAGGAGCCAAGGACAACTTCATTTCACCTGAATTGGCGGCGCGGCTTGAGATCACTCCCCATCGGATGGGACCACTAGTAGAGGCAGTTCTAGCGGCACCCGGTAGGTACGTAGCCATTACACCTGTCATTGGGAAACTTCGGTTGCATTGTCAGGGGTATTTGGGGCATGAGGATTTTTCCATAATAGGTCTCGCGGGCGTCGCTCCAATACCACCACCTTTCCATCCCTGTAAAAATCAATCTTCCCCTTTTCCCTTGCTGCTCTAATTTCCGGCATTACTTCTTGCATATGAGCAATCTGCGAGAGGGTGAGGTCATCTCCAAGAAAGATGCCAGTCTTCTTTAGGGTCGGTCTCTTCTTCAAGAAATCCTTCTTCGCTTCCATGGAGGGGAAGCGGAGAATGAGTGCCCTTTCTTTCGAGGTTTCTCCGTTGCTGCCACTTTTCTTAGTGCCCACTCTCCAAGCCCTTGTATGCGTCTGCTCATTGACTGCCACCAGAGTCATGAGTTCTTTCACATCTTTACCCACATTATCTTGGTCTCTGAGACCATATATCCTTACGTGTAAGGCCCGCACACGTCTCCTTTGCTCCTCTTCTAGTGTCAAGTTGATGATGGTTGGTGTGGGGGTGGGGGTTATTTCCTTGCCTTTTCCTTTCTTGACAATCTCGATCCATTTTTCTGCCTTTTTCTGCTTTTTGTTGGGTCTTTGTGATGACATCCACCCACGAGGTCCTCATTTCTTTTTGTTGCTCCCCACCTTCTTTGATGGCTCGCACTAATTCCTTAATCGTGTTAAGTTCTTCAATGACAGAGGGTTAAAGATCTCCTTCTTCGAGGACATTCTGCGATCGCACCTCTACAAGCGAGAGAGAGAGAGGGCGAGTGAGCAGGGGGCGGGGGGGGGGGGGGGGGGGGGGGGGTGCGGAGCGTGCGCAAGCAGGGGAGGGTGGGTGCAGAGCAGCAGCGAGCAGGGGCGGAGGGGTGCAGAGCAGCACACAGAGAGAGAGAGAGAGAGAGAGAGAGAGAGAGAGAGAGAGAGAGAGAGAGAGAGAGAGAAATGAAATGAAATGTTATATTAACGTCTTCAAAAGGCCAAAGTGACCTATGAGACCAGAAAGTTACAATGCGGTGTATCTGATACAAAGTCAGATTAACAAAATAAATTAAACTAGGATAACAAAATATAAATACTGCGGGATCCTAAACTAAGCAGTACAATGTGAAGACAATATGGGAGGGGAGTAGAGATCCATCTTCATCTGCACTCTGGACGACGAAAGAGTATGGCTTGAATCCTTTGTCGTAGCCTCCTTCGAAATTGTGTAGCTCCTCTCCTCCCTCGGGGTCGTCTAGATCTCCCTAGCTCCAATGCTCGGTCTATGAGAATGCCAGTAGTGCGGGTAGACCTCTCCACCGTTGTTGGTTGCTCCTCTGTCTGTTCTTCTGGGTGTACAATATCTAGTGTAAAGAAATCTGTGATCTATCTCTGGGGATGTCTCTCTTCACCTCTCCTCAGTAAGGTTCCTCTATGCTTGTGTAACTCAAGTAGATAAAGCCCAAGACATCTTTGATCCTCGTAACTCATGACCCTAGATAGAGGCCCAAAACCTTCTCTGAATAGACAATGAAAACGACCTCGTATCTCATAGTATACTGTGCAATGACATATGTAATGTACTTTTGTCTCTGGCTCTAGATGGCATAAGCGGCATATTTTGTTATCTGCCGGTGTCCCTCTGAATCTGCCAATCTCAATCTCGAGCTGGTGTGAGAACGTGCGTATCTGGCCAATGGCACAACGCAAACCATGCGAAAGATGCGTGTCCATATAGCTAGGTCGAATCACAAACCCATCCCCCGTGAGGTGGAGAAGATGCTCTCTATAGAAAGCCATCTTTGTGCCCAACTCTTGTAACGGCTCTATCCATGTCCTTCTCGTGTCCAGCTGGATCAAATCCTGACGGATGAGTCTATTAATCTCTACCCGTGTCAGCTACCTCAAGGGTGCCTGAAGAGAGTATTGAAAAGGAGGCAACCTATCCATGGTGAAACCATGTGTGTGAAACCATGATGTCATCTGAGCATACCAGCATGATGTGTCCCCATTAAAAGCTAATTGTCTGGAGGACTCTAGAGCCACCCTTGCATATCTGTCTCTGGTAGTATCCCATAGACTGTGTACAAAGGAGACTGATCTTGTGAGCGCCTCAATCTCCATAGGGGGGGCAGCTAATTCCGCTCGAATGATATCATGCGGTACAGAAACCTTGGCTCTAATCAGCCGAGAGATTATAGATACCAGGGGCTTCTCCATACGCCTCCACCCATCCTGGCCTATAGAAGGTTCCCAAACCTGCACCCCATATAACATAGTAGAGGCTACCAAAGTATCAAAGAGCCATAACTTTGTCCTAGGTTCCTGGAACTGAACTTGTGAACACATCCTCTGCATTCCTCCTAGAGCCGCACCGGCTCTAGTTAGTCTAGTCTCTGCTGCTCTTCTCAAAGAAAATCTCGGACCCGTGAAGACTACCCCCAGGTAAGTGTATGCATCTGTATACTCCACAATCTCCTGACCATATTTGAAAGTAGGTACTGATCTCCTGACCCATTGCGGTGTGGTGTTAAACACCATAACCTTTGTTTTACCTAGGTTTACACCCAGGCCACTATCCTCTGCAAAACTGCGTAGTGCGTCCAGATGTCGTTGCATACCTTCTGGTGAGTCAGATATCAATACAATATCATCAGCATAAAGCAACAATGGGATCCGCGTCCCTGCCAGCTGGGCACCCCTGTCACCCTTTCTGTCAATGTAATTAGACACCTCATCCACATACATACCGAATAGAGTAGGAGACAATGGGCAACCTTGTTTCACTCCAATAGTAGAGTGAACTAAATCAGATACCCCTTCTGGAGTGCGTACATGTCCCACCACTGATTTGTACAAAGCCATTATCCCCCAAATTACCTCTATGGTCACCCCCATCTCTTGCAGTCTGCGCATCAATCGAGCCCTTGGTACCATGTCAAATGCTTTGCGAAAATCCACAAAGCTACAATAGATCCGTCTCCCATGTGCTTTGCCCTCCTCAATGATGGCCCTGAGTTTCAGAATATGATCAAGAGTGGAGAAACCCCTCCTGAAGCCGGCCTGACCCTTTGCTCGTACACCCTCGCCCTCTGCCCAGCTACTCAGATGTTGCTCCAGAATAGATGCATACAGTCGTGCCAATGTGTGTCCAACCATAATAGTGCGGTAATTCCCAGGCTCTGTAGGGTCACCAGCCTTGAAGATGGGCACAATATTAGACAACCTCCAAGTCTCAGGTAATCCCTCACACATGGCACGATTGAACAACACTGCGAGAACCTCCATCAGCATATCCTTGGCATGTATCAAGTGCTCCACAACTAGACCGTCATGATCATATGCCTTCCCGGTCCTCATCTTGTCGATGGCCCTTCGTACCATCTCAGGCGTAAAGAAAGTGCTCGTAGTTGGGCAAGGCTTGGTAGGGTCTGGAAGGGGTTCCTGTCCCGGAACCGTATATAATGATGTCGCATATTGGCCCCACACATCAGGTGAAGTAATCACTGGGGGAGGAGAGTGCTCATGGAAGAGTCGCCATGCCTCTCCGGAGTCCCTACTCAAGAACATCTGATATAAGTCTCGCTCCATCTGAGCTAGGTAAGCTCGCTTCTTCCGTCGCACAAGGCGTCGAAAAGCAATCCAAGACTGTTTGTAAGTGATGACTCCTAACAGAAGATCCCTCTGAAGTTGTGCCCTCATCTCTCTGCATTCCTCATCATATTAAATATTCTGTGGCATGCTCCCAGCATGTCGTCTCTTACCCGGCTGAGTGTGTGGATATGCCACTGATGCAGCCCCATGCAATGTCTCAGTTAGTATATTGGTGCACTCCTCCACTGAGAGGCCTGTACCATTTCTGCCAGCTGTGCCTTCCAATAGACGGTCCCAGATCTCCTCTGTATAAACGAAATCAGTCTCTGGTGTAAATGTATAGCGGGTGTGTGGCCTTCCTCCTGGTGTCTGGGTTGTACTATACTGAAATTTATCGGACAGTGTCAATAGAGCATGATCTACTGCTATGCCCATTGGCCTGGCTCCCACAGTGAAATCCTGAATGCAGGGGATAAAGCTCGGTTGTGTCATAACATAATCTACTGTACTGGCCCCATGTCTATGTGGAAAGCATGTGAAACCGGCCGCTCCAGGAAATCGCTGTAAGCCATTAAGTATGGCTAATCCATGTGTGGTCGTCATTTCCATGAGGTATCTCCCATACTCCGTTTGCTCTCTGTCATCTGAGCATCTGTCAAGCCCCAACTCACCCGCATCCAGCTCTCGAAGCACCTCATCTGAGGTGGTGGATCTGGTAGTGGTGGCTGTCCAGGTACAATGTATAAAGATGCTGCATACTGCCCCCATATCTCTGTAGAAGTAATCACTGCTGGGGGAGACTGCTCATGGAATAGACGCCAAGCCTCTCCTGAATCTCTACTAAGGAAAAGCTGATATAAATCTTGCTCCATCTGGACCAAGAAAGCTCGCTTCTTCCATCGTACTAGTCGTCGTGTAGCAATACGAGACTGTCTATAGGTGATCTCTCCCAATGCAAGCTCCCGCTGTATCTGAGCTCTCCTCTGTCGACACTCCTCATCATACCAGCTCTTCTGAGGCATGTGCCCAGAACGCGTCTCTGACCAGGCTGAGTGTGTGGGTATGCCTCTGTCGCTGCCCCATGTAATATCACTATCAGCATAGATGTGATCTCCTCCACTGTGTATACTGGCTCTGATGCGCATAAAAGCCTACGTACTCTGCATAGACTGAGTCAGTCTCTGGTGTAAAAGTATAGCGTGGATGTCTACCACCTCGTGAGGCCTGAGATGTATTGTACTCAAAGGAAACTGATAATGTCAAAAGTGCATGATCTACTGCTATCACAACAGGCCTGGGCCCCACTGTGAAATCCTGAAAGTGAGAGATAAAGCTCGGATGTGTCAGAACATAGTCTACAGTACTGGACCCATGTCTGTGTGGAAAACAAGTAAAACCTGTAGACGATGGGAAAGTCAGTAAGCCATTCAGTATGGCTAAACTGTGAGTAGTCGTCATCTTCCTCAGGTATCTCCCATACTCTGTATGCTCTCTGTCGTGTGAGCATCTCTCAAGCCCCATCTCCTCTGGCTCTAGCTCTCTGAGCATCTCCTCTGAGGTGTCATAGAAGACCGTCTGTGAGCTGCCTATACGGGCATTGAAATCCCCCAAAAGTATGATGTCTCCATCCCTGGAGAACTCCCAGATATCATCATCAAGTATAGAGTAAGGAGATTGTCCTCTGGGTGAAGCATATACTGAAGTGCTGGGAGGAAAATAGCATATGGCGATGTACAAGAAACGTCCAGTCTCTGCCCTCAGCCTCACCCACAAGTATCTGGCCTGATCATCTCTCCGAACTATGTGCAGTAGTGGTTGGAGCTCCTCTCTGAAAAGAACTGCTACACCTCCTGATCCTCTAGTCCCATGCGCAGATCTGGTGCATGTCCGGCAAGCTCTCTCCCATTTGTATCCTGATATGTGCGGCATCAACTGTCCTGGAGCCTGATGAGTCTCTTAGTAGAAAACAATGTCTCTGTCTCTGAAGCTGTCCTCAAAGGCCCCCACATCAAGTGTATACGAACCATTACAGTTCCAAACCGCCATCCTGAGAGTGGTCCCATAGGTCTCGCACCGTCATGTAGAGCGGTGCTCTGTAATCACTACTCGTCCATTTCCGTAGAAGGCTAACTTTCCCTTCTCCCTTGCTGCTATGATCTCCGGCATGACCTCTCTTATATGTGCAAGCTGTGAGAGCATAAGATCATCTCCTAAAAAGATACCTGTTTTCTTGAGGGTTGGCCTCTTCTTTAAAAAATCTTTCTTTTCTTCCATGGAGGGAAAGCGCAAAATGAGAGCCTGTTCTTTTGAACTGTCCCCATTACCTTCACTCTTCTTGCCCGCTCTCCAAGCTTGTGTGTGTGAGGGCTTCTCCACCCCCATCATTGACATGAGGCTCTTCACCTCTTGGTCCACCTTATTTGAATCTTTTAGGCCGGTCACTCTCACGTGTAGAGTGCGTACCCTTCTTCGTTGTTCCTCTTCTAGTGTCTTGTTGATGATGTCGGGTGTAGTCGGAATGTCCTTGCCCTTTCCCTTCTTGACAACTCCAATCCATTTTTCAGCCTCTTCCATCTTCTTTTGCGCTTTGGAGAGGACCTCCACCCATGAGGTCTTTTTTTCTCCTTCCTCCTTTATTTCTTTGACTTGTGCTCGTATACTATTCAGCTCATCTATCATTGATGGCTGAATTTCTCCATCTTCAAGGCATCCTCCCTCTTTGGTTTCGTCGAGTTCCTTCCGAAGGGCTGAGCTACCTTTTAGAGCTTGAATTTCATCCCGGAACTCCTTACGCTCTAGTTCCCTCGCATGTTCCTCCCTCTTTTTCCATTCAAGAATTAAGTTCTTCTCTTTCTTCCACTCATCCATGTGAGCTTTGCATTCTTTCAACTCCCTTTCAATGGCTGTCATCCTCTTGTTTGTGACCATGTAGTGCGTCGCCATCTTTCTTGCCTTATTTGTTTCACTTTCTAAGAGAGAGGAGAGACCAACCTACACGCACCGCATTATGCATACATGTGTTTCCACAATAAGCCTATATGGCATACATTTGCTTTCTACACGTGTCAATTTCCTTGTAGATTCCCTGTAAAAATCCCGAAGACCTTCAACTTGTAATGGTCGACTGCCTACTGTGGTGGCCAATACCAACAAAGAAAGCGTGCTGGTGGGTGTCAATTTGCAGTTTCCAAATTCCTTGTAAATTCCCTGTAAAAATCCCGAAGACCCTCAACCTGTAATGGTCGACTACCTACTGTGGTGGCCAATACCAGCAAAGAAAGCGTGCTAGTGGGTGGCCAGTACCAGCAGAAAACCCAATGGGACTGGCGCTAGTGACTTAGCAGGCCTGCAGGTGGCGCGTGAAATGTAGCTTATAGTGGTGCAGTTGCTGTATCAAGTGGCGCAGGTGCTCAACAGGGGGTTTAGCAGGTGGCGCAAGTGCTAGACTGTTGGTCCGCGATAGCAGGAAAGGGTTTTAGCAGGTGGCGCAGGTGCTGGGCTGATGGTCCGCGACAGCAGGCAGAGAGAGAGAGAGAGAGAGAGAGAGAGAGAGAGAGAGAGAGAGAGAGAGAGAGAGAGAGAGAGAGATGAAATGTCATATTAACGTCTTCAAAAGGCCAGAATGACCTATGAAGACCAGAAATTTACTATGTGGTGGATCTGATATAAAGTCAGAGTAACAAAAATGACAAAATAAAATGATAGAATAAAATGCTATGGAATCTGAAACAGCTAGGTGTGATCTAATCAATTAGGTGGGATAGCTAATTCAAAGATCACAAAAGATCCAGCCTCGCTGGCAGATCTCATCAATCTCCTCCATGGTCAATAGCCTGACTGGGCGTCGTGCATGTCGGGCCAGAGTGATCCGAATCCTCTGATGTAGCCTACGTCGATGTTGTGTAGTCCTCCGTAGTCGTGGGCGTCTAGATCTCCCTAGCTCGGTCGCTCGGTCGATCAATGTGCCTTTGGTGTGAGGCGGCGAGCTCTCCTGTGGTAGTAGCTCCTCCGAGTGTCCAGTGTTTGCTCTAAAGAAGTCTGTGATCCGTCTTTGAGACTGGCTGGCCTCTCCCCTCATCAGGCTCTCTCTGTGTCTGCGCAGCTCGAGCGAAACCAGACCCAAGCATCTCTGATCCTCGTACCGCATGACTCTAGAGAGTGGTTCGAAGCCCTCTCTGAAAAAGCAGTGGAAGCGGCGACGTATCTCGTAGTAGTGCATGGCTAACTATCGAGAGGACTCAAGTACAAGGCGGGCATATCTGTTTCTGGGAAGTTCCCACATGCGGTGTATGAAGGAGACTGATCTGGTGAGCGCCTCAACCACTAGTGGGGGGGTAGCTAGCTCTGCTCGGATAATGGCAGGTGGTACTGAGGCCTTGGCTCTAATAAGCTGTGAGATCATAGAGACTAGTCGCTTCTCCATGTCCCCCCATCCATCAGTGCGACCTGTCCTCCCATGATGGTCCAATGAAGGTCCCCGAATCTCAGCTCCATAGAGCAATGCAGAAGCCACCAGGGTGTCAAAGAGCCAGAGCTTCGTCCGAGGCTCCTAAAACTGAACGTGTGAACACATCCTCTCCAATCTATCCAATGCTGCATGGGCTCTGGTCAATCTAGTCTCTGCTGCTCTTCTCAATGAAAATGCTGGTCCACTAAAAATCACTCCAAGGTAGGTGTAAGCATCTATATACTCCACTGTCTCCTGGCCATATCTGAATGCGGGCGCTGACCTCCTGATCCACTGTGAGGTGGTATTAAATATCATGACCTTGGTTTTACCAAGGTTGACAGACAAACCACTTTCATGGGCAAACCTATGCAAAGCATCCAAGTGATGTTGCATCCCCTCCGGAGAGTCGGAGATCAACACAATATCATCAGCATATAACAATAGTGGAATCCATGTTCCTGCCAGTTGTGCACCTCTATCACCATCTCTCTCAATGTAGTTAGAAACCAAATCCACATACATACCAAACAGAGTAGGAGAGAGCGGGCAACCCTGCTTCACCCTAATAGTGGAATGAACCGCTATAGATAGGCCCTCTGAGGTGCGTACATGCCCCACTATGACCTGTATAGTGCCATTACCGCCCAAATGAGCTGTGTGGGTACCCCCATCTCCTGTAATCTGCGCATCAATCTAGCTCTGGGTACTGTGTCAAATGCTTTGGGGAAGTCCGCAAAGCTGCAATAGATCCGTCTCCCATGTGATCTGCCCTCCTCAATGATGGCTGAGTGTCAAGATATGGTCAAGAGTAGAAAAACCTCTCCTAAATCCTGCCTGCCTGGCTGCGTGTATCCCCTCCCTCTCTGCCCATCTACTCAGCTGCTGCTCAAGAATGGATGCATACAACCGTGCCAATGTGTGTCTGATCATGATAGTGCTATAATTTCCAGGCTCCATAGGGTCTCCTGACTTGAAGATAGGTACAATAGTAGATAGGCTCCAAGTATCAGGCAAGCCCTCACACATGTCACGGTTAAACATAACTGCTAGGAGCTTTGCTAGTAGATCTATGGCATGCATGAAGTGCTCAGCCACTAAGCCATCATGATCATATGCTCTCCCAGTCCTCATCCTGTCAATGGCCTTCCTCACCATCTCAGCGGTGAAAAAAGCACATGTGTGGGGGCATGGATCGGGGGGGTCCGGAAGGGGCGGCTGTCCAGGAACTGTGTACAGAGATGACGCGTACTGGCCCCAGGCCTCTGTAGGGGTAATGGCAGAGGGGAGAGGGGGGGGGGGGAGTGCCTATGACAGAGCTGCCATGCCTCATGTGAGTCCTGACTCAAGAATAGCTGGTGTAGATCCTGCTCTAGGCGCCAAAAGTGCCCTCTTCTTCCGCCGCACTAGGCGTCAGAAGTCAATCTGTGACTGTCTGTGAGTGATGGCCCCCAAAAGCACCTCTCTCTGAAGTCTAGCTCTGGTGTCGCGGCATTCCTCATCATACCAGCTGTTCTGGGGCATGCTCCCAGAATGGCGTCTCTACTCAGGCTGCGTGTGAGAGAGAGAGA
Source organism: Adiantum capillus-veneris (assembly GCF_014529385.1). Classification (NCBI taxonomy): domain Eukaryota; kingdom Viridiplantae; phylum Streptophyta; class Polypodiopsida; order Polypodiales; family Pteridaceae; genus Adiantum; species Adiantum capillus-veneris. The sequence goes on along the minus strand of NC_140936.1, from coordinate 157,157,259 downwards.
GAGAGAGATGAAATGATATATTAACGTCTTCAAGGCCAAAATGACCTATGAGACCAAATTGTTACAAGCTGGTGAATCTGATATCATGTCTGGGTACAAAAAAGACGTACTAAGAATAAGTGCTCTTATTTAGCTGTGTGGGGTATGTGTAATCATTGATACCATAGGTTTCCAATACAAGAAGGTGATACAATGTGTGAATCCATCCTCATATGTACTTTGGGTGTCGAGCCAGGATGGCTCGAATCCTCCAGATTGTAGTCTCCGTCGATACTGTGAAGCTCCTCTCCTCAGTCGAGGGCGGCTTGATCTCCCTAGCTCCAATGCTCGGTCAATGAGTGTACCGCGTGTGCGAGTATGAGCTGAGCTTTGCCGTGGTGGCTGCTCCTCTACCTGTCTAGTGCCTGGTGTGAAGAAATCAGTAATTTGTCTTTGGGACTGTCTCTCTCCAGCACTCAGTAAACCGTCTCTGAGTCTATGTATCTCAAGTAGATACAATGCTAGACATCTCTGGTCCTCATAGTTCATGACTTCGGAGAGAGGTCCGAAGCCTTCTCTGAATAGACGGTGGAAGCGACCCCGTATCTCGTAGTACACTGTGCATTGACATATATAATGCATCTCCGTCTCTGGCTCTCTATGGCATAGGCGGCATATCCTGTTGGCTGCTGGTATCCCTGTGAATCTACAAGTCTCAATCTCAAGCTGGTGCGAGGAAGTCCGTATCTGACCGATGGCACATCGTAACCTATGAGATAGATGTGTATCCATATAGCTGGGTCGGAACACAAACCCATCCTCTGTGAGTTGAAGAAGATGCTCTCTATAGAAAGCCATCTTCGTGCCCAATTCTTGTGTCGGCTCTATCCATGTCCTCTTGGTGTCCAATTGGGTCAGGTCCTGGCGAATGAGTCTAGTAATCTCCACTCACGTGAGAGACAGCGATGGTGCATCAAGAGAGAGAGAGGTGTCAGCCAAGCACTTTGGATTTCTGAGAGTGTGCTCTTGGATGAGAGTTTGTTGGGGTGATGTGGTGCCAAGTGCGATGATTAGGGATGGGGATCCAGCTCAGAGGGCAGGGGCAGGGATTTCAGAACAAAGTAGATCCTTTAATCAGTCTGTCCATCCCCAATTGATGGTGGTTAGAAAGAGAGAGCATCGATTGAGGTGAGGCTTGGCCTCCCTCCAGCTACAGAGCTCGCAGTATCTACTGTCACAGTGGAGTGTCATGAAATCACCTTAGTGCCTGAACCGTTGGACCTACCTAGACTGATGGACTAGATGGACCAACTCATGGTGCTGACCTGGCTGCTATTGGGACGAACACTTAGGCGGGAGGTAGACAGGTGATAGTAGGACCATCAGCGTGGCATAGGCCAATCTCAACAACACAAGTCTACCTCATCCACTCACCACTAATATTTTCTCATTGTATATTTATCAGCCTCGGATAATAGTACTACCATCATCATCATCATAGTGTCTATGGGAAAGAGGGGCTTTGATAGCTTATGGACCATGCACTGCCTGTGAAATACATATTTTTGTCAGTAAAGGGTCATTATCAATGATGAAACTTGTCATTGTGATGCATCCAGAAAAATCAGTATCAAGAGAAATGTGTGTGTTGATACAAACTGGGCCCTCAATGAATGCTGTTTCTTTTTTCTTAAGCACTTCCAACACATTTCAATAAATGCACAATGCTGATCTTTGCAGTAGGGAATGTATTAGCAGCATCTTGTTCTTTTGTGGTTTGTTGCAGACCTCTTAGCATATATGGGGGATGCTGCAACACACCAAGACCTTGTTTACCATGTACAGCAGGTATTAATGCTTGGCATAAAGTATTCTGAATTTCGGGATGAGATATTTTGTCAGATTTGTAAGCAAACTACAGCTAATCCAAGCAGGTACATCTTTGTGCTTAGCAGAAAAGTTATGTGACAACAAGTTCACTAAATTCTTCTTTTCCTCTTATAGTGCTGTTTACCTGCTGCAGATGGAGCAATGGCAGAGGGTGGCAGGCAATGGCTTTATGTGTGGGTACGTTTGGACCATCATCAACATTTCGGCCTTTTCTAGAGGCACACTTGCAGCAGGTAATGTTTGCTATCATCTGAGTTCAATCTTGCTAGAGAAAAATCATAGTCATTGAAGACTGCGTTTCAATGTATACAAGGTTATGCTTTGTGTTTGGGAGTTTATTGACATTGGTTAATATTGTGCCAAAAACAATGCTGAAACCTTGCAGAAAACTGGGAAACCGAAGCTGCGAAGAGCGGATTAGGGAGGACCGTTTATTCATAAGACTGGGGCTTGGGCACCATTTGGAAGCAGCTTGTCGTCATCTTACTGGTCCCTAAAACACAGCGAATCTTGGTCTTATGTCTAGGCTTTCATCAATTAATTAATCTAAACTCAAACTAACTTGGATGGGATGCCACACGAGTAACATGAAGCATATTGGACACGAACATGAAAAGTCTATAACCAAGATGAAAAGCGATCATGCTAGAGAATCAAGCAATGAATGTCGCCGCCCAAGCTGCCATCCTTCCCTACTTGTGCATTTGCCACAACAGTGGCGAGTGAGATACGTTCCAAAGCAACATACCTCTCAATCGAAATCATAGTAGCCATGAAATTTTGAAACATTTCATATGAAATATGTTTCAAAAGTTTCGAAACGGTTTCATTAGTTTATAAAACACCGCGATAGATGTTTTGTCAAAATCTTTGAGTATCAAGCCATACATTTGTATGCTTACAGATTACACTCATGACACATGTACAAACACATCAACATAAAAATACTAGGAGATTCAGAAACTTACTTTGAAGTTGAAAACTTCAATTAGAGTAACATATGGACAAGACCATGTGATCTAGGCACTCCTAGAAAGCATTTGCCTTTAAAACGTTCACTAGAAGTTTCGAAATGTTCTAAACATTTTGTAAGTTTCTTAAAATGGAATTAATGAGCTACTTATCAACTGTCCGGAATGCATGCTTTTGAACACCACTTGTACCATAAAAAAGGAGGGCATTCCTCGTGGTCCCATTATGCTGGAAACCCAGTAGCAAAGTATATTGAAAAGCAGTTGAAAATGCTGAGGATGACATGCATGAAAGCGCTTCCCAAAAACCCAGTCTCGAGGGGGGAAAAAATTCACCCACAACATGAAACAAACATGAAACGGGACAGATGAAACAAAGGCCCATATCTTCTTGGCAAGAGGGCAAGTAATGAAGCGATGTATATCGTCTTCTCTAAAAATGTGCAAAAGAAAGACGAGGAAAGATAACAACGGCACAGACTCATTGCAATGCGTCTGCTAAGGATTGAGCCGAGCTCCAATATACAAGATTCTTCGAATACTTAGGAGGAGGGGGGAAATTTGTTCCTTTGCTGTCAAATCAAGCCTGACCTATCAACCCAAGTATTATAGTGCTGTCTTGGAGGGAATCCATCTTAAGCCCTCACTGGGGTGGGTGTCTTGCCAATCCAATATGCAACTGTCTTGCACCAATTGATCAATGCTCCGAAGCCATGCAAAAAGTCTGAAGAGCTTGTTGGGCTCTCCGTAGTTAAGAGGCCATCCAATTTCAGTGCAATATCATCAGAAAATTCTGCATGCAACTTCTCACAGAGAAGCATTTGTAACCCTCTTCCCAATGTCCTCAGCTGTGAGATGAGTTGGATAAGACAAAATCAAGCCCTATGATATGCTCTGTGGCATCACATCTGTATTCAAACACATGTTGCAACCTGCTGCATAAATCAGGGCCCAACATCTCCTTATATCTCAAGAAGAAATAAGGGGTCAGACCATCCTTCGCGGGAAACTCTGATGCAACAACACCCTCATTGCATCCAACAACTCAGATTCAAAGAGTGCTCCCTCCTAGCACATCTTATTATACTTCGCCTAAGGGAAACCACTATACATGATACTAGATGTGGATATTTGGGAGTTCTCGAGGGATGGAGATGTCATGCTATTTGAGAATTTTAATGCTAGGACAACATCTCATCAGGCATTCTTTTTTGTCACTTCTAAGGAGATATTGAGAGCGCTAGACTCCACAAAGATGGGGCTCTTAAAGACCTCAGAGGATATTGGAAAGTTTACAAAGTATGGGAGATAGCTGATTGAGATGGGCGCAACACATGGATTGGCCATTGTGAATGGCCTTGATAGATACTCCTGTTCAGGCAGCTTCACTCGCTTCCCTCATAGACTTGGTGCTAGCACTGTGGATTATGCTTTGGCTCCCACATCACTTATACCACGCATTCAAGACTCATCAATCTCGCCTAGACTTGTTGGTGTGGCTGTAGATCATGCTTAAATATTTTTTGCAGTAGATTTTACTTACACTATTGTTGTCGTTCATCATGTAGCACATGGCCATCTGAGATACCACTTTTACAGAGAGAGAGATAGAGTGCATATAGAAGAGTTGTATACACCATTTGTACCAAGCCTAGGTACGAAGCACCTCTTATTAGTAGTTCATCAACTTATTAATAAGCAACATACTAACATCATTTTATAAAGTCATGGGGGCTCAAACCGACACTGCTCAAACGAGGCTTTATCAGCTATAGGGTCTCCTCTCCAGGGAGAGAAGCATTACCTATAGTACAAGTACCAGCAGCACAAGCATTCCTTGGCAATTCTGCCATCAAGACCTTGGTGTTTTTGCATCTACAGTTCAGCCCTTCGGCCCGTTGACACCAGCACCACTAATGATTGTAGATCTTTTCTGCAAGAGCAGATCAGCCCTAGCGTTTTCAGTTTTCAGCCATCCCTCATCGTTGGTTGCAGATTTTAACCATAGCCTCGTGGTCAGTTTGCAGATCCAGGCTAGATCAGCCCTAGTGTTTTCAGTTTTCAGCTCTTAGTCTCACAGATCCAAGCACCTACCGCAAGATCCCATCAGCATCTCAACACCTAGACCCATTGTATCAGCATTTGTGCAATCTAAAGCAAATACCTCTCTAGCGATAGAGAGGGGTGCCCTTGGAGGGAGTTTTGGGACCCCATCTGGTGTTAGTCTTCTTCTCTCTCTATCACTCACATAACCATCGCTCATAGTATTATTCTCTCTTCTCTCTCTAGTCTATTGCGCACATCTCTCATGAAGTAAAAGGAACCTTGAGTATGCACTGAGCACACATCCTGAGCATTTACCATCAATCACTTCCGCTGTACGTAATAGATGAGGATGATGATGAAGTGAGATGTAGGTTAGGCTTACATACATTCTCTCTTCTTTATGTTCTCGAGACACTGTATTGGAGTCACACATGGATGTAACCTTTTGGTCTCATAGGTCATTTTGGCCTTTTGAAGAAATCCTAAACTTCAAACATTTCATTTCATTTTCATTTCTCAAGTCTAGTAAGCATGTCATTGGTGTTTGGCCATTGCACAAGAGCCCAGACCTCTCTTTGCAAGTATTTATGTGTGTTGTAGGCTCCTTTGCTGAGAAAGGCTCTCTGTAGAGGGCTGTGGAAATCACAGTGATCCCACACGGCTCCTTCGCTAATTAGCCATCTTTGTCCCTAAAGCTTATAAAGCGCCATGCAAGAGTGTCAACATCTTACCCTTAATACAGACCCCGTGTTTGTAAGTAACTAATCAATGCTTATTCTAGCTCCAATGAAACTTATATTCATGTCTAGTTTTTTTATTCCAGCGTATATGTCGTACTAACTCTGGTTTAGTGCCCTACTAAAACCGGACGATACTAATTGTACACAATCAACCTTGGGTGGGAGGTAGTGTTATATTGGAGTCTTGTAAAAGGTGGTCGTTTCAAAGCCAAATTTTAATGCATCATGTCACTAGCATGCTATGGGTGTTCAATCACTCCTTGGAAAAACACAATTGTAGCTCAGGGCTATGTGTGGGTGTAAGGTACTATACATGAGTCTTGGATGTGTTCTAGATCTCAAAATGCCAAGCTTCTGATAATGTCTTGTGCTTAGTTAAAATCTCCTCAATGTGCCTAGATCAGGTGGGCCTTGAGAGAGAGAGTGAAGGCAGTGAGAGGAACGTTAGGCAGACTTTATGAGATTGTACTTTGGTGCAATTTACTGCTGACAGTATTTTTTTTTCCAAGAAAAAGATCCTTCTATTAGTTAATGAAAACTGTCCGTAGGGCTACAACCACCTCTGCAAGAGAGGGCTACAACAAACATGATGGGGAGACTCTCCCAATGAAAGAAAAACATATATACAATGAGGCTAAATCATGAGATGGGAGGAGGGAAGAGCCACACAGGTGGTCGGTAGTGCCATCTGAGCACACCCTGGACAATGGTGTAGAAAGGCCGAGGGCTCCAGAGTCGAAGAAAGCCTCGCGGCGCTCCCGCATGCGGTTGGAGATGCCCTGTAGTCTCTCTAGCTGTCCTCTGAGAGTATGGATCAGCTCTAGCCAAAAGTCACGAACAGTCTCTGCTGGCACAGAGCGAGCCTTACAAATGCGGAAACAATGGGCCCGCCAGATGAACCAAAGTGTCAGGCCACTGATGAGCTCCCAACACTCCTCTCTCTCACTGCACCACTCCTGTGGAGTAAGCTCTGTAGTAGCAGGCTGGAGTGTAGGTCGCCCTCCCTGTATCACTATCATCCTGCTAGTGGAAGATAGCTCAAACTGAAGTGCCAGGTCCGTGAGAGTGGACCAAGCCGCTGCTCCCCAAGTGTACTGTCTAGCCGTGGAGAGAGTAGGCATCAGCCGAAGAACTCATAGCCACACCTGCTGGGCCGAGGGACAGTCCCAAAGACAATGACGCTGGCTCTCCACCAACTGGTCACAGGCTACACATGTGGCCGAGAGACCACTATGCACAAGCCAGCTCCCTACTGCTGTAGCTCCGTGTGCAACCAACCATTGAAACAAAGTGACGCGCCTCGGCTGTCTGGAGTCCCGCAGCCTCTGCCAAAAGGCTGCCAAGAACTCGACTGTGAGGCACTCCTCCTGCCAATGACGTGCTGCAGCGGGGCGGGCCTCTCTGTGTGTTGCAAGTATATCACGTCCAAGCCGAACAATGTACTGAAAGAAGGGGACTCCTGGGTGGTCTGCAGAAGAGAAGGGGTCCCTCCATAGCCACTCACCAGGATCCCACTGTGCTCGTGCTAGTAGACAACACTCCCAAGCCCATAGCCTCCAATGTCCAGTCTCAAGAGCTGCTGGGTCAGGGTCTATGACGCAAGTCCTCCCACAGATGTCCACAACTCGGATCCTCTGGAAACAACACTCTGCTATCTGCGGGGCCTCTACTGCAACTCGCTGTAATCGTCCCCCACCCTGAAGCTCGAAGAACAGGGCTAGGACAGTCTCTGAGCAGGCCCTGATTGAAATGAGAACCTCCAGTCGTGTGAAGGCTCCCATCCACCGGGGTGCTACTGGCTCGAGAGGCGTGAGCCACGGAACTGACTCTGAGATGTCTTGACATATGCTCTGCACCCCTCTCATGCCCTGTAGCTGGAAACCCTGCACCTCCTGTGACGAACCTCTGAACTCTAGCGAGTCACCTAGAGAGCACGCTGGACCTGCTGCCATGGGACCCACGAAACATGAGGCCGACTACCAACCAAGTGGCCTCTCTGAGTGCTAACCATGGGGTTCCAGACGAGGGGCTGCCGTAGGCGCTCCTCCGTGCATGTCGACTGTCTCTGCTCCAGACCACGCCGTAAGAGCTGCCAAGATCGAAGCAAACTCACAGCAAAGCGGTCCTCCGGTCTCCTGCTCAAACCAACTCGGCGCATCTCTATAAAGATCCATCTGGTCGAAGGTTGCAAAGGGCCTCCTGACTGAGGCACCCTGGCACGAAGCCTCTGCAGTAAGAACTCCTTCCAGGGCTCCTCACCTGGAAGAAGTCTTCTGACTATGAACTTCCCAAGAAGGGCTCTGCTCTGCTGTGCTGGATCAGTGATCCCAAGCCCTCCCTAAGAACAAGGAAGCGTGATGACCGACCAAGCCACCTTGGCTCGGGCTATCTGAGTGTCACGTCCTGACCGAAGGAAGTTCTTGATCAGCCTCTCTACCTGGCTGATACAAGAACTCGAGAAGATCCAGCAGGAAGTGATGTACCACATAGTCGCCAACAACACCTGGTTGGCAACTACTACTCTACCAGCCAGCGAAAGTCGTGCTGAGCTCCAATGTAACAACTTTCTCTTGATGGATAGGAGAAGAGGAGCAATCTGCTGCTTGGGAGACAAGTCCAAACCAACCTGACAACCCAAGTACCGAACTGCAGTCCCTGGGGGAATCCACCTGAAACCCTCTCCTGGCATCCAATCTGGCACAGGAGCACTACCAACCGAGAGAGCCACTGTCTTTCTCCAGTTGATTAGTGCGCCTGATGCACAACAGGTCTCCAAAGCCTGCTCACATCTGTAAAGATTGGCCTCCTGGCCATCTAAGTACAAGGCTGAGTCATCGGCAAACTCAGCGTCCAGTAGCTCATCTCCCCGAATAGGGAGTGCTAAGCCCCGTAAACCAACCGGCTGAGACACCAAAAATTTGCTCATCGCCTCCGCATAGAACAGAAAGAGAAAGGGGGCAAGAAGACAATCCTGTCTGACCGAGCGTGTGAGCATGAAGCGCTCACCTCTCCCTCCTGCCAAAAGCACCTGACTGTGAGCCTGTCTGTACAAAGCTGACACCCCTCTGATCCAAGCATCTGAGAAGCCCATCTTGCGTAGAGTGCCCTCTAGAAAGTCCCAGTCAACTCTGTCGTATGCCTTCTCAAAATCGAGAAGAAGAATCACAAGGTCCTCACCACGGAGCCGTGCCAAGGCAGAAGCCTCCCAAAAAGTAAAGATGTTGTCAAGGATACTGCGCTCCTTGACAAAACCTGTTTGAGTCCCATGTATAAGGCTCTCTAAAAGTGGCTGAATCCTCAAACTCAAAGCGTTGGCAAGAATTCTGTAGGTTGAGTTGAGGATGGTGATGGGGCGCCACTGTCGAATCTCATCCAAGGAGCCACCCTCCTTGGGAATGAGGTGGATCAGGCCCTCACTCATGCTGTCAGGCATCACTCCTGTGTGCAAAATATACTGAAAAGCACTACAAAGATCAAGGCGAAGCAGGTCCCAATACACCAAGAAAAAGCTGGGAGTCAACCCATCCTCACCTGGACAGCTACCACGAGGGAGGGCCCTAAGAGCCGTGTGCAGCTCCTCAAGCTGAAGTGGCATCTCAAGCCTCTGGCGCATCTCCTCTGTCACAAGACATGGCATATGTGCCCAAACCTGCTCCCTGCATGCATCCTGCCGCTTTGACTGAGGCTCAGCCGACAGTAACTCACGGTAAAAGTCAGTAGCTACTGCACGCATATCCTCGGGCTCACAAGCAACTAACCCATCGGGCCTCCTCAACTGAATGACCTTGGCATGCGAGTGCCGGGGTCCCGCTGTCTCAAAAAAATCACCAGTCACCCTGTCACCCACCTGAGGCCATTGAGATGCCTGTCGGTGAGAGGCAAACTCATGACGCCTCTCCTTTGTGCTAGCAAGCTCCTGTCGAGCCTGCTGTAACTGCTCCTCCAACCATGGACTGTCTGGATGCTGCTCCTGCATCCTCTGTAGTGAAGCAGTGCCTCGTTTGAGACGCTGCTCCGCCTCTCTCTTTGCAGCCCGGCGAGCCAGAGACTCTTGAAGAAAAAAGTGGCTAAGTTGAGCTAGGCCTGAGGCCACTCTGTCTCCAGGTGAAACCTGGCTGTCCATGCCCTCTCTCTAGAGAGCCTCTACCCTCTCTCTGAGTGCTGAGTCCAACAAGACCCTCTTTGGGATGCGAAGCATCGTGCTCCCACTCCTCTGCTTGTCTGCCATTGTGAGGATCACTGGTGCATGGTCCGAGAAGGATGTCCCTGCCAGGATGCCCACTGATCCCCCCAAGTCACTGAAGTGGTCACTAGTGTAGAAGCGATCTATCCGCGATAGATTCACTCCTCCCACTCTGCGGTCCGATCTACAGAAGGCAAGACTGTGTGGGGGCCTCACAAAACCAGAGTGCTGCCATGTATCCGAGACCCTCAAAGTCATACACAACCTCTCCCAAGCTGCCAACTTGACTCCATGCACAGTAGCATGGCTGCCACCAATCCTGTCAGAAGGGTCCTCCAACATGTTGAAGTCCCCTCCTATACACCAATGATCGGCCTGCGGCAAAGACTCAACAATCTGTGACCAAAACTCTGCATGACACTCGCCACATTGGGCGCATAGATGTTCAGGAAGCCCACAAGGCCACCCTGAACCTGCATAGTAATCCACTGAACCCTGCCTGACACAATAATCCCTCTGCCCACAATGGCCTACTGCAATGAATCCGCAATAGTCATACATACCCCACCCTGGATGCCTCCAAGTCCAAAAGTAGCTGACCAAAAGGTATCATATCGTCCACGCAAAATCTGACCACATCGCCGAATGCGGCTCTCACACAGATGGTGCTCCTGAAGCATAAGGAGATCAATCTTTCCTCCCACAAGGCAACGATAAAGCTTCTGTCGGCCCCGCTGTCGCTGAAACTGGGGCCCATCTAGTCCCTGCACGTTCCATGAGACGATCCTCATGGGGAGCGAGAGAGAACAGATGCTGCCGCAGCAGCAAGATGGGCTATCTTCGAGGCTGGCTTGGATGGGGAGTAATCCGCATCCGAGCGTCCTCTAGATAGGCGTGATTGCAGTGAGTGCCTAGCCCAAGCCCAAGCAGAGCGAGTCGTGCGTAAAGCAACCTCCTCTGTCAGGAGTCCTCATGAATGTATACATAGCAAGGCAAACACTGCGTATCAGCAAAGAAGTACACCACAATGTGCCTACATCCTGTCGAGTCTGGGGGTGTCACCGCAAACTTGGCCAATGGCCACAAAGTCTGCAGCATATCTGTGACTCCAAGTTCTCCTATGTGGTGAGAGAACTCTTGGACCTGTGTATGCAACCATCCCTCTGAGTCGAGGGACAACTCTGTCTCGGCCCTACCACAGAGGGGGAAGGAGAAACCAACTGCTGAGTCCAAGGCCTCTGTCCCCCTAGCGGCGAGGAACAAAACATGGACCCTGAAGCAGGGTGCCTCATGGTCTGCTGCGGAATCGCCGAGAAAACGAGTGAACCCATAGTCGAAGAAGTCCCAGCGGTGTCGGATGTCAATGCTCGTCAGACCACGAGGGATAGCTGCAAGGGAAGATGTCTGAATCTGCAAAGGGGACAGCAAGAAGGGCTGACCCTCTCTCGCTAGGCGACTCGTGGCAAAGGCGTTGCCAAGAGATCTCCTAGCCGCCGGAGAGGGACGTGTCTCCTGAGTCGATTGTGAAACTGAAGCAGGAGGGGGGGAGAAGGAGCGGAGCGGAGGAGAAGAGGGGCGGGAGGGGCGACAGAGGTAGAGGGGCGAGGTGGAGAGGCGACGGGAGCAGAAGGCGGGGGGGAGGATGAGGAAGAGGGGGGGAACTCTGGGGGGGGGGGGGGGGGGGAGCGGCTGTCGAGGGTGAAGCGGAGGTGGGGGCTGGCACATGGATCTTCTCCTGCTCAAGAGGACCAAAGCGGTTCCCTGTGGGAACCCAGTGTTGCTGAGTAGGCACCTGAGGGCCACTCTGAGTGCCAGGCTGATGCTGTGGCCCCTTGCGTCGTCGGCCACGGGCCTGTTGCCACCCCTCCTTCGCTGGAGCCCTAGGCTCGGAGGGTGGCTGTGCATGTGTGCGTTGTGCCGGTGACTGTGGCTGTGGGCCAGCCCTGGCAGGCTGGGGCTGAGGCTGTGGTGCAGGTCGCGGCCTCCTCCGTGGACAGGCCTTTGCTAGATGGCCCATCTGTCGGCAAATGAAGCACTGGTTCGGGAGGCCCGAGTACTCCACGCTCTGTCTAAACCAACCCCCACTCACCCGAGGCAGAAGGATAACCTTTGGAAGCGTGTGGGTATCTCTGACGAAAACTCAAACTGAGGGGATGCCTGCCGCCTTGGCAGCTACTGATGTTGCCGTACGAGGTGTCTTCAGGACAGTCCCAATGGCGGAGCCGATCCTAGAAAGAAGTGGTAAGTACTCCCTCCGTAAACCCGGAAAGCAGACTGAGATGGGGATGTCTGCCTCCTCTACTAGAACATCCGAAGCTGGGTCAAAACCATGTCGCTACTGTCGAAAGTGGGCGCGTGATGCCCGGATGGCCAATGGACTCATAGCTATGACCTTGGACGCCATCTCGGAGGTCTCAAACTCAATCTGATAGTAACCCCGTCCGAGAATCTGGACATCCAAGATCTTGCCCACTTGTGTGAGAAGGCAGGCCTAGAGAAGGTCTCGCAACTCTCCTCTGCTAGGTCGGGTGCGGAGAATCTTGCAGATGACCGAAGTCGCCTGCAAGTGCTCTACCTCTGTGGCTAGGCTCGCTTGCTCTGTCGGTGAAAGAGCTTGTCGAATGGTGGGCTCAGCGGGGTCGGGCGAGGGGGCTTCGGGCGAGTCCCTCTGTGGCGGAGTTGGAGCCTCCATCTGTGTCTACTGCTGTGTCGGAGAAGAGGATATAGAGATAACGCTGCAAACGACCTTGACGAGCACTGTCCAAGGAGGAGTACTGCCAATGCCGGCTGAAGGATAGCTTCGGGAAGAAAGGCGAAAAAACGAAGGAGGCAGGGCGGGGGGGCGCAATGCGGATTGGGCTGGGATATGGCGGCGGGCGGGGCAAGGAGGGGCAGCGCGCTGGAGGGGCTGCGGGCAGGGAGTTGGGCGCGGCAACAGGCTGGGGGGGGTGGGGGTGGGGGTGGGGGCAGCACACGGGGTGGGCAGGGGGGAAGGCTGCGCAGGGGGCAGGCAGGGCGGGCTGCGCTAGGGGGGAAAGGGCGGAGGTGCAACGCAGGGGCAGGGAGGAGGTATGGCGATGGCGAGGAAGGGGGAGGGGGGGGGGGGGGGGGGGAGCGAGCGGCAGCAGTAGCGAGCAGCTTCGGTGATTGATGCAGTCTCTGATGAAAGCCTAAAATTATTAGCTTTCTTTTAGGTAATACTGCTGACAGTATTTGCGTTCATTAATCCAATCTTTTGCTGTTATATCCGTTATTCATGATGTAAAACTGATGTCACAGGTTGCCAACCACTTTGTTGGTCAATGGGCAGGAGAGACTATGAGTTACCAGGATGAAGGAATGTCAAATCCTTCAAAAGCAGCAGAATATTGTATAGCAAGGCTTCAAAAGCTTCTGCAAGCTGGGCCACGACGGTTACCACCTTTGCATGCAGAAATCAATGCGGTGGAGGTTTGTGATATTTTCTCCTACTTTGGTAATTCGCTTCATTTTGAGTCTCGTTGAATTTGAAGCATCACCACCAGCTAATTTTATAATATATAATTTATATATGATTTGGACAGAATTATGTATTATTCCCAGGTAAAATGTTCTAATGTGACTTTCTTTTTTCCAGAAAATGGAGACTATAAGAGTGAACATTTACTTACCCGATGATACATTCAAGGTTTGTTCTTAGAAGTTCTAAACGGATTAAAGATTCTTTTTTTTGCACTTCATTTTGGAAACTAGCGATCCAAGCTGGCCTACCGGCTAGTCTATCCCACTACAACACCTTTGGCAGTGGTTTGTAGTTTTGAGAGATTGAAAAGAATGCATTGGACACATGAGCTTCTGTAGCATGCCAAGTGCGAGAGCAAAAGCAAAAGCCAACATTACCTAGAGCAAGATATAGCCGTTCCTCTTCCAGTGACACCTAACGTGTGGTCTCCTTTTACCAAAGCTTTACTATCTGATAGGGGCCCATCCTTGTGCTGGGAAGTACTGGGCCAAAATCCACATCCAAAGATGTTTTGAAATTCTCCAGTCAATATCACTTGCATCTGGCACTATTTCTACTTCAAGAATGGTTTGGCCCAAACCCTCACTTGGCGCTGTGAATGGGTAGCTACATATAGCAATCAGCCATATGCTTCAACTGTCCTCTCTTGCCCTATATCTCACGTTCAGCAAGCCGCAATCCACGGCGTGAGAGAGAGAGAGAGAGAGAGAGAGAGAGAGAGAGAGAGAGAGAGAGAGAGAGAGAGAGAGAGAGAGAGAGAAAGAAAGATTTTTAACGTCTATGTCAGGCCGAAATCGGCCTATGAGACAAATCAAATGTACATGGTGTGTATGTCATCCGTCTATCGGAAAGACAAATGAAACAAAACTGATACAAAACTGAACTGAATGTAGGTAGTGGAGTATCTGAGGAGGGATGGAGCTCTATCTCTAGGGGTATATGCATGTCTATATGCTCAAGGTAGTACAATCATGAGAAAGCATCAAGCTATCTAGCTCCATCCTATACTAATGGGGGGATGTAAGATGTGGTACATGGGCGGGGCTGGTGCCAAGGCTACCTGGATGAAAGCTGTCGGGTCGGCCCTCATCTGAGCTACTCGCTCCTCAGTGGCACGGCGCTCCCGGGCTCGGATCTCCTCGATCTGTCGGTGGTGGGAGCTCGCGCCCGTGTAGCCTGTGACTCGTGGTCGTCGTCTAGCTCGGCTCACCTCCGCCTGTGGGAGTGTCACTCCCCTCTGAGTGTCTGGTGAGGGAGGGGCGGCAATCCTCTGAAAGAAGTCTGTGAGCTGCGACTGTCTCCCCTCTGTCTGTGTAGCTGTGTGTGGCTGTAGTAGTGTGTCCCGATGGCTCTGTATCTCTAGTAAGAAACGTCCGAGCTGTCTCTGATCTCGAGAGTCCATGATCTCTCGGAGAGTGGGCTGTCCTCTGAATAAGGCCTCATACCTGCCTCTGATCTCAGTGTATGCTTTGCATCTACATACAAAGTGCTCCTCACTCTCCACCTCCTCTGTGCAGGCTCTGCAGACTCGCTCCTCCCTGGGAACACCAGCATGTCTCCCGATCTCAATCTCTAACCTGTGTGAAGCCACTCTCAGCTGACCAATCGCCACCCGTGAGCTATGTGGCATATATGTGTCCATATAGCGTGGTCTCTGTATGAACCCCCCAGACAATATGGTGAGAAACTGGTCTCTGTAATCTGACATCCTCGTCCCCAAGCCAGGTGACTCCCAGACTCTCCTAGTGTATAGCTGCCACAGATCCTGTCTCAATACCAAGTTCCTCTCACTGCGAGAGAGGTGAACATATGGTGAGTGGGGGTCGTACTGGAATGGTGGTAGGCTCTCCATGTCAAGACCGTGTCCCTCAAACCATGCTCTGACGTGTGAGTACCATGCTCTCTCATGCCCACTCTCTGATAGCTGTATAGCTGCCTCAAATGCTCTACGAGTAAGTCTGTGAGGAGGTAGCTCTCTCATCCTCTGGATGAAGCAGACTGTCTGGAATAGTGCCTCTACAACCATAGGTGGTGTGGCGAGCTCGGCTCTAATAATGTCATGTGGCACTGTCTTCTTGTTGCGGAGCAAGCGTGAGATCATACATACCTATGGCCTCTCAAGCTGTGTCCACTGGTCAGCTGTCAATCCTGGTGCCCATACTGCCGACGAGTACATCAGGGCCGGGGTGACTAAGGTGTCGAAAAGCCACCCCTTCGTGCGGGGCTCCTGAAAGTGTGCCTGGTGGCATCTCCGCTCTAGCATGGTCAGAGCTGCATATCCTCGGGTGAGCCTGTCAGCAGCAGCCTGCCTCATAGTGAAGGGTCCTGGTAGGCTGGTGAATGTGATGCCAAGGTAGACATAGGAGGTGACTACATCAACCTGTCCTCCTGCTGCTGTGAAGGTGGCAGCGCTCCTCACTGCACTGGATGTGTGAAAGATCATAACCTTGGTTTTGCCAAGGTTCACAGTCAACCCCCTGTGTGTGCTGAATTCGTCCAAGGCCTCAAGATGGCGTTGCAAGCCCTCGGGTGACTCTGAAATCAACACAATATCATCAGCATATAACATGATGTGGACCGGAGTACCTGCCAAGTCACTCCCCTCTCCCCCTGCTCGCAGTATGTAGTCGGAGATCTCGTCGATGTAGAGCCCAAAGAGTGTCGGGGAGAGTGGGCATCCTTGCTTAACACCAATGGTGCTAGCAATGGTCTCTGAAAAACCGCCTGGGCAACGAACTCGACCCGTCACCCTCTCGTAGAGAGCATATATGGCCCAAATCATCTCTGTTGGTACCCCAATGCTGTGAAGGCGTTGGAAGAGTCTCTCGTGTGGGACTGTGTCAAAGGCCTTGCGGAAATTCACAAAGCAGCAGTAAAGCCTCTTCTTCCGCGCCTTTGCCCCATCAATGAGGCAGCGCAGAACGAAGATGTGATCAGTGGTGGAGAAAGCTCGTCTGAAACCTGCTTGGCCTGGAGCTCGTAAACCCTCGGTCTTTGCGTAGCAGTTGAGCTGTTCCTCAAGTACTGCTCCATATAGCTTGGCCATCGTGTGGCCAATCATGATAGTCCTGTAGTTCCCTGGGTCTAGGGTGTCGCCAGATTTGTGAATAGGCACTATGGTGTGCTGTGTCCACTCCTCTGGGAAGCCCTCCCCTATAGCCCGGTTGAAGACATGTGCAATCAACGGGGCTATAGTGGAGGCCGCATAAATGATGTGCTCACTCTGTAATCCAGTATGGTCAGCTGATCGTCTGTGCTGCATGCGGCGTATGGCCCTCTCTACCATCTTTGCTGTAAAGAAGGAGGAGCACGTGGGGCGTGGCTCGTGTGGCTGTGGGATAGGAGGCTGCCCTGGCACCTCATAAAGTCGCTTTGCATAATCATGCCATATCTGTGGATCCTCAATAGCTGTAGTCGGACGTGGCTCGCGCAGGGTGCGCCATGCCGTCGCGCTATCCATGCTCATGAATAGGCGGTATAGCTCAAGCTCCTGTGCCTCTTCGAATGCTCGCCGCTTTTGGCGTGTCAGCGTCTTCATATGCCGTCTGGCCTCTCTCTCTGTGATCTCTCCTAAGGCTTGCCGTGCACGGAGGCGTCGGTATAGCTCTCTGCACTCATCATCATACCAGCGGTTCTGAGGCATAGTCCCGGGGGGGGGAGTGCGTCCTGTGTGAGTGGTGTGTGCAAAAGAGCTAATAGCTGAAGTGTGGAGAACGGAAGAGATATGTGATGTGAGAACTGAGAGTGGTGTGGATGGGTGGAGGAGGCATAGGCCATGCTCGACCTCGGCCGAGTAAAGAGAGGCTAGCTCATGTGTGAAATGGATGGTGGTGTGTGGAGTGTGTGCTGTGGAGCTGTGTGGGATGGTATCTCCGGTGATGGAGAAAGAGAGGTATGTGTGGTCGGCTCCGATGGGTATGGGTGGAATGGTGAAGGATGTGATAAGGTGTGTAGCCTCCCTGGGTCCCAGAATATAGTCGACTGTACTCCCCCCTCCCTTTGTAACTCCATGTGGCATACAAGTCAGGCCCCCTGAGGTGGGCCACTGGGCCATCCCGTTATAAATAACGAGACGGTGCTGGGAGCCAAGTCGAAGTAGATGTCGTCCGTAGGCTGTGACTGGAGCTCTGTCTGCTGTATCTCTCATAGTAGCCTCCTCATCTAGAGTGTGTAGTGCCTCTGGGTCCTCGTGGTCATATGCCTCACACTGCTCACTGCGCGTACGAGCATTGAAGTCTCCCATAAGGAAGACTTCACCCAGTGTGGAGTACTCCATAATCTCCTCCGTGAGGCATGCGTACGGTGAGTCCTGCTCAATAGGGGCGAATCTGGAGCTTGTGGGAGCAAAGTAGCAAAGGGCAATGTAGACGATCCTGTCTCGTGAGAGCTCGAGGCGAATCCACATGTAGCGGGCCTGTGGGTCCCGGGCAACAATCTGTAGTCTGCTGTGAAGCCCCTGTCTAAAGAGTATGGCCACTCCTCCTGAACCGCGAGTGGTGTGCTGGCGCATACATCCCCGATGTAGAGACTCCCACTGGAATCCATGTATCCGTGGTAACCCTCTCTCTGGGCTCTCATGTGTCTCTGTAAGTAGAATGATGTCTCGACCTCTCATCACCTCCTCAAGTCTCTCTAGGTGTGTCCATAGGTCTCCATTGCAATTCCAAACCGTGACATGAATCTCCTCGTGTGTCCCACAGGCCGCGAGTCCCTATGCGATGGTCTTGCCATCAATGATAACCCTACCATCTCGATATACTGCCTTCTTCCCTTCTTTGCGGGCTTGGTGGACTCTAGGCATGCACGCGCGACGGTGATCTTGTTGCATCTTTGTGAGGTCATCATCAAGATAAATCGGGGGGCCTTCTAGCCCTCTCAAGATGACCCTCTTTCGGAGGAAAGAAGTTCGAGACTCCTCGGAGGCGAATTGGAGGATGAGAGCTCTCTTCTTTGGATCTTTGCCGGCTCTCCAAACTTTGGAGAAAGGGATCTCTTCTTCCTTGTATCCCACTTTCTTGCATAAAGCTTTCCCATGGCTCTCGGGTGTAGACCCTTCTTCTTCTTTGATGCCGGTCACTCGCACATTGAGACGGCGAGCTTGTCGCATCTTCTCCTCCTCGATGGTTGTGTGTACGATGAGTACCTCATCTTTTTGGGCTTCCTCTCTTGCTACCTTCTTGATATTCTTTTTGACCACTTCGACCCATCCTTCTTTGGTGGCCTCTAATTTGTCCTCAATGCTTGCGGTGAGGGCTTTGGTGATCTCCTCCTTGAGGGCTTCCTTAGCCTCCTCTTTAATCTCTCCTTCCTCGGGGGTGAGGGATGTGATGGAAGCATGAAGGAGATCGATTTGTGCCTTCATCTCTTCTTGCTCTTTCCTCCATCTCTCCCTCTCCTTCTCGTTCTCCCGTTCCCTTCTCTCCTTCTCCTCTTTGAGGTTTTGGATTTCCGCTCTCATGTCCTCCTTCTCTTCGTTCCATAGCTTGATGAAGGTGGCTTTCTCCTCCCTCCATATCTCTCTCTCCATCCACCATTCTTTCATGTCCTTCTCCAATTGTGCAAGCCTCTTGTTCGTGAGCATGAAGGTTGTCTTCATTGTCGATGTCGGCGTCTTGATGATGGGGGAAGACATGGTTGTCTTCGAAGCTACCCTCTCTTCATATTGTGAAGAAGAGGGGAGAAGGGGAAGAGAGGGAGTACGTGTGTATGTGTGTATGTGTGTAGTGTGTGTGTGGGTATGTATCCGTGTGTGTGTGTGTGTGTGTGTGTGTGTGTGTGAGAGAGAGAGAGAGAGAGAGAGAGAGAGAGAGAGAGAGAGAGAGAGAGAGAGAGAGAGAGAGAGAGAGAGAGATGGCTGCGTGATGGGGAGCGAGGAGGGGCTGCGTGAGGGAGAGGCTGGAGGGGGGCTGCGTGAAGGGGAGGCTGCGTGAGGGGAAGAGAGGGAGTACGTGTGTAGCAAGGAGAGGCAGTTCAGTAGCAGCAGCAGGTTGGTATAACAGCGGCAGCAACAGGCGGGTACTGGGGGTGCTGCGCAGGTGGGGTGGGCGCGCTGAGCAGCTGGGGTGACACAGCAGCGCGCAGTACAGCAGTAGTGTGCCTGGAGCAGCAGCAGAGAGAGAGAGAGAGAGAGAGAGAGAGAGAGAGAGAGAGAGAGAGAGAGAGAGAGAGAGAGAGAGAGAGAGAGAGAGAGAGAGAGAGAGAGAGAGAGAGAAAATGAAATGAAATGTTGTATTAACGTCTTCAAAAGGCCAGAGTGACCTATGAGACCAAACTGATACAAAAGTGGTGAATCTGTTACAATGTCTGGGTACCTTAGTACTAAAGTTCTAAGTGTGAAAAGTGTGAAAGTGTGAAAATAAATGCGAAAAAAAAAACTAAATACAAAGTATTAGATAAACTTCTTAGGATCATTCTGGGTGTCTGGCTAGAATGCTTCTAATCCTTTGTTGTAGTCTCCTCCGGTGAAGTGTGCTTCTACATCTCGGTCGTGGTCGTCTCGATTTCCTAAGCTCAATCGCCCTCTCAATGAGAGAGAGAGAGAGAGAGAGAGAGAGAGAGAGAGAGAGAGAGAGAGAGAGAGAGAGAAATGAAATGTTATATTAACGTCTTCAAAAGGCCAAAGTGACCTATGAGACCAGAAAGTTACAATGCGGTGTATCTGATACAAAGTCAGATTAACAAAATAAATTAAACTAGGATAACAAAATATAAATACTGCGGGATCCTAAACTAAGCAGTTCAATGTGAAGACAATATGGGAGGGGAGTAGAGATCCATCTTCATCTGCACTCTGGACGACGAAAGAGTATGGCTTGAATCCTTTGCTGTAGCCTCCTTCGAAACTGTGTAGCTCCTCTTCTCCCTCGGGGTCGTCTAGATCTCCCTAGCTCCAATGCTCGGTCTATGAGAATGCCAGTAGTGCGGGTAGACCTCTCCACCGCCATTGGTTGCTCCTCTCTCTGTTCTTCTGGGTGTACAGTATCTAGTGTAAAGAAATCTGTGATCTGTCTCTAGGGATGTCTCTCTTCAGCTCTCCTCAGTAAAGTTTCTCTATGCCTGTGTAACTCAAGTAGATATATATATATATATATATATATATATATATATATATAGAGAGAGAGAGAGAGAGAGAGAGAGAGAGAGAGAGAGAGAGAGAGAGAGAGAGAGAGAGAGAGAAAGAGAGAGAGAGAGATATGAAATGAAATGAAATGTTATATTAACGCCTTCAAAAGGCCAAAGTGACCTATGAGACCAGAAAGTTACAATGTGGTGGATCTGATACAAAGTCAGAGTTACAAGATGACAAAATGACAAAATAAAATACTATGGAATCCTAAACTGCTAGGTGTGAACTAAGCAGCTGGCTGGGATAAGCTAGATCACTTTGGCCCGACATGCACAACGCCCGGTCATATTACTGACCATGGAGGAGATTGATTAGATCCGCCAACGATCGATGCTGGATCTCTTGCTAGAGAGAGAGAGAGAGAGAGAGAGAGAGAGAGAGAGAGAGAGAGAGAGAGAGAGAGAGAGAAATGAAATGAAATGTTATATTAACGTCTTCAAAAGGCCAAAATGACCTATGAGACCAGAGCGTTACAATGTGGTGAATCTGATACAAAGTCAGAGTAACAAAATGAAATGACAAAATGATAAAATGATAAAATAAAAGTACTATGGGATCCTAAACTGGTAGGTGTGAACTAAGCAACTAGCTGGGATAGCTAAATCACAAGTCACAAGAAATCCAGCATCGGTCGCTGGCAGATCTCATCAATCTTCTCCATGGACAGTAGTCTGACTGGGCGTCGTGCATGTCTGGCCAAAGTGATCCGAATCCTCTGATGTAGCCTCCGTCAATGCTGTGTAGTCCTCCGCAATCGTGGGCGTCTTGATCTCCCCAGCTCAGTCGCTTGATCGATCAGTGTGCCTCTGGTGTGAGGCGACAAGATCTACTGTGGTAGTTGCTCCTCTGGGTTTCCAGTGTCTGCTCTAAAGAAGTCTGTGATGTGTCTCTGAGTTGGCTAGCCTCTCCTCTCATCAGGCTCTCTTTGTGTCTGCGTAGCTCGAGCAGAAACAAACCCAGGCATCTCTAATCCTCGTACCTCACGACTCTGGAGAGTGTGAGAGAGAGAGAAATGGGGAGAGTGTGAGAGAGAAAAAAAATGGAGAAATGAAATGAACTGTTATTTTAATATCTTCAAAAGACCCAAATGAACTATGAGACCAAACTGATATACTGTCTGGTTACAAAATAAAATTAAGTAAACTAAAGACAGCTTGATGGCCATTGGCAATAGAAAAGGCACATATACCCCTTGGTGATACCTATACCCCTTAGGTCTTGCATGCATGTCCACATGGCTTCTCCTTAGCTTGCTCTGGCTTATGACATCCCTAGAGATGGCATATGTTGTAAAGATGACATATGGCATACACCTCCCATCTCTATACAATATGCAAAGAATCTCGTACGTCTAAAAGGAACCTTTGCAATGGAGAAAAGACGTACTCTTTCTCTATTAGACCTGATAGGTGGTCTACACAGCATGGGTTTGTAAGATTACATTCACTTGAGTTTGACACTCTTAGAAATGTTGGTAGGATGGCAAAAATCATTTGGTCTTCCTTATTCCCTTGCCATTTTTGGCATCACTCACCACATTGTAGACGAATGAAAACCTCTATATACATTTACATATGGAAGCCCAACATCTTCAAAGACATGAAAGCATCCGGTACAAATCTCCTCCGCCTTGATATGGGTTAGGGCTGGGCTTCACAAACTTAAGTACAAAGTGCTCCACAACTTCTGTAGGAGTAAATGCTCCTTGCAACTTTCCATGTCCTCGCATAATCCAGATTTCGCATCATCATGTGTAGCGCGGATAATGCGTCGTGGTCTCTACAGTGTGGGTGCCCCTCAGTGCAATGAGCGTGACAATCTCACTCAAACAAATGAAAACTCTCTCACACAGAATGAAACACAGAAACAACGGATAACAACACAGAAACAATGGATAACAACAGAGACACAACAGTGGACCAGAACATGTGGACTCGACTAGCTCCAAGAACCATGTACAGACTCTGGCGTGGCAGCACACTCCGCTCCAGCCGAGGACTCATAGGTACAAATGGGGTGTCGAGGCTCAGATGTGCAGGGATGGTGAAGCAGTGCTCTGTGTAAGACTCTCTAGACGACTACGTGCAAGATGAGATGGAACTATCCCAAAACGACTACTGATATGTACAACCATAGGAGCCACCAACGGCCCATAAATGTCCAGCCAGCTAAGTCTATCTCCAAACTGAGTGGTGGTGGTGACCTGGCCACGACGTCCACTAGACCACCGTAGGTACCCTGCCACGTGTCACTCCCAGCCAAAGGGTCCGTCCAGTGTGAACCAGACCAACTGTAGCTAACTGTCCAACTGCCTGTCCTGTGAAGTGACACTGTAGCAGGCTACAGGTTGCCCGCCACAAGACTGGTCACCGTCTCGGTGAGCCAAAACTGAATGAAACTGCAAAAGTAACTATATGTACCATGAAAGATGAGGTAAGAGCACAGTCCTGTCACCCAAGGGAAAGGGTCGTCCCCACTGCTGCTCCAGAAGCTTCCGGATCGGGAGGAGCCATCAGATCAATAGTGTAACCATGCGGTTGCTGTCCTGTGCTTTGCATACCTTGATTTCCTGTGGTTGTACCAGCCATCTGCTGCACAGCGGATGGGAGTACCTGCCCTGAAGTGAACTCCGGACGCCTAGTAACGCAACCATGGCGGTGTGCACCAGTAACACCGTCACAACAAGGAACACTCTGGCTCTGCATGTGTGGCATCTGGATCTGAGACTCTTGCTGAGTGAAGTACTGGACCTGGGGCTGTGGGTAGTGTCCCATGAAGTGCTGAGAGGGCTGAGAGGGACCTGCTGGGTAGTGTCCCATGAAATGCTGAGAGGGCTGAGAGGGACCTGCTGGGTAGTGTCCCATGAACTGTTGAGAGGGCTGAGAGGGACCTGCTGGCGCTGCAAAGGTGGCTGGACTCTGGACCTGTATCCTTGGCCTAGTCCATCCATATCCCACAGTAGCCTGGGTAGGCCTGTTATCATACATAAGCATTTCTTGAAATCCTTGCACCTGTGCTTTGAGGTCATCAATAATTCTCGACTTTATCTTCAATGCCTGCTGTAGTGCAAAAATCGTTGCATCTCGATCTGCGATGGCACTCTCGGCAACTCGCAGGGATCCCTCCATAGCTGCGTATGTGGCGGAGTGATGCTGGTGGGTTGCAGCTAGCTGCTCCACGCCTAGCTCGATGGTGGCAATAGCAGCTCTAGAGTCCTGAAGCAACTTCTCTGAAAGCTGAAACAGAGAAGTGGAGTCGGTCCTACCTGAAGATCCCTCAGATGGATGTGATGTTGGAGGGCGCACATGAGGCATTGCCGGCGAGCTAAAAGTAGGTGCAGATGGTGGCACAACCGGCGAGCTAGAAGTAGGGACACTTGGTGTAGAAGGTGCTTCAGAGATTGTTGTTGTAGGTGCAGCGAGTGATATGTTGACCGGTGTATGAGTGAAGATGGGAGAAGAAGGAAGAGGATCCTGTATGGGTGAAGTGACCATCCTCTCCTGAGGAGCGGCAGTAGACACTAGTGTCGGCACAGCAGAACCAGGTGTAGCAGTAGACGTATGACGCTGAAGATGTACCCTAGTCTGCTGTCTCTCAGAAACTGGTAAGTAGAGTAGAGACTTCACTGTATCCTTCATCACTTTCGCCTTGATCTTCTTTTTCTTGGTGACTGTGGGGTCTACTTGCATGCTCACGGGTTTCCTTTTCCCTTTCGAGGTTCCCTGTTCCTCATCCACTTCATTTATGTTGATAGGTATGTTTATGATCCTTGCCAAGAGAGGCGCCGCAAAACATCTAAAAGTTAACTGCACAGACTGCACTTGGGCCCGAAATCTTTTAGCCCTAGACTGCAGAGAATTTGGCTCATAATTTGGGTGATCCGAGCTCAATAGCTCTTTACATGCTTGAATTGTCGCGTCCTTGGACAACAAAGAGAAAGTGCGAGTAGTAGACTTCACAGCTGGAAAGTTGGTCATACCCATGGCATGGCCAAGCCTTGTAGGTGTTAGCTTGTGGCCCCGGACCTTTGGAAAGTTTTTCAGCAGTTGATGGATCAATTCTGCTGGAATAGTATCAGGTAAATTTGCATCAGCCAATTCTGTGAGACCCAGAGTCCGTAGCTGAGCAGTCGAAAGCACCTCACTGAGAGATGGTCGAGGTTGCTGCATATGAAAATGTAATGAAAATGCTGTGCGATTTTTTGAAGAAGCAGGCCTCTTGATTTCATGAGTGATAATTTGCGGCTTTTCTTTTTTCTGAGCCACCTTTGATTGTTCCTCTGGATCACTGGAAGCACCTGACTCTGAATTTACATCTGAATCCTCAGATGCTGCTGAGTCTGCTTTGTAGCTTTCATCACTTGGGTCACTGGAGGTAAAGTCGTCTATGTCATGGTTGCTGCCGCTTGCAGATACTTCATCTGCTTCGCTCTCTGATTGTTCAACCCGAGCTTTTCTCCTCGTCATCTCTACCTTTTTCTTGCTACCCCTGCCAAGGTGAGGTCTGATGACAAACAGAGGATGACAAACAAAGCCGCTGAGTAGCCAATGGAAAAGTAGTAGGATGCAGACAAGTTAGATTTCTCCGGCTAAATCGTTAGGCTGGGCGAGTAATTTAAGGTAGGGTAAATTCGAACCAGGCGAAAGTGGGCGGTTAGGGCGAGAGGGTGCTGGGAGAGGGTAGGGGTGAGAGGGGAGGATAGGGGCGAGAGGGAGTGTGGGAGAGGGTAGGGGCGAGAGGGGGTGTGGGAGAGGGTAGGGGGCGAGAGGTTTGGATAGGGGCGAGAGGGGGTGTAGGAGAGGGTAGGGGGCGAGAGGTGAGGATAGGGACGAGAGGGGGGATAGGGGCGAGAGGGGGTGTAGGAGAGGGTAGGGGGCGAGTTTTAGGATAGGGGCGAGAGGGGAGGATAGGAGAGGGGGGATAGGGGCGAGAGGGGGTGTAGGAGAGGGTAGGGTGCGAGTTTTAGGATAGGGGCGAGAGGGGGTGGGTAGGCGCGAGAGGGGGTGTGGGAGAGGATAGGGGTGAGAGGGGAGGGTAGGGGGCGAGGGTATAGGGTAGGGGCGAGAGGGGAAGCTGGGAGAGGGTAGGGGCTAGAGGGGTTTAAGTAAGGGTAGGAGGCATTAGGCTAGGTAGGGGCGAGGGGTTGGGAGACTAGGGTTTATTAAGGCCTAATGAGAGTTAGCACAACAGTAGCAAAGTGCTAACAAATACAAAGATAGGATAATTTTGAGCAGGTACGAAGAGAGGACTCAGATAAAGAAGGGTATTAAGGCTTGCAATGATTATTAGTAGCCAGCTTTGGAGCACCAAAGAGTACTTTCCCCCTTTCTTTCTTTCTGCAGCAAAGCTGAAAGTTTATTTGCACCAAAGGTTTTTTTTTGCTGGTATGGGAATCAAAAGTTCTTTGCCAAAACTCTGCCATATTCTTTATATAGACAGCCTCAATCGTCGTCTAAGCAGAATGCCCAAGTAGATTCCACTTTTTTCAAACTGAACAAAAAATACTCTGACTAGAAGCTTGACTGATAGCAGTTTGGAAGGACCTTAATACTTAACTGCAAATAACACTTAGGAAAGAAACAATTAGAGGAGTGACTGAGCTGTTGAAGTTCCGATAATACCCAATTACCAGGAGGACTTAGTGGAGAAAAGATATCTTAGAGGAAAGGTGGAAACTTACAAACATAGCAAAAACTGAGACAGTAACAGAACATCTATTCTGGTGGAAAGCTCGAGGGGAGGAGAGAGATGGGCCACAGAACCTACAGATGGCAGAAAGTTGCATACCCTTTACTCAGAGGAGTAATAGCACTTGATTCTGGAGCCATTTACCAGTGGCAGAGGGACGCCTTCCAAAGTGACTAACTGGACAGCCCCCTGTGGCAAAACCTCCTGTACTCTAAAGGGGCCTTGCCAAGCTAGAACCAGCTTCTTTGCTTTTTTCAAATATTTTGCCTGATAGAGTAGCACCAATGTGCCTTGCGTTATTTTTGGCTTTCTGAGGTGGCGATCATGCCACGCTTTGTGACGAAGTTGTTCCGCTTGCATAGCACGAGAAGCTAAAAGGCGGCTTTCATCCAATAAGGTGAGACGGGAGATAGAGGCAGATTCCATGCCCCCACTTGCACACAGACTGCCCACCCTAGGGGAACCGCAGTTGAACTCAAATGGAGCTATGGCTTCCAAACCGAAAGCGAGTTGAAAAGGCGTTTGATTCGTTGTTGCTTTGAAAGATGTGCGGTATGCCCAAAGAGTGCCGTGCACAGCCTGAGCCCACGATGCTGGATGGAGATGACATGCTTTCCTCAGTAGAGCGATACGAACCTTGTTGGTGCTCTCGGCCTGTCCATTGGCTCTAGGGTAATAAGAGCACGACTTGCGATGAAAAATCTTGTAATTGGCCAGCAAATTTGAGATCATGTCATTGACAAAATGACTGCCTCTATCACTGGTGATCTCTAAGGGACATCCAAATCTGCATAAAATATTTTCATATAAAAATTTGGCCACTGTATTGCCGGTGCAATCTACTGTCGCTAGTACCTCTGCCCACTTTGTTGCATAGTCTGTAGCCACTAGCAGATATTTGCGATTACGTGGTTGAGCCGGGGGATATATTGGTCCCACAAAGTCCAAACCCCATCTCTCAAAAGGTAGCCACGCCATCGAGACCTGCAAAGGACGGTTGGATTGCTTACTCGGCTTCGGCCCACATCTCTGGCACACATCACAAACCTTAGAATATGCTATTGCATCCTTAAAAATGTAGGGCCACCACAGACCACTCTGTAGTATCTTCTGAGCAGTGATGTGACCAGGGTAATGGCCACCAGTGGGACCATTGTGGGCATCCTCCAGAATATGCTCCACCTCATGAGGTGAGACACAACGCTTCAGAACACCATCTGGTCCCGCTTTGTAGAGCTGGCCCCCGATCAGAGTGAAAGGCCTGGACTTCAACAACAATCTCCTCTTTTGCAGTGGGGATGCCCTCTCTGGGTACAGCCCAGTAGATAGAAAATGTAGGACCTCGCCGTACCATTCCGGTGTTGTATCTATTTTTAAAAGACTGCTATCTGGAAAGTCATCCGCAATCCCGGTAGCTTCTTCGCCTGTGTAAATGCGAGAGAGGTGGTCAGCCATTACATGATGCTTACCAGGACGGAGTACCACTTCAAAATCAAACTCCTGGAATAGGAGGAGCCATCGCCATACTCGACCTGCAACCTGTGGCTTATTAAGCAGATAGCGCAAGGCATGGTGATCAATGATAACTGTGAAGTGGACCCCTAGCAAATAGTGATGAAATTTGTGTAGAGCATACACTATAGCCAATCCTTCCCTCTCTGTGGTGCTATAGTTTCGCTCTGCTTTGGTGAGCAGGCGACTTGCATAATGTACAGGGCGATCCAAGTTGAACTCTTTGCTAGGCTGAGTCAACACAACACCCACAGCCAGCAGACTGGCATCTGTATGCACATGAAAAGGTAGGGCCCAATCCGGGGCAACTAGAATAGGCGCTTCGGTGAGACGTTTTTTGAGGTATGCAAATGCTTCGGCCTCAGGTGTTGACCACCGGAAGGGAACAGCAGCACTGGTGAGCCGGGTCAATGGTTGAGCCACCTGTGCATACATACGTATAAACCTGCGATGATAGCCGGTGTGGCCCACAAAGCTCTGAACACCTTTGGGATTTATGGGAGGAGGTAACTTCAAGATGGCCACTATCTTCTCTGGGTCCGGTGCCAAACCTTGAGCAGACACCACATGTCCCAACAGTGTGCCCTCTTTGACCAAAAAATGACATTTGTTCGGATTGAGCTTCAAACGTGTCCCTCTGCACCTGAGAAAGACTGCAGAGAGCTGAGCAAGATGCCCCTTTAGATTTTCTACTGGGGTCGAACATTGAGCACCCGAGAAGGTGGAAAAGTCATCCATGAATATGCGAAGGTGATCAGTAAGCAGAGGACAAAAGATGAGATATACTATGCGATTGAAAGAAGGCGGTGCATTTTTAAGCCCAAAAGACATCCTAGTGTAGATGAAAATACCCCAGGGAGTCACAAAAGCTGTTTTGATTTGGTCGTCAGGATGTATTCCTAACTGATTGTAGCCGCTGAACCTGTCCATAAAACTATACAATACATGGCCAGCGACATCTTCGAGGACTCTCTCAGTAAAAGGTGTCGGAAATCCATCCGGGATTGTGACCTTATTCAGAGCCCGATAGTCGACACAAACTCGAATTTTGTTGGACTGCTTCTTTGGGGCAATAACCATAGGAGACAACCATTCTGAGTGCTCTACTGGTACAATAATACCTGCTTCTTGCATTTTTTCCAACTCAATTTTGACTGCTTCTGCATACTTGGGATTCAGTTTGTAAGCACGTCCTCTGACCGGCTTAGCCCCCTCAACCAGAGGAATTGTGTGGACTCCTAGCTCTGCTGGGATTCCTTCTAAATCGTGGTAAGACCAGGCAAACACATCTTTGAAAGAGCGCACGAAGGAGATTACCAGGTCGAGTAGAGCGGGGTGATCCCATAACCAAGTGGCTAATAAGATGGGCTGATGGCTGTCAGGGCCTCCTAGGTTGACCTCTCTGACTGGGTCAGGCGGTGCAGTGGTCGGGGCTGCGTCAGGTGGAGAAGATTGTGCCGCCTCTGTTAGCCTTTGGACATTATGAGCTGGCGTCTGATCAATGTTGAAATCAGCATACTCTTCCTGCAACGACCTGATGGAAGCTCTGCAAAGGGTAAATCCTCAGATACCTCAAAGTGCTCCGTCATGGGTGCAGAGTCAGATGGAGTAGAGGCTAAGGAGGGAGCTGGGGTGTTGGCCAACTCTTGCAAGGGAGACTTTTTTCCCCTTCTATGGTGGGTTATAGGCTCACCCAGGCCGACGGTTTCCATCAAGGGACCCTCTGAAGGATGGGCACCAGAGACCGGTCTACTTGGTTCTGACTCACCTGAGACTGGTCCACTTGGTCCACTTTGTTCTGGCTCACTTGGCTGACTGGGATTCTTGGTCTCAGGTGTAGCTTCAGATGTAGGATCAGGGGGATAGGGTGAATCTGTTGGCAAAGGTTGAAGAGAGACTACATAGCATTGCATCGAAGAGGTGGCTTCTAACCACTGCAGTAAGTCTTCATCGGACCCATCGGGAGGGACCGGCTGGTCCAAGTCAGGGTTGGACTCTACTGACAAAGAGCTATGCTGAACGACCGGATCCATACCTCCTTCGAGACGAATTTGTTGCATTGGAGAGCCAGGAGTATGTATCCACATGGCGTCGGTTCCGCAGTCGTGAAGTGCTTTTGTATGTCGCAGCCATGGCCTACCAATCAGCAAGGGATGACCTCCCTCTACTAGGGGAAGATTAACTACCACAAAATCCAAGTTAAAAGTGAAATCTTGTACCTTCAGAGGCACCTTGTCGACTACGCCCACTGGGTAGACTGTTCTCTGATCAGCCAATGTAACAGTGAAAGGAGCAGGTCGGGTAGGCTTTAGACCTAAGGCCATCATAGTGAATTCGGGCATCAAATTGATTCCAGATCCTCCATCAACGATGACGCCGGATAGCTGGTGCCCAAGAATAGATACAGTGAGGCGAGGACTTTTATAATCGGTGAGGGGAGCAGATGGATAGGAAATCAAATAGGACTCTGAGGGCTGTACAGGGAGGTGCCCACCACTAGGCCCAGCCCCCGGGTACAGAGACTGAATGACTAACAAGGTGTCACTTCTAAGTGTTGCATCAAGCCTTAGCATGTCGTATAGTGACACCTGCTGAAAAGTATTTTTCAAGATGGCTTCTGCTGTGGGCTTGGCGCCTTCGAACTGAGCTCCTTTTGTGACCTTAATCTGTTCCAAGTCAGCCACTGCTTCTAAGAAGGCTCCATCAATGTCAGATAACAAGGAAGTTGGTTTGCTCTGAGCGATTGGGAAGGACTTGTCCTTTGGGTCAGGTAGACCAGAGTGAGGAAGTGGAGACTGGCGAGGTGGACCTGTGGGTAGACTGAGACCAAGAGCTGCTCTTTGTGCCCGAGTAAGGACACCAGCAGGCTCCTCCGCTTGCAGAGGCTTAACCACATGAGTAGCAGGTGAAGGTTGAGGCACGGTGTTCACAGTAATCAAATTTATCAATTCAGGCTGGTTCTGAGTCGAGCCTGAAGACGTGGATGCCCTTTGCTTGGGACAATCTTTACTGTAGTGATCCTTCGAATCAGGGCAATGACGACAAGGAGGGGACCCCTCGGGTAAAGGACACTTGCTCTGATAATGCCCATATTCTCCGCATCTGTAACAGAGTATGGGCCGATTGGAAGGACGAAACGGGGGACGAGGTGGTTGCTGCATGGAATTTGAGGCTGAGGTGTAGAAACTTTGGGGAACTGAGGGAGTACTGGCATGGTAAAAACTGTGGGGTGCAAAGTTGTTGTGCATACCTTGCTGCATAGGGGGTGTTGTCAGCAGAGGAGGCAACTGGTTATGATGGCCGTAGGGTGAGACCATGTTGGATGCAGGTGCTAACCCTTGTTGGAGAGAAGGACCAAGATTTTGTTGTATTTGACGCAATCCCTTGAGGTAGTAACAATCCTTATCCTCATGTCCAGCTTTTTCACAGAAGTGGCAGTAAAACCGAAGGGGGCATTCCTGTGGTGGGTGCCCTGGAGAGCGGCATGAGTTACACCAAACCATAGCCTTAGTCTCTTGCTGACACTTGAGCTCTTCTAACTCGCGCTTAATCTGTTCCAATGCCTCATTATGTGTAGGCTTCTCTTGTCTAAGAGAGAAGGACCTCTCCTCTTGAAGAGCTCGTTGTAGCTTTAGGGCTTCCAGTTCCCTATGTAAAGAAGTTAAAGGATCAGTAGGACTACCTTCCGAGAACACAGAGGAAGTATCTATTTGAAGAGAGTTGTTGAAGAGCTTCCTAGCTCCCTCTATTCTAGTAGCAGCTGCGATGAACTCGTCGAGAGTGGCGTCGGGTCGGAGACTCTCTCGGAGTTTTTGCTGAGAAGTTTTGGGAAGCGCCTTCTCCACCCACTTTTTAACCATGAATTCATCGGGTTGTTGGGGAAGCTTGGCCACCAGCGACTTAGTTTTCGTCATAAGCTCCGCAAAAGTCTCCTCAGGTTTGAGCACCATGTTGGCCAACTCATCTAGCACCTTCTCCTGGTAGTCACCTGGCCTGAAAGCTGCACAGAACTGCTGTCTTAAGGCTGCCCAAGTTGCAAAATGGTTCTCTGCAAATTGGCTGTACCATTTATCTGCTAGGCCATCCAGGGTGGATGGAAATAGTACCAAGTAAGCATCTTCTCTATTCAGCCCACGTCCCCTACAGAGAGATACAAATCTTCTTGCATGGTCGTCAGCATCTTCTGAAGACAACCCTTTGAATGTAGGGAACTTGATGTTCACCTTGGCCAAAACACTAGCTAGTGGCTCCATGATTCCTTGCTGAGTCTGTAGCACAATAGCTTGTTGTAGAAGAATAGGAGAGAGCTTTTCCGGAGAAGGTGATCGCGAAGATGGGGAACCTGATGAAGGAATGGGTGATGGGATACGTGGAGGTATAGGTGATGAGGTTGAAGGATTTCTACAAGGTGTCAAAGGTCGTCTTCTGTGATAGTACTTCAGAGGGCTCAGTAGTGGGCTTTGACGCTCAACTGACCTCCTTGTATGTGTCATACAGTGACCTCCAAACCAACCAAGCTTTGAGCAAGAAACCTTGAACTGGCTGAAGACTGGTCTAGACTCTATTAGACCATACTAGACCAGACGAGTGTCTAGACCAGCTGGACCAGGGACGAGGAGGACTAGACCAGGGTCTAGACCAGACAAGTGACTAGACCAGCTAGACCAGGGTCGAGGGGGTCTAGACCAGAGAAGTGACTAGACCAGCTAGACCAGGGTCGAGGGGGTCTAGACCAGAGACGAGGGCAAGTTGGACCAGGGCGAGAGGGGACCAGACCAGCAAGGCGAGAGACTTAGACTGCACAGGCGAAGCGAAGAAACCAGCTACTCAACAGAGTGAGACTTCAGTTGAGGGTCCCACCGTGATCGCCAAAATGAGAGCACCTGTAGCGCGGATAATGCGTCGTGGTCTCTACAGTGTGGGTGCCCCTCAGTGCAATGAGCGTGACAATCTCACTCAAACAAATGAAAACTCTCACACAGAATGAAACACAGAAACAACGGATAACAACACAGAAACAATGGATAACAACAGAGACACAACAGTGGACCAGAACATGTGGACTCGACTAGCTCCAAGAACCATGTACAGACTTTGGCGTGGCAGCACACTCCGCTCCAGCCCAGGACTCACTGGTACAAATGGGGTGTCGAGGCTCAGATGTGCAGGGATGGTGAAGCAGTGCTCTGTGTAAGACTCTCTAGACGACTACGTGCAAGATAAGATGGAACTATCCCAAAACGACTACTGATATGTACAACCATAGGAGCCACCAACGGCCCATAAATGTCCAGCCAGCTAAGTCTATCTCCAAACTGAGTGGTGGTGGTGACCTGGCCACGACGTCCACTAGACCACCGTAGGTACCCTGCCACGTGTCACTCCCAGCCAAAGGGTCCGTCCAGTGTGAACCAGACCAACTGTAGCTAACTGTCCAACTGCTTGTCCTGTGAAGTGACACTGTAGCAGGCTACATCATGAGCCTCAATTTTGGCAATCAACTTTATGGTCTCACAAATTCTTGATAGTTCCACGTCTGATAGGCAAAAATCTAGCCTTGCTTGGGCATCACTTAAGCATAGGATTCTATGCACTTGCTCTAGGAGTACTGCTCTTTTCATACATTCCACATTCTCGCAAGCATTTATATTTTTTGTCATGAGACTCGGTTTAGGCAATCAGCCAGATGCTCATATAATGCTTTTTGGCTTGACTACTTTCTGCACTTGCTGAGCCACTATTAACATTCGCATGGGATTCACAAACTTAAGCACAAAAACATAAGAAAAAAACCCCAGAACATACTACCACCAAGCATTGCATCCGTCGTAGTCCCTAGACCCTAGATCGAGACTAGGCTAGGGGACTGACTATGCTGAGCTGGCTCCTTGAACAAGCAGTTTGGCAGGGAGGGACGAGTGATAGCCAAGTCATTGACTTGGCCTAGGGCCTACCTGGTCTGTCACCCTCCACTCATCTACAGGGCTACATTGGCAGCTCACCGCTTGGAGGAGATATTTTCATCATTGTGTGTGTTTATGTATATCATGTGGGAGATATCGTAGTTTTCAGTATCTGGTCTCTCATTAGTCTAGTTTTCTTGAGTTTGAGCTGCACAGTGTCACGAGCACTACCTCCATTGCAGAGTCGAGCCTCTATACAACCCTTGTATCCTGGTTGTCCTTGGTCTGGAGCTGAGCGTGCTACCAACAGATGATACATTGAGAGTGCATGGGTTCGGCCAAGCTTTGAGTCTACTGTCTACCGTGTTCTTGTTCTGAAGACTGGTCTTGCAGTTGTTGATATCTACTATGTTCTTTTTTCAATAGGTGGCTAACGTCTTTATGCTTCGTTCTTTGAGTGAGATTACTTTTGCACAATGTATTGAGGAGCACCCACAATAGTGAGAGCCAACACGACACACTTTTCCTTATATAGGTGCTCTTATTTTTTGGCACACCTGATGGGATCTCAATTGATTTCTCACTCAGTTTTGACTCTCTGCTTGCCATACACAGCTACTACTTGCCAAGCTGAATTTGCTCGGCGACTAGGGTAGACTTCCTAGTCCAGGGTCAACTTACTATCTTGGTGGTTGACTTGCTGTTCCAGAGTCGACTTCCTAGTCCAGGGGTGGTCTACTTCCTGGTCCCAAGTGGCCTACTTACTAGTTTAGGGGGGTCTACTTCCTTGTCCAGGGGTAGACCAGTTGCTCACCCTTGTTCAAGCAAGACTACTTGGTCAAGTAGGTTCACCTCCCCAGTTGTCATTACTTCATCAGCCCATGTATGGTTCATAAGTCCATTAATAAGTCCCCTCAAGGCATTCCAGGGAAGGCGTTTGTGAGAGACATTTGGGGAGCTAATGGCCAGGACTAAAGCCTTAGTAGCGGAGCTACCCCAACAACCATGCGACTTCATGATACGCAAGTAGGTGGAGAAGACTCTCTTGTAAGCCTCATAGCAGAATTGGAGGTAGTCCAGGAAACAAGGCTCCCCTTTAGACAAATTCATCACTGCATGCACTAGAATTGATGGAGCCTGAAAGTTTTTCAATGACGCACAAGATGATAGTCTCCCATTTGCATTCTTGGAAAATTCTTCTGATCCTTTGGTGCCAATGTGCACGGAGTTGGAAGCACTTGAGCTTCAGAGAGCTTTACAGGAAGAATGATCTGACATGTATTTGCTATTCCAGGACTGACCCCCATAGATTGAGACTATGTAGTTGCTATGCCAGGACTGACCCCCATAGATTGAGACTATGGCTCAATTACGGAAGGAGCTGAAAGAGCTTCGGACATTGTAGGAAGCTTGATCAGTTTTCATTGATGTCTTCTATCAAGGATGCATTGATTGACCAAACCTTAGAAGCAGTTCAAGGCAGTATTACCGAGGAATGCCATTTTATGGGCAGGGAACACCGGAACAGCGTTCAGGGCAGTGCTCACTGTAGGGAACGGCCTAGAATAGCCAACTGTTCCAGATGCCGAGGTGATACCGGAACAGCAGGCCCGGTTCGGCGGACATTTTTCTTTTTTCTTGTGAGCCTTCCCCCACACAAGCTATCAAGGGCCAAGGCTCAAGTTCCACCCTCTGGAGTCTCGACTCTCAAGCTCTAGCCTCTTTCAAGTTCTCAAGTCTCCAAGGCTCATAGAAACTCTTCCAAGAGTCCTGTAGTCCCCCCCCCCCCCCCCCCCCCCCCCCCCCCCCCCCCAATAGACCATACACTCTGCTGCCCCCGCCCAGCCCCCCCTGCCGCAGATTTTTCAAATATTTCAAATCCTGCAGTCTTTCAAATACAGCAGTCAAATTTTTTAAATACAGCAGACGGATTTTCTGCGCAGAATTATTGCAGAGCAGATCAGAGCAGATTTCCAAATTCTGCAATTTTTTAAGAAAATAGCAGGAAATAGCAGATTTCAAAAACAGCAAAACTCAGAAATTGCAGGTTTTTAGAAAATTGCAGAAATTGAATACACCATCTATGCTTAATGTGGGAACAGTGTGCATAATAAGGAAGCCCGGGTGCGTGTAGATCTCCGCAACATTTCGTCTCGTTTGTTAGCAACGACCAACCATGAGGAAGCAAAATGACAAGCCTGACCCCTTAGAGGACGCAGTCCAAAAGTGCAAAGAAGAAATGGTCGAGACCATTAACAAGATCAACCGCCACCTATTAGGTACAATAAAACTGCTCAGAGATTGCGTTTTGGCCCAAGAAAGCAAGATCATCGCAATGGGAGATCGTGTGACAGCCCAAGACGAAGAGATTGCGTCACTCAAAAAGGAGCTCGCGGAGGCACGATCACGAAACACGCTTGAAGAGGGAGAATTGCAACCCTCGGTAATAGAAGAATCAACACAGTCAAAGAGCAAGTGCGAGCCATCAAAGAAGGGGAAGAGCAACATAAAGAAATGACGACCTCTTGGGTGGACGTTATCACAGACTCAACAGAAAGCAGAGTTGACGTTGCCAAGAAAGGGAAAAGTAAGGAAACAACATCCACACCCACTATTATCAACCTGACACTAGAAGAGGAGCAAAGAAGACGTGTACGCTCTCTACATGTGAGAATTTGCGGCCTAACAGACAAAGATAATGTAGACGAAGAGGTAAAAGAACTCATGGTTTTGATGGGAGTTCATGAGCCCATGCACTCAAGAGCTTGGAGAGTGGGCAACAAGAAAAGTGGGAGCAAGGGGGGAACCTCTAAAGAAAGGGCACTTATCCTCCGTTTTCCTCCATGGAAGCGAAGGACTTTTTGAAGAAGAGACCAACCCTTAAGAAGATGGGCATCTTCCTTGGGGATGACCTTACCCTCTCACAGGTAGCCCATATGCAAGAGATAATGCCAGAGATTAGAGAGGCAAGTGCCAAGGGAAGAAGGTAAGATTGCTTTTTACCGAGATGGAAGAGTGGTGATATTGGAGCCACGCTCCACATGACGGTCTGAGACCTATGGGGCCACACTTAAAGTTGCTACCTGGAATTGTAATGGATCTATGCGTCTTGATGTGGGTGCTTTTGAGGAGAGTTTTAGTGGGAGAGACATCATCTTTTACTTTGAGACACATCAGGCCCCCGGACAGTCTATGCCTCACATTAGTGGATACAGAAGGGAGACAGCCTGTAGACAGAAGACACGATCAGAGCACAGAGGGTGGCTCTCAAGAGGAGTAACAGTGTTATTCAGGGAGGAGTTGCATCCATTGATACATATAGCTCGCAGGGATGAGCAAGCTAGGTACATGTGGGTGAGATTGAGAGCAGAGATTGGATCTGGTTCAAAGGACACCCCTAGCACCTCAATCCTAGATTGAGCATTTCTATACGAAAACTGGGAGTATGAACTACAAACAGAGGTTTTAACCGACCTATACACAGGTCACACCTATCACGTGGGTTGGTTAGATGTCCTACAATCCACAATGGGTGCTACTAGTGTAGAGGATCGACAACAAAGTGTTTGTGAGGTCATCCATAGGGTTATTGGGTTGGAGAGACAAAACAAGGCGATCCACTTGCCTTCAACGGGTCTTATGAGATTCTTGGATACAGGGAAGGCTAAGCAGCCAACTTTATCACAAATGGAGACTCCCTCGGTAAGCCCGATGGATCCTCCATATGTTGTTTCGCCAGGGGTCTCAGTACAATCTAAGTCTACAAGTGATAGCTTTACCTTTCCAAGTTTAGCTCATCTTTCTCTTGATGACACTACGACTACCATGCTTATCTCAGTGATGGGCATGACAAAAAACATGCCATAGACCTCATTTGTTAGTAAAGCACCCCTACATGGTGGCCCAATGCTTGCAACAGTACCTACAAGTGTGTATCAATCATATGCACCTATAGGTCCTCATACTCATGTAGCTCCTACCCCTACCAGTGTTTCAACAACCTATGCTCCACAACTATAACATCCAAGCTCTTATTTCAATGGGACTGTACCAGCTACCACGTCTGCTATGCCTAGGGCTACACATGAACTTTGGGCCACCACATGGCACGACACCGTACCAAACTTGGAACCCAAGGGCGGCATATATGCTAAGCCCAATACCAACCCCCATTCCACATGCAGTCCCGAGAGTGCCTGTCCCCACTATACCTGCTCACTTAGGTGACTTGGCACCTTTGCTCAAACTATTGGTCGATCCATTGTTGAAAATATGCGTAACACGCTTGATAGAGAGCGTAGAAGTAAGGCAGTACAAATAGCCAAGCTCACACAAAAATTCAGTGGAGACGGGGATGTGAGAAAGCATATCGAAGTGTTTTGAACAAATATGCGATTCCCTAGGAGAAGACAATGACCTGCATAAGAGTAATACTTTAAGCCTCACCTTAAGTGGAAAGGTTGGGGCTTGGTATAGAACCCTAAGGGTAGAAGAAAAAACGATTTACCCTACTCTTAGGAGACCGTTATTGAAAGAGTACATACAAGAGGGAGTACTTTGGGGTGTAGCATCTCACCTCCAGAAAGCCCAACGAGAGGAAGGAGAGTTCGTGAGAGACTTTATTAGTCGCTTG
Source organism: Adiantum capillus-veneris (assembly GCF_014529385.1). Classification (NCBI taxonomy): domain Eukaryota; kingdom Viridiplantae; phylum Streptophyta; class Polypodiopsida; order Polypodiales; family Pteridaceae; genus Adiantum; species Adiantum capillus-veneris. The sequence goes on along the minus strand of NC_140936.1, from coordinate 157,119,086 downwards.
AAGCATTTGAATTCTCACTGTAATCCAAATAAGCGTCTCGATAATAACCAATTTCTTGATAGATTCATTAGGGGTCTACGGCACGAGGATATCTACAATGGTCTAGTCATTAGAGGTATCACCACTTGGGAAGCAGTCACCACCAATGCGATCCAATTGGAGGATAATTTAATGATTCAAGGAGAAAGAGTGTCCGTTGAGCCTAAATCTACTAGCTCGCACGCATTGGGGCATCAACCAATGACCCTAAAGCCTATTGCTAAGGAGCCAAAGATATCTGAGATGACTTTAGCAGATCTCACCAAGGCTATTCAAGAGAGTGTCTTAGAGACAATCGTGCTCCGCAAAATAATCATATGTATCCAAGAAGGGAGCAACAATGGTGCTCAGTTTGCTATTGTTTGCATAGTACCAGTGAATTCCCTACTTTTAGAGTAAAATTTAATGGGAATTGCAATGCCTGCGGCGGGAGGTATGGTCACCAAGCTAAGGATTGCATAGTATTTAAACGCGCGATGGCTAATAGACCAACCTTAGCATGACGGACACACCTCGAGTGCCTGCATTGATGCCAGCCACACCTCTTGAACAAATGTCACAACACATGGTTTCTAGGGCTCAAAATGTTGTTCAAACTTCAAACAACACCCTTACCACCTCCAGTGCTAGGACCACAACCACCACATCCAAGAATCACTTCTATGAATCAAGTGGGTTGTGAGAGATCTATTGTTGGTTTGAAAGGCTGTGAGAAAGATATAGACCCTAATATTGCCTAACATGGAGGACTATTGGGGACAAGTCAAACCTGTCTATCAAGTAGCTGCTCTTGCTGCAAGAGACCAAAATATCAATTATACTACCAAGAGACCACCTCTTCAATGCTATGAGTGTGGAGGTCCACATCGTGTAGCCAAATGTCCTATTAGATTACAAAAGAATGCTACACTGATGAAAACCAATCAAGCAAGCACATCTACAATGCGATACTCATGTGTAATCGATGTGGCATAGATCATTTGATTGCCCAATGTCCTAATATTCCAAATGCGCCAAAGATAACTCCATTGAATTTAATTGAGGTTACTGAGGAGCCAACACAAAGTACGCCACCAGTAAATGTACTCACATGATCGATGCTAAAACCAAAATTTTATTCTTGAAGAAAGAGATCAAAAGAAGAAGAAAACACGAAGGAAGAGATCGCAAAAAGCAACAAAGTCAGACCCCAATTTGAAGACGAACATAGGGACTAGTGATGACCCCGTACATTTGAACTACACTGAAGAGGATTCTGATTCAGGTGAGACCATGGAGACTAAAACGACCACTAGGAAAGAAACAAACAAGAAAGATGGTCATGAGCCACAATGGACAGGACCCAAGAAGAAGATAGGAACTTACTCAAACCCTACAGAGGAGATCGAGCAAGTCAAGCAATTAGTGAGTTTGGTAGAAGAGACCCAAAGGGATCTAGAGCCAGCACCTAGGCAGATCCAGATTACTGACAGTGTTCCCTACGCAAAAGGAACCTCACAAAGTCCATAGACCACTAGCCATACCTAGTGTTATCCAAGAAGAAAGTGACTTTATGTCCTGGGAAAGTGGATGTACTTCCTTCTTGTTGGAGAGAATGTTTACAGAGGGATTACCTGACCCTATCGAAGAAATGGAGATTCCATCTTTCCCACGTCAAGGGACTGAAGCCCAAAAAGTGCCGTTAAATATTTCCAAATTGATGGATTTCATGGCCTCAGAAGCTAGAATCACCATTATGTCCAAACTATACGGAGACCCCAAGCTATTCTTAGCTCTTCGAGCTTTCCTCAATGGAGAACTAAAAGTCGGGCTGCCACAATTTGCACAGATGGATGGAGCTAGGGAGGTGCCAATAGAGGAGGAACACTTAGATCCACAATCCAACCTAGATGGGAACTCTGTTGTTGAAATACATGTTAACAAGTTGGGACAATACTTTGAAGGCGACGAATCCAATGCGACCATACCGATCACTACCAAGGGATTAACTGTGAACGGAATCCTTAATGGTGGCGTTGCGGTTAGCATTGTGACTAAAAATTGCTTGGAAACTATGGGAACATCTCACCTTGGGACCACAAACATAGTGGTAAAGATGGCCAACGGGACTATTGTTAAGCCTATTGGGATGCTAGAAGATCTCAAGATCAAGGTCTTTGGACACAAAATAAGGAATACCTTCATTGTTATGGATTTCTCCAAGCAGGCTATGTCATCTGAGATGATCGTAGGACGTCCTTTCATGAGGGAAGCAAAAATGGTGCATGACTAGTCTAAAAACCATGTCTACTTGCAGTTCCAAGATTCTGTCATTTGAGTTGATCTTGTAATTAGTCGGGCATATCCTCTAGGAAACAGATTTATAATTGATCATAGATCGGACACCACAATTCACTCGGCCCCATTACAGTATTGTTACACGTGTAAAATGGACACTGATGTTGGGGAAGATTCTCCTTATATGGATGTTCTACCTAAGATAATCGAGTCTGACAACGTGGATTGGGTCCACCTAGCAACAACCATAGACACTTGGGGAAATAGGGGGACGACCTGGGTAACACCTGAGGGGGATGAAATGCCACCACTTGTACCTTTAAATATTATAGGAGCAATGCATATAGCTTCTGATGACCTACAAGATGAAGGCTTAACTAACATTGGAACCAATAGCGTCTCACAAGACTATAGCCCACACGATTCGGGGTCAGAATCATCAATTGGAATTGACTCTGAAGACGAAGAATCTGAGTTAAACTTTGATGCAAATGTGGGGACAAACCATTCAAGGCCCAGTGATACCCTAGTTGACAATCTATCCGGAAGAGAAAAAAGACACGAGTAGCGATTCATCTAGTGACTCTTCACTAGAGATCGGCCATAATCGAAAATTAGACAAGAAGAGTAAGAGATATAAGAGGCGACGATATCGAGCAAATATGCGTGCTAGAATAAATGAAAAGAAATCTACCGCAGAATTGCTTAATTGTATAGGGGCATGTGATGCTCATGGGAAGCTGGTAGATAATTGGGGTGAATACCTTCAAAGCGTTATGTGGTGTAGTCCACAACCTATTGACATCACACAGCTAGAAGCTACAGAGAAACTAAAGTTAGCCGTACCGTAAGGAGACGACAAAATCGAAAGTTAGCTCAACAACAAAAGCAAGCAGATGAGAAATCACAGTCCACAGAACAACAAGACCCCACAGACTTACACCCTATACCTGATCGTTTCAAATCCTACACCATAGAGGAACATAAGGTTGTGTATACAAAGGCCCAAAGAAAACCTATCGATGGCAGTAATGGAGTCTATGATGGTCCAGCGATAGTTAAGGAAATAGAGCTAGCAGACCCAGGTGAGGAGTCCAAACCTGTTTTCATTGCCCAAGATCTGACAGAGACTGAGGAGTGTGTACTTAAAAAACTTCTCAAGGAATTTAAGGATATATTTCCTTGGACATATCATGATATGAAAGGTGTTCCACCTTCCGTGGTGCAACACACAATTCCCATGAAAAACGAGTCTAGCAACCACCCTACCCAATGAATCCTAAGTATGCAAAAATTATTCAAGAAGAGATTGAAAAGCTTGTCAAATGCGGATTCATATACCCTATTGAGCACTCAGAATGGGTGTCTTCAATAGTTATTATGCCAAAAAAGAATGGGAAACTCAGAGTGTGCGTGGATCTCAAGAAGGTCAATGTTGCCGCTAGGAGAGACCATTACCCCTTGCCATTGTCACGTGACATATCCCAACCCTATGTGTCCGTGGACAAGCTACACCACAGCAGGGTTTAGTCAGTTCAGTCAGTTTAGATTAGTAGTGATCTGGCACTTTTGTGAGTCTATTCGTAGACCGTGCATGCCCAGTCACTTAGCATAGATGCATATCCTCCGGTTGCACACAGCATGATCATCGGAATTCCCATCAGAATCCATTAGCATCAGTTAGGGGAATTTTCTAGTGCATTTAGTCTATTTTCCTATTTTTGGTTATTTCACTTATTATTTTTAAGTGACTTTCCAACAAAAGTAGGTAGGGCAATTTTGCTAAGTTAATGTATAAGTAAACCCAAGTTAGCACTTTCTGGGAGAAGAGGCAGCAGGAGCTTCCCGCTCAACAGGCAACTTCTCAGTAGTACCCCTCATGACCCCCTAGCGTTTTCAACTCTAGGCCATTCCTCCCCCATCCCTTGGCGCTCCCTTCCACAGCAGGCCATCGCCATCGACCTCAGCACCCTAGCGTTAGCAGATTGTTGCCATCGCCAGAGATTCATCAGCATTAGCGTTTTGCTACTTCAGCCCATGCAGCGTTTTTGGAGCAGTAACATCAGCAGATTACTAACGCTAGTAGAGCAGTAAGGCCAGCGATTTTGGACTCAGACATTTCAGCCTATTAGCGTTTTGTGTCTCCACAGCCCTAGCATTTTTGGCAAGGGGCAGATTCAGCCAGCGTTTTGGATTCTCAGCTTTTACCGCATCAGACCACAAAGTTTTCAGCCTATGACACAGAAGTAGATCAGCCCCAATTTGGTTGCAGATGTTCCCCCATTTTCAGCCATAAAAACGCAGCCAAAACAGTCATTTTCAGCCACCGAAACAGTCCCGAAAATGAACAGCAGATAGAAGACCCCAGATTTCAGCCATCAAGTCGTCGTCGTCAAACCGTCGTCGTCATCGGCATAGTCCAAGTTGCATCAGTCCATTGCATACGCATTGTACCACTTTGTGCAATCAATAAGTAGACCACTCTTGCCGACGAGAGTGGGGCCTTCGGAGGAGGGTTTTACAACGTCTCTGGTGTCGTATCTCTCTTCTCTCTCTATCTCTTAGTCTCATACACTTGCACGCATAGTGTCCATTCACTTTGTTTGTGATCATAGCATTCTCTCATTAAGAACGGAAGTCTCTCCCTTCCATAAGAACAAAAGGAAGCTTGAGCACAGTTCGGAGCACTCATCTTGAGAAAATACAACATTCATTCCGCTGCACCTTACATTGGTATCGGAGCTTTGGCAATGTTTTGTATCACTCAAGGAAAGAACCACAAGAATTACAAGAATTTTTTTTTGCTTGTTGCGGTCGTACGAACCCAAGTTCGCTTGGGCGTGTCGATTCCTAATTGTGTTTTTGAAGAGTGACAGGAATCCCAAGAAAGAAGGGCTTGTCCAGCCTCCCCTTGTGTCTCTTTTCACTCATTGAGAGCGGACCGTGCACTTAGCGGCCGTCCAATCGACGTGAGGTGGGAAAAAGCAACCTTGGTGTGAGCGCAAGGCCGCCAAGGGGTGCGCCCGCGGAAAGGAGTAGAACTCGGGTGAAGAGAAGATCCTTCTCAAACACAGATTACAAGCGAAAGAAAACCTCAAGAACCTCAAGAACCTCAAGAACCTCAAGCACTCAAGAATCAAGACCCTCAAGAACCCAAGTTCCTCGTGAACTTAAGAACCCAAGACCACAAGAACCCAAGAACCGACTTCAGAATGGTCATCACTCGAAGCGGAATGGATACTTCGCTTGGAGGTGATGAGCATGAGAGAGGCGAAGAAGAATTTTCCACACCAGGAGGTTTTTCCGACCCTCCCCCTTTCTCATCTACGACAAAGATTGCACTAACTCCTATCGAGGAGTTGAAGCAATTGTTTTTGGACAGAAAGTTAGAACGCGAAGAAAGAAAAGCAGAAAGAGAAGAAGAAAGAAAGGCCTACGAAGAACGAAGGGCAGCCATAGATCGTGAATGGCAGCCATACAGCGTAAGTACGACTTGGAAGACAAAGAAAGTCAAGCCAAATTTGATCGCGAGAACAAAGCAAGACAAACAGAATTTGATCGCGAGAACAAAGCCATTAAAGAAAAGAGCGACCAACACATGAAATAATTCTTGCGACTCTTTTCTATTGTGCAGTCGCAGTTTGCACATAATCAAGAAAATGAGACTCTCTCAGTCGCTTCTTCTCCCGAGCATGACACACAGGATTTGCATGATTATGAGAAGCATAAAGAATTGAATGACAATGATTTGTATAATGATTTGGATGACAATGAAAAGCATGATGATTTGCATGATCAAGATGTGATTCCTCACAAGCATGAAGATGATGTGATTGTTCACAAGGATGATGTGTTAGTTGATGCTTTTTCTAGCGAAGCTAACCTCGTTGTAGATTCGATCAATCACCAAGAATCGAACTTGACTTTCGAGTCGAGGTCCACAGATCCCCCACAAGAAGATTCGATAGTTCCCAAGGAACCGATCTTGGCTCTCGAGCCTTGGTTCAAAGAACCATCACAGGAAGTATTATGTGTTCGCATGATTGATACGCACGCATTGTTCGAGTGTTTCATTCGTGAAGGTTTCCTGTATTTTAGTCAGCATCGTTATGTGAGCCCTTTTCCTAGGCATGACATATTGTATGTTGAGCACGTTTCTATCATGTATGAGCACAAATGTATGCGGATTGTTCATGAAAAGCTGAAAGGTATGTATGACAGGAAGTCACATTCCATGTCTCTTCCTTGTCATGACACATTTTCTGAAAGAGCACATGATAGTATGAGCACCAAGCATGGGCATTTCCATTGTGATTTGCCACAGTTGATTGATTTCGATCAAACAGAAAAGATTCGACCGCATTGTTTGCATGTGTTTGATGAACGGGTTGTCACTGTGTCTCTATGTTCATCTAAATTGCATGCACAGTCTTTAGGGAAGACAAGATTTTTTCCCTTCACTTTACATGGAATGGGTATGTTCATGGTTTTGTGTTGGAGATGGCTTCAGGAATTTTCAGCTATGGAGATTTTTGAAGACAAAGGAAGCAAGACTCTAGACGAAGTTGAAGCATCGAAGGAGCCACCGAAAACTTTGAGCCGCTTTCGGTGCGGCCCATAGAAGCAAGCGTTGCAGACCTTTATGAAGTTCAAGTACCGCTCGACCCACACAGCAGAGTGGGCCGGCGAAGAGTCCCTTCCAGGATTTCGGATGCTGTTGGCGATCTCCCTCGACGCCATACTGTTCGGTACCAGTACTTCACTTTGAAAAGGAGGGGATGTCACGTGACACATCCCAACCCTATGTGTCCGTGGACAAGCTACACCACAACAGGGTTCAGCCAGTTCAGTCAGTTTAATTAGAGTGATCTGGCACTTTTGTGAGTCTATTCGTAGACCGTGCATGCCCAGTCACTTAGCATAGATGCATATCCTCCGGTTGCACACAGCATGATCATCGGAATTCCCATCAGAATCCATTAGCATCAGTTAGGGGAATTTTCCAGTGCATTTAGCCTATTTTCCTATTTTTGGTTATTTTCACTTATTATTTTTAAGTGACTTTCCAACAAAAGTAGGTAGGGCAATTTTGCTAAGTTAATATATAAGCAAACCCAAGTTAGCACTTTCTGGGAGAAGAGGTAGCAAGAGCTTCTCGCTCAACAGGCAACTTCTCAGCAGTACCCCCCCCCCCCCCCTTCCTCCCCCATCCCTTGGCGCTCCCTTCCACAGCAGGCCATCGCCATCGACCTCAGCACCCTAGCGTTAGCAGATTGTTGCCATCGCCAGAGATTCATCAGCGTTAGCGTTTTGCTACTTCAGCCCATGCAGCGTTTTTGGAGCAGTAACATCAGCAGATTACTAACGCTAGTAGAGCAGTAAGGCCAACGATTTTGGACTCGGACATTTCAGCCTATTAGCGTTTTGTGTCTCCACAGCCCTAGCGTTTTTGGCAAGGGGGAGATTCAGCCAGCATTTTGGATTCTCAGCTTTTACCGCATCAGACCACAGAGTTTTCAGCCTATGACACAGAAGTAGATCAGCCCCAAGTTGGTTGTAGATGTTCCCCATTTTCAGCCATAAAAACGCAGCCAAAACAGTCATTTTCAGCCACCGAAACAGTCCCGAAAATCAGCAGATAGAAGACCCTAGATTTCAGCCATCAAGTCGTCGTCGTCATCACTGTCGTCGTATCGGCATAGTCCAAGTTGCATCAGTCCATTGCATACGCATTGTACCACTTTGTGCAATCAAGAAGTAGACCACTCTCGCCGACGAGAGTGGGGCCTTCGGAGGAGGGTTTTACAACGTCTCTGGTGTCATATCTCTCTTCTCTCTCTTTCTCTTAGTCTCATACACTTGCACGCACAGTGTCCATTCACTTTGTTTGTGATCATAGCATTCTCTCATTAAGAACGGAAGGCTCTCCCTTCCATAAGAACGAAAGGAACCTTGAGCACAGTTCGGAGCACATCTTGAGCAAAGCGCAAACATTCATTCCGCTGTACCTAACAGCCATATTCAGAAAGAGTTGCAGGGAAGGAAGCTTATAGCTTTTTAGATGGATACTCTGGATACAATCAAATCACAATTGCGCTAGAGGACCAAGCTAAAATGGCTTTTATAACCGAATTTGGAGTGTTCGCATTTCGTGTTATGGCTTTTGGCTTAACCAATGTCCCTGCTACCTGTTAAAGATTGTAAACATTGCTTTTAGAGAATATTTGAGGGAGTTTTGCAAAGCTTTTTTAGATGACCTTTGTGTTTATTCCTCTTGAAAAGAACATCTATCATGTTTACAAAAAGTGTTTGAGAAGTGCAGACTGTATCGCATCTTCTTAAACCCTTTCAAATGCCAATTTTGGAAACGTAGAGTCATTTTAGGGCATATAGTGTCCAAAAATGGGATTTCCACAAATGGAAGCAAAATTAAGGCCATTGCTAAATTGCCACCACCTACAAACTTCAAAGGTTCATGGGCCATGTTGGTTATTACCGGCGGTTTATTTTCAATTTTGCTGAGATAGCTCGTCCATTGTACAAACTTCTTATTGAGTTCCTTTGGACCGCGGAGTGTGACCATGCTTATGAGTCATTGAAAAAGACCTTGACAAGCCCTCTCATTCTACGAGTGTCGGATTAGAATGTAATTTTCCATGTGCATATTGATGCATCGAACTTTGCTATTGGGTGTGTTCTAGCTCAACCAGGAGAACATAAATTGGACTATCCCATTAGTTTTGCAAGTCGTCAATTAAATGATGCTGCGAGAAACTACACCACTACAGAGAGGGAAGGTTTAGCTATGATTTATGCAGTGAAGAAATTTGGCTACTACCTTTTTGTCAACAAGTTTGTTTTCTATGTGGAGCATCAAGCATTGTTGTATCTAGTAAATAAACTTTGTTTCATGGAAAGAATTACACGATGGTTGTTAATTCTTCTTGAGTTTAATTTTACTGTTGTGGTTCTTGAGTTTAATTTTACTGTTGTGGTGAGACTTGGTAAAAGACATGTCATGGAGGATCATTTGTCTCGCATACCCAATGGTGAAGCTCCTACTGGAATTGATGATGAATTACCCGATACTTCCCTGTTCCTAATCGAGACCATGCCTGAATGGAATGAGAAGATTGTGAACTTTTTAGTTAAAGGTTTTTCACCCAAAGAGCTTCGTAAAAATATAGCTCGAAAACTGTTAAAGGAATGTGAACCCTATACTCTAATTGCAGGACTTCTCTACAAGCTAGGGAAGTACGATATTCTTAGACGTTGTGCTCGTGAGGATGAGTATTTATACATACTGCAAGAAGCCCATATGGATATAGCTGGAGGACATTTCTCAGGGGAACTAACTGCTAGAAAGGTGTTGCAATCAGGCTACTGGTGGCCTACCTTATTCAAGGATGCATCACTTTTTGCAAAAGGGTGTGATGAATACCAACATTACAAGATCACACAACGAAAGGATAAGATGGCCCTTACATCCTGCTAAAGTGACTCAACCATTTGAAGAATGGGGTTTACACTTCGTAGGCCCAATTAGTCCGGCAGCTTGTAATCCTCAATCTCGATATATTATTGTTGCCATTGACTATGTGACAAATTGGACGGAAGTCAGGGCGACACGCAAGGCTGATGCAAGGTGAACTGCAAAGTTTCTCTTTGAGAACATTATTACGCGATTTGGTTATCCCTTTGAAATTGTAAGTGACAATGGTACTCATTTTATAAATGGAGTGATAAAGGAACTCACAACAAACTTCATGATAGCTCACCATAAGTCTACGTCGTATTATCCACAAGCAAATACCTAAGCTAAGAGCACTAACAAGACCTAAATTTCTATCTTGACGAAAACAGTGGAAGCTCATTGCACAGATTGGGATTTGAAGTTGACATCAGCTCTATGGGCTTATCGTACTTCTTACAAAGTGGCTATTAATTGTACACTATTCAAAATGGTATATGGCCAAGAAGCAGTTATGCCATGGGAGTTTGTAATTCCTAGTCTATGCGTAGCTTCACAAGAAGGTTGGAACAGTAATCCTTTAGTTGGGCATTTATATATCCTTAAGAAGTTAGACGAAGAAAGGCAATTGGCTGTGCAAAATGCACTTGTGGAGAAAGATAGGAGGAAAAAATGGTTTGACCGTCATCTAAAGAACAAAGATATTAGTGTTGATGATAAAGTCCTTATGTATGGAGTGCGTAACGAGAAGAGTCGGAAAAGGACCGTATAGAGTATGCGAAATCACCCTACAAGGTACCATTCGTATGGAAACTCTTGATGGAGTTGAAACCATTGGATTCTTCAATGGGAGTTGTTGGACGGGAGCGACTCACACACCCATGAAGTTCATGCAAACACTACCTAGATCAACATAATGTCAATCGAGGACACAGATGACACGATAGGCACATGGAGGAAATATCTTTAGCTTGTCAGGCTGAGACCATCCTACACATACAACACTCTGGAAGGCCAACTATACCACAATCAAGAACCTCACTGCTCTCAACTACACCACCTAGCCACATACACACATACGGAAGTTAACTCACCTAATCATGCCAGATTCGTACGAAACTTAAGGAACACCATCCCCTCACTAGGATACACCTGTCCCTAAGCTTCTACACTCAAAACCCTCACTCTAAACCCATCTGCGAAAAACGCGTAGGATGACAAAGCAGAATTTTGAAAGTGTCCGAAACTGAAATTTATGAGTACCTATATGTAGCTTATGTCGCCACGATTCTATAGACTACTAGCACGCAGAAAACAGACATCGTTTGATACACTTACGGCCACAAATAGCTCGTAGATGCGTCGGCGTGTGCGCTTCGTCTCGCATGGAATGCTTGGCGTTGTCGCGTAGCTCTCCTCGAGCCTACAACAATGGTGCAGTCGGATCTTTAATGTGTTGAGCGAGCCGGACGTAGCGAGAGGATGAAGCTCATGCTCACTCTCTTTCTCTCTCACACACAGTAGACGGCAGCGCTCAGTTTTGATTATGATAAAAGTCTTTTTACAAAATGACCTAGGTTCCTTATATACTAAGGCTACCTTAGGTTTAACCAAAAATGGGGTTGAAAGGGTCAAATGACTCTGTATTTACAATCTGGAAGTGCCATTGCACCCCGGCTTCTGAAACTAGAATAACTACTCATTACAAATGACGTTTATAGCCATAATCCGCAGCATTTCATAACTCGCAAAAGATAAGACTTTGGTATGAAACTTGAGTTATGTTGTGTTGTTGACCCAGCGGTCAACATTCCCCCCTTCCGCGTTCATGTCGTCCCCGACATGACCTGATTCTCGATGGCGATGTGGTTTTTGTTGTTGTTTTGTTGTTGGAAAGAAAGTATAGACTATAGCCTTTGCAGTAGCTTGTCTTGTTCGTCCAATCCGATGTACATAGTCTTCACATGATTCAGGAAAATCATAATTGAGGACGAACTTTATGTCTTTCACATCCACGCTCGGAGCTGCAGCATCTGTTTCTGTCATTATAGGTCTACTGCCAGATCTAAATTCAAAAATAACCCAATGTCGTTTAAGTTGACTCTTATCATCATGGATAGATAAAGCTCCATCCATCATTTGCTCCAGCAAATCTGTGAATTCGGAGTATTTGTGATTCTCAGAAACAACTTCTACAATTTGTGGAATTAAGTGATTGGCTTTCTGATCTTGTGAGCCAATGACAACTTTGTAAGGATTTTGTAGAAATTGTGTTAAACCCTTAACTTCTTTAGGCCAAGTTGCACTCCAATGCAAAGTCTGTCTGTTAGGCCGAATCCAGGACTTTATTATTCTAATTTCAGGTTCAAAACCCTGCCGAGCATTCGATGCGCATTATCAAGGACAAGCTTTTGAGATCCTCTGATTACCCTTATGTCTGCTCTTTGTCATTGGGGACTTCTTTTTCATCATGTTGTTAGTGTTGTCTGCAGCTTTGTCATTGTAGGCCATTCTTCGACTCGCCATTGAGGAGAAGTATGCTATGATCTGAAATTGGTGCTCCAATTCATTTGTCAATTGATTTGAGTAGCATTTCCTTATTGTTGATGTAGAAGGAATATGTACAAGAGGATGGTGATAGGTGTCCTTAGATTAGGGTCTAAAACCTGGATGACCAAAGGGAAAAAACCCGGTGGGAAAAAAATGCCTTTGGTATACGCTCTTATTGGAGTTGAGCAGTTGAATGTGAAGTACATGTTCATGAAAGGTGAGTGCTTGGGTGAAACACGGGAAGAGTGCCTGATGCAAGTGCCAATTATGGGACACTCTATATGCATATGAGAAATTTGTCAACAAAAGCATGCAATGTGAAAGAAGGAGATGATGGGTGTTTCGAGGAATAAATGTAGCACATGTGACATCAAAAGATGTCTCAATAGCTTCTACCTTTCCAAGAAGGGTTTTCGATGTAGAAGTTTCTGCACTCGTATCTCACTGTGCTCAGTACGTGAGTGTCTTTTGGACCTTCTCCTTCACTTCACCAGACTTAAGTACTTAGACTTCGACTCTTTTGCTCACCTATACCAGTATGAGCGACACAACGTAAATATGCTCAACTCTTCCAGCTTGAGCAGTACCTAGAATAGCTAAGACGCTTAGACCACAGAGAATATTACTTGAAGCTTTGGGACTAACACCTCACTCATTTTGTGGCTTAGCTACTCGACTCTGACTTGTATGACTTGTCGGTTGTCTGTTGACACTGCTTTGTGACAAGTTCTTCGGCTGTTGTAGTGGCTACTGAGACCTACTTCGTGAAGTTTCATCGTTTCCCTATACCTTCTTCTCTTTGTAGTGCTCAGGCCTCTCGTCAGTCTTTTCTTCATGTGGATTATGGATTTTTTAATTTTTTCTTAATAATAAACAAAGAAAATCTTTAAAAAAACTCAACAAAAGAAAAATCATTCAAATAGAAATCTAAATGCTATGTACACTATACACATGTCCTTAGGGGCTCATATATGGATTTTGTCCCCATACTCCTCTGTAACACTACTATGAGGACATATACTCTAAATTTCGTCAAAAAATTATCACAATAAAACGCAAAAATTCAATGCATCTCACAAAACATTACCCTCTAATAGTCATAATGTTAGGTCCGCATTCAGAATGCCTCCCTCCTTCCTATTTGGAGTCATCCTTTACGACAAGGTATCGCAAAGGGTATGTGTTGTGCTTGGGCAATTAAAAGTTGTGCCTATGCAGGCCTTGTAATGTAGCCCTATTATGCACACACAGTCAATGCATGGAAAAGATTTATGTTGTGCAAGATGTGGGTATAAGCAATTTGCTTATTGGCATTTGTTGGCGAGGCTTCCTATTCTAAGCAATGTAATGGTCTTTGAAGCTCCTGTATCGTTGCTTGATTGAAGCGACTTGCTCTCTTCCAACTGTACTGTAATCGTAGGAAGAATTGTAAGAATTCAAGCGGTGATGCACTTACAACAGTTTTGTTGTTCTTCTTTGGGACCCATTTCTTTGTGATTATTGACTGTTTTGTTGCTGACGCTCGTTTGGGAACCCATACTTGCCCGTGCTTCGTTTGTGTTTGAAGAGACTTCTTTGGGATCCACCTTTTTGTTGTGTGAGTCGACAGTGGTCTTTGCTTCAGCCCTTGTACGCTTGGTAGTGACGGGATTCAGGCTTTGAAAGTTGATACTGTGGTTGTTTTGGAATCCAAATGAATTCCTGACTTTTTTGTGCTTGAATCAACTTCTTTGGAGCCCAAACCTGAGTTGTGAAAGCTTGCAATTTTGTGATATTCTTACCCGTTCGTGCACGCTTTCCTTGTTTTTGTTTTGGTGTTGGATCTTGTGATTTGTCATTAGAGATCTTTGTCTTCTTGATCCATATCTGTTTTTGGCTGATCTGGCTTTTTGGTATCCAGATTTGTCGAGCTTTTTGGCTTTGACTTGTTGTCCTGTTCTTTTGACCTGTCATGGTTGTTGCTGAAGGGGTTGGTGATAGTGATGGCCTGAGTTGATGATAGGGGATGTCGTAAGATTCATCACTATCGCTACTATCCTCAGCAAGGTTGACTTCTTGTACTTTCCCTTGATTTTTTGGCTGGCAGTGGAAAGTTACTGTCTGTTTGCTCGTGGGTGGTAGTTTCTTGGAGGACTTTTCTAGCCCATTGATTAGAGCATTGTTAGCTCGTTGCTCTGGTCGTCTTCCTCCTAGCTGAGTCTTTGCCTCCTTATTAGGAGCCATGTATGAGGATGCTTGTGGTGGCTGTGTCTTCACCGAGGACTTTGGAATCCACTTTTGATGCACTTTATTCGTGTAGCGATGACATTGATTCCCGGGTCGTTGATCTTCTTGAAGCTCGAAGTGTTCTACAGAGTCATAGAACTCGTCGTCTTCTTCATCTTTTGATTCTCCACATTTCTTTGTTTGCTCCTTATTTCGAGAGCTTGTTGATGTCTGGATCTCTTCGTTTTCCTGGATTACACTCACTGCAAAATAAGGAACAACATCATAGCCATTTTCATCACAAAACTTTGTTGTGGGAGCATCCTCCACGGCGCACACGTCCAGAGTAGCCAAGATGTGTTCCCATCCAAAAGGCTCTAACTCTTCTTCAGGAAATGGTTCTGGGATATGTCCATATCCTTTATAACCCGCTCTAGGATACATTCCTCACGTTTCAAGCTACCACATTGTGAAGCTCCACACATCCACAGGTCTTTAGGCTTACCTAACCAAGCTGGAAGTTCTGATCCTGCCACTGTGGCGGAATCAAACTCCTCAACCGGTGTTCTCGTCACATCCCTCTAGCTATGGTCCCTCAAGTTTACCTTTGTTATGGTTTCCATATGTCTCAGGTATATATGGTCATAACCCCAATCTTGGACCATTTTCAATTGTCGCATGAATGGTCTTCCCAGAATGATGTCACAGTTGTTCTTCTTGCCAAAGTCAACAACAGCAAAAGTGTGTTCATATTCAATGCCACAAGAAGTAACAAGTACTTTTTCTAGCAGTCCTAGGGGCTTTTCTTTGTGTCCGTCTGCAAGCTGCAGGGTCATTTGTGTGGATATCAAGGCAGGTTTTCCCCATTTTTTCCAAACCTCTTTGGTTGCAATGGCCACACCAGCTCCACTGTCAAGGATTGCCATGGTTTTTACATTATTGAATTCCATAGGAAGGGTGGTGTTTCCATCTTCTCCCTCGTAATACTCGCCTACCTCGTTTAATGGCACTGGCCTAGTATGTAGTTGAGGCATTTCAAGCTCTTTGATGCCTTCCTCGATTTGAGTCATTGGGGTTTTTACACCAAATTTCTCTAGACATTTACCCACATTAGCCCACATGTTTGGTCTTATTCTGAGAAACTCGGCTAACATTATTGTACAGGTGACTGGGGTAGATAGAATATCTACTAGCCCCTTTGAATCGATGGCCTTGTTGGGAGACAGTCTCTTTGATGGGACTGCAACCACATCTGACTTGGTCTCGTACTCTCCCATGTAGGACGGTAGTGTTCTTAGCGAATGGGGTTGACTATCCATAGATTGTACAGATCCTTTGTCTCCCCAATACGATCGCACGTCTAGATTCATTTGAGATCCAGTCTCAAATTCCTCTATTGGTGGTAGAAACACTCCTCGTTCATCACCAGTCTTGTCTACTCGTCTTCTTAGGTCATCGGCTTCATTGGCCTCTCTGACTTGTTTCCACAATTCGTCAAGACCATCTATCTCTTTACAATCCTCAGGTATAGCTTGGTGAAATCCCTCGGAAGAGTTATCCATGGTATTCAGTACTATCCTTGGTTCTAATGCTGGGTCTTTGAGGTTTGGTCTATGCTCATGACTAGAATCTGGCTCTTTTAGTTCCTGGTTTGGTGGGATTACTTGTGTAGGCATGACACGGATCACATCCTCAGGTTTTGCACCTGGTGGTTCTAGTAAAGCTTGGGCTGTTTGAATCATTTTATGGCACATTTCAAACCTTTGCTTTTCTAGTTCCGTATAGGGATATGTCATCCACCTGTGTTCTTGGGTTTGGTTGTTTTTGAGCCTCGCATCATAGGCTTTCAAGAGGGCATCTAATGTCTCATTAACCTTCTCTGCCAACACAGATTCTCCTGAACTAGCACTTCTCGGTTTCTCATCCGTGGATGGTTCTTCTAGAGGTTTAACCATCTGTGTAAGAGAAGGTGCCTCCTTTTCCTCATGTTGTTTTATCTTCTCCTCATCTTCGGTAAGCTTCTCAGCTAGGGATTTTTGCTGTCGTTCCCTGCGTGCTTTCATCCTAGTCTTTCTAGCTTTCCAACTATTTCGTTTGCTCTTGGTTTTCTGACTAGGTGCGTCTGTCTTTGGTCCATCATCTGTCTTTGGACTCATGTCACCTTCCGTGTTCTTAGTCTCTGGATTCTCATCAGCTTTCTTTTGAGCTTGTGCACTCGTGACTACTTGAACTGGTATGACATTTTCATTTTCTGAGCTACTAGGTAGCTGAACAATCCCTAATACATTTATCGTGCTTTTCCTGATTTGGTTTGGTTTTTTCGGGCAATCGGGGATCAAGTGAGTGATGCCTCACTCAAGACAATAGGCATTTACTTCAGTGATCTCCGTATGAGGACATTGTTTGACCAAGTGGTTGTCACGACTTTTGTGACAATCTGTCTCTGGTTGAGGAGATTCTTTTAGCATTTTCTCTTGGCTATAAGCAAGCTTTGACCTAGATAAGCCGCTATTTGCAATGAATCGCAATGTCCTTTCGTCTATTTCATACCTTCTTTCTTTCGACTGAAACCCAGGAGGTGGAGGTCGTACCGGCCTCACCACTCCATGTGTTTCTCTCACATTTTGTTGCTCCGAAGGGTAGTACTTACTTTGGTTGCTATACCACATTGTAGCTGGTAGTGGCGTTGGTTTATTTGATGCTTCCATCATTGGCATGTATCTCATGTCTACCGGCATTCTAGCACCTGGCAGCGGAGGTTGTTATCCTAAGACAAGCTGTGCCCTTAAAACTCCTACTGGTCTTGGCGCATTCCTCATAATGTATCTAAGTGGAATAGGCTCTGTAGGATGTGGAAGGGGGTCCTGTCTAGGAACTGTATATAACGATGTCGCATACTGGCCCCACACATCAGGAGAAGTAATCACTAGGGGATGTAGCAGGCTACGATGTCACTTTCATAGGACACAGTTACAGCTAGTACAGTTGGTCTGGTCTGTTCACACTGGACGGACACTCTGGGCAGTGACACGTGGCAGGGATACGGATGGTGGCCTAGTGGACATGTGGCCAGGTCACACTTAGCTGGCCGACATTTATGAGCGGTTGGTGGCTCTTTATGATTGTATCTATGAGTAGTAGCCGTTGGGTCATTATCATTATCTTATATAGATGGTCGGTTCATCGTCTAGGTAGCGAGTCTTACACAGAGCACTGCTTCACTATCCCTGCACATCTGAGCCTCGACACCCCATTTGTACCTGTGAGTCCTGGGCTGGAGCTGAGTGTGCTGCCACGCCAGAGTCTGTACATGATTCTTTGAGCTAGTCGAGTCTACATGTTTTGGTCCACTGTTGTTATCCATTGTTCCTGTGTCTCATTCTGTTTGAGAGAGTTTCCATTTGTTTGAATGAGATTGTCATGCACATTGCACTGAGGGGCACCCACACTGATGAGAGCATGACACATTATCCGCGCTACAGGTGCTCTCAATTTGGCGATCACGGTGGGACCTCAACTGAAGTCTCACTCTGTTGAGTATCTGGTTTCTTCGCTTCGCCTGTGCAGCCTGTTGGTCTGGTCCAGTTTGACCCTTGACAGCTTAATCTAGCTGGTCTAGTCTCTCGCCTTATTGGTCTAGTCCTCTCTTGCCCTGGTCCACCCAGTCTAGTCCTTCTTGTCCCTGGTCTAGTCCTTCCTCATCCTGGTCCAGCCAGGTGGTCTAGTCACTCGCCCTGGTCTAGTAGAGTCTAGCCCAATGTTCAACCAAGTGAAGGTTGTCTTGCCCAAGTGAAGGTCTTCTTGCCCAAAGCTCGGTGGGGTTGGCGGTTGCTGCATGACACATACAAGGAGGTCATTGGAGCGTCAAAGTGCACTACTGAGTCCTCTGAAGTACTACCACAGAAGGCGTCAACCCTTGGTGACCAGTAGAAGCATATTAACCCCATCACCCATACCTACTCATACGGCTACCTCCATTCCTTCGACCGGTTCTACATCCTCCAGGTCACCTTCTCCGGTAAGGCTCTCCCCCATTTTGTTACAGCAAGCTAGGGAGAAACAGACTCAGGCGCAAGAGGCCATGGAGGAGCTCACAAGTGTTCTGGCAAAGGTGAACATCAAGTTCCCTACCTTTAAAGGTCTCTCCGCAGAAGATGCAGACGACCATGCTCGGAGGTTTGTCTCTCTTTGCAGGGGTCGTGGCCTCAGCAGAGAAGACGTATACCTGGTGCTCTTCCCGTCCACCTTGGATGGTCTTGCAGATAAATGGTACAGTTAGTTTGCTGAAAACCACTTTACTACTTGGACCATGTTAAGACAGCAGTTCTGTGAAGCTTTCCGACCACGGGATTATCAAGAGAAGATTCTAGCTGAGTTGGCCAACCTGTTGCTCCAGCCCAAGGAGACATTTGCAGAGCTCATGACCAGAACAAAGTCCCTGGTCGCCAAGCTGCCTCAGCAACCAGGGGAATTCATGGTGAAGAAGTGGGTAGAGAAGGCTCTGCCAAAGACTTCTCAACAAAAGCTCAGAGAAAGTCTCCGTCCTGAAGCCATTCTGGAGGACTTTGTTGCTACTGCTACTAGAATAGAGGGAGCAAGAAGGCAGTTCACTGACTCTCCTCAATTAGATACTGCCCCTGTACTCGTGGACAGTCCATCAGACCCCTTGACTTCTTTAAGAGGGGAACTGGAAGCCCTAAAGTTACAGCGGGCCCTTCATGAAGAGAGATCCTTCTCTCTCAGACAGGAGAAGCCTCTACATCAAGAGGCTTATGATCAACTTAAAAGAGAGTTAGAAGAGCTCAGGTCTTAGCAGGAGACTAAGGCTATGGTATGGTGTAGTTTATGCCGCTCTCCAGGACACCCTCCACAGGACTGTCCCCTTCGCTCTTATTGTCACTTCTGCGAAAAATCGGGTCATGAAGATAAGGATTGCTACTATATAAAGGGATTGCACAAAATACAGCAAAGTCTTGGTCCTACTCTCCAACAGGGGTTAGCACCAGCATCCAACATGGTTTCCCACTACGGCCATCACAACTACATGCCACCTTTGCTCAATACCCCTGCTGTCCAAGGTATGTGAAGTACTTTCCCGACTCAAAGTTTTATAATGCTAATGCCACCTCAACCCCTCAGAGCTTCTACACTTCAGCCTCCAACTCCATGCAGCAACCATCTCGTCCCCAGTTTCGTCCTTCAAATCGGCCCATACTCTGCTACAGATGCGGAGAATATGGGCATTATCAGAGCAAGTGTCCTTTACCTGAGGGGTCCCCTCCTTGTCGTCATTGCCCTGATTCGAAGGATCACTGCAGTAAGGATTGTCCCACGCAAAGGGCATCCACGTCGTCAAGCTCGACTCAGAACCAACAAGAATTCACCTTCCCAAAGATAAACTTGATTACTGTGAACCCCGTGCCTCAACCATCACCTGCTACTCATGTGGTTAAGCCACTGCAAGTGGAGGAGCCTACTGGTGTCCTTACTCGGGCACAAAGAGCAGCTCTCGGTCTCAGTCTGCCCACAGGTCCACCTCGCCAGTCCCCACTTCCTCAAGCTGGTCTATTTGACCCAAAGGACGAGTCCTTCAAAATTGCTCAGAGCAAACCAACTTCCTTGTTATGTGACATTGATGGAGCCTTCTTGGAAGCAGTGGCTGACTTGGAACAGATTAAG
Organism: Adiantum capillus-veneris; assembly: GCF_014529385.1. Taxonomy (NCBI): domain Eukaryota; kingdom Viridiplantae; phylum Streptophyta; class Polypodiopsida; order Polypodiales; family Pteridaceae; genus Adiantum; species Adiantum capillus-veneris. The sequence continues at coordinate 157,098,865 of NC_140936.1, read as the reverse complement.
GTCCCAAAGGTAGCCCAGTTCGAAGACGCCAAGCCCACAGCAGAAGCCATCTTGAAAATACTTTTCGGCAGGTGTCACTATACGACATGCTAAAGCTCGACGCAACACTTAGAAGTGACACCCTATCAGTCATTTAGTCTCTGTACCCGGGGGCTGGGCCTAGTGGCGGACACCTCCCTGTACAGCCCTCAGAGTCTTATTTGATTTCCTATCCATCTGCTCCCCTCACCGATTATAAAAGTCCTCGCCTCACTGTATCTATTCTTGGGCACCAGCTATCCGGCGTCATCGTTGATGGAGGATCTGGAATCAATTTGATGCCCGAATTCACTATCCTTTCACTGTTACATTGGCTGATCAGAGAACAGTCTACCCAGTGGGCGTAGTCGACAAGGTGCCTCTGAAGGTACAAGATTTCACTTTTAACTTGGATTTTGTGGTAGTTAATCTTCCCCGGGTAGAGGGAGGTTATCCCTTGCTGATTGGTAGGCCATGGCTGCGACATACGAAAGCACTTCACGACTGGGGAACCGACGCCATGTGGATACATACTCCTGGCTCTCCAATGAAACAAATTCGTCTCGAAGGAGGTATGGATCCGGTCGTTCAGCATAGCTCTTTGTCAGTAGAGTCCAACCCTGACTTGGAGCAGCCGGTCCCTCCTGATGGGTCCGATGAAGACTTACTGCAGTGGTTAGAAGCTACCTCTTCGATGCCATGCTATGTAGTCTCTCTTCAACCTTTGCCAACAGATTCACCCTCTCCCCCTGATCCTACACCTGAAGCCAGTAATCCCAATCAGCCAAGTGAGCCAGAACCAAGTGGACCGGTCTCTAGTGCCCATCCTTCAGAGGGTCCCTTGATGGAAACCGTAGGCCTGGGTGAGCCTATAACCCACCATAGAAGGGGGAAAAAGTCTCCCTTGCAAGAGTTGGCCAACACTCCAGCTCCTTCCTTAGCCTCTACTCCATCTTACTCTCCACCCATGCCGGAGCACTTTGAGGTATCTGAGGATTTACCATTTACAGAGCTTCCATCAGGATGGTTGCAGGAAGAGTATGCTGATTTCAACATTGATCAGACGCCAGTTCATAATGTCCAGAAGCTAACAGAGGCGGCACGGTCTTCTCTCCCTGACGCAGCCTCGCCCACTGCACCGCCTGACCCAGTCAAATAGGTCAACCTAGGTGGCCCTGACAACCATCAGCCCATCTTGTTAGCCACTTGGTTATGGGATCAACCCCGCTCTACTCGACCTGGTAATCTCTTTCGTGCGCTCTTTCAAGGATGTGTTTTCCTGGTCTTACCACGATTTGGAAGGAATCCCAGCAGAGCTAGGAGTCCACACAATTCCTCTGGTTGAGGGGGCTAAGCCGGTAAGAGGACGGGCTTACAAACTGAATCCCAAGTATGCAGAAGCAGTCAAAATCGAGTTGGAAAAAATGCAAGAAGCAGGTATTATTGTACCAGTAGAGCACTCAGAATGGTTGTCCCCTATGGTTATTGCCCCAAAGAAGCAGTCCAACAAAATTCGAGTTTGCGTCGACTACCGGGCTCTGAATAAGGTCACAATCCTGGATGGATTTCCGACACCTTTCACTGAGAGAGTCCTCGAAGATGTCGCTGGCCATGTACTGTATAGTTTTATGGACGGGTTCAGCGGCTACAATCAGTTAGGAATACATCCTGACGACCAAATCAAAACAACTTTTGTGACTCCCTGGGGTATTTTCATCTACACTAGAATGTCTTTTGGGCTTAAAAATGCACCGCCTTCTTTCAATCGCATAGTATATCTCATCTTTTGTCCTCTGCTTACTGATCACCTTCGCATATTCATGGACTACTTTTCCACCTTCTCGGGTGCTCAATGTTCGACCCCAGTAGAAAATCTAAAGGAGCATTTTGCTCAGCTCTCTGCAGTCTTCCTTAGGTGCAGAGAGGCACGTTTGAAGCTCAATCCGAACAAGTGTCATTTTTTGGTCACAAAGGGCACACTGTTGGGCCATGTGGTGTCTGCTCAAGGTTTAGCACTTGACCCAGAGAAGATAGTGGCCATCTTGAAGTTACCTCCTCCCATAAATCCCAAAGGTGTTCAGAGCTTTGTGGGCCACATCGGCTATCATCGCAGGTTTATATGTATGTATGCACAGGTGGCTCAACCATTGACCCGGCTCACCAGTGCTGCTGTTCCCTTCTAGTGGTCAACACCTGAGGCCGAAGCATTTGCATACCTCAAAAAACGCCTCACTGAAGCGCCTATTCTAGTTGCCCCGGATTGGGCCCTACCTTTTCATGTGCATACAGATGCCAGTCTGCTGGCTGTGGGTGCTGTGCTGACTCAGCCTAGCAAAGAGTTCAAGTTGGATCGCCCTGTACATTATGCAAGTCGCCTGCTCACCAAAGCAGAGCGAAACTATAGCACCACAGAGAGGGAAGGTTTGGCTATAGTGTATGCTCTACAAAAATTTCGTCACTATTTGCTAGGGGTCCACTTCACAATTATTACTGATCACCATGCCTTGCGCTATCTGCTTAATAAGCCACAGGTCGTAGGTCGAGTATGGCGATGGCTCCTCCTATTCCAAGAATTTGATTTTGAAGTGGTACTCCGTCGTGGTAAGCATCATGTAATGGCTGACCATCTCTCTCGCATTCACACAGGTGAAGAAGCTACTGGGATTGCGGATGACTTTCCAGATAGCAGTCTTATTAAAATCGATACAACACCGGAATGGTACGGCGAGGTCTTACATTTTCTATCTCCTGGGCTGTACCCAGAGAATGCATCTCCACTGCAGAAGAGGAGATTGCTGTTGAAGTCCAGCCCTTTCACTCTGATTGGGGGCCAGCTCTACAAATCAGGACTAGATGGTGTTCTGAAGCGTTGTGTCTCGCCTCATGAGGTGGAGCATATTCTGGAGGATGCCCACAATGGTCCCACTGGTGGCCATTATCCTGGTCACATCACCGCCCAAAAGATTCTACAGAGTGGTCTATGGTGGCCCTACATTTTTAAGGATGCAATAGCATATTCTAAGGTTTGTGATGTGTGCTAGCGCTGTGGGCCGAAGCCAAGTAAGCAATCCAACCGTCCTCTGCAGGTCTTGATGGCGTGGCTACCTTTTGAGAGATGGGGTTTGGACTTTGTGGGACCAATATATCCCCCGGCTCAACCAAGTAATCGCAAATATCTGCTAGTGGCTACAGACTATGCAACAAAGTGGGCAGAGGTACTAGCGACAGTAGATTGCACTGGCAATACAGTAGCCAAATTTTTATATGAAAATATTTTATGCAGATTTGGATGTCCCTTGGAGATCACCAGTCATAGGGGCAGTCATTTTGTCAATGACATGATCTCAACTTTGCTGCCCAATTACAAGATTTTTCAGCGCAAGTCGTGCTCTTATTACCCTAGAGCCAATGGGCAGGCTGAGAGCACCAACAAGGTTCTGATTGCCCTCCTACGAAAAGCATGTCATCTCCACCCAGCATCGTGGGCTCAGGCTGTGCAGGGCACTCTTTGGGCATACCGCACATCTTTCAAAGCAACAACGAATCACACGCCTTTTCAACTCGCTTTCGGTTTGGAAGCCAGCTCTATTTGAGTTCAACTCCTGATCGCCTAGGGTGGGCACTCTGCGTACAAGTTGGGGCATGGAAGCTGCTTCTATATCCTGTCTTGCCTTATTGGATGAAAGCCGCCTTTTAGCTTCTTGCAGAGCAACTTCGTCGCAAAGCTTGGCACGATCGCCACCTCAGAAAGCCAAAAATAACGCAAGGCACACTGGTTCTACTCTATCAGGCAAAATATTTGAAAAAAGCAAAGAAGCTGGTTCCAGCTTGGCAAGGGCCCTTCGTGGTGGAAAAGATTTTACCACAGGGGGCAATCCAATTAGTCACTCTGGAAGGTGTCCCACTGCCTCTGGCAAATGGCTCCAGAATCAAGTGCTATTACTCTGAGTAAGCAATCTGCAGCATTTTGCCATATGTTGGTTCAAATATCCCATCTCTCTCATCCCAACTACCCTTCCATCACCGGAACGGGAGGTTCTGTTATGTCTCAATCTTTGCTAGGTTTGTAAAAGTTTCCATCTTTCAGTCTGAAGTATCATTTCCCACTCAGTCTCGGTAATTGGGTATTTTCTGCAACTTCTTAAATTCAATCACTCTTTCTCTAATTGTTCTATCATCAGTGTTATCCATTAAGCTCCTAGCCTCTTTCGTGATCTTTTCTTTAAGGGTACTACCTCCTCTCAAGGTCTGCCACATATAAGTAGCTTGCCAGTAAAGACAGTAAAGATTTGGTAAGTAAGTTCTTAGCCTTGGCCTTCTTCGAAAATGGCTGACCATTGTTCGCACTGTGGTCACAATGGTCAAAATTCAAGGACTTGCTTGTGTCAAACAGCGGTAAACTCTTGGCTGTATGCCTCTCTGCAAGGTGTGCAAAGTGATGTATGGTATCCTCACCGGAGGGCTGCCAATCATCCCAATTGTCCAATAGGTCTCCCTCCCCTATATCTTAAATTTACCCTACTCTTCTCTCTCCAAATTCGGCTCCCTTCCCTCCTTATTCGTCCCTTTTTCATAGCTCCTGGCTGCAAGAATTTGGGCATTGGCTGATGCAGATTTACCTGATACGGTTCCAGCAGAGCTAATACATCAACTGTTGAAAGACTTTCCAAAGGTCCGGGGCCACAAGCTAACAACTACAAGGATTGGCCATGCCATGGGTATGACCAACTTTCTTGCTGTGAAGTCTACTACTCGCACTTTCTCTTTGCTGTCCAAGGATGCGACAATTCAAGCATGTCAAGAGCTATTGAGTTCGGATCACCCAAATTATGAGCGAAACAGACGGCTTCTCGCAATTTTCAGGTATTACTTTCTGGCTCGAGATGCCAAAGAAGACAAGGAAAAAACTGATCTTCTCACTACATTCTCCCATTGCGACGGGCTATACTGTTTAATCCACACTATCCCATGTGGATTCCACCAAATTCTCTTCAGCTCTTTACAGTCTAGGGCTAAAAGATTTCAGGCCCAAGTGCAGTCTGTGCAGTTAAGTTTTAAATGTTTTGCGGCACCTCTCTTGGCATGGGTCATAAACATACCTATTAACATCAATGAAGTGGATGAAGAGCAGGGAACCTCGAAAGGGAAAAGGAAAACCGTGAGCATGTAGGTTGACCCCACACTCACCAAGAAAAAGAAGATCAAGGCGAAAGTGGTGAAGGATACAGTGAAGTCTCTACTCTCCTTGTCAGTTTCTGAGAGCCAGCAGACTAGGGTACATCTTCAGCGTCACACGTCTACTTCTACCCCCGGTTCTGCTGTGCTGGCACCAGTGTCTACTGCCGCTCCTCAGGACAGGATGGTCACTTCACCCATAGAGGATCCTCTTCCTTCTTCTCCCATCTTCACTCATACACCGGTCAACATATCTCTCGCTCCACCTACAACACCAATCTCCGAGGCACCCACTACACCAACTGTACCTACTTCTAGCTCGCCAGCTGTGCCACCTGTGCGCTCTCCAACATCACATCCATCTGAGGGATCTTCAGGTAGGACCGACTCCACTTCTCTGTTTCAGCTTTCAGTGAAGTTACTTCAGGACTCCAGAGCTGCTATTGCCACCATCGAGCTAGGCACGGAGCAACTAGCTGCAACCCACCAGTATCACTCCGCCACATATGCAGCTATGGAGGGATCTCTGCGAGTTGCCGAGAGTGCCATCACAGATCGAGATGCAACGATTTTTGCACTACAGTAGGCATTGAAGATAAAGTCGAGGATTATTGATGACCTAAAAGCACAGGTGCAAGGATTTCGAGAAATGCTTATGTATGGTAACAGGCCTACCCAGGCTCCTGTGGGATATGGATGGACTGGGCCAGGGATACAGGTCCAGAATCCAGCAGGCTTTGCAGCGCCAACAGGTCCCTCTCAGCCCTCTCAGCAGTTCATGGGACACTACCCACAACCCCAGTTCCAGTACTTTACTCAGCAGGGGTCTCAGGTCTAGATGCCACACATGCAGAGCCAAAGTGTTCCTTGCTGTGACGGTGTTGTTGGTGTACACCGCCATGGTTGTGTTACTAGGCGTCCGGAGTTCACTTCAGCGCAGGTGCTTCCATCCGCCGTGCAGCAGATGGCTGCTACAACCACAGGAAGCCAGGTTATGTAGAGCACAGTACAGCAACCGCATAGTTACACAATCGATGTAATGGCTCCTCCCGATCCGGATACTTCTGGAGCAGCAGTGGCGACGACACTTTCCCTTGGGTGACAGGACTGTGCTCTTGTCCCACCTTTCATTGTACATATAGTTACTTTTGCAGTTTCATTCAGTTTTGGCTCACCGAGACGGTGACCAGTCTTGTGGTGGGCAACCTGTATAGCAGGCTACAGTGTGACTTTCACAGGACACAGTTACAGCTAGTACAGTTGGTCTGGTCTTTTCACACTGGACGGACACTATGGACAGTGACATGGCAGGGATACGGATGGTGGCCTAGTGGACATGTGGCCAGGTCACACTTAGCTGGCCGACATTTATGAGCCGTTGGTGGCTCTTTATGATTGTATCTATGAGTAGTAGCGGTTGGGTCATTATCATTATCTTATATAGATGGTCGGTTCATCGTCTAGGTAGCGAGTCTTACACAGAGCACTGCTTCACCATCCCTGCACATCTGAGCCTCGACACCCCATTTGTACCTGTGAGTCCTGGGCTGGAGCTGAGTGTGCTGCCACACCAGAGTCTGTACATGGTTCTTTGAGCTAGTCGAGTCCACATTTTCTGGTCCACTGTTGTGTCTCTGTTGTTATCCATTGTTCCTGTGTTTCATTCTGTTTGAGAGAGTTTCCATTTGTTTGAGTGAGATTCTCATGCACATTGCACTGAGGGGCACCCACACTGTTGAGAGCACGACACATTATCCGCGCTACAGGGGAGGGGAGCGCTCATGAAAGAATTGCCATGCCTCTCCTGAGTCTCTACTCAAGAACAACTGATACTAGTCTCGCTCCATCTCGGCCAAATAAGCTCGTTTCTTCCGTCGCACAAGGCGCCGGGAAGCAATTCGAGATTGTTTGTAGGTGATGACTTTTAAAAGAAGTTCTCTTAGGAGCTGGGCTCTCATCTCTCTGCACTCCTCATCATACCAACTATTCGGTGGCATGCTCCCAGATTGTCGCCTCCGACCCGGCTGAGTATGTGGGTATGCCTCTGATGTTGCACCATCCAGTGTCTCAGTCAGTAAAGTGGTACACTCCTCCACTTAGAGACCACGACTAGCTGTGCATAGACGCCTATAGATCTCCTCTGTAAAAACCGAGTCAATCTTTGGTGTAAATGTATAACGGGTATGTGACCTGCCTCCTGATGTCTGGGCTGTACTATACTGCAATGAAACAGAGAATGTCAAAAGAGCGTGATCCACTGCTACGCCCACTGGTCTGGCTCCCACTATGAAATCCTGAATACAAGGAATAAAGCTTGGATGTGCCATAACATAGTCGATTGTACTGGCTCCGTGTTTGTGTGGAAAGCATATGAAACCGACTGCTCCAGGAAATCGATGTAAGCCATTATGTATGGCTAACCCATGTGTGGCCGTCATCTCCGTTAGGTATCTTCCATACTCTGTCTGCTCTCTATCATGTGAGCATTTGTCAAGCCCCAAGTCAGCCACATCCAGCTCTCTAAGCATCTCATCTGAAGTGTCGTAGAAGACTGTCTGAGAGTTGCCCGTTCAGGCATTGAAGTCCCCTAGGAGGATGATATCACCATCCCTAGAAAACTCCCATATATCGTCATCTAGTATAGAGAAAGGCGACTGTCCTTTGGGTGCAGCATATAATGACGTACGGGGGGGAAGTAACATATGGCAATGTATAGAAATCGGCGTGTGTCAGCTCTCAGCCTCACCCACATGTATCTAGCATGATCATCTCTTCGTACAATATGTAGTAGTGGCTATAACTCCTCCCAAAATAGCATTGCTCCTCCTCTTGAACCTCTACTCCCATGCTTAGATCTCGCGACTGTCCTGTGGGCTCTCTCCCATCTGTATCCCACCACATGTGGCATAAGCTGTCCAGGGGCCTGATGAGTCTCTGAGAAGAAAACAATGTCCCTCTCTCTGAAACTGTCCTCAAAGGCACCAACGTCCAACCTCATAGATCCATTAAAATTCCAAGTAGCCATCTTCAGTTTGGTCCCATAGGTCTCACACCGTCATGTAGAGTGCCGCTCTACAATCACCACCCGATCATCGCTGTAAAAGGGCGTCTTTCCCTTCTCCCTTGCCGCCGTAATCTCTGGCATTGCCTCTCCCATATGCGCAAGCTGTGAGAGAGTAAGATTATCACCGAGAAAAATTTCTTCAGGAATTTCTTCTTCTCTTCCAAGGAGGGGAAGCGTAGTATGAGAGCTCTCTCTTTTGAGAATTCTCCCGGGAAACCACTCTTCTTGCCCACTCTCCATACCTTTGTGTGTGAAGGCTTGTCCACCCCCATCATGGATGTGAGGATTGTGACCTCTTTTTCCACATTGTTTATGTCCTTGAGGCCGGTTACGCTCACATGTAGAGCCCGCATCCTCCTCCTTTGTTCCTCTTCGAGGGTCATGTTAATCAGAGTGGGTGTACAAGGAGCTTCCTTACCTTTCCCTTTCTTGGTGACCTCAATCCATTTTTCGGCCTCTTCTACTTTCTTTTGTGTTGTTGAGATTATTGCGGCTTTCGCAAAGGTAGGAGGGTGGAAATTTATTGTTGCACCTAGACACTTTTGAAAAATGTTTGGAAGATGCATACAATGTCCGACAGAGAATCCTTTTGAACTGAAGCTCCTATATGGAGACATGCGTAATCGAACATCACTTAGCCATTATCTTTGAAGTTTAGATGCTCAATGTTATTTGCGACATTTATGAGAATTCGGCATAGTATCCTTGTGTATAACATCAATTGTCTGAATGTCATACCCTCTTACCTTGCCAGTGCACCAACCTTGTTGTAGTGTTCTTTGTCTCAATGCTCTTCTTGTTGGCCCTTCCGATTTGAAATGAGAGCTCCCCCTTTGCCATTGCTCCATTTTCTCAAGAATTGTTCCTCTCCAATTTGTTGTTGATTTCAAATCTCTTCATAGACCTGTGTAGCGCGGATAGTGTGTCGTGCTCTCTATAGTGGGTGCTCCTCAGTGCAATGTGCGTGACATCTCACTCAAAACAGAATGAAAACGAAGGAAACAAAAGATGACAACTGATCGATATAGCAGCAGACCAGAACATATGGAATCGTCTATCTCAAAGAACCGATAGAGTCTACCGATACAGACTCTGGCGTGGCAGCACACTCAGCTCCAGCCCAGAACTCACAGGTACAATGGGGTGTCGAGGCTCAGATGTGCAGGGATGGTGCAGATGTGCTGTGTGTATAGACTCACTCGCTAGACGACAACGTTGGACCACTATATGAAGAAGATGATAATGATGACCCAACAGCTACCACTCATATGTTCCATTATAAAGAGCCACCAACGTCTCATAAATGTCAGCCATCCAAGTCTATCTTCAAACTGAGTAGTGGTGGTGACTTGGCCACGATGTCCACTAGACCATCGTCCGTATCTCTGCCATGTGTCACTGCCCAGCCTAGAGAGTCCGTCCAGTGTGAACCAGACTGGACAAACTGTACTGTGTGTCCTGTGAAAGTGACACTGTAGCCTGCTACATGTTGCCCGCCACAAGACCACTCACCGTGTCAGTGAGAGGATCAATGAAACCATAGAGAATAGTGAAACACCAGGAAAAAAAAACGCAGTACACTCTGACTGAAGATGGTGATGTTGGTGAGATAGATCAGTGAAACTAGGGAGAACAGTGAAACACCAAAAAAACGCAGTACAATCTGATTGAAGAGGGTGATGTTTGGAGAAGATTTTGAGTTCCCAGGAAGTACCAATGAAGGAATGTTGATATTTGCAAGATATGATGAAGAATTACCAATGAAGCAATGTCGATATTTGCAAGTTATGCTGAAGCTGACCAGAAGGTATAAACAGAAGACTGCCTAGATGAAGTAATCCCACAAGGCACTCGAATTGCAGGTAGTTGCAGTTGGGTAGTTGACTGGAGGGGATGGAGTAGGTAGGGGAAGGGTGGTGGTTAGGCTAGATAGAGGCGAGAGGGGAGGGGATGAGGTGGTTAGGGGCGAGGGCTAGTGAGGGGGTGGGTAGGGGGGCGAGGCCTAGGTAGGGGGTGGGTAGGGGCGAGGGGTCGGTAGGGGGGGCGAGGGAAAGAGTGTAGGGGCGAGGGTGAGTGGGTAGGGGGACGAGGGGTGGGTAGGGGGCGAGTGAGTGTGAGGGGGAGGGTAGGGTCGAGGGGATAAGGGGTAGATGGGGACGAGAGGGTGTGAGGGGGTGGCTGTGGCCGAGGGGATAGCAGATAGCAAACATTCATCTTCAATGCAAGGTATCGTGTTCCACTGTAGATGAATTACATGGTCCATTGGCTGAAAGAGGAGATGCTACAGAGCGCAGCAGTTGATGGAGAGCATGAGGAGATATCATGAGCAAGAAAGCTATCATAAGCAGGGAATTCACCAAGCAGGACGGGCTCTGAGAAGGGAGTTCGCTAGACATAGAGGAGAGATTTGTTCTGGTCGAAGAAGCAGACACCAATGGGGCTGATGTTTGAGGGGGGGGTGAACTCCTATAGAGGAGATTTCTTCCCGCTTCTACGATTCTTCATAGGCGCACCAAATTCAAAGGCTTCCACCAAGGGCACATCAGGAGTACCTTCTATGACCTTCAACCTTTGAGCTGGCTCAGGTGGCTCCTTAGGTTTAGTTACTGTGGAAACATTGGAAGAGGGAGTACTTTCAGGCAAAGAGTGAACAGAGACCCCATAACAGGGCATAGATTTGGTAGCATCCAACCACTCCAACAGATCCTCGTCTGACTCGTCAGGCGGAGTAGGCTGTTCCAATTCATGGCTGGTTCCTAGGGACAAAGAAGTATGTTGCACGATGGGATCCATGCCTCCTTCTAGGCAAATGGGTTGCATCGGGGAGCCAGGAGTATGTATCCACATGGCATCGTTTCCCCAATCGTGAAGTGCTTTAGTGTGTCGTAGCCATGGTCTACTGATGAGCAAGGGAAATCCGACCTCAACCTGGGGAAGACGAGCCACAACAAAATTCAAACTAAAAGTGAAATCTTGTACTTGCAGAGGCACCTTTGCACTATGCCCACAGGGTATATTGTCCTCTGGTCGGCCAATGTTACTGTGAAGGAGGCAGGTTGAGTAGGCTGCAGGCCTAGAGTCATCATAGTGAACTTAGACATCATATTGATGCCACATCCGCCATCCACAATTACTCCTGAAAATTGCTGCCCCAAGACGGACACGGTGAGAGGAGGGCTTCTATAATCCGTGAGGGGAGCAGCATGATGGGATATCATATAGGACTCGGATGGTTGCACTGGGAGGTGCCCGCCACTAGGACCTGCTCCGGGGTAAAGTGATTGAATAACTGTAAGGGTGTCACTTCAAAAACTCGCATCTAGCCGCAGCATGTCATAGAGCGACACTTGTTGAAAAGTGTTCTTCAAGATTGTCTCTGCTGCAGGCTTTTCTTTTTCTTCCGGTGGCTTTTTTGGTACCTCGATCTGCTGTCGATCAACCACTGCTTCCAAGAAGGCTTCATCAGTATCGGAGAGCAAAGATTTGGATTCTTGCTTGTCACTGAGTGAGGGCTTGACGCCAGCTGAAGGCAGGAAATCCACTGTTGGGAGAATGTGTGGGGAGTTGAACGTGTTGGAATACTAAGACCAAGAGGGGCTCTCTGGGCCCGGGTGAGGACGCCTGCTGGCTCCCCTACCAACTGCAACTTCTTTTGAATGGTAACCACATGGATGGAAGGGGGTGGTTGAGGAGTGGTGCTAACTGCTATCAAATTGAGCTTGGGAAAGGTAAACTCATTTTGGTTTTGACTTGGGTTCGCATCCGTGGATGCACGAAGTTTAGGGCAATCTTTACTGTAGTGATCCTTCGTTTCAGGGCAATGACAGTAGGGAGGGGACCCTTCTGGCTGGGGGCATGTGCTTTGGTAATGACCATATTCCCCGCATCTGTAGCACAAAATGGGCCGATTCAATGGGCGAGTCGAAGGGCGAGGTTATCCTTGCTCCTGGTGCATGGAGTTGGAGGTGGAAGCATAGAAGCTTTGAGGTGATGAGGGAGCATGGGTATGATAAAAGCTCTGAGAGGGGAAAGTGATTTGTATACCTTGCATAGGAGGGGCTGTCAATAAAGGTGGCATGTGGTGTGGACGACCACAGGGAGAAACCATGTTGGATGCAGGTGTTGACCCTTGTTGAAGAGTAGGACCAAGACTTTGCTGTATTTGTCGCAATCCCTTGAGGTAGTAGCAGTCCTTGTCCTCATGTCGAGACTTTAACAGAATTGGCAGTAAACCCGATGGGGGCATTCATGTGGAGGGTGCCCTAGAGAGCGGCATGAGCTACACCAAAAACAGCCTTAGTCTCCTGCTGAGACTTGAGCTCTTCTAGCTCGCGCTTGATCTGTTCCAATGCCTCGTGATGTGGAGGCTTCTCCTGGCTAAGAGAGAAGGACCTCTCCTCTTGAAGAGCTTGCTGTAACTCTAGGGCTTCTAGTTCCTTGCATAAAGAAGTTAACGGATCAGAAGGACTTTCCGAAAACACTGAGGGGGTGTCTACTTGAGGGAGTTGGCGAATAGCTTCTCAGCTCCCTCTATCCTAGTAGGAGCCGCGATAAACTCCTCCAGAGTGGCGTCAAGTCGGAGACTCTCTCGGAGTTTTTGCTGGGAAGTTTTGGGAAGAGCCTTTTCCACCCACTTCTTAACCATAAATTCCCTTGGTTGCTAAGGAAGCTTGGCAAACCAGAGACTTGGTTTTAGCATGAGTTCTGCAAAAGTCTCCGCTGGCTGGAGCACCATGTTGGCCAACTCATCCAAAACCTTTTCTTGGAAGTCACCTGGCCTAAATGCTGCACAAAACTACTGTCGTAAAGTGGCCCAAGTTGCAAAGTGGTTCTCTGCAAACTGACTGTACCACTTGTCTGCTGTCCAAGGTTGATGGAAACAACACCAAATTAGCATCTTCTCTATTAAGAACACGACCTTTACAGAGAGATACAAACCTCCTTGCATGGTCGTCTACATCTTCTGAGGAGAGTCCCTTGAAAGTAGGAAACTTGATGTTTACCTTGGCCAAAACACTGACCAACGCCTCCATGGACTCTTGCTGTGGAGCTTGTTGCTCACTAGCTTGCTATAACAAAATGGGAGAGAGCTTTACTGGGGAAGGTGACCGGGAAGATGTAGAACCGGATGGAGGAATGGATGATGCCGTATGTGGAGGTATGGGTGATGAAGTTGGTGGACTTCTACTAGGTACCAAGGGTTGACGTCTTCTGTTGTAGTACTTCAGAGGACTTGGTAGTGCGCTTTGACGCTCTAATGACCGCCTTGTATGTGTCACGCAGTGACCACAAACCCAACGAAGCTGTAGGAAAGAAGACCTTTAACTGGCTGACTACAGGTCTAGACTCTACTAGACCAGGGCAAGTGACTAGACCACTTGGCTTGGACCAGGGATGAGGAAGGACTAGACCAGGACGAGAGCTTGGTTGGACCAGGGCGAGAGAGAGGACCAGACCAGCAGGGCGAGAGACTAGGTCAGCTAGAGTAAGTTGTGTAGGGTGAAACTGGACCAGACCAGCAGGCTGCACTAGGCAAGGCGAAGTATGCGAGGCTAGGTAAAACCCAGCTAGCTCCTCGATTTGCACCTCAACAGAGAGTGAGACTTCAGTTGAGGTCCCATCGGGCGTGCCAAAAATGAGAGCACCTGTAGTGCAGATAGTGTGTCGTGCTCTCTACAGTGGGTGCTTCTCAGTGCAATGTGCGTGACATCTCACTCAAAACAGAATGAAAACAAAGGAAACAATAGATAACAACCGATTGACACAGCAATAGACCAAAACATATGGACTCGACTATCTCAAAGAACTGATACAGACTTTGGCGTGGCAGCACACTCAGCTCCAGCCCAAAACTCACAGGTACAGTTGGGTTTCGAGGCTCAAATGTGCAGGGATGGTGCAGACGTGCTGTGTGTATAGACTCACTCGCTAGAAGACGACTCTGGACCATATATGAAGAAGATGATAATGATGACCCAACAGCTACTACTCATATGTCCCATCATAAAGAGCCACCAACGGCTCATAAATGTCAGCCATCTAAGTCTATCTTCAAACTGAGTAGTGGTGGTGACCTGGCCACGATGTCCACTAGACCACCGCTCGTTTCTCTGCCATGTGTCACTGCCCAGCCCAGAGAGTCCGTCCAGTGTGAACCAGACCAGACCAACTCTACTAACTGTGTGTCCTGTGAAAGTGACACTGTAGCCTGCTACAACCTGCATTTCATATTTTTCCTCTTGGTGGAGTAGACATCGAGCAGAGTTTTCATCTGCATTAAGGGTGGTAGTGAGCCCCCCTCTCCGCTTTGCCATTCTACACAAGCAGCCATCTCAGACGTGGTGAACAAGGAGCAAGCAATATGAGCTCCGCTTTTTGCATCAGTGGTGTTCCCTTGCAAGTGCCGGCAAGATTGTCCACATTCTGCAGAGTCAAGCTGTTCACGTTTGACATACCGGACAACTTATATGTCCTGTTGTATACCATGAACTTGTACGTTTTGTTCAAGACGCATTTGACAGTTTTCAGGTCATCATTTGGGCCTCTGTTGACTTGGTCAAAGTGAACAGTTTTGAACATTGGGCGGCTCTTTTGGCCTTTTCTCCACTAGTCTGGGGTCTAGCCTTTCTAGCGCTTTATCCCTGTAGGACCTTTTCCCTCATGTTTATTCTTTTAAGTTTAGACTTCTAGGCTAAGAAAACACGTCTTTTACTTATCGTATGTAACATCGACCATTTATTACAAATTTTTTAGTCCAATTGGTACCGCACCTCTTCATATGTGTCCTGATCATAGGTAACCATACATGTCGTGTGCCGATTGCGGGTCATAAGCTCTGCAAGTAGGTTTTTTAATGTGGCCACACAAACCTTTCTAGCAACTGAGTGTGCTGGATTGGTTAGCCCATTTGTTTCAAGAGTCTATGTGCTGAAGCCCCCTTGGACAACGACTTTTTTTTTTTGGGATGTTCCCTTGACATCGTACCCTTTCCTCTTGCTTCCTTTTCTGACACATTCTGGTTGTGTCATAATTTATTGCAATGTTTGTGGTCAGAAGCATCCCAAAACGAGTTTAGAGAGCTACAGTGGTCTTTGCCTCAGACAAAATCCTTGATATATTGTTGGCTTGTTTCTCTTTACTGAAGTTCCACTGTATATCTTGTGAAAACTGTAAATCTTCACTATCAGTCAGAGTAAAACATTTTAAGTTTTTTATGCTCTTTCCCTCTTACCTTCAATGTGTGATTTTTAGGAGACGTAGATTTTGGTCGAAGTCCGAACATTTGAATCTAGATAGAAGCTTGTCATAGTTTATCAACTCTGAAGTTTTCAAGCTGTAATTCAATTAAAGTTTTCAACAAGTTTATTTTACAGGTTCTTGATCTTGACCCAATGGCAACAGCTGAGGAGGTCACCACTCAACTTGTTCAAATGACTGATCTTTCAGATCCAGAGTACTATGGTATTTTTCAAGTGCTCTATGGAGGTCAGTTTTTTTGTTCGGATAAGGAATCAAGTTGTAGAAAATTAAAAGTGTTTACTTCCAAACTTGTGTGTTTTAGGAATATAAGCATCTGCAAATCTATAAGTAGGTATGCACATGCAAAGATACAAATATATGGATACACCATAATGTGATAGAGATTTTCCATTTATGACCTTTGGGATGAAAACAACAGAAACAGAGGCATAGAAACAATTTAGGGTGTTTTATGCCTCCAACAATTATGGAATCAACAATTTGTCTTTGCTGCAAAAACATCCAAGAGGCAGTATTCTTGCTTCTTCTTGAAGCCGTTTAGAGCTACGTGCCCCTTTTGCCACATGAGCATCAAGAAAGAAGCCACCAATACGTCCTTTGATGTACAAGGTGTGTGCTGTGTATTGTATCCTTTTGAGGAGAGGAAGTATGGAGAGCAATTGCATGGAAATAGAAAGAGAGAGCAAACCTTGCTTCAAGAAACTTGCATTATAAGGACAACCATGATACAACCTGCAAAGCAGTGATGGATTTATTCACAGATTACTCACCATGGCATGTGAGGATGCTCAATGTGTGCCTTCTATATATGCATAAAGGCTTCTGGTGTTGGGGATATGTTGTGCTTATGGCCTCAACACAAGTGTGACTATGGTGTGCATTTGTCTTTGAGACTTTGATAGGGATGTTTATGTAGCATTTGGAGGCAGGGTTATTGCCTTGACTGTGTAGCAGGCTACAGTGTCACAGAACATGGATAGTGACACGTGGCTGACAGAGAGAGTAGTGGTCGAGAGGACACCGTGGCCAGTTCAATGGCCACCACAGTTCGGAGTTAGGCGTAGCTGTGTTGTCAGAGATATTTGTGTTTGCTTCTGGTTGCCCTTTATGTTTTGTATATATGCTCAGTTGGTGGTTTGGGATATCTATGCATCATATGAGTCATTCGAGTCTAGAGTCTTCTGTTTTCAGTCTAGCACTTGCACACGTGCACTCTCCCTGCATAGTTGGAGCCTTGACACCCCCATTGTACCTGTGAATCCTGGGCCCTGATGGGATCTCAAGTGAAGTCTCACTCCGTTGCTAAGTTTACATGGTTGAGGAGTTAGCTGGTCTAGTCTCTTGCCTTGATATAGTTTGTTGGTCTAGTCTGGTATAGCCCACCCTCGCCTTTGTCTAGCTTGGCCTAGTCTGGTCTAGTCCACTGTCGCCCTTGTCCAGCTTGTTCTAGTCCACTCTCGCTCTTGTGCAGCTTGGGCTAGTCCACTCTCGCCCTCGCCCAACCTGGTCTTGACTGGTCCAGTCTGGCTTGGTCTCGTATGGCCTGGTCTAGTTGAGTCTAGTCCAGTGGGTCTAGTTTTTCCAGCAGGTTCAGGGGTCTTCTTGGTCATAGCTTGGGTGCTACTGCATGTTACATGCAAGGCATTCTAAAGATGACCAAACCCCCTAAGGAGTCTTGTGCAGTACTACCATAGAAAGCCTTACCTACTAGAAGTCCTCCACCCCCGCTTCAGCTACCTACTTTTGCATCTAACTCAACCAGCTCCTCACCACCTTCATCACTTCCCCAAGAACACTTTCTACCACCCATGTTACAACCGGCTTGTGAGCAAGTCGCAATGGAGGAGCTGGGAAGCGTTTTGGCCAAAGTCAACATAACGTTTCCTATCTTCAAGGGATTCTCCATTGAGGATGTAGACGACCATGTGAGGAGGTTTGCATCTCCCTGCGGAGGCCGTGATCTCAACAGAGAAGATGCCTACCTAGTGCTTTTCCCGTCAACCTTGGATAGCTTAGCAGACAAATGGTACAATCAGTTTTCTGAGAACCACTTTACAAATTGGGCGACGGTAAGGCAATAGTTCTAGGAAGCTTTCATATTAGGTGACTTTCAAGAGAAGGTTTTAGGTGAGTTGGGTAACTTGGCGCTCTAACCTGATGAGACTTTTGCAGAACTCATGACAAGAACAAAGGCTTTGGTTGCTAAGCTTCCCCAACAACCAAGAGAATTCATGGTCATGAAGTGGGTGGAGAAGGGGCTCCCCAAGGTTTCCCAACAGAAGCTAGGGAGACTCTTCGAGTGGAAGCCACTCTGGAAGAGTTTGTTGCTATAGCTACTAGGATAGAAGGGCAAGGAGGCTATTTAAGGATCCCCCTCGAGTAGAGACCGTGTTAGTTCTCATGGAAAGTGCATCTGACCCCTTGATTTCTTACACAGGGAACTCGAAGCACTAAAATTACAACGAGCTCTTTGAGAGGAGAGGTCCTTGTCTATCGACAGGAGAAATCCTCACATTAGGAATCTTTGGACAAGATCAAGAGAGAGCTAGAAGAGCTTAGGGCTCAGCAGGAGTCTAAGCCTGTGGTCTGGTATAGCTCATGTCGCGCTCTTCGTTATCCTCTACAAGAATGCTAGTTTCGGGCTTATTGTCACTTCTGTGAGACCCGCACATGAAGACAAAGATTGTTACTACTTGGAGGGATTGTGGCAGTTACAACAGAGCCTAGCCCCTACTCTTTAACAAGAGTTGGCACTTGCCTCCGACATGGTTTCTCCCTATGGCCAACCCAGTCATATGCCCCCTTTGTTGACTACCCCATCTATGCAAGGGATGCAAGGTACTTTTCTATTTCCAAGTTTTTATCATGCTAACACTCCTTTAGCCCCTGAGACCTTCTACACGTCAGCTACCATCCCCATGCTGGAGCAAATCGCGCGGCCACGTCTTCCACCTCATCCATCCAATCGACCAATTTTGTGTTACAAATGTGGGAAATATGGGCATTACCAAAGTATATTTCATCTTCCCGACGGGTCTCCTCGTTGCTGGCATTGCTCAAAGGCCAAGGATCATTACAACAATGACTGTCTAAAGTAGCACGCCTCCACATCCTTGGGCCCAAGTCAAAACCAATCGAAATTCACATTTCCAAAGATTAATCTAGTAGCCATTAGCACAATCCCTCAGCTGCCATCTTCTATCCACTTGGTTGCCCCTTAGGACTAGTTGCAGCAAGTAGAGGACCCTACAGGTGTCCTCATGAGGGCTCAGAGGGCAGCCCTTCGCCTCAATCTTCCAATAAGTTCAACTCTTCCATTAACTGTCTCGCCCGTGAATACCTCTTCCATACAATCTTTGTACCCAGCTGTAGGTTCTAGTGGTGGGCACCTCCTAGTGCAGCCATCAGAGTCTCATTGATTACAAAAGCCCTCATCTCACAGTGACTAGTTTAGGGCGGCAATTCTTTGGTGTAATAGTTGATGGTGGATCTGGCATCAACCTTATGCCTGAGTTCACTATGCTGGCATTAGGTCTCTAGCCTACCCATTCACAATTACTTTGGCAGACTAGAGGATAATGGACAAGGTGCTTCTACAGGTGCAAGAATTCACCTTCAGCCTGGATTTTCCTTTCCAGGGTTGAGGGTGGGTTATTTTTGCTAATTGGCAGACCGTGGCTAGGGCACACTAAGGAGCTACATGATTGGGGCAATGACGCACTATGGATTCATACTCTTGTATCACCAATGAAACCCATTAGACTTGAAGGGGGGATGGATCCACTGGTGCATCATAGTCCTTTGTCAGTAGAGTCCAACCCCAAATTGGAACAACCTCCTCCACTTGATAGCCCAGAGGAAGACCTGCTTGAGTGGTTGGAAGCTACCAAGTCTATGCATTGCTATGTGTTCTCTATTCAATCATTGCCTTAGGATACACCATCTTGTAGTGTCCCCATAGTAGCTGGCCCAAGTGTGCCACTTGGCCGGGAACCAAGTGTCGATGTCATAGAGGCTAATGACTTACACTCCTATACTGGAAGCCCTTGGGCTTGGTGAGCCTATGAAGGACATAGATGAGGAAAGAAATCTCCTCTCCAGGTGTTCTCCGAGACACCAACCTCCTCTGTGACACACCAACCAAAGCTAAGACAAGCTCTATGTCTGACGACTCACCCTGTTCCCCTAGGTTGGTTACAAGAAGCCTATGCTGACATCAATATTGATCAAACACCAGCTCATGATATATCTATGCTTTAAGAAAGGGATTCTTCTTCACCTATAGAGACATCCTCAACAGTACCTTCTGGAGACCTAGTAAAGGGAGTTAACTAGGGCAACTCTGACAACCCCCTACCCATTCTTTTGGCTGCATCGTTGTGGGATCACTTTATGCTGCTAGACCAAGTAATTTCTTTTGTGCGCTCTTTCAAGGATGTTTTTGCCTGGTCTTACCAAGATTTGGAAGAAATATCTCTAGAGCTAGGAGTCCACACTATCCCTCTGGTCAGTGGGGCTAAACTAGTTAGAGGCAGAGCCTACAAGCTCAATCCAAAGTATGTAGTAGCTCTCAAACTAGAGTTAGAGAAGGTGCAAGAAGCAGGTATCATCGTGCCTGTGGAGCAGCCCATGGAGCACTCAGAGTGTCTGTCACCCATGAACATACCTCCAAAGAGGCAGTCCAACAAAATCCGCGCATTTGTCGATTACCAAGCTCTCAATAATACTTGATGGCTTCCCGAATCCCGAGCCCTTTCATCAAAAGAGTAATAGAAGATGTAGTTGGGAATGTGCTCTATAGTGTCATGGATGATTTTAGTGGCTACAATCAGTTGGGGATCCATCTTGATGACCAGATTCAAACTGTTTTGCGACTCGCTCGGGCATCTTCATTTACAGGAGAATGGCTTTTGGGCTGAAAACGCCCCACTTTCATTCGATCGTATGGTCTACATCATCTTTTATCCCTTGTTCAATGATCATCTCTTAATCTTCATGGATAATTTCTCGACGTTCTACCACCCCCGTGGAGAATAGTCCAAGGTCTCTGTCCCCCTAGCGGCGAGGAACAAAACATGGACCCTGAAGCAGGCTGCCTCATGGTCTGCTGCGGAATCGCCGAGAAAACGAGTGAACCCATAGCCGAAGAAGTCCCTGCGGTGTCGGATGTCAATGCTCGTCAGACCACGAGGAATAGCTGTAGGGGAAGATGTCTGAATCTGCAAAGGGGGACGCAAGAAGGGCTGACCCTCTCTCGCTAGGCGACTCGTGGAAAAGGCGTTGCCAAGAGATCTCCTAGCCGCCGGAGAGGGACCTGTCTCCTGAGTCGACTATGAAACTGAAGTAGGAGGGGGGGGAGAAGGAGCGGAGCGGAGGAGAAGAGGGGCGACAGAGGTAGAGGGGCGAGGTGGAGAGGCGACGGGAGCAGAAGGCGGGGGGGGGGAGGATGAGGAAGAGGGGGGGAACTCTGGGGGGGGGGGGGGGGGGGGGGGGGGGAGCGGTTGGGGGAGGGTGAAGCGGGGGGCGGGGGCGGGGGCTGGCGCAGGGATCTCCTCCTGCTCAAGAGGACCAAAGCGGTTCCCCGTGGGAACCCACTGCTGCTGAGTAGGCACTTGAGGGCCACTCTGAGTGCCAGGCTGACGCTGTGGCCCCTTGCATCGTCGGCCACGAGCCTGCTGCCACCCCTCCTATGCTGGAGCCCCAGGCTTGGAGGGTGGCTCTGCATGTGTGCGCTGTGCTGCTGACTGTGGCTACGGGCCAGCCCTGGCAGGCTGGGGCTGAGGCTGTGTGTGTGCAGGTCGCGGCCTTCTCCGTGGATAGGCCTTCGCTAGATGGCCCATCTGTCGGCAAATGAAGCACTGGTTCGGGAGGCCCGAGTACTCGACACTCTGTCTAAACCAACCCCCACTGACCCGAGGCAGAAGGATAACCTTCGAGAGCGTGTGGGTTTCTCTGACCAAAACTCGAACTGAGGGGATGCCTGCCGCCTTGGCAGCTACTGATGCTGCCGTACGAGGTGTCTCCAGGACAGTCCCAATGGCGGAGCCGATCCTAGAAAGAAGTGGTAAGTACTCCCTCCGTAAACCCGGAAAGCGGACTGAAATGGGGATGTCTGCCTCCTCTACTAGAACATCCGAAGCCGGGTCAAAACCATGTCGCCACTGTCGAAAGTGGACGCGTGATGGTCGGATGGCTAGTGGACTCATAGCTATGACCGTGGATGCCATCTCGGAGGTCTCAAACTCGATCGGATAGTAACCCCGTCCGAGAATCTGGACATCCAAGATCTTGCCCACCTCTACGAGAAGGCGGGATTGGAGAAGGTCTCGCAGCTCTCCTCTGCTAGGTCGGGTGCGGAGAATCTTGTAGATGACCGAAGTCGCCTGCAATCGCTCTACCTCTGTGGCAAGGCTCGCTTGCTCTGTTGGCGGGAGAGCAAGTCGAATGGTGAGCTCAGCGGGGTCGGGCGAGGGGGCTTCTGGTGAGTCCCTTTGTGGCGAAGCTGGAGCCTCCATCTGTGTCGTAAGAAGATGTCAACGGGAGGATGCAACCCGGCGTAGAAAGCACCGCCCCAAGAATTGAAACAAAGCTGAATGGGCCGAATTGCAGGGCTGTCGAGGTGAAACCCAGGCAGGTGGGTAGACGGCGGGCCGGGGGGTTGGGGTTGTTGGGGGGGGGGGGGGGGGGGGGGGGGGGGGGGGAGGGGGGGGGCTGCGGCAAGTGGGAGCGCTGGCGGCAGCAGGAGGGGGTGACGGGGGCGGCAGTGGCAGGTAGGCAGCGCAGGGCAGGCAGGGGGCGGCAGAGGCGGGCAGGCAGCGCGAGGGCACACAGCGCTATCAGGCATGCAGCGAGGCAGTAAGGGCAGCTGGGGGGGGGGGGGGGGCGTTTTGTGGGGGAGGGGGGAGCGATTGCGTGCGAAGCAGCAGCAACGAGCCATTTCTTTGACAGTCTTTCTTGCGCATACGTGCGATCGAACAATTTTTATTTTTTCGAGAAAAAGATCCTTCTATTAGTTAACGAAGCTGCCCATAAAGGCTACAACAACCTCTACTAGAGAGGGCTACAACACTCATAAGGGGAGACTCTCCCAATGAAAAAACAACATATGTACAATGAGGCTAAATCAGGAGGATACAGGTACTCTTGCTGCAAGTAGAGATCTCTCGGAGATCTGAGACAGCAGGTTGCTTCATGTACGATGTATGCGGGAGCTTTATGCTTGTTTGAGCATGTTTTCTCTCTTGTATAGGTTTCTTCCGATTGCTAGGATCTTGGATGGATTCTCTTATAAGTTTTTGCATTCTTCTCTGAGTAGATTTTGTGAGCTCAAGACTGAGGCACATGTATGTGACATGTATGGTCATATGAGGTGATTTACATGAGAGCTTAATTGACTCAGGTTTGTGGAGATTTGAGCATGCAGTGAGTGTGGATGATACTTATTTGGTAGCTCTTGTTGTGAGCTTGGTGTTCACTTTATGGTTATTTGGGTTTATAGCCATTTTACGTTGAAACTGTGAAATTTTTCAAAGAGTTTTATGCGCATCATTTATGCGATCTAGGTAGAGATTGCGGGCTGCACTCAGCATTTGCGTGCGGTGTTCTCTGCAGGTGGGAGATTTGTGCGTGTGTATGCATCGATACCGCACAGTGTGGGCTTGGTGATTAGCTCACAGATGTATGCTCTATGACGGCGTGTGTGCAGGTAATCTTCAGACCTGTCTGACGATCCGTGGTAGGAGCTAGAGTAGATGGCACTATCTACGCTCTCTTTGCACCTTGCGGAATTTGTATATGCTCTTGTTATGTATGAGACTACTCCGAACAAGTCATAACTTCTTGGAGAATTTTTGGGCTGATTCTTGATGCGCTACGGTTGGTAGTGTGGGGCTGAATTACGGACTGTTTTTGGCCATGCAAGAGGGCTGAGAATTTTGTAATTTTGGGCTGAATTTCAGGGCTGATTCGGTGAAGATTATGCACATGGTTATGGTCGTCATGAATGCGTCTTGTAAGTAGTGCGTTTGATTGCAGTGTGATACTAGAGCAGGAGAGGCTTGTATTGACATTGCGGGAGCTCTATTTTGGAGTGTGTCTCACAGGTTTTACATTGTGTTTCTAGCCATATTTGTAGACAGTTTCCAAGTGTTGTTGGTGAGGTGGTTTTGCTATCTAGCTTGCTACTTGTGCTCATGGTAGAGACAGGTGATCGATCAGATTGTGACCTCTCACAAATGCGCGTGTTTGATGGGTCAGACTTTGCGGCATGGAGAGATTGTATGCTTGATGCACTGACACAGCGAGGGTTGCATCAACCATTGAGTGGTGATGCAGGTAGACCTTCAAACATGTCTGACGATCAGTGGCAGGAGCTAGAGGAGATGGCACTATCTACGCTCTCTTTGCACCTTGCGGAATCTGTATATGCTCTTATTATGTATGAGACTACTTCGAGAGAACTTTGGCATAGATTACATGATATGTATGATAGATCTGAGTCATCAAGGACTTGTCTGAGACATGTACATTCACGAGTACGCCCACAGGTGATATGTTGGTATTGTGGTCATTCTGGACACGTTAGACGGCACTGTTTTTGTCGTATGCGACATCGTAGGAGACATGGCGGTCTCAGAGATGTATGTAGTGATGCCATGGACTCGGTTGCTTTGAAAGTTGAGGCAGATGTAGTATCGGAGTATACTAGTGACGGGGATGTCACTTTTACCTCGAGCTATGCACGAGATGCTATACATGTGGATAGTGCACTCCCTTCGCAATGGTTGCTAGATGCAAATGCTATGTTTCATGTCACGTCGCATCGTGAATGGTTTTGTAGCTATTCTAGCGGGATGCTTGGCAGTGTACGTTTGACCGATGGATCGGTGCATGCGATAGTAGGTGCAGGAGATGTGAGACTGTCATTACTGAGTGGTGCATCTCACTTGTTACGACATGTGCGCTATGTACCAGATTTGACAGTGAGTTTGATCTCGGTTGGTCAGCTTAGAGATTGTGGATGTCAGATTTCACTTCGAGAGCGAGATTTTGTGATGCATTTGGGTTAGCTAGTGATTGCGAGAGGCGCCAGGAGTGGTCCAGGTTACCCATTGCATGTGGATCACAGGAGAGACGGTGTTGTCTCTGTGAGCATGCAACCAGGTAGACAGCGAGAGAGCAGGCGAGTCTCTTTTGCTTGTGGGTTGCAGGATGCTTTGCATGGAGTACAGAGCAGCGACCTTGTTGTGCAGGTTGCGTCTACGGATTCACAAGTAGAGTGGGACAGCTCTAGTGAGTCACAGCAGGATGAGTCATCAGAGGTGATGACAGAGATGACTCACATGGATGCTGAGATGTCGGCTATTGTGGAGTCATTTCTTGATATGCTTATGCAAGAGCTTGATGCAGATTCAGGACAGATGGATACTCTTGGTCCACATGTGATGTGCGGTGGACATGAGGAGTCACTCCACAGCTTGGAGTCAAAGTGCCATGGTCTCTATGATAGGGGACAGGATTGCCATGAGTTGAGTTCTGAGTTAGAGGTGGCAGAGGTTGCCAGGGTTGCATCAACGTTCGGTGTCCTCATGTACGAGATGCTGATCTCGAGGCCCGACATAGCAGCTGCAGTGGGAGCATTTGCAGCAGGGTTGATTAGTTGTTCGATGACTCATCTCGGCATAGAGCATAGGGGAGGTTTGCAGGTATTGGATCGATACTTGCAGGAGTGCATGAGCTCTTGTAGACTCTTTGCAGATCTTGGAGCTAGCTCTGTGTGGCTTCCGCAGCGGGATATTTGTCTATCAGTAGATCCTGATGCACTAGCTCATCGAGAGTCAGTGGGCATAGGTTGAGAGAATCTCTCACCTTCTATTAGTTGTACACTAGTAGATCTTGCTTAAAGGCACATTGGCCTTTAAGTGGGAGGTTGTTGGGGTTAAGGCCTATGTGCCTTGACTGGTCGCCCAGGTCATGGGCGCCCGTCCACTGTTACCCTATACTTATAGTGAGTATACTGTATAGGGGGAGCTGCCACTTCACAGTCTCCCCACCCACATCATATGTGTGTCTCCTCTCTCTCACTCTCCGTCTGTGGTGCTCCCCGATCCCCTTCACCACTCGCTCTTTGAGTTGAGAGTCCAGCAAGACCCTTTTAGGGATGCGCAGTATCATGCTCCCCCTCTGTCTCACTGTGAGGATCACTGGTGCATGGTTGGAAAAAGATGTCCCAGCCAGAATGCAAACTGTCCCACCCAAGTCACAGAAGTGGTCACTAGTGTAGAAGCGATCTATCCGAGATAGATTCACTCCTCCCACTCTCCGGTCTGAACGAGAGAAGGCCAGGTTGTCTGGGGCCTCACAAAGCCAGAGTGTTGCCACACATCTGAAACCCGCAAAGTCATATATAGCCTCTCCCAAGCTGCCAACTCAACTCCATGCACAGTAGTATGGCTACCTCCAATCCTGTCAGAGGGGTCCTCCAGCATGTTGAAGTCACCCGCAATGCACCATTGCTCTGCATGCGGCAGAGACACTACAATGTGAGACCAAAACTCTGCATGTGCACTTGCCACATTGGGCGCATAGATGTTCAGGAAGCCCAAGAGCCAACCCTGAACCTGCATAGTAATCCATTGAGCCCTGCCAGGCACAATAATACCTCAATCCACAATGGCCTACTGCTAAGAGTCTGCAATAGTCATATATACCCCTCCCTGGATGCCACCACTCCCTGGATGCCACCGGGTCCAAAATGCAACTGACTAGAATGTCTCATACCGCCCACTCAAAAGTGACCACATCCTCTAATGTGGCTCTCACAGAGATGATGCTCTTGTAGCGTAAGAAGGTCAATCTCTCTTGCTATAAGGCATCACTGAACGTTCCATGAGACGATCCTCATGAAGAGCGAGAGAGAACTGATGTTGCAGCAACAACTAACCCTACTATCTTCTAGGCTGGCTTGGATGGGGAATAATCCGCATCTGAGCATCCCCGAGATAGGTGTGACTACAAAGAGTGTCTAGCCCAAGCCCAAGAAGAACGACCCATGTGCAAGGGGCAACCTCCTCTGTCCAGGAGTCCTCATGTATGTGTACATAGCATGGCGGGCTCTGCGTGTTAGCAAAGAAGTGAACCACAATGTGTCTACATCTTCCGAGTCTGGAGGTGTCACTGAGAATTTGGCCAACGGCCACAGAGTCTGAACCAAGTATGTAACCCCTAGGTCTCGCATGTGATGAGAGAACTCGAGGGCCTGTGCCTGCAGCAGCCACTCCAACAGTGAGTCGAAAGTCCACTCAAGCTGGTCGCTGCCACATAGGGGAAAGGAGAAGCCAACCGCTGAGTCCAGGACCTCTATCCCTCTAGCTGCAAGGAACAATACATGAACTCTGAAGCAAGCTGTCTTAAAGTCTGGTGAAGGGTTGCCGAGAAACCGTGTAAAGTCGTAGGCAAAGAAATCGCAACGACGACAAATGTGGAAGCTCGTCGGTCCACGCGGAATTGCTACAAAGGGAAACATTTGCACCAGAAGGGGGGTTTGCAAGAAAGGCTGACTTTCTCTCGCCAAGGGACTCGTGGCAAAAGCACTGCCAAGAGATCTCCTAGCAGCTGAGGATGGTCCTGCCCCCTGGGTCGCGGTTGCGAGAAAGGAGCGGGAGGAGATGTGGAAGCAGGGGGCTAGCGGGAGGAGGAGGAGAGGGGGGCCGGGGAGCGGCAAAGGGAGGAGGGCGAGGCGGGGGGGGCGGGGGGTGGGGGGGGGGGAAACTCAAGGGGGAGGGGCTGTCCGAGGTGAGGCTGAGATGGAGGGCGGAGTAGGAACCTCGTCTTGCTAAAGAGGGTCGAAACCTCGTGTTGCTGGACTCGAGCCTGGGGACCACTCTAAGTGCTAGGCTGGCGTGGTGGCCCTATCGACGCTGACCACGACCTGCTGCCAGCCCTCCTCCGCTTCAGCCCCGGGCTCGGAGGGTGGCTCTGCCCGTGTACCCTGTGACTCTATTTGTTTCTGCTCGCCATCCCTTGAAGGCTGGGGCTGAGCCAGAGGTGTAGGTCGGGGTCTCTTCCGTGGATAGGCCTTCACAAGATGGCCCATGTGACGAAAAATAAAACATCGATTCAGGAGGCCCGAATACTCCACGCTCTGATGGAACCAAACTCCACTCACCCGAGGTAGTAGGATGACCTACGGGAGAGTGTGGGTGTCCCGAACCAGGATACGTACTGTGGGGATGCCGGCCGCCTTGGCAACTATAGAGGCTATTGTGTGAGGTGTCTCAAGGATAGTCCCAATCTGTGGCCTATCCTGGAAAGGAGCGGAAGGTACTCCCTCCGCAGGCCCGGGAAAGCAGATTGAGATGGGAAGGTCTGCCTCCTCGACAAGAACGTCGGTAGCTAGGTCGAAACCATGGCGCCACTGTCGAAAGTGTGCCTGAATTGCTTGGATGGCTAGGGGGCTCATCGCAATGACCTTGGACGCCATCTCAGGGGTCTCAAAACTCTATCTGGTAGTAGCCACGCCCGAGAAACTGAACATCGAGAATCTTGCCCACCTCTACTAAAAGGAGATCTTGAAGGAGATCACACACCTCTCCTCTGCTAGGTCGGGTGCCGATGATGTTACAGATGACGGAAGTCGCTTGGAGGCTGTAACAAACATGGACACCCCAAGTCTAGATTCTATTGCGACACAGTAGAGATTTACTTTTAAACAGTTCACAACAATCGACACGGCCCGACGTAGTTCCGTGCTAAGAGATATTGGCCCCAAAGACTGGCGCCCCTTTCGTTATTTCTTTTTATATTAGTTTTTGTGCTGAGTACAAGGGAGTCTGTGAGAACTCACACTAATACTCTGCGTCTAGATGCTCTGAGTAATGAGGCCCAAAAGACCTATGTATTGTTACAAGGGTTGCCCAAAAGCAGAGCCCCAAAATCTCAAACTCAAAAGCTTCAACTCAAAAGCATTATGCCCAAAAGCGGCCAAAAGTAAGCCAACGTAATTTACGGACGTCCGTACACTGCTATGTTAGCATGACCAACGCAGAAGACAGAGATCCGTACGGCGTGCCACGTGTCAGCATGTCAGCGTGATTTCCAGCGGGTTTTCCGTTGGGCTGCTGCCACATTAGCCTGTCGGCGCATTTCTCTACGTGTTCGAGGGCTTGCCACGTCACCAGTTTGTGACATACAAGAATTGTAATCGCCCTCGTTTATGCCTGCAAAATAGACACAGGCCATAAACTGTCTTAGACACTGACTGTAAGTACCGACGCACTAGACACGACACATCCAGCACTTGTACAAATCGATAGTCACATCACTGGACATGATTGGACATCATATGACAAATCACAGACAAATTCATTCCAAATCTCAGACCATGATTAATCGGCAAAGTATCTAGTAATCGCATCTAGATCCATTCTGGACCTCACGGATGCCCGATTAACTAATCCTTATTGCAATCATGTCTAGAGAGATTTTTGAGACAGAAATGCTACAGTCATTTCGTCTTCAGTTCCTGCACTCAAACAAGTAAGTACAAATCAATCATTTTCATTTTCGGAATACTATCAGCCTATATTTTCCACATTCTGATTATCAGAGCTCACTGCTGCTGTGCGCTCCCCCCCTCGCCATTGTTGACCACTCCCCCCCCCGCTTAGCTTCGCGCGCCCTTGCCCTTCAATGTGCACCCGCGCGCTAGCCCCCCTCGCCCCTTTGCCCACTTGCGCCAGCTTGCCCCCCCCCCCCCCCCCCCCCCCCCCCCCCCCCCCCCCCCCCCCCCTCCCCATCCGCTGCCTCAGCCCGCATCCGCCTCAGCCCTGCCCCTCAGCTGTGCTCTCTTGTGCAAGCCCGCCTCCCCCCCCCAGCCCGCATCCGCCTCAGCCCTCCCCTCAGCGTGTTCAGCCTGCAGCCCCCCCCTCAGCCCGCCGCCTGCCGCAGCCCTCTATTGCCACCCGCCTCCCCTTTGCGCACCTTTAGTTCCGCCCCCCCCCCCCCCCCCCCCCCCCCCCCCGAAGGCCTTGCTTTGTTCAGCCCTGTAGTGGAGTTTCTCGCTGGGACTTTACTCGCCGGGTTCTGCAAGTGCTAGTCTTCACGCCCCCCCCCTTCCTACACAGCAGCAGACACAGATGGAGGCTCATGCTACGCCCCAGAGGGACTCCTCAGAAGCCGCTCGCCTGACCTTGCAGAGCCCACCATCCGACTTGCTCTTTCACTGACAGAGCAAGCGAGCCTCGCAGCAGAGGTTGAGTGCCTCCAGACGACCTCCGTCATCTGCAAGATTCTCAGCACCAGACCCGGCAGAGGAGAGCTGCGTGATCTTCTCCACGCCCGCCTTCTCGCAGAGGTGGGCAAGATCTTGGATGTTCAGTTTCTCGAACGCGGCTACTATCAGATCGAGTTTGAGACCTCCAAGATGGCGTCCAATGTCATCGCCATGAGCCCCTTGACCATCCGAGCAGTTCGAGCGAACTTTTGGCAGTGGAGACATGGTTTTGACCCTGCTTCAGATGTTCTGGTAGAGGAGACAGACCTTCCCATCTCCGTCTTCTTTCTTGGTTTGAGGAGGGAGTACCTACCACTTTTTTCCAGGATAGGCTCAGCGATTGGGACTGTCCTGGAGACACCTCGCATGGCAGCCTCGGTAGCTGCCAAGGCGGCCGGCATTCCCTCGGTACGTGTTCTGGTTAGGGACACCCGAGGTTATCTTACTTCCTCGGGTGAGTAGGGGTTGGTTCCGACAGAGCGTGGAGTATTCGGGCCTCCCGAATCAGTGTTTCATTTGTCGACAAATGGGCTATCTCGCGAAGGCCTGTCCACGGAGAAGACCCCGACCTGCACCACAGGCCCAGCCTCAGCCCTCAAAGGTTGGCCAGTAGCAGCAAGCAGAGCCACAGCGTACACAGACAGAGCCTCCCTCCGAGCCTGGGGCTCAGGCAGAGGAGGGCTGGCAGTAGGTTCGTGGTCGACGTCGGCAGGGGCCACCGCGCCAGCTTGGCACTCAGAGTGGTCCTCAGGCTCCTGTCCAGCAGCAGTGGGTGTCCACGGGAAACCGATTCGACCCTCTTCAGCAGGATAAGGTCCTTGCTCCAGCCTCCACCTCAGCTTCACCCTCGACAACCCCCCCCTCCCCCGAGTTCCCCCCTCCCCTTCTCCCTCTGCCTCTTCACCTCGCCCTCCCTCCTCTGCCGATCCCCCTCGCCCCCCCCCTCCCCCCCTCTCCCCTGCTCTCGCTCCTGCTCTTGCTCTAGTCCCTCAACCGTCCCAGGGGGCAGGGCCTTCTTCAACTGCTAGGAGATCTCTTGGTAGCGCCTTTTCCACGAGTCGTTTGGCGAGAGAGGGACAGTATTTCTTGCGACCTCTTGTGGTGTAGACGTCTACCTTTGCAGCAGTTCCTCGTGGTCTGACGAGCTTCGACATCCGTGGTCGGTGGGATTTCTTTGCCTACGACTTTACACGTTTTCTGAGCGACCCCTCACCAGACCTTGAGGCAGCCCGCTTCAGAGTACACGTACTATACCTTGCAGCTAGGGGGCTAGAGGCCTCGGACTCGGCGGTTGGCTTCTCTTTTCACCTCTGTGGCAGGGACCAGGCTGAGTGGACTGTAGACTCAGTGATGGAGTGGCTGCAGACACAGGTCCTAGAGTTCTCTCATCACATCGGAGACCTAGGAGTTACAGACATGCTTCAGACTCTTTGGCCATTGACCAAGTTTGTTGTGACACCCCCAGACGCACCAGGATGTAGACACATTGTGGTTTACTTTTTTGCTGACACGCAGAGCCCGCCATGCTATGTACATATACATGAGGACTCCTGGACAGAGGAGGTTTCTTTATGCACGGCTCGGTCTACTTGGGCTTGTGTTGGACACACTTTGCAGTCACACCTATCTCGAGGAAGCTCGGATGCGGATTACTCCCCATCGAAGCCTGCCTCGAAGATAGCACGATTAGCTGCTGTGGCAGCATCAGTTCTCTCTCGCTCCACATGAGAACTGTCTCATGGAATGTACAGGGACTAGGTGGGCCCTAGTTTCAGCGTCATAGGGGTCGACCGCGTCAGGAGCTTCAGGGATGCCTCGTGGGAGGAGAGATTCACCTGCTTATGCTACAGGAGCATCATCTGTGTGAGAGTCGCATTAGAGGTTCTAGTCAGCTTTTGCGTGGACGGTATGAGACTTTTTGGTCAGCTGCTTTTGGACATAGAGACATCCAGGGCGGGGTATGTATGACTATTGTAGATTCTTTGCAACAGGCCATTGTGGGCCGAAGGATTATTGTGCCAGGCAGGGCTCAATGGATCACAATGTAGGATCAAGGTTGTCTAGTGGGCTTCTTGAACATCTATGCGCCCAATGTGGCCAGTGCACGTGCAGAGTTTTGGTCTCAGATTGTTGAGTCTCTGGCGCAGGCAGAGCAATGGCGCATAGGGGGTGACTTCAACATGTTGGAGGTACCCTCTTACAGGATTGGTGATAGCCATACTATTTGTTGAGCTGGCAGCTTGGGAGAGGTTTTGTATGACTCTGCGGGTTACAGATGTGTGGCAGTATTCCAGTTTTGTGAGGGCCCCAGATAGCCTGGCCTTTTCTCATTCCGACCGCAGAGTGGGAGGCGTGAATCTATCTCGGATAGATCGCTTTTACACTAGTGACCACTTCTGTGACTTGGGAGAGACAGTAGGCATTTTTGCAGGGACCTCCTTTTCGGACCATGCTCTATCCTTACAGTGACTGATAGACAGAGGGGGGAGAGTACGATGCTTCGCATCCCAGAGAGGGTCTTGCTGGACTCGGCGCTTAAAGGCTTAGTGGAGGCTTAGCGAGTGGAGGCTTTGCTGGACTCCGTGCTTAAAGAGCCTCAGGACTTGCTCAGCTTAGTCGACTCTTTCTCCAGGAGTCTTCGGCTCGCCTGGCTACAGCGAGACAGGAGGGGCAGCATCTTCGACGGGGCGTTGCTTCCCTACAGAGGATTCACGAGCAGCATCCAGACAATCCTTGGTTAGAGGAGCAATTACAGCAGGCTCGTCGGGAGCTCATGAGCACAGAGGAGAGGCGCCATGAGTTTGCTTTCCATTGACAGGCATCTCAGTGGACCTAGGTGGGTGACAGAGTGATAGGAGCTTTATTTGAGGCAGTGGGACCTCGGCTTGCATGCCAAGGTCAGCCAGTTGAGGAGGCCCGACGGGTCAGTTGCTTCAGAGCCAGAGGACATGCGTGCAGTTGCCACTGATTTCCACCGTGACCTACTGTCTGCAGAGCCTCAGTCAGAGCGTCAGGATGCATGCAGAGAGCACGTGTGGGCACAGATACCTTGTCTTGTGACTGAGGAGATGTGCTAGCAGCTTGAGCTGCCTCTTCATCTAGAGGAGCTACACATGGCTCTTAGCGCACTCCTACGTGGTAGCTGTCTAGGTGAGGATGGCTTGACTCATTTTTTTATTGGAGTACTGGGACTTGCTTGGCTTAGACCTCTGTAGTGCTTTTCAATACATCCTGCACATGGGAGAGATGCCTGACAGCATGAGTGAGGGCCTCAACTAGCTCATTCCCAAGGAGGGTGGCTCCTTTATTGAGATTCGACATTGGCGCCCCATCACCATCCTCAACTCAGCCTACAAAATTCTTGCCAAGGCTCTGAGTTTGAGGATTCAGCCACTTCTAGAGAGCATTATACATGGGACTCAGACAGATTTTGTCAAGGAGCGTAGTATCCTTGGCAACATCTTTACTTTTTGGGAGGCTTCTACCCTAGCGCGGCTTCGTGGTGAGGATCTAGCGATTCTTCTTCTGGACTTTGAGAAGGCCTACGACAGAGTTGACTGGGACTTTCTGGAGGGCACTCTACGCAGGATGGGCTTCTCAGATGCTTGGATCAGAGGGGTGTCAGCTTTGTATAGATGAGCACACAGCCGGGTACTTTTGTGAGGAGGTAGAGGGGATTGTTTCATGCTTACACGTTCGGTCAGACATAGTTGCCCTCTTGCCCCATTCCTCTTTCTGTTCTTTGCTGAGCCGATGAGTAGGTTTTTGGTTTCACAGCAGGTTGGTTTGTGTGGCTTAACACTTCCTATTCGGGGAGATGAGCTATTGGACTCTGAGTATGCAGACGACTCAGCCTTGTACTTGGATGGCCAGGAGGCCAACCTTCACAGGTGTGAGCAGGCTCTTGAGACTGCATCTGGCGCATTGATCAACTGGAGAAAGACAGTGGCTTTCTTGGTTGGTAGTGCTCCTATGCTCGATTGGATGCCAGGTGAGGGTTTCAAGTGGATTCCCCCAGGGACTGCAGTTTGGTACCTGGGCTATCAGGTTGGTTTGGACTTGTCTCCCGAGCAGCAGATTGCTCCCCTCGCTTCTGTCTATCAGGAGGAAGTTGTTACATTGGAGCTCCACACGACTTTCTCTAGCAGGCAGAGTTGTAGTGGCCAACCAGGTGTTGTTGGCTACTATGTGATATATCACTTCTTGCTGGATCTTATGGAGTTCTTGTAGCCAGGTTGAGAGGCTGATCAGGAACTTCCTTTGGTCAGGGCGTGACACTGAGATAGCCCGGGCCAAAGTGGCATGGCAAATCATCACTCTTCCTTGTTCTCAAGGAGGGCTAGGGATCATAGACCTAGCACAGCAGAGCAGAGCCCTTCTTGGGAAGTTCATCGTCAGAAGACTTCTTCCAGGTGAGGAGCCGCGGAAGGAGTTCTTGCTTCAGCGGCTCAGTGCTAGGGTGCCTCAGGCTGGAGGTCCCTGGCGACCCTCGACTAGATGGATTTTCACAGACATGCGCAGAGTTGGCTTGATCAGGAGACTGGAGGTCCGCTTCGCTGTGAGTTTGCTCCGATCTTGGAGCAACTGCGGCAAGGCTTGGAGCAGCGTCAGCCTACTTGCACGGAGGAGCGCCTGAGACAGCAAACCCCATGGTTAGCACTCAGAGAGGCCACTTGGTTGGTAGTCGGCCTCATGTTTCCTGGGGTCTCATGGCAGAGGGTCCAGCACGCTCTCTAGGTTACTGGTTACAGTTTTCAGGCTTGTCAGAGGAGCTTCAGAGTCTTCAGCTAGAGGGCATGAGAGGGGTGCAGAGGCAGTACCAGCTGAGTGGCACACACCTTTCGAATTAGTAGCGCCCAGGTGGATGGGAGCCTTCACGCGACTGGAGGTTCTCATCTTAGTTCGGGCTTTCTCAGAGATTGTACCCTCCTTGTTTTTTGATCTATAGGGTGAGGGACACTTACGGCGAGTTGCAGTAGAGGCCTTGCAGGTGGCAGTGCTGTTTTCAGATGATTCGAGTGGTGGGCATCTGTGGGAGGACTTGTGTCATATATCCCGACCCAACAGCTCTTGAGACTGGCCACTGGAGACTGTGGGCTTGGGAGAGCTGTCCCCTAGCACGAGTACAGTGGGATCCTGGAGAGTGGCTCTGAAGGGACCCTTTCTCCTCTGCAGACCACCCAGGTATCCCTTTCTTTCAGTACACTGTTCGACTGGGACGTCACATACTGGCAGCACAGAGAGAGGCTCGTCCTACTGCAGCACCTCATAGGCAAGAGGAGGGTCTCACAGCTGAGTTCTTGGCAGTTTTTTGGGAGAGGTCGTGGGACTCCAGACAGCCGAGACGAGTCACTTTGTTCTAGTGGCTGGTTGCACACAGAGCTACAACAGTTGAGAGCTGGCTTGTACATAGTGGTCTCTCGGCCGCATGTGCAGCTTGTGACCATCTTGTGGAGAGTCAGCGTCACTGTCTTTGGGAATGTCCTTTAGCACAAGAGGTGTGTCTTCGTGTTTTTCGGCTGATGCCAGCCCTTTCCACAGCTCGGCAGTACAGTTGGGGGGCAGCTGCTTAGTCCACTCTCACCGGCCCGGCACTTCAGTTTGAGCTATCTTTCACCAACAGGATGATAGTGATGCGGGGGGGTTGACCTACACTCCAGCTTGCCACAGAGCTTACTCCACAGGAGTGATGCAGTAAGAGAGAGGAGTGTTGGGAGCTCATCAGTGGCCTGACACTCTGGCTCATTTGGCGGGCCCCTTGCTTCCGCATCTTTGAGGTTCGCCCTGTACCACCAGCAGAGACTGTTCGGGATCTTTGGCTAGAGCTGATCCATACTCTCACAGGACAGCTGGAGAGACTCCATGGCAGCTCCGATCGCATGCGGGAGCGCAGAGGCTTTTCTTCGACTCTGGCATCCTGGGCCTTTCTTCACCATGGTCCAGGGTGTACTCAGATGACACTACCGTCCACCTGTGTGGCTTTTCCCTCCTCCCATCTCTTGATTTAGCCTCATTGTACACATGCTATTTTTTTATTGGGAGAGTCTCCCCATCATGTTGTTGTAGCCCTCTTTTGTAGAGGTGGTTGTAGCCGTATGGGCAGCTTCATTAAGTAATAGAAGGATCTTTTTGTCGGGGAAAAAAAAAAGAATACTATCAGCCCATCAATATCCCTGAAACCCAAAGGAGGACATCAGTAACTCTATTCAAAATTGGGGTAATCCATTGACAAAAAAGCGGAGTAACTCCTCTCTTGTGCAAACCCGCTACCCTATATTCACCCATGCTAAAATCGGGGTTCTATCAGAGTAGACTATGCTAAACCGAATGCTTCAAGGTGAAGTTCCAAAATATGAGGAGTATTTGCTAGGTCCTCCTCCTCCATCCACTTCGCATCCAATGCAGGATAGTTCTTGAACTTAACCTAGGATAGTCCTTGTGTGCCAATATCTGTTTTGGAACAAGTATCTCCTAGTTTCCTCCACTTCCGGTTGCTCATCTGGCTCCCCATCATGGGGCACATCACCTCTAAAAGGCTTCAATAGACTCACATAAAAAGCATTGTGAATCTTCGGGTAGCTTCACTCTAAAGGAGACATCATTTATCTTTTCTTTGGAAAGGGCCATAATACCTCATGCTAAGCTTTGGAAAAAGAGGCTCCTTTCCCTTTTTCTTTCTTAGGCGTGCCTTCTCAAAACGTAAGAGCACCCAATCGTCTTCCTTTAATTTTGAATCGCTACGATGTCGATATGCTGCCTTCTTGTGTCGTTCCTGAGATTTCGCTAAAGCCTCCCGGACCTTGGCAAAAGCTGTGTCCAAGTCCCTCGTGTACTGGTCGGCTTCAAAAATCTCATCTTTCGTGCTAAGGAAGGGTGGAACCTTCTGAGCACCTTCAGTGATTTCAAATGGCACCTTCCCCGTTGAAGAGTGGATCGTGTTATTATAGGAAAATTCCACCAAGGGAATTTTTTTCCCATTGAGTCTTCTGATTAGAAATGTAAGACTTCAATAAATCTAGTACGAGTGAATATGCAATCTCAGATTGCCCATCCGTCTGCGGCTGAAATGATGACGAGAATTGCAACCGTGTGCCAATTTTCTCCCAAATAGCCTTCCAAAAACAAACTCATGAATTAGGGATTTCTGTCAGAGCCTGTTGTCTTAGGTATGCAATGTAATTTGAAAATCTATGTAATGAACAGTCTCGCTAAATGATCAGGCTTGACTGTTTTCTTCACTCGAATGAAGTGAGCTTGCTTGCTAAATTTGTCGATGACAGTCCAATGCCATCATGCCCACTCTGTGTCTTCGGGAGATGAAAAATGAAATCCATAGCAACACTTTCCCAGGGGTGGGTGGGAATGGGTAAAGGCTGTAACAATCCTTGTGCTTTAGCGTGCCAAACTTCACCTTTTGGCATTCCAAGCAATTGCGAACAAAGTCGTCCACATCTTTCTTGAATCTCGGCCAAAAGAAGTAACGCTCCACACCTTTCAAGGTGGTGTCGATGCCGCGGTGACCCGTAAAAGGTGGACAATGGCATTCAGTCAGAACCTTTTCCCTCAACGGCTGTGTAACGCACAACATCGTTTTCTTCATCAAGTAGCCATCCCGTATAGAATATTCCGCTACTACCTCCCCATTTTGTATTCGAGTGAATACATCTGAAAAATGTGGATCTGTGGCATACGGATCAATCAGGTTCTTGAAGCTTCTATGATGAACCGCGAAAATAGCCAAGACTAGCGGCTTCCGAGTTTTTCGAAAGTTGCTTCTGTGACAAGAGGTAGCGTAAACTCTGATGATTAGTGAAGACTGTAAAATCGGCTCCGAGTAAGTAATGTCGCACTGAGTAAGAGCGTGGATCACTGCCAAAAGCTGTTTCTCATAGATCTGTGCTGTCAATTCTGGCCTTGAAAACAATTGGCTTTCACAGGCAATCACTTGGCCTTCTTGCATTAAGACCGCTGCTCCCAAACTACGACCACAAGCATCACAAAATACTTCGAATGAATTTTCGAAATCCGGCAAAGTCAATACTGGTCTAGTAGTCAATTTCTCTTTCAATGTCTGAAAGGCAGTCACCTTTGTGGGTCCCCTTGAGAAAGGGACTCCTTTTTGTGTCAGAATGTGCAAAGAGGAAGCTACCTCTAGAAACTTTCGAATGAACCGCCGGTAGTAAGAACATAAGCCCAAGAAGCGTCTAACTTCATGAACATTCTTCAAATGGGGCCAATCACCTACAGTCTCAATCTTGGTTGGGTCCATCTGTACTCTTACTGCTGAGACGATGTGTCTTAAAAAGTGTATCTCCGGCAAGAAAAATTCACTCTTTTTGGCATTGATAAATAACTTGTGATCTCGCAATGCCTGAAAGACCTGTAGCAGATGGTGTCTATGTTCTGCTTCATCCTTGGAGAAGACTATAATGTCATCAAAGAAATTGCCGACAAATGATCTATACTCTCTAAAAATCCTATCCATCATTCGGTTGAACGTCACTGGAGCATTGGTAAGGCCAAAAGGCCTCACCAAAAATTCATACAAATTGAAGCTTGTCCGAAAGGCCGTCTTGTAGACATCTCTTGGCGCGATTCGAATCTAATGATATCCGCTTTTCAAATCAATCCTGCTGAAACAAGAGGATCCCTGAAGCCGGTCAAGAATATCATCGATCCTTGGAACAGGAAGTCTGTTCTTGATGGTGATTTTATTGAGAGCTCTGTAGTCAATGCACATTCTCCAAGATCCATCTTTCTTTAAAACCAACAACGTCAGAGAGTAGTAGGGTGAAGTATTCGACTGGATAAGACCCTTTTCTAGAAGGTCTTTCACTTGGTTCATAATCTCTTCATTCTCGGCTTGGCTAACACAGTACGGTGGCCGGCTCGGTGATGTGCTTTTAGGCATCAGATCAATGGTATGATCCTCAGGTCGAGATGGGGGCAACTCGCTTGGCAGGCCCTCAGAGAAGCAATCGGCATCAGTGTGGACAAAATCTTGGCATTCTCTATCAAGTTCAGACATGTTCGTTTTGTGTTCATCACTTAAGTCTTTCAAGTAGATTGAGTGAACAAAGAGACTGGATTTCATTAATTTGGAAAATGCCGAAGCCGATACAATAGGGACAGACTCGCCCTTCAGTTTTACATGAAGTACAATTTTCGGCCCTTTTCGTTCGTCAAAGTTGCTTTCTTTGCCCGATAATCAACCACGGCGTTGTTCTTATGGTACCAAGGGACTCCCAGGAGGACGTCACAACCTTCCAAGGGCATTATGTAAAAGTCCTCGTGCCCCAGATACCCTCGACAATGCAACTGATGTTTGCCAAAGACAGGTGTAATGGCTATGTCCCATGTGGGTGCCGCTAGAACTGCCTCTGCTGGTCGTCCCATCCTATCATGTGTAATCTCGAGTAATCTCGAGCTACGCCGCGAATTCGGGTGAAATAGAGTTGGCCTTGGCTCCTCCATCAAAGAAAAGGAGGGCTTCTTGATCTTTCACTTCGCCCCAAGCTTGACAAAGTTCTGTACTTTCATCAATCTAGCTTGGGTTAGAACTCATGCAATTTGGAACTAGTCCTGCTTTCATCTTGCCTTTTCTGCCACGTTCCTCTACTGCTCTCGAACTCTCTGGCCTGTCTTCATTTTGTTCTTGCTGTGCCGTTTTGGGGCACTTTGCGGAGATGTGCCCATGTTCTCCGCAACCAAAACACTTCCCTTCTTTCTTGTAATTGGCCCTTTGTCGAAGAGTGATCCGAGGTCGTGTATCCTTATCTTTCTTTTCTCAGGAACTCTTTCTCTTTCTACTTTCATGTAGAGGTCTGTTGGGTTCTCTGAGTGAAGAACTCATCAGTGGGTAAGTCAAATTTCCCGAATGTATTGCAAAACCCCGTTTCGCATGACCCATCAATTCTTGAATAGAATTCGACTTTTGTTCCAGGTAGTAGTCTCGGATCTCTGTAGGGAGTTCACAACAAAATTGCTCAATCTGGTCCTTAAAAGAGATCTTCTTAAATGAAGAGTTTGGTAGAAAAGAGTTGCAAAATATCTCGCAATAAGCGTCCAAAGAATCTCCCTTGGTCATCCGAAGATGATTCCAAGCGGTTTGTATATCTTGTTCGTACTTCCGAGTCACCCAAGAAGAAATAAAGAGCCTTTTGCATTTCAACCATTTAAGTGGAGCTTCCTTTCTCAGAAGAAGAGTGGACCACCATGTTCGAGCATTTGCTTTGAAGAAAGACGTAGCCCTTCTAATCTTGGAGTGATCTGAGTTGTGCCCTCCAGAGAAGGCTATGTCAAACTGCTGAATGAAGGCCAAAGCCCCTGGAGCATCTCGGAACCCAGAAAAGGATTCAAATTTAATCGACTGTCCACATTTGAATTCTTTTACTTTCTTGCTTTTGTCATCAAGGAAGTCATATCGGTTGGCTATGTAAAAATGCTTCTTCTTTGCATAAAACATATGGTCATCGGAGTCCGAACTGTCAAAGATGACTCCTGAGTAGAACTGTCGGAAACTGGGCGAAATTGGGTTTCTTTGCCTTTTTCTTACCCTTTCCGAGGCTTTGCTTTTTGCTTCTCTTTTTGCCTTTTCTGTCCTCCTCGCTCGAGTCAGAAGAGCTAGAAGAACTGTCAGAAGAAGAAGAAGAACTCGGTAGTCCTTCAAATCGTACACGCTTCTTCTACTTTCTTGCAGATGCAAAAGAAGATTGACAACCCAAATAACCAGGGTAGTCAATCCCCTTCTTGTACTTTTTCAGTTGCTTTTTGGATTGACTTTTCGCGTCCAAAAGTAGACTGATATGTGTTTGAACCACCTCCTGTAATTCTTGCTCTGTAAACATCGTCGGAGAAGGAGGTTTCTTGATTGCCAGTTTGATGGGTGGTTTTGTGGCTTTCTCCCAGTGGGTGTGCACTTCTACGATGGATTGCTGAGACAAAATTTTTGCAAACTGAGGATCCTTCGCGAATTTTATCATCTCCTTTGTGCACTCCTCAACCTGTTGTCGACGTTCCATCTCTTGAATTTCGTACTAAGTAGGCCGAGGTGGCCCGTACTCTTCCTCTATCAAATCGTCAAAATCTTCTTCGTGATCTCCTCCTGCATTAGCAGATGC
Source organism: Adiantum capillus-veneris (assembly GCF_014529385.1). Classification (NCBI taxonomy): domain Eukaryota; kingdom Viridiplantae; phylum Streptophyta; class Polypodiopsida; order Polypodiales; family Pteridaceae; genus Adiantum; species Adiantum capillus-veneris. The sequence goes on along the minus strand of NC_140936.1, from coordinate 157,057,956 downwards.
AGAAGAAGTTGACTGATTCTTGTTGGAATCTATAAGTGTCGCGAGAAAAGGATCAGATTTCCCGGTAGAGGAGAAATCGGCCAAGCTTTGATACCACTATGACGAAGTTGGACACCCCAAGTCTAGATTCTAACGCAACACAATAGAGATTCACTTTAAAACAGTTCACAAAAGTCGACATGGCCCGACGTAGTTCCATGCCAAGAGATATTGGCCCCAAAGAATGGCGCTCCTTTCGGTATTTCTTTTTATATTATTTTGTGTGCAAAGTACAAGGGTCTGTGGGAACTCACACTCAGACTCTGCGTCCAGATGCTCTGAGTAATGAGGCCCAAAAGACCTATTTATGTTACAAGGGTTGCCCAAAAGCAGAGCCCCAAAATCTCAAACTCAAAAGCATATGCCCAAAAGATGCCAAATGTTAGCCAACGTAATTTACAGACGTCCGTACAATGCCATGTCAGGATGACCAACGCAAAAGACGGAGATCCGTATGGCGTGCCACATGTCAGCCTATCAACGTGATTTTCGGTGCGTTTTCCGTTGGGTTGCAGCCACGTCAGCCTGTGGGTGCATTTCTCTGCGTGTCCGAGGGCCTGCCACGTCACCAGTTTGTGACAAAGGTGCTCCACCTATGCGACTAGGCTTGCTTGCTCTGTCGGCAAGAGAGCAAGTCGGATGGTGGGCTCTGCAGGGTCGGGCGAGGGGGCTTGTGAAGAGTCCCTCTGGGGCAAAGCATGAGCCTCCATCTGTATCTATTGCTGTGAGAGGGACGAAAAACCAGAACTAGACGGCTTCCAGGAGCTTCGACTGCAAAGGACAGGCCCTCAAGGTTGAGGCGCAAGGAAAAAACCTGACGGCCTAGAGGGGGTGGGGGGATGGGCGAGGGAGAAGCGAGTTGGGGGAGCTGAGGGAGCGAGCAAGGGGGTTGACGAGTGAAAGAAGAGGAGCGAGCGGGAGGGACTGGCACGTGAGGGCGGCAGAGCAATTGGGGGAGGCGGGTCGCACGCAAGGAAGCGACAGCGCGAGGGCCGGGGGGGGGGGGGGGGGGGTGGGGGGGGGGGGGGGGGGGGGGGGGGGGGGTGGGGGGGGGGGGGGGGGGGGGGGGGGGGGGGTGGGGGGGGGGGGGGGGGGGGGGGGGGGGGGGGTGGGGGGGGGGGGGGGGGGGGGGGGGTGGGGGGGGGGGGGGTCCTGTGCAATAGCAAGCTCTCATTTCAGACTTGCTAGATGTCATCCTTAAACATTTTCAAAGTAGTAACAATTGGTATTGCAAAATCATTATTCACAGAAATCTGATTACGAAGCGAAACAGATACATAAGGCATGTCCTGTTTAACAAAAACAAGAGAGTGATGTACATAGTCTATATACAATCTGTCTATCATAAAACCACGGAATTCTTGAAATAACATCTGCTCTGTCTAGGCCCATGATGTGGAAATCTAGGTTCTCTCTGTAATCAGCTAGCTCGATCGTCAAGTCAGGAACCATTTGATTCCATACATCCGTACCCTCGCCACGAGCCATCTTCACGTGATACTCATGGTCAGTGTCCCGCGTCTATAGGTGCAGTTTCTGTACCAATTTTGGATCCACAAAATTGTGTGAGCCTCCATTTTTAAGGAGTATGGTCACGTCGTGAGCATCAATCTTTCCAGGGAAACGGAGAAGATCCTGCTTATCAAACACTTTGGTGCTAGAAGTGTAATTAGTGCATGAACTATGTGCTAAGTGATGGATTTCAACTTGAATAACATCAGAGTTACCTGAGATCCCGCGAATCTGAACCGTAAGGCGTTCTTGCTATTTCTTGGACTTCTTCTTGGGGCAGTCCTCAAGTTGGTGGCTAAATCACAAAATGGGAGGAGGAAAAAGCCACATAGGTGGTCGGTAATGTTGTCACAAACTGCTGACGTGTCAAAGCCTAAAGAATGGAGCCAACTTACAGATGCCGGCTGAGGGGCCTAAACCCTAAGAAGAACAAGTAATAGAAGAAGTCCTACCCCCCCCGTTCGATGGGGCCCCAAGCGACATAAAGGAAATAAAGTAGACCCCCCCCCCCCCCCCCCCCCCCCCCCCCCCCCCCCCCCCCCCCCCCCCCCCCCCCCCCCCCCCCCCCCCCCCCCCCCCACACACACACACACACAAGATTGCGTAGCTGCTAGATGACGTGGCAGATTTTCGAAAATCGCGCTGGCATGATGACATGGTAGGTTGTACGGACTTTCGCGTTTTGCGCTAGTCGATGATGTGGCAGGCTGTACCGGTTTCCGTAAATTACGTTGGCAGCTTTTGGCTTTGCTTTCTGGACAAGAAGGCTTTTCACTGTAACTGCTTTTCAAGCCAAGGGCCTTTAAAATATGTGCTAAGGGCTCATTCTCTTGCATGCTTCCTGGCGAAGGTGTAGATTCTCGAGTACCAGCTTGTACTGTGTTGATGCAATATAAAGAAATACCGAAAGGGGCGCCAAGGTTTGGGGCCAATACTCTCTGGGGTGGAATTCCGCCACTCCGTGTCGCGTGTTGTCTCTTTCTATCTCTCTTTCTCTCAGTTCAGTTGTTAATGAAGTGCTAAAAGTCTGTTCAGTATGTTCCTTTCTATTGGCACGTGGTGCCCGTCTTGTGACAGTGGTAGCAGAGCATCATGCGTGTGCTTTTCTAAAAGCATACTGGTCCTACAAAAGAGCGACAGAGCTATTGGAATTTTATTTGAGGGATCTTCTCCCTCCAACCCGGGCTTATTAGCCACTCCCACCCTTACATCATCGCGCGTCAGGCACGCTCACGTCTTCATCATTGTGTCTTACAAGGCATAAGCCATAAAGAACCCAAGATTTAGAATTCATGGATTCAGTAGAATATTTGCAGTTTCTGCTCAACGAACTTCACGACATTCTTTCGCGGCATCCTCAGCAGAATCTTCCGATGCTGCAAAGTTTTCAACAATTTTTGAGCTACATGTTACCCCCTCTGATGCCCCAGGTCGTACCTCTTTCTCCGGCACCAGAAAGTACGAGAGCTTCCAACCGGCAACCTTCTCAGCTGTCTGTTTTGATCGGGGGAGTTTTTAGGAATATGGTGCAACCATCTCACCCTGATCCAGTGCAACCGCCTTTGCCACTGCCACTGCCACCGCCACCGCCATTGCCCCCACCTCCACCATGACCACCGCCACCAGGCTACGATGGTTGGAGCCCACTTGGATACCCTTATTATCCATACCCGGGATATGCGCCTAACCAACCCAAAGATTTTAAAGATAGCGGCACGACAATCAAATTTTTCACTTTTTCCGGGGTGAAAGATCGCAAGAAAGCATTGCAGTTCCTATAGCAATTCGACAACATCTATGCTTTAGGGAATTATACAGAAGAATCCAAGATTTCTCGAGCAGCAGGATTTCTTAAAGATAATGCTATGCAATGGTGGAGTTCAATCGCGACACAACCGCATGCTCCAAGGACTTGGCAAGCTTTCAAGACAGTTTTTGCACGTAGTTACATGACTTCAATGTTTGAAGTCCGGATTTTGGCAGAGTGCGGCAACTTGAAAATGCTTGCCACCGAAACCATCGACGACTATAACCAAAGGTTTCTCGACGTGTACCTTCCGGTGTCCTTCTTTAAGTTCATTCCCTTGGAGGACCAGTGCGAGCGCTACACCATTGGACTACCATCACCATTGCAGGAATATTGTCTCTCCAAGCAAGTCTCTACCATGCAAGAGCTTATGGACCATGCCACGGTCGGCTACAAGCTCATGAAAGGAAAGTTGGATTTTACCACAGAAGAACCTCCGGCCACTAACCAGAACTCCCGAAAACAACGAGAACAAATTCTCGGGAATCCCGTTAAACCAACCTTAACGGCGTCGTCTGACACAACGTCAAGGAGACGCCTTGTTACAAGAAGGCCGATGCTTCGAATGTTTCCAAACAGGGCATACGTTCAATACATGTCTTGAGGGAGCCTCGACATCCTCAGTGCAACCTTCTGCTCCCACGTCAGACAAATCCTCGCGGCCTCCTCCGGCTAAGAAGGCTAGACCTTCTATTGAACTATTACCCAATATTTATGGTATACACCTCGAGAGATTTAATATTATGCAAAGCTTATGGAAAAGTCAACGGCTTGAAAGCCCTTATTTTCTTTGACCCCGGAGCTATGGAGAACTTAATCCATCCAGAATTCTTGAAGCAGATGCACTTTGATTATGGTGCAGAGGGTGGAGAAATTGAAGCTGAGCTAGCCATAGGGCAAACTCAGAAAGTGATACCGCTCATTGGTGCACTTCCAGTGACTATACAAGATTATCATGGAAAAGCCGATTTCCACATTATGAAGGTGGGCAATTGCGACGTTCTCTTGGGCATACCCTGGCACGACAAGAATGATGCAACTCTCCAAGTCCGGAACTAAACCATCACCGTGATGCAGAAGGGCAAGCCCGTTGTCCTCAAAGTTCGGTTGTCCGAACAAAACCCTGAATGACCTCTCTAGTTGTTTTCTAGTTAGATACTTTTGAACATTGTTTGAGAAAGTATTGTTTGAACATTGTTTGAACATTGTTTGAAATGGATGCTATTTGTTTTAAACCTGTCTTGGTGCCGATTTGAAATGTTTGACTCTGGTTTTAATACTGGTTTCATTGATTGGTGATTTTTACTCCGGGGTGGAGAAGTGACAAATACGATTTTGGTATTGTTTGAACCTCGGAACGACGTAGGCCGATGCTTGGGGAGTGTTTCGTTGTATGCTAGAAAACCTCAGAACGACGTAGACCAATGCCTGGGGAGCGTTTGGTTGTATGCTTAACCTCCAAGCGAGGCAGACTGCGGTCTGGGCAACGTTTGGTTGTACAGTCCTCTGAGCTCATGGCCCGGACCTTTTTAGGTTATTTGCGGGGGAGTGACGAGGTAGTCGTTGAGGAGCTTCATACCGTAGACCGTTTGTCTCGGGGGAGTGCTCAGCGGCGCTGTTTGTTGTGTCTTGTAACATGCATATGTAAGCATTTGTGTTGCATTGTGATGTGCCAATTACTGAATATTCCTTATTGGATGAGATTGCCTCGGTATGTAATTTTAGTGCATCAAGACACCCCTTGATCAAAAGAGCCGAAAGGAAAAGTTAACTCCTTGATCAAAACAGCTGAAAGGAGAAGCTAACTCCTTAACAAAAAGAGCAAACCGATTGTTCCTCGGAATGACCCTCGGAAATTTTTGAGCTAACTTGAGTTGTTTTGCAGATATGCTGTAATCGCAAACGATTACTCTCTTTCAAGAAGGGGAGATGTCACAAACTGCTGACGTGTCAAAGCCTAAAGAATGGAGCCAACTTACAGATGCCGGCCGAGGGGCCTAAACCCTAAGAAGAACAAGTAACAGAAGAAGATGTCCTACCGGGACCCCATCTGATGGGGCCCCAAGCGATATAAAGGAAATAAAGCAGGACCCCCCCCCCCCCCCCCCCCCCCCCCCACACACACACACACAAGATTGCATAGGTGCTGGATGACGTGGCAGATTTTCGAAAATCACTCTAGCATGATGATGTGGGGGGTTGTACGGATTTTCGTGTTTAGCACTGGCTGATGATGTGGCAGGCTGTACGGATTTCCGTAAATTATGCTGGCAGCTTTTGACTTTGCTTTTTGGACCAGAAGCTTTTGAGTTTTGAAGGCTTTTCACTGTAACTGCTTTTGAGGCCAAAGGCCTTTAAATTTGTGCTAACGACTTATTCTCTGGCATGCTTTCTGGCGAAGGTGCAGAGTCTCAAGTACCGGCTTGTACTATGTTGATGCAATATAAAGAAATACCGAAAGGGGCGCCAAGGTTTGGGGCCAATACTCTCTGGGGTGGAATTCCGCCACTCCGTGTCGCGTGTTGTCTCTCTCTCTCTCTCTCTCTCTCTCTCTCTCTCTCTCTCTCTCTCTCTCTCTCTCTCTCTCTCTCTCTCTCTCTCTCTCTCTCTCTCTCTCTCTCAGTTTAGTTGTTAATGAAGTGCTTAAAGTCTGTTCAGTCTGTTTTTTTCTATTGGCACGTGGTGCCCGTCTTGTGACAGCCGTCTTGTGACAGTGGTAGCAGAGCATCACGCGTGTGCTTTTCTGAAAGCATACCGGTCCGACAAGAGAGCAAGCAGAGCTATTGGAATGTTATTTGAGGGATCTTCGCCCTCCAACCCGGGCTTATTAGCCACTCCCACCCTTACTTCATCGCGCATTGGGCGCGCTCCCGTCTTCATCGCTGTGTCTTACGGGGCATAAGCCATAAAGAACCCAAGATAGCCGAAAGGAGAAGTTAACTCCTTGATCAAAATAGCCGAAAGGAGAAGCTAACTCCTTAACGAAAAGAGCAAACTGATTTTCCCTTGGAATGATCCTCGGAAATTTTTGAGCTAACTTGAGTTGTTTTGCAGATATGCTTTAATCGCGGACGATTACTCTTTTTCAAGAAGGGGAGATGTCACAAACTGCTGACGTGTCAAAGCCTAAAGAATGGAGCCAACTTACAGATGCCGGCCGAGGGGCCTAAACCCTAAGAAGAACAAGTAACAGAAGAAGAAGTCGCTTGTACATAGGGTTGTGATTTTGTGAGTGCTTTTAGTTATCAGTTTTGTGTGCAAGTTTCCAAAGTTCTGTAAATATGCTGTTGGTCAAACATAAATGTTCGACGAGGGGGCTAGGCAATGATGGTGCAACCAAAGTTGGACCAAACTAGGAAGTGATCTATGCCAGGCAAAGGCTGTAGGCAGGTACGATGCAGAAGGCTAGAGCAGATATGGAGTCCCTAGGCAGACTGGTGGCAGCAGAAATGTATATCTAAAGCGGTTCTTTAGGCCAAAAAAAGCTTGAAGATGGGCCCAGATGGGATAGCAGGTGAAGTTGCTCGAAGTGCTGAAGTCAGTGCTCTAGAATGTAGTGTTCAATGTGCTCTCTAAGCAGAGTCTCGAGTACCGGTTTGTACTGTGTTGATGCAATATAAAGAAATACCGAAAGGGGCGCCAAGGTTTGGGGCATTACTTTCGGGGGTGGAATTCCTCCACTCTCTCTCTCTCTCTCTCTCTCTCTCTCTCAGTTCAGTTGTTAATGAAGTGCTAAAAGTCTGTTCAATTTGTTCTTTTCTATTGGCACGTGGTGCCCGTCTTGTGACAAATGTCGTTTGTGTGCCAGAGTTGCAAGAAAGCCTCTTTGTGCTCGTGCATGCGGTCGGAGCTGCCTTGAAGTCTCTCATACCGACCCTTGAGAGTGTGAATCAGCTTTAACGAAAAATCACGAACAATCTCTGCTGGTGGAACAAGGCGAGCCTCTAAGATGCGAAAGCAACGGGCCCGCCAAATGAACCAGAGTGTCAGGCCACAGACGAGCTCTCAACACACCTCCCTCTCACTGCACCACTCCTCGGGGTGGCAGGCTGAAGTGTTGGGCGACTTATCACAAGACGGGCACCACATGCCAATGGAATAGAACAGACTTTTAGCACTCAATAACAGCTGAACTCACAGAGAGAGAGAGCACACACGACACGGAGTGACGGAATTCCACCCTAGAGAGTATTGGCCCAAACCTTGGTGCCTCTTTCGATATTTCTTTATATTACTTGAACTCAATACAACGCCGGTACTCGCACTCTGCACCTTCACCCAGAAGAGTGCCAAAGAATGAGCCCTTTGTACATATTTAAAGGCCCTTGGCCTTGAAAAGAAGTTTCCATGAAAAGCTTGAAAACTCAAAAGCAACTGGCTCAAAAGCTTACATATTTAAAGGCCCTTGGCCTTGAAAAGCAGTTTACATGAAAAGCTTGAAAACTCAAAAGCAATGGGCTCAAAATCTGGTGTTGAAAATTGCACAGCGTAAATCAATAAGGTCCGTACAGGCTACCATGTTAGCAATCAACGCAAAAAGCGGAAATCGGTACAGGCTGCCACGTCAGGAGTCGGCACATATTGCGGGTTTTTCGTACAATTGCCACGTCATGAGCTTCTGCGCAAGTCAGGATGTGAGTGTGTGTGGTGGTCCTGCTTTATTTTTAATGCCTTTATGTCCTTTGGGCCCCATCACATGAGGTCCCGAAAGTTTGGTGGAACTTGTTAATTCTTCTCTTGCTTCTTTATAGGGTTTAGGACCCTCTGCCGAGATGTGCAAGTTGGCTACGTTCTTCAGTGGCCTGACACGTGAGCAATTTTTGACTTCCCCCCTTTTTGAAAGAAAGTAATCGTCCGCAATTACAACATATCTGCAAAACAACTCAAGTTAGCTAAAAAATTTCCAAGGGTCATTCTAAGGGACATTCCAAGGGACAATCAGTTTGCTCTTTTTTTTCTGTTAAGGAGTTGTCCTTTCCTTTTGTCCGGATCAGAACTCTTGATATTCAGACGTAGTAAAATTAGTTATAACACTCAGACCGCACTGATCTTCCACGGGTGTCTTGATGCACTAAAATTACATACCCAGGCAATCTCATCCAATTAGGAATATTCAATGGTTGGCACATCACAATGCAACCCAAATGCTCACATATGCATGTTACAAGACATAGAATCATAAAGTCGTGGATGAACACTCCTCCCGCATAACCTAACAAGGTCCGGGCCGGGAGATATTCAACGACTCCCTCATCACTCCTCCCGCATAACCTAAAAAGATCCGGGCCGGGAGATATAAAGGCCTTTTACAACAAAACACCCCCCAGACCGCAACCTGCATCGTTTGGAGGTCCTGAGAGTAACCACTGTTCACACTTAATACTTCTCCCCCATAACCATCCAGGTCCGGGCCCGGAGTAACAACATTAATATTTTTCAAGCATTCAATACTCTCCCCCGCAAATAACCACAAGGGTCCGGGCCATGAGTATGTGCAAGCATTCTCAAACATCATTTCTCACTACTCCACCCGGGAGTAAAAATTGCCAATCATTGAAACCGGTACTAAAACTAGAGTCAAACAGTTGAAATCGGCACCAAGACAGGTGAAACTGTCCCGTAGGGCGGTAGACGTAGCTTTCACCCGAAACTTTACTTTAGACTTTAGGACACAGAGAAACTTTGCAAATAAAAACCTGTAACGGGAAGTGATATTTCAAACACACACGGCTTGGAAGCTAGAGTGCTACCAAGCAGACGCCGACACCTGTTGGCCCCAAAGCTTGGCGCCCCTTTCAGTATTTCTTTACTGTATTCAAAGAGGGAATAAAATCTGTGATTTCCTACAAGCTGCCCCACATAATCCAGGCTAAAAATGACCTATTCTGGCCCGATTTCAGCAGCATAACCTTACTAGGACGCTTCACTGACAGTATCCCCACGCAAAAAGTGACTTTCCCGATGCATACGGACACTTTGCAAAACCTGGTGAGAATTTGCAGCACATTGAATTCTCTGTTTTCTGCCCTGAAAATGCGCGAGATCACTCGCACAATGGTTCCCTCGCGTCCCCGGACTTCTTAGGGGTATTAGGGACCGTTTAGGACCGAAACCCTAAATCTGCAAAAATACACAGCACTATTTCCCTGTTTTGGGATCCGTAGCATCTGTAGTAAGTCCTCAAGCTCCCACACCTGTAGGGCTATGTAAGGTGCAGCGGAAGTGAATGTTTAACTTTGCTCAAGATGAGTACTCCGAACTATGCTCAAGGGTTCCTTTTACTTACGGAAGGGAGAGCCTTCCGTTCCTTTAGTGAGAGAGTGCAATGATCACAAAGAAAGTGTATAAACACTGTGAATGAAGGTCTGAGATTGAGAGATAGAGAAGAGAATATGACACAAGAATGTTGTCAAACCCTCCTCAAGGGCCCATCTCTCGATGGCGAGAGAAGTCTATGCTATTGATTGCACAAATCTCGTACAATGGTCTAAATGCAATGGACTTGCCGACGATGATGAGGTCGGCGACGAGACGGGCTGAAATTTGCAAATCTTGTATCTGCTGAATTCTGACTCTATGTCGATGACGAGGGCGATGACGACGACGACGCGACGACGATGCGTTGAAAATGCAGATGCTGAAATTTGTGAATAGCGAGCTGAATCTGCAAACCCTGGCTGATCTGACCGTACGGCGAGGATCTGTTGCGGGAAGGTGAGATCTGTGAGGTTTGGGGGCTACGATGCGGAGTCTTACTGCTGAAAACTGAAAATGCTGATGCAAAATGGATGTTCTATCGCCGGGAATATGCAAAACGCTAGGTGATCTGCAAGTTGCAAAAATGCTAGGCTGATCTATTGTCTACTGCAAAAACGCTAGGGAGTCTGCTGCAATCTGCTAATGCGAGGCTGATCTGCAATCTTCAAAACGCTGGGGCTGATCTGCAAATGCTGAAAATGCTAGGCTTCTTGATGGTTGAAAAAAAGCTAAGTTGTTCCGTCGGGTCTTGTTGAGAAGGTGCACTGTCAGACACTGGGTTTGTGCTGCCTCTTTTGCTAGAAAGTGCTAGCGCTGGCTTTCTTATATAGTCACTTGTAAAATTGCCCTACCCAATTTCCCAACAAAGTCACTTAATAATAATAAGTGAAGAATGGCTAATACAGGGAAAATGGGTTCTATGCACCGTAAAATGCTTCTGATGGATACTGAGTGTAATATGATAATCATGTTGTGTGCAACTAGAGGAAATGCAACTAGTCTAAGTGTCTGGACATGCACGGCCTGCGAACAGACTCACAAAGGTGCCAGAACACTTCCTAAGCTGAACTGAACCCTTGTCCTGAAGTAGCTTGTCCACATGCACATAGGGTTAGATGTGCACGTGACATCCTCTCCTTTTTAAAGTGAGGTACTAGTACTGAACTCTAATCTGCTACCGCAAGGACCATGTCGCGATGTCGTAAGGCTGAAATCTGCAAAACGCTAGGGCTTTAGACTGATTCAAAAACACGAGGGCAGATTTGGTTGTGTCGTTGAAAACACTATAGCAGATCTTATAATGTGCAAAAATGCTAGGGCTGATTAGGTCTTCTTCTTTGTCTTGGCTGAAAATGCTATGCTCCCTTGTCGTTCTTACTGAGAAGGTGCACTTCCAGAAATTGGTTCCCTGCTGCCTCTTCTGCCTTCGGCCGCCAAGCGCGCTTGCTCGCGCTCATGCTCCAAGGCTAACCGTCGTTCTTCGCGCTCGCAATCCAATTCTTCCTTTCTTTCTTCGGCCGCCAAGCGCTCACGGTCCAAGGCTGCCGTTCATATTCTTCGCACTCGCGATCCAAGGCGGCACGTTGCGCTTCTTGTTGTATCATCATGTCCATTATCGTCTTGACCAAAGCCTCCATAGGATTTGGTGCAATCCTTGGCATAGATGGGAAAGGGCGAGGGTCGGAAAAACCTCCTGGTGGGGAAAATTCTTCTTCGCCACCTCCATGCGAAGTATCCATTCCACTTTGGGTGATGACCATACATCGAAGTCTTGGGTTCTTAAGTTCACGAGGAACTTGGGTTCTTGGGTTCTTGAGGGTCTTGAGTTCTTGAGGTTCTTCTGTAGCTTGCAATCTATTTTAGAGAAGGATCTTCTCTTACCCGAGCTCTTCTCTTTCCCGCGGGCACCCTTGGCGGTGTTGCGCTCACACCAAGGTTGCTTTTTCCCACCTCGCCTCAATTGGCTGGCCGCTAAGTGCACGGTCCTATCTCAATGAGTGAAAAGAGAAACAAGGGGAGGTTGGACAAGCGCTCTTTTCTTGGGTTTCCTGTCACTCTTCAAAAACACGATCAGGAATCGACATGCCCAAGTGGTCTTCGGTTAAGTGCGACCGCAACAAGCAAAAAAAATTCTTGCGGTTCTTTCTTTGAGTGATATAGAACACTGCCAAAGCTCTGATACCAATGTAAGGTGCAGTGGAAGTGAATGTTGAACTTTGCTCAAGATGAGTGCTCCAAACTGTGCTCAAGGGTTCCTTTTACTTACGTAAGGGAGAGCCTTCCGCTCCTTTAGTGAGAGAGTGCAAATGATCACAAACAAAGTGGATAAACACCGTGAACGAAGGTGCTGAAACTTAGAGATAGAGAAGAGAATACGACACCAGAATGTTGTCAAACCCTCCTCCAAGGGCCCCTCTCTCGATGGCGAGAGAAGTCTATGCTATTGATTGCACAAATCTCGTACAAAATCTTGTATCTGTTGAATTCTGACTCTATGTCAGTGATGACGGCAATGACGACGATGCGACCATGATGCGCTAAAAACGCAGATGCTGAAATCTGCGAATAGTGGGCTGATCTGACCGTGCGGCAAGGATCTGTTGCGGGAAGGTGAGATCTGCGAGGTTTGGGGGCTGCGGTGCGGAGTCTGAATGCTGAAAACTGAAAACGCTGATGCAAATGGATGTCCTAGCATCGGGAATCTGCAAAACGCTGGGTATCTGCAAGTTGCAAAAACGCTAGGCTGATCGGACCGTGCGGCGAGGATCTGTTGCGGGAAGGTGAGATTTGCGAGGTTTGGGGGCTACGGTGCGGAGTCTGACTGCTGAAAACTGAAAACGCTGATGCAAATGGATGTCCTAGCGCCGGGAATCTGCAAAACGCTAGGTGATCTGTAAGTTGCAAAAACGCTAGGCTGATCTGTTGTGTGCTGCAAAAACGCTAGGGAGTCTGCTGCAATCTGCTAACGCGAGGCTGATCTGCAATCTGCAAAACGCTGGGGCAACGCTAGGCTTCTTGATGGCTGAAAAAACGCTAAGTTGTTCCGTCGGGTCTTGCTGAGAAGGTGCACTGTCAGACACTGGGTCTTTGTTGCCTCTTTTGCCAGGAAGTGCTAAGCGTTGGCTTTCTTATATAGTCACTTGAAAATTGCCCTACCCAGTTTCCCAAGAAAGTCAATAATAAGTAAAAAATGGCTAATATAGGGAAAATGGGTTTTATACACTGTAAAATGCTCCTGATGGGTACTGAGTGTAATCTGATGATCATGCTATGTGCAACCAGAGGAAATGCAACTATTCTAAGTGTCTGGACATGCACGGCCTGTGAACAGACTCACAAAGTTGCCAGAACACTTCCTAAGCTGAACTGAACCCTTGTCATGAAGTAGCTTGTCCACATGCACATAGGGTTAGATGTGCACGTGATAGGCTACTTGCTCTTTGAATCGAACGAGATTTCTCGCGTGAAATCTCTTCGAATTCAGCTGTACTTGCAGGGGATTAGCAACAGGCTTATCTAGTACCAGTGCAAGAGGCTCTTGCCTCGGCAATCGCTCATGAACCCACACAACTGTACATAGGTGAAATGAAGAGCCCTCTTGTGGGGCATCACTTTACTACACGGAGGGGAGAGAGAGAGAAGTAAATGTTGTGCAAGGCTTCAGTTCTTGCACTTCACTCTACATAGAGGGTAGGCAAGCACACAGTAGATTTGGTACCTGCAACAATCCACCATGCGACTGAAAATACAACCCCATGTTTAATTTCAACGCCTCTCTCTCTCTCTCTCTCTCTCTCTCTCTCTCTCTCTCTCTCTCTCTCTACCCGCACTACTGGCATTCTCATAGACCGAGCATTGGAGCTAGGGAGATCTAGACGACCCCAATGGAGAAGAGGAGCTACACAGTTTTGAAGGAGGCTACAGCAAAGGATTCGAGCCATACTCTTTCGTCGTCCAGAGTGCAGATGAAGATGGATCTCAACTCCCCTCCCATATTGTCTTCACATTGTACTGCTTAGTTTAGGATCCCACAGTATTTATATTTTGTTATCCTAGTTTAATTTATTTTGTTAATCTAACTTTGTATCAGATACACCGCATTGTAACTTTCTGGTCTCATAGGTCACTTTGGCCTTTTGAAGACGTTAATATAACATTTCATTTCATTTCTCAAGCTGAGAAGTGCCCAAAAATGTGCCAAATGGCACTCATGCATGGTTTTCCCGTTTTAAATAGTAGTTTCCTAAATTTTAGGAGATGCTTCCATGAAACTTCCATTGGTCATCTGACCATCTATCACCAATGGGACCACATCCAAAAGTGCAATGTAGCCCAGTTATCGGGTGATCTTCTCTTCAAACTTAGAGTAGAGCCTAGACATACTTTTATTGGTCGGATTTCAGTGCCCGTGAGCCCGACCAACTCGTGGCGACAAGGCCTTCCTGTCTGCGGGTGAAACTGACGGCCGTCGGCCGTTTCCCACTAGCCATACAGTGTCCGGTCATTTGCAACTTCAAAAAGAGGGTGCCAAAAATTAAAGAAAAATCAAGGGAAAGAAACCAACAACTAGCAGTTGCCACGTCCTCGTCACATTAGGTTCATGGCCGAAGCCGAAACAAGTAGGATGGACTCGCCCTTTAATTCTATATCAAGAACTATATCTCTACCCTTTTCATTCTCAATGGCGCTTTCTTCGCCCTGTAATCAACCACAGCGCCACTCTTATAGAACCAGGGGATTCCCAAAAGGACGTCACACCCTTCCAAAGGTATGATGTAAAGCTCATGCCCTATATCCCCTGACAATGCAATCGAAGATTGCCTATGACAGGTGTAATGGCAACATCTTGTCCCGGTGCCGCTAGAAGTGCCGTGGCAAGTGGTCTCATTTCCTCTGACATAATCCTAAGTCAAGCCGCCAATTTCATCGAGATAAAGTCGGCCTTGGCTCGACCATCAATGAAGATAAGGACTTCTTGATCTCGTTCTTTGCCCCTAGCTATGGAGAGCGCCGCACTTTCATCCATTTGTTCTGGGTTGGTCCCCACAAAGTTTGGTACCAGTCATGCCTTTTGTCTTTTATTTCTTCGCTTGCTCCTGTACCACTTTGGAACTGTCTGGCTTTTCCTCAGCCTGATCATTGGACGTTTTGGTTGGGCACTTGGCAAGCACATGTCCTTGTTCCCCGCGTTTGCAACATTTTTCCCTCTTTGTAGTACTCGCAACACTGGTCTGCTGACAATCCAGGGCGCAGATGGTTTCTTTTTCTGTTGCTTTCCCTTCTTCTTGTTACCATTGGTCTGTTCCCGTCCAGTTTGGATGCCACAAGTCTGTTTGTAGGGTAGGTAAGAGTGCCTGCATGCATAGCAAAACCTTCTTGGCATGTTGGATGAGCCGTTGCATAGACTTAAACTTCTTCTGTAAACAATAACTCAGTATCTCTTTGGGGAGTCCACAACAGAACCACTCAACTTATTGCTGGTTATTTTCTTGAAGGAAGAAATAGGTAGAAAAGTATCTTAAAATCTCTGATAGTAAACATCCAGTGTGTATTCCTTGGTCATCCGTAGATGATTCCAAGCGGTACATCTTGTTCGTATTCCTCAGTGAGCCACGAAGAGGTGAAAACTCGCTTAAACTGCAATCACTTTGTTGGTGCTTCCCTATGTAACAATAGGGTAGACCACCATATCTAGGCATTCTCTTTGAGGTATGTACTGCCCCCAGAGACTGGTCCCCCCTTCTTGGTATTTCTTTATTATTATGCTTCAACAAGTAAAATGTCCGAGGGTCCTCTCTCTCTGCAGTGCTCCCAAGCTAATCTGCTATAGGGGGAGGCCCTGGCACACTCATAAAGGCTCTAGGCCTGACTCAAAGGAGTTACAATGAAAAGCTCTAGTCCCAAAATCTTTTGGCGTCCAAAAACTGGCACCCCAGGGGCTGTCCATACGCAGCTGCCACGTCAACATGCTTCCACAATTCCTTCCAAAAATCGCGGCCGTCCAAACAGTCTGCCATGTCAGCAGGCGCTACACAAAATTTTGGTCCTGGCTTTAATTTTCAAGTGTTTAGGCCCCTCGGACGGGATACCATAAGCTGGTTAAACTTCCTGTGCCTCTTTTGCTAGAGTTTAGGCCATGCCACGTTATCACTTTGTGACAGAAGCTTGGCAACCAGAGACTTTGTTCTTTTCATGAGTTCTACAAAAGTCTCATCGGGTTGGAGCACCAAGTTCCCTAACTCATTTTTAAGACCTTTTGCAAATCACCTGGTCTAAAAGCTTCATAGAACTGTTGCCTTAGTGTCACTCAATTTGTAATGTGTTTCTCAGCAAAGTGACTGTACTATTTGGCCGCTAAGCCGTCCAAGGTTGACCGAAAGAGCACTAGGTAGGCATCTTCTTTGTTGAGTCCACGACCTTTGCTGAGAGATACAAACCTCCTCGCGTGGTTGTTTGCATCCTCTGTGGAGAGTCGGTTGGAACTCGGAAACTTTATGTTCACCTTGGCCAGAATGCTTGTCAGCTCTTCCATTGCGGCTTGCTCAGGTGCCGGTTGCAACACGGGTGGAGGAAAGTGTGCTTGGAGAGGTGATGAGGGTGGTGAGGAGCTGGTTGAGGTAGATGTCAGAGAGGGTAGTGGAATAGGGGGTTTTTACTAGGTAGGAAGTGCTAACCCTTTCTGTGGTAGTACTTCTGAGGACTCTATAGGGGGCTTGGTCAGTCTTTAGACTACCTTTTATGGGTCATGTATTAGTAACAAATCCACCCAACCTATGGGCAAGAAGCCCCTGGAACTTGCTGAATAGTCTAGACTCACTGGACGAGTAGACCAGGCTAGACTAGACCAGATGAGACTTGTCTAGGCCAGGCTGGACGAGTGCGAGAGTAGACTAGACCGGACTTAAACGAGGGCGAGAGTGGACTAGACTAGGCTAGACTAAGTTGGACGAATGCGAAAGTGGAGTAGACCAGGCTAGACCAAACCAGTCTAGACCAGCAGAGTAGACAAGGCCGAGCGACTTGTTTAGCTAGACCTAGACGAGGAGAGGGTGGACTAGATATGGCTAGACCAAAGTGGTCTAGACCATCGGACTAGACCAGGGTGAGAGACTAGATCAGCTAGACAAAACTAGATGAAGGCGGGGATGGACTAGACCAAACGAGTCTAGACCAGCAGACTAGACTAGGCGTGAGACTAAACCAGCTAGCTCCTCGACCATGTGTGCTTAATAGCGGAGTGAGACTTCGGTTGATGTCCCATCGGGCATGCCAAAAATGAAAGCACTTGTAGCAGAAGATCCATGTCGTGCTCTCTCCTTTGGGTGCTCCTAAGTGCAATATGCAAGAAATCTTACTCCAACTATAGAACAAACATTCTAGAGCAATATAGAACAAAGCAAGACTACTCATATGACACAACAATAGACTCCAAACCCAATGGAAGCTCGACTAAACTCATAGAACCAATACAGACTCTGATTGGCAGCACATTCAGCTCCAAGCCGAGGACTCATGGGTACAATGGGGGTGTCGAGGCTCTAATTGTGCAAGGAGAGTGGAGGTGTCGAGTTCTAGACTGAAACACAATACTCTAGACTCAACGACTCATACAATGCATGTATATCCCTAAACGAATTGCGCATGTATGCAAACAAACATAACGGAAGTCAACGGCTAACACAAATATCTTTGACAGTTGAGCTATGCCTATCTCCGAACTGTGGTGGCGGTGAACTGGCCACTGTGTCCTCTAGACCTCCACTCCCTGTGTTTGCCACATGTCATTGCCCACGCGAGAGTCAACCCAATGTGAACCCAAGGTTAACTGTAACCGCTGTCCAAAGGCAACTATAACTGCTGTCCATGTCCTGTAACACTGTAGCCTGCTACAGATGTCATGCTTCATTTCAGTTTACGTACCATGCTTTTGTTTCAAGTTGTGGCTCATTTCACTCACCAGGACGATGAGTGGTCTTGTGGCGGGCCACGTGTAGTTGGGCTACTGTGTCACATTCATTGGACAAGCAATTAGGGCGTTGAGTTGGTCTTGGTTCACACTTGGGCGGTCACTTGGTTTGTGGACCTGGTTGTTGGTAGTCTACTCGACTAGACAAGGAGGAGTGGAAGCGGAGTGAACACTATGGCCAGCCTACTTCCACCACAGTCCAAATATCTACTCTCAGTGATATTTCTTGTGATTTAGCGGTACGAGTCTTTGGTCTATAGTCGAGTCAGTGTTCATAACACTCCCTGCACTACTTGAAAATCGACACCCCCAATTGTATCTTGTGAGATCTTGGTCTAGAGCTGTGTGCGCCGCCGGCAAGTCTGCAGTTGATGCAATGAGAGCACCTAGGCTCATACTGAGTTTGGTTTCTATCTTGTTGTGTCTACTTCTAGTCCATTTCTTTGCTGTATATCATTTCCTGGATGAGGCAGTATGGCGTAAGGTGGAAGGCCAATGATGCAATCAATTTCATGGTTGAATGTGGTTGTTGATGTGGATAACGACTGTTTGAAACCCCATGTTGGTGCAAGGAATGAAAATAGGAGGAATTAAAATTGTTCACTCTTCTCCATTTGGTGTAGCTGAGCCAGAATATGGACTGGGGACAATGTGTGCGCTGGAAAGGTCTGTCACTTGTCCATGAATTAGTGCCATTACAGAGGGGATGAGCTGAAAGAAGAGGGTGGCTGAAAGTACGTTGTTAGATGGTTGAGGACCAGGACACAGAATATATGCAAACATATGCTAGTTTTTGGCTAGTGCATGTGTTGTCTAGGTATGCCTACACTAGTATTGGGACTTGTGTAGCTCACTAATAAGCAGGATATTTGCAATAATTACTGGTCTATGGCAGGTGCATTTGGTTCGTCAAATGTGCACAGATAATCAGACGGTAGTTTAGCAGCCATTTTGAGGAGAGAATGGGACTAATTTGTTGCTCTCTTTTCTTTGAGAGTCGACAAGTGCAGAGAGAGAATTTTGCAAAAACATGGTTGCTTCATTTGTTGAAGAGATGAAGATTGATCAACCCCTACGGTGGCTCCTATCTACTATTTCTGCTCTCTTCCAGTGATGCTTGTACTTTTGAATATAGTGCTTCTGGAATTTTATGACTGATGTTTTGTTTCCATAACAAGGTTTCTATGGAAGGTTTTAAAATTGCCTACAGTTACAAATGTGCAAATTCTCCAAAATGACCACTAGTTCTATAAAACTCTTGCTGCAGATGTAACTGTGGAAAAAGCCCTTACTAAAAACACCTATATCATGGAAGTTCTTTCTGATTGGAACAAGGCCTCCATTCTTCCCTTGGAAAAGGATCTCCGGCTGATTGCAAAAGCGAAATTTCTTTTTGAAAAGCATGTATTATGCTTGCCAAGCACAAACATGGGCCTTTATGATGAACAATATGAAGAAGATGATAGGTTCAGTGTAGAGATGGACCCAAGTAAAACAGAGATGCTCTTTAAAAGAAGGCTTTATATAGAAGACTTGAGCAATTGCTCTTCTGAAGTCCAGAGTGCAGTTCAGAACTTTGATTATGTGCAGGCCAGTATTCTGTAAGGTGTTAAATTATATCATAGACATAAAACATAACATCAGGGTTTTCCATATAATTTTTTTAATGCAAGAAGATTAGGCCAGGGAATTCTGTGTGTTTCTACCAAGAATATAATGAAATAATGCTCAATGTTAGGACTAGACAACCAGAAATCACTCCTGCTGCATTGGGGGCTCTTAGTTTCTTCGTCTTAGTACATATGGCCAGGACCAGGTAGATATCTACCCTGCAACTATTTATACTGTAATTGTGTGATGCATTTTGTATAAGAAACATTTGGTTATGGCCAACAGAATGTTGCCCACTTACTATATCAGTCTCTACTAAAAAATTCCTGAAGGCTCTTTTCCAAGGTATAATGTAGTCTCATACATGGCATTCCCATCTAAGCTAGGCAGCTGAAAATTTGTGATGGGCTAAGCTCGACATCTATGCAAAAGATATATGAATTTTTGCCGAATATGCAAATGCTGCAGTCAATTTAAATCTTCAAAGAGCCTCTGAACTTCCTTCCTCCTATCTAATGGGAGGCCCTTGCATGAACAAGATCAGCACTTTGCCAGAGTGGTGTCACAACCAATCTAACTGTACATTGGAAAGGAGGAGAGATTGCTCAAGCAGCCAGAGCTACTCTACTTGGTCCCATTCTTCTGATCATTGTCAGATCTCTGCCTATTCTAGTAATTTGAGAGGGATCCAGAGATGGAGGAGAATTATACATAAAGATGTATGGTGTATTTGGTTATTTGTGGAAAATACCATCGGTTGTTTCTGGGAGGGTTGTGGGCCTTTATGATGGGTCATGCAGTTGAGGACCGGAAGTGTTAGGGTTGTTCTTCTTGGAACTCCAGCGTAGTTGCCACAAAACTCATTTTTTCTAAGCAAGAAACTTATGAAACGTTTAAAACGTTTTGAAACTTCTCTTGAACGTTTCAAACTTCTTTGTTGCATTTCATAAACTAGTGAAACCGTTTTGAAACTTTTGAAACTCGTTTCGTACGAATTGTTTTGAAACTTCGTGGCTACTATGAAATCCAGGGACACCGGTCAGCCATTTGTGAAAAAAGAGACCTCATCAACCTGGCCCATCTAGGTATAGCAAAATTACTGTCTTCTTCATGATCACCCACCCTCGTAGAAGTATGGTTGGTGAACACCAGCTTCACTGACATTAGCAGGGATACGTGATCAAGGAGTTTCCTCTTCTAGAGATGTCAAATGGGATAGAGCAGCAACCATTAGCCAAGGCCATTTACCAAGTGTTTCTGTCCATTTATTTCATTAACTTTGATTCCTTCGCCAAGTAGTATCATACATGTGACCAAAGCGAGTGACAATATTGATGAAATTTTTTCAATGTAGACGCTCAAGGATTGATGAGAATCACGGTTATGATCTGTTTTGTATTTAAGGAATGAATGTAAGAGAGTAGCATTGTATGCAATGGTCCCACATCCTTCTATACATTCAGACACAGAATTCACAAAAAGATGGGCAATCTGATTCGCAGATACCAACGAGGCTGTCTTCATAGGCCCATATTATGACACTTGAGGCATGATTCTTATTAAAGTAGCTATCAGTAACTTTCTAATGCTGAACAACTGATGAAGTACGTTCATCAGACAATTGTCTTTATTTTTGAACAAGATTTTCTTTTAGTTTTTCTTTCTCCAATGATTAGATTAGAGTGAATCTGTCAGTTCAAAGAGGAATTCGAGGCTGTACTGTTTCCGCCAGGCTCTAAGCAACTATTAGATGGATATCCACCTTAACTTCTAGGATTTCCTTTTTCAGGCTGTAAGGGATGTTGCTTATGGAATATATCCTGTTGAAGAGCACGATGCCGTGATGCTTGGCTCATTGCAGTTACGTGCAGATTCTAGTTTCTTTGAGAATCTAGAAGAGGCACTCACGTAAGTTGTTTCTTTCTCCCAAATTGCTGGAACATTTGAGCTATAAAATAAACGGATGTTTTAATTTGAAGCACGTACAAAATCTATACTTATATCTAAAAAAGTTGAGCTTGAAAGATAGCTGAAATACAAGGTGATGAATGAGCAAAGAGAAAACTGTATCTTTTCAGATTAGATTCAGGGTGGCACTCAGAAAGAATTTTTGAAGGAAAGGTTTTCATAGGTGGTTGGAGGGTTTCCATTTGGGCAGTGTTTAAGGTGGAGAAAGATTGTAATTGGACAATGTAGAGCAGGGGTTCTGTGTTTGTAGCAGTATCACCTGTAGTGGACATGCAGTTGGTATCTGTTCACACTTGGGCAGTCACTTGGCTGATGGCCTCGGTCATCGGTGGTCCAGAAGACCAGAGATGCATGGCGAGACACAGAGGAGTTGCAGCCAAGTGGACACGGTGTCTGGCCTATCACTTCCCACCTTAGTCCAACAATATGTAGCTATCTCTTTGAGATATTTCTTACTATTTATGGAGGGAATGTATCCATTGTATATAGAGTCAGTCTCATGTGGTCTAGCCAGACTAATCTTTGGTCCAGAGTCGAGTCATTGTGACAGTACTCTCTGTGCACTCTTTGAGCCTCGACACCCCCATTGTATCTTGTGAGACAACTTTGTCTGGAGCTGTATGTGCCGCCAAGTAATCTGTAGTTGAAACATTGAGAGCAACTTGGTGTAGTAGGAAAAGTATGTCGTGCTCTCTACTGTGAGTGCTCCTCCGTGCAATATGCAAGAAATCTCACTCCAAACATAGAAATGAACACAATAGAGCAATAATTAACAAGAAAGACTAACTCAAATGACACAACAGTAGACTCCAAACCCAATGGAACTTGATTAACTCTTGGAACCAGTACAAACTCTGGCTGGCAGTGCACTCAGCTCCAAGCCCTAGACTCACAGGTACAATGGGGGTGTCGAGTCTCCAACTGTGCAGGGAGAGTGCAAATCTGCAAGTTCTAGACTGAACACAAGACTCGGGACTCAATGATCCATATGTCTAGGATGCATCCAATGACTAAAACCAACTGAGCATATATACGACCTTAAAGGGCAGCCACCGACTAACACAAGTATCTCTAATAGTCGAGCTACACCTATCTTGAAACTGTGGTGGTGGTGAACTGGCCATGGTGTCCTTTAGACCACCACTCCTTTTGTCTGCCACATGTCACTAGCTGGGCAAGAGTCTACTGGGTGTGAACCCAAGGCCATTGTCACCATGAAACGCGTTTCAGAAGGTTCGGACAGGTAAACCATTTCGAGCCTTGAAACATTTCGCTGATCAAGTGAAACACATACTAACAACAAGTTACCATAGTTTGAAGTTTTAGGACCCCTTATAATCTGTATATGCACGTTGTGGTCCCACGTTTCACTATGCTCTATCATTTGGTTGATCATTTCATGGTGAAACACTACGTTTCGAGAGTAAATATTTCGGGGTGACGCTGCGGGCCAAGGCCAACTGTAAGTCAGTGCGAGTGACATTGTAGCCCTGCTACACTCCGCTCATCTGGGGTCCTTGCTGGGTGTACTTCTAGTCCATTTTGTGTGCCATGAGTGAGATTTTTGTGTATATTGCACCGAGGAGCACCCAAATTAGACAGCACGACATAGTTTTCCTGCTACAATGTTACATCAAAGAGACGATCTTGCATGCTTATTCTTTGTGGAAGTATGAGGTGTTTTGCGTATGTCTCTTCTTTATCAATGATGTGTCGCAAAAGTGATGATGTTGCACATTAACCTACCGGTTTATAGAGAAGGAGAGAGATCCTAATCTATGCTGATGTGGCAATTCGTAAGCTGGACCCGATTTTGCACCGTAAAGTGTTGGCCATGTGGCAACGTATTTATGGCGAGCTATTATGGAAGCTTTTAGGGCGCCAGCTTTTTGTAAGCCAGCGTTTTGTAACGGTTGCTATTGGCCAAGGGCCTTTATAAATGTGCCATGGGGGAGGCTCTGGCAGATTAGTTTGTGGGTTCATAGAGCAGAGCACTCTCTGTGGCAACTGTACTCTGTTCTTATCAATACGAAATAACATGATCTCTACACTATTGCTCACTACTTTGAGCGTACCATTCACCATCTTGGTTGTAGGGAGAGAGAGTGCGCTCTCTATACACCATTACTTGTGGTGTATATGAAAGCTTCTTGAGCTAGTTGTAGCATTGCAAGGGAGTGAGTGATTCATAACTTCCAATTAAAGTTGTACCTACTCTTGCACATCAATTGAGTCAATAATTTGGGTGCAACCGCTGAGTCTCTCCAATTCACGCTTGGCTACCTCATCTCGTTTGGTTTAAGGTGACGCGTTCTCATTTTGAGATTCTTTTGTAGTATTTTCTTGTATGTGACTCAAGAGCTCTTGTGTTTGTTTTGCAACAAAGCAAAGGAATTCAATCGAGCCATTTTCCACCCTATCTTCGGTGTGCAATCAGAGAAAGACATTTGGTGGTTGGGGAAGTACCAAAAGGGGCGCTAGACTATGGGGCGAGTGCATCTGAAGTTAGAACTCCGCTTTGTGTCTCAACTACTTTGAGTTTTGAAGTTTGTGTGTGCTGCTAAGGATTTATCACCTTGTTATGCCAAGCCGGTTACTGTGGTACCAAAGCTTCGGCTGATTCTTCTTCTAAGGAGCATCTGGTCCAATTTTTGCAGCACTATAGCAGGGCTATAGTGTCACTTGCATAGGCTAGAGAGTTAGTTGTAGTTGGTTTGGGGTTCACACTGGACGGACTCTCGCCTGGGCAGTGACACCTGAGCCCCTCTGAAGTACTACCACAAAAAGCGCCAACCTTTAGTGATGAGTAGAAGTCCACTAGCCCCGCTACCCGTATCCTTTCATACATCTTCTCCACTTCCTCAACCAGTTCTTCATCTTCCAGGTCACCTTCCTAATACACTTCTTACCAATTGTGTTATAGCAAGCTCTTGAGCAACAAGTTCCTGAGTAGGCAGCCATGGAGGAGCTGACAAGCGTTCTGGCTAAGGTGAACATAAAGTTTCTGACTTTCAAAGGACTCTCCACAGAGGATGCAGATGACCATGCTAGGAGATTTGTACCTCTCTCAGGGATTGTGGCCTCAACAGGTCGCGATGACTCAAGCGCTAGTCGTGCATATCTATCACGTGGTAGCTCTTATGTGCTATGAATGAAAGACACTGATCTAGCAAGAGACTCCACTACAATCGGTGGTGCACTCATCTTAGCTATGATAATCTTATGTGGCACTGAGGCTTTCACCCGGATCAACATGGATACAAATGATCTATACAAAACTCCATCTATATGTGCGCCCTGATCTGCTATGATGATCTAGGCTACACCCCCATATCTGTACTCCGTAAACCATGGTGGAAGTGATCAAAGTGTCAAAGAGCCACATCTTAGTGCGTGGCTCCTGAAACTGCACCTGTAAACATATCCTACCCCTTGCCAATCTCGCCTATGTAGCACCTATCTTGAGAAAGTAGGTCCACTAAATACAACACCAAGATATGCATAAGAGTTTACATATCCATTATCTCCTGCCCCTATGTAAAAAAAGGTGCTGATCTCTTGACCCATTGCGTTGTAGTATTGGATACCATCACCTTGGTTTTGCCAAGGTTGATGGAGAGCCCACTGTCATGTGTATAAGCATTCAACTCATCTAGATGTCTCTGCATACACTCTGGAGAGTATAAATTAAGCAAAATATTACGACATAAAGCAATAGAGGTATCTATGTACATGAAATTTGTGCCCCTCTATTCCCTATAGTCTCAATATAGCTAGAAATTTTATCAATATACAATCCAAACAAAGTTGGAGAAAGCATAGTTTGAGCCCCGTCCCCCGTCCTGGAATGCATCCCATGTGACTATGGGAGAAAGTGGGCATCTGTGCTTCACTCCAATAATAGAGTGAATAGGGTCTCAAATACCCTCTGCTTTCCATACGCTCCTTATAACTGTCTCACACTGTGCCATGATACTCCATACAAGCTCTTGTGGGACTTCCAAGTCATATAATTGCTGTATCAAGCTGGCTCTCGGGACTATGTCAAAGGCTTTGCAGAAATCCATAAAGCTACAATAAATCCTCCCCCCATTTGATCTGCCCTCAGTGATCCCTTTAATTGTGAAGATATGGTCAAGTATAGAGAATCCCCTCCTAAATCTGGCCTGCCCTAGAGCTTGTACACCCTTTCTCTGTGCCCATGTGCTCAACTCATGCTCAAGTATAGATGCATATAGCTTGGCCAATCATGATAGTGCGATAGTAAGTTGCCAGGGTTGGATCTCTAGATTGGAGTAGTGGTACAATTGTAAACGTACTCCAAGTCTCAGGAAACCCCTCCCACATGGCCTTGTTGAACATGAGGGCGTCAATATGATCTCTAGCATGTATGAAATGCTCTCCCACTATACCATCATGATCATGTGCCCTCCTTGTGTGCAATTTATCACTGGCTTGCCCCACCATTTGTATTGTGAAGAAGTAGAAGTGGGAGGACAGTGGGGCTGGAAATGGTAACTGCTTTGCTATTGTGTATAGAGAGGATGCATATTGTGTCCATGTCTATGAGCCTGGTGATCTTGGACTGTGTCAGAGTCAGAGAGGGTGCATCCAGTGAGTACTCGAAGGGAGGCAATTTGTCTATCTTGAACCCATGCCTGAAACCATGATGTCATCTCCCCATACCAGCACACTGTATCTCCCTGCATGGCTAACTGTCGAGAGGACTCAAGTGCAAGGCGGGCATATCTGTCTCTGAGAAGTTCCCACATGCGGTGTATGAAGGAGATAGATCTAGTGAGTGCCTCAACCACTAGTGGGGGGGCAGCTAGCTCTGCATGGACAATAACACGTGGTACTGAGGCCTTGGCTCTAATGAGCCACAAGATCATAGACATTAGAGGCTCCTCCATGTCTCCCCATCCATCGCTGCGGTCTGTCCTCCCGTGATGATCCAATGAAGGTCCCCAAATCTCAGCTCCAGAAAGCAATGCAGAAGCCACCAAAGTGTCAAAGAGCCAGAGCTTCGTCCGAGGCTCTTGAAACTGAACCTATGAACACATCCTTTCCAATCTACCCAATGCTGCATGGGCTGTGGTCAATCTAGTCTGTGCTGCCCTCCTCAATAAAAATGCTGGCCCACTAAAAACCACTCCTAGGTAAGTGTAAGCATCTATATACTCCACTGTTTCCTGGCCGTATGTGAATGCGGGCACTGACCTCTTGATCCACTGTGGGGTGGTATTAAATACCATGACCTTGATTTTACCAAGGTTGACAGACAAACCACTTTCCTGAGCAAACCTATGCAAAGCATCCAAGTGACGTTGCATCCCCTCCGGAGAGTCGGAGATCAACACAATATCATCAGCATATAACAATAGTGGAATCCATGTCCCTGCTAGCTATGCACCTCTATCACCATCTCTCTCAATGTAGTCAGAAACCTCATCCACATACATACCAAATAGAGTAAGAGAGAGCGGGCAGCCCTGCTTCACCCCAATAGTGGAGTGAACCGGTATGGATAAACCCTCTGAGGTGCGTACATGCCGCACTACTGACCTGTATAATGCCGTGAGCCCCAAATGAGCTCTGTTGGGTACTCCCATCTGCTGTAATCTGCGCATCAATCTAGCTTTGGGCACTGTGTCAAATGCTTTGCGGGAATCCACAAAGCTACAATAGATCCATCTCCCACGCGATCTCCCTCCTCAATGATGGCTCTGAGTGGTCAAGAGTAGAAAAACCCCTCCTTAACCCTGCCTACCCGGCTGCGCATATCCCCTCCCTCTCTGCCCATCTACTCAGCTGTTGCTCAAGAATAGATGCGTACAACCGTGCCAATGTGTGTCCAATCATGATAGTGCGATAATTCCCAGGCTCCATAGGGTCTCCCGACTTGAAGATAGGTATAATAGTAGATAGGCTCCAAGTATCACGCAAGCCCTCACACATGGCACGGTTAAACATAACTTCTAGAAGCTCTGCTAGTAGATCTCTGGCATGCGTGAAATGCTCAGCCTCTAAGCCATCAGATCATATGCTCTCCCAGTCCTCATCCTGTCAATGGCCTTCCTCACCATCTCAGCAATGAAAAAAGCACATGTGTGTGGGCATGGACAGGGGGGGTTGGGAAGGGGGGGCTGCTCAGGAACTGTGTATAGAGATGATGCGTACTGGCCCCCAGCCTCTGTAGAAGTGATGGTGGGGGGGAGTGCTCCTGAAAGAGCCGCCATGCCTCACGAGAGAGAGAGAGATGAAATGAAATGTTATATTAATATCTTCAAAAGGCCAAAATGACCTATGAGACCAAAAAGTTACAACGCGGTGAATCTGATACAATGTGTGAGTATCAAAAATAAAAAGGTGCTGATGTAACAACTTGGACACCCCAAGTCAAGATTCTACCGTGACACAATAGGGATTCACTTCAAAACCATTCATAAAGACAACACGGCCCGACGTAGTTCCGTGCCCAGAGGTATTGGCCCCAAAGACTGGCGCCCCGTTGTGTATTTATTTTTATATTAATCTGTGTTCAAAGTACAAATAGAGTCGGCAGGCCCTCATTCTCAGACTCTGCATCTAGATGCTCCGAGTAATGAGGCCCAATCAACTTACTTATTGGTACAAGGGATGCTCAAAAGCAGAGCCCCAAAAATCTCAAGCTCAAAATCTATAATCTCCAAAAGCTTTTAAAATTTAAAGCATTATGCCCAAAAAGCTTATAAAATTTAAAGCATTATGCCCAAAAAGCTTCTCAGTGCAATTTCACAAATCCGTACGGTTATCAGCGTAAAAAGCGAGACATTGGTACTGTTGTCCGTATAGCCTGCCACGTCAGCCTGTCAATGTGATTTGCGACGGATTTTCGGTTGGCTGCCGCGTCGGCCTGTCAGCGCATGTCAGGGTGTCCTGCAGGCTACCACGTCATGAGTTTGTGACATACCTCCCTCTTGAAAGAATTGTAATCGCCGTCAATTACGCCATACATCACAAGACATTACTTGACATCACATGACAAATCACATTCAAATTCATTCCAAATCTCAGACCATGATTAATTACTAACGTATTTAGTAATCGCATCTCGATCCAGCCGGGACCTCGCAGATGCCCGATTAACTAATTCTTATTGCAATCATGTCTATAGAGATTTATGAGATCAAATGCTGCAGTCATTTCGTCTTTCACTTCCTGAACTCAAACAAGTCAAGTACAAATCAATCATTTTCATTTTTGGGAATTCCAGTTACTGCAAAATACTGTCAGCCAGCAGTATCCTTGAAACCCAAAGGGACATTAGTGACTCTATCCAAAATCGGGGTAATTTGTTGACAAAGGAGCGGAGTGACTCCCCTCTTGTGCAAGCCCGCTGCACTAGACTCACCCATACTGAAATCGGGGTTCTATCGGAGTAGACAATGCTAAACCGAATGCTTCAAGGTAAAGGTCCAAAATCTGAGGAGTATCTGCTAGGTCCTCCTCCATCCACTTTGCATCCAATGCAGGATAGTTCTTGAATCTAACCAAGAACCGCCTAATCACTTTACCTTTAGTCTTTCTATCTTTGTGTGCCAATATCTGTTTTGGAACGAGTATCTCCTCTCTTTCCTCCACTTCGGGTTGCTCATCTGGCTCCCCATCATCGGGCACATCGCCTTTAAAAGGCTTCAATAGACTTACATGAAAAGCATTGTGAATCCTCCAAGTATTTCATGCTAAGCTTTGGAAAAAGCCGCTCCTTTCCCTTTTTCTTTCTTAGGCGTGCCTTCTCAAAACATAAGAGCACCCAATCATCTTCCTTTAATTTCAACTCGCAACGGTGTCGATTTGCTGCCTTCTTGTATCTTTTCTGAGATTTCGCTAAAGCCTCCTGGACCTTGGCAAAAGCATTTTCCAAGTCCCTTGTGTATTGGTCGGCTTCAAAAATCTAATCTTTCGTGGTTAGGAAGGGTGGAACCTTCGTAGCACCTTCAGTGATCTCAAATGGCGCCTTCCCCGTCGAAGAGTGGATCGTGTTATTGTAGGCAAATTCCACCAAGGGCAATTTTTTTCCCATTGAGTCTTCTGGTCAGAAATGTAAGACTTCAATAAGTCAAAACGGTCTCTTCACTTGCTACTGTTGCCCGCACCTTCCACCTCGCCATCACTGCTTCCCCCCCTCCTCCCCTCCTCGCCATCGCTGCCAGCCCTCGCGCACTCCCTGCTGCCACCTGCGTCCAGGCCCTTGGCTGCCCCCGTTTCGCTCAACCCAACCCGCTGCCTGGTCACCCCCCCCCACTACCCAGCGCCTTGCCCGCCTCTCGCTGCCTGCTCAGATTGCCCGCCTAGCCACCCCCGCCGCTGTCCTATCCTCCCGCCTTTCTTTTTCCCGTCCGTCTGCCTACAGCCTTTTGCTCCTTACCCTGCCCGCCTGCATCTTCAGTTTTTAGCCGTTCCTGCTTGTCGAGGCCCGCCAATAACCTTGGCGTGTTTGGTCCAACGGGAGCTTCCCCCCTCGTCTTCATTCCTTTGCCTCTTCTATGCACCAGCAGACACAAATGGAGGCTCAAGCTCGGCTAGAGAGGAACTCCACTAAAGTCCCCTCGCCCGACCCCGCTGAGACCACCATTCGACTTGCTCTTTCACCGAAAGAGCAAGCGAGCCTAGCCGCAGAGGTAGAGCGCTTGCAGGCGACTTCTGTCATCTGCAAGATTCTCGACACGAGACCTAGCAGAGGAGAGCTGCGTGACCTTCTCGAGGCCCGCCTTCTTGCAGAGGTGGTCAAGATCTTGGACCTTCAGATCCTCGGACGAGGCTACTATCAGATCAAGTTTGAGACCTCCGAGATGGCGTCCAAGGTCATCGCCATGAGCCCCTTGACCATCCGAGCAGCTCTAGCCCACTTTCGACAGTGGAGACATGGTTTTGACATTGCTTCAAATGTTTTGGTAGAGGAGGCAGATCTCCCCATCTCTGCCTGCTTTCCTGGTTTGTGGAGGGACTACCTACCACTTTTGTCGAGGATAGGCTCAGTGACTGGGACTGTCCTGGAGACACCTCGCATGGTAGCCTCAGTAGCTGCCAAGGCGGACGCCATTTCTTCAGTATGCGTTCTGGTTAGGGACACTCACAGTCTCCCGAAGGTCATTCTCCTTCCTCGGGTGAGTGGGGGTTGGTTTAGACAGAGCGTGGAGTACTCGGGCCTCCAGAACCAGTGCTTCATTTGTCGACAGATGGGCCATCTTTCCAAGGCCTGTCCACGGAGGAGGCCCCGACTACACCACAGACTCAGCCCCAGCCTGCAAGGGCTGCCAGCAGCCACAGGCAAAGATAGAGCACACAGGCAGAGCCACCCTCCGAGCCTGGGGCTCCAGCGGAGGAGGGATGGCAGCAGGTTTGTGGTCAACGACGGCAGGGGCCACAGCGATAGCCTGGCACTCAGGGTGGTCCTCAAGCGCCTGCAAAGCAGTAGTGGGTTCCCATCGGGAACCGATTTGGTCCTGTTGAGCAGGACGAGGTCCCTGCTCCAGCCCCCACCTCAGCTTCACGCTCGACAGTCCCCCCTCCCCCCGAGTTTCGCCTCTCCTCATCCCCTCCCCCCCCCCCCCCCCCCCCCCCCCCCCCCCCCCCCGCCTTCTGCTCCCGCCGCCTCTCCTCCTCGCCCCTCTACCTTTGCCGACCTCCCTCGTCCCTCTTCACCCCCACCCCCCCCTCCCCCTGCTCCGACACCCCCCCCTCTCGCTCCAGTTCCACAATCGCCCTAAGGGACAGGGCCATCCCCGGCTGCTAGTAGATCTCTTGGCAGCGCCTTTGCCACGAGTCGCTTGGCGAGAGAGAGACAGCCTTTCTTGCAACCCCCTTTACAGGTAAAGACGTCTCCCTTTGCAGCTGTCCCTCGTGGTCTGACGAGCTTTGACATTCAGCGCCGATGGGACTTCTTTGACTATGACTTTACACGCTTTCTCGACGACTCCTCAGCAGACCATGAGACAGCCTGCTTCAAGGTTCATGTTTTGGTCCTTGCAGCTAGGGGGATAGAGGCCTTGGACTCAGCGGTTGGCTTCTCTTTTCCCCTTTGCGACAGGGACCGGACTGAGTGGACTCTCGACTCAGTGTTGGAGTGGCTGCATACACAGGCCCTAGAGTTCTCTCACCACATGGGAGACCTAGGAGTTACAGACATGCTTCAGACTCTGTGGCCATTGGCCAAGTTTGCGCTGAACCCCCCCCCCCCCCCCCCCCCTCCCCCAAGATGCAGCAGGATGTAGACACATTGTGGTTCACTTCTTTGCTGATACGCAGTGCTCGCCATGCTATGTACTCATTCATGAGGACTCCTGGACAGAGGAGGTTGCTTTGCGTACGGCTCGGTCTACTTGGGCTTGGGCCAGGCACTCTCTGCAGTCACGTCTATCTAGAGGACGCTCGGATGCGGATTACTCCCCATCAAAGCCAGCCTCGAAGATAGCACGTTTAGCTGTTGCGGCAGCATGTGTTCTCTCTTGCTCCCCATGAGGATCGTCTCATGGAACGTGCAGGGTCTAGGTGGGCCCCAGTTTCAGTGTCTGAGGGGCCGACTGCGTCAGGAGCTTCAGCATTTCCTTGTGGGAGGCGAGATTGATCTCCTTATGCTGCAGGAGCATCATCTGTGTGAGAGCCCCATTAGACGACGTGGTCAGCTCTTGCGTGGATGATATGATACTTTTTGTTTAGCTACTTTTGGACCTGGAGGCATCCAGGGTGGGGTATGTATGACTATTGCAGATTCTTTGCAGCAGGCCATTATGGGCAGAGGGATTATTGTGTGAGGCAAGGCTCAGTGGATCACTATGCAGGTTCAGGTTTGCCTTGTGGGCTATGCGTCCAATGTGGCGAGTGCACGAGCAAAGTTTTGGTCATAGATTGTTGAGTCTCTGGCGCAGGCAGAGCAGTGGTGCATAGGGGGTGACTTCAACATGTTGGAGTACCCTTTTGACAAGATTGGTGGTAGCCATGCTACTGTGCATGGAGTTGAGCTGGCAGCTTGGGAGAGGTTTTGTATGACTGAGGGTTTTGGATGTGTGGCAGCACTTTAGCTTTGTGAGGCCCCCAGACAGCCTGGCCTTCTCTTGTTCGGATTGCATAGTGGGAGGGGTGAATCTATCACGGATAGATCGCTTCTACACTAGTGACCATTTCTGTGACTTAGGTGGGACAGTTGGCATTTTGACAGGGACTTCCTTCTCGGACCATGCACCAGTGATCCTCACAGTGGCAGGTAGACAGAGGAGGGGGAGCACGATGCTTCGCATCCCTAAGAGGGTCTTGCTGGACTTTGCACTCAGAGAGCGAGTAGAGGCTCTCTGGACAGAGCTTGGACATGCAGGATTCTCCTGCTGAGGGACAGAGTGGCCTCAAGACTAGCTCAGCTTAGTCGTTTGTTTCTCCAAGAGTCGTTGGCTCGCCTGGCTGCAGCGAGAGAGGAGGAGAAGCATCTCAGACGGGGCGTTGCTTCCTTGCAGAGGATGCACGAGCAGCATCCAAGCAGTCCTTGGTTGGAGGAGCAGTTACAGCAGGCTCGCCAGGAGCTTGTTAGCAGAGATGAGCGGCGCCATGAGTTTGCTTTCCATCGACAGGCATCTCATTGGACACAGGTAAGTGACAGAGTGACTCGTGCTTTTTTTCGAGGCAGTGGGACCTCCGCATACGCACGCCAAGGTCAGTCAGTTGAGGAGGCTCGATGGGTCAATTGCTTCTGAGCCAAAGGACATGTGTGCAGTTGCTACTGACTTTTATCGTGAGTTACTATCTGCAGAGCCTCAGTCAAAGCGTCACGATGCATGCAGGGAGCAGGTGTGGGCACATATGCCTTGCCTTGTGACTGAGGAGATACGTCAGAGGCTTGAGCTGCCGCTTCAGCTTGAGGAGTTGAACACGGCTCTTAGTGCACTCCCCCGTGGTAGCTGTCCAAGTGAGGATGGCTTGACTCCCAGTGTTTTCTTGAAGTAGTGGGACTTGCTTGGCCCAAACCTCTGTAGTGCTTTTCAGTACATCTTGCACACAAGAGAGATGCCTAACAGCATGAGTGAGGGTCTCCTCTACCTCATTCCCAAGGAGGGTGGCTCCTTGGATGAGATTTGACAGTGGCGCCCCATCACCATCCTCAACTCAGCCTACAAAATTCTTGCCAAGGCTCTGCGTTTGAGGATCTAGCCAGTTCTAGAGAGACTTATACATGGAACTCAGACAAGTTTTGTCAAGGAGCGCAGTATCTTTGACAACATCTTTACTTTTTGGGAGGCTTCTGTCATAGCGGGGCTCCGTGGTGAGGATCTGGTGATTCTTCTTCTCGATTTTGAGAAGGCCTACGACAGAGTTGACTGGGACTTTCTGGAGGGCACTTTACACAGGATGGGCTTTTGAAATGCTTGGATCAGAGGGGTGTCAGCTTTGTACACGGGCACACAGTCACGTACTTTTGTCAGGAGGTAGGGGTGATCGTTTCATGCTCACACGTTTGGTTAGACAGGGCTGCCCTCTTGCCCCATTCCTCTTTTTGTTCTATGCTGAGGCGATGAGCAGGTTTTTGGTGTTGCAGCAGGTTGGTCTATGGGGCTTAGCACTCCCTATTTGGGGAGATGAGCTATTGGACGCTGAGTTTGCTTACGACTCAACCTTGTGCTTGGAGGGCCAAGAGGCCAACCTTCACATCTGTGAGCAGGCTCTTGAGACTTTCTGTTGTGCATCTGGCGCACTGGTCAACTGGAGAAAGACAATGGCTTTCTCGGTTGGTAATGCTCCTGTACCCGATTGGATGCCAAGTGAGGGTTTCAGGTGGATTCCCCCAGGGACTGCAGTTCGGTACTTGGGCTGTCAGGGTTGTTTGGACTTGTCTCCAGAGTAGCAGATTGCTCCCCTCCTCCTGTCTATTAGAAGGAAGTTGCTACATCGGAGCTCTGCACGACTTTCTTTGGCTGGCAGAGTTGTAGTGGCCAACCAGGTGTTGTTGGCTACTATGTGGTACATCACTTCTTGTTGGATCTTCTCAAGTTCTTGTATCAGCCAGGTAGAGAGGCTGATCAGGAACTTCCTTTGGTCAGGGCGTGACACACAGACAGCTCGGGCCAAAGTGGCTTGGCAGGTCATCACTCTTCCTTGTTCACAGGGAGGGCTTGGGATCATCGACCCAGCACAGCAGAGCAGAGTCCTTCTTGGGAAGTTCATCGTCCGAGGACTTCTCCCAGGTGAGGAGCCCTGGAAGGAGTTCTTGCTATAGCGGCTTCTTGCAAGGGTTCCTCAGGCAATAGGCCCCTGGCAACCTTCGACCAGATGGATCTTCACAGAGATGCATAGGGTTGGTTTGAGCAGGAGACTGGAGGACCGCTTCGCTGTGGGTTTTCTTCGATCTTGGTAGCACTTGCGGCGAGCCCTAGAGTAGCGGCATCCTACTTGCACGGAGGAGCGCCTGCGACAGCCCCTTGTTTGGAACCCCATGGTTAGCACTTAGAGAGGCCACTTGGTTGGTAGTCTGCCTCATGTTTCCTCGGGTCCAATGGCAGCGGGTCCAGCACGCTCTTTAGGTGACTGATTACAGTTTTCAGGCTTGTCAGAGGAGCTGCAGTGCTTTCAGCTTCAGGGCATGAGAGGGGTGCAGAGCATGTTCCAGGACATCTCAGAGCCAGTTCCAGCTGAGTGGCTCACACCTCTCAAGTCAGTAGCGCCGAGATGGATGGGAGCCTTCACGTGACTGGAGGTTCTCATCTCAGTTCGGGCTTGCTCAGAGACTGTTCCCTCCCTCTTTTTCGAGCTACAGGGTGAGGGATGCTTACAGCGAGTTTGGAACCCCATGGTTAGCACTCAGAGAGGCCACTTGGTTGGTAGTCGGCCTCATGTTTCCTCGGGTCCCATGGCAGCGGGTCCAGCACGCTCTTTAGGTGACTGTTTACAGTTTTCAGGTTTGTCAGAGGAGCTGCAGGGCTTTTAGCTTCAAGGCATAGAGGGGAGCAGAGCATGTGCCAGGACATCTCAAAGCCAGTTCCAGCTGAGTGGCTCATACCTCTCAAGTCAGCAGTGCCCAGATAGATGGGAGCCTTCACGCGGCTGGAGGTTCTCATCTTAGTTCGGGCTTGCTCAGAGACTGTTCCCTCCCTCTTTTTCCGAGTTATAGGGTGAGGGTCGCTTACAACAAGTTGTAGTAGAGGCCCCGTAGGTGGCAGAGTGCTATTTTCAGAGGATCCGAGTGGTGGGCATCTGTTGGAGGACTTGTGTCATCGATCTTGACCCAGCTACTCTTGAGACTAGACATTGGAGACTGTGGGCTTGGGAGTGTTGTCGACTGGCACGAGTACAGTGGGATCCTAGAGAGTGGCTTTGGAGGGATCCTTTCTCTTCTGCAGACCACCCAAGTGTCCCTTTCTTTTAGTACACTGCTCGACTGGTACGTCACATACTTGCAGCACAGAGAGGCTCGCCCTGCTGCAGCACCTCATTGGCAGGAGGAGGGTCTCACAGTTGAGTTCTTGGGAGCTGGCTAGTGCATAGTGGTCTCTCGACCGCATGCGCAGCTTGTGACCATCTTGTGGAGAGTCAACGTCACTATCTTTGGGACTGTCCCTTGGCACAGTAGGTGTGGCTTCATATTCTTCGACTGATGCATGCTCTTTCCACGGCTCGGCAATACACTTGGAGGGCAGTTGCTTGGTCCACTCTCACGGGCCCGCCACTTCAGTTTGAGCTATCTTCCACCAGCAGGATGATAGTGATGCAAGGGGGGCGACCTACACTCCAGCTTGCCACAGAGCTTACTCCACAGGAGTGGTGGAGTGAGAGAGGAGTGTTGGGAGCTCATCAGTGGCCTGACACTCTGGTTCATCTGGCGGGCATGTTGCTTCCGCATCTTTGAGGCTCGCCCTGTACCACCAGTAGAGACTGTTCGCGATCTTTGGTTAGAGCTGATCCACGCCCTCAGAGGACAGCTCGAGAGACTTCAGGGCAACTTCGACCGCATGAGGGAGCGCAGAGAGGCCTTCCTTCGACTTTGGCGTCCTGGGCCTTTTTTCACCATGGTCGAGGGTGTACTCATATGGCACTACCGTCCACCTGTGTGGCTTTTCCCTCCCCCCATTTCTTGAATTATTCACTGGGAGAGTCTCCCCATCATGGTTGTTGTAGCCCTCTCTTAAAGAGGTGGTTGTAGCCCTATGGGCAGTTTCATTAACTAATAGAAGGATCTTTTTCTCGGGAAAAAAAAAAGATTTCAATAAATCCAGCACGACGGACTTTACAATCTCAGATTGCCCATCTGTCGACGGGTGGAATGATGACGAGAACTGCAACTGTGTGTCAATGTTCTCCCAAACAGCCTTCCAAAACAAACTCATGAATCTGGGGTCCCTATCGGAGACAATTGTCTCGGCATGTCATGTAATCTGAAGATCTGGGCCACAAAGAGTCTCGCTAAGTGATCCGGCTTGACTGTTTTCTTCACTGGAATGAAATGAGCTTGCTTGCTAAATCTGTCAATAACAGTCCAGATACCATCGTGACCACTATGTGTTCTCGAGAGATCAAAAATGAAATCCATAGCAATACTTTCCCAAGGGCGTGTGGGAATGGGTAAAGGCTGTAACAATCCTTGTGCTTTATGCCTGTCAAACTTGACCTTCTAGCATACCAAGCAACTGCGTACAAAATCATCCACATCCCTCTTGAGTCTTGGCCAAAAGAAGTAACGCTCCACACCTTTCAAGGTGGTGTCGATGCCGCGGTGACCCATAAAAGGTGGACAATGGCATTCAATCAGAACCTTTTCCCTCAACGGCTGTGTAACACACAACATTGGTTTCTTCATCAAGTAGCCATCCCGTATGGAATATCCCGCTACTACCTCCCCATTCTGTATTCGAGTGAATACATTGGAAAAATCTGGATCTGTGGCGTATTGATCGACCATGTCCTCGAAGCTTCTATAATGAATCGCGGAAATAGCCAAGACTTACGGCTTCCGGGACAAAGCATCTGCCACCAAGTTCTTTTGTCCTTGTACATGGACAATCTAGAAGTGAAACTGTGACAAGATGTTATCCCACCGCATCTGCTTTTCTGAAAGCTGCTTTTGTGACAAGAAGTAGCGTAAACTCTGGTGATCAGTGAAGACCGTAAAATCGGCTCCGAGTAGGTAATGTCGCCACTGAGTAAGAGCGTGGATAACGTCCAAAAGCTCTTTCTCATACATCTGTGCTGTCAATTCCGGCCTTGAAAACAATCGGCTCTCATAGGCAATGACATGGCCTTCTTGCAGTAAGACCACACCCAGACTACGACCACAAGCATCACAATACACTTCAAATGACTTTTGGAAATCCGGCAAAGTTAATACTAGTCCAGTAGTCAATTTCTCTTTCAATATCTAAAAGGAAGTCACCTCTGTGGGTCCCCACGAGAAAGGGACTCCTTTCTGTGTCAGAATGTGTAAAGGGGAAGCGACTTCTGCAAACTTCGAATGAACCGCCAGTAGTAAGAACATAAGCCCAAGAAGCTTCTAACTTCATGAACATTCTTCAAATCGGGCCAATCACGTATAGTCTCAATCTTGGTCGGGTCCATCCATATTGTTGCCGGCAAAAAAAATTCACTCTTCTTGGCATTGATAACTAACTTGTGATCTCGCAATGCCTGAAAGACCTAAAGCATATGGTGTCTATGTTCTGCCTCATCCTTGAGAAGACTATAATTTCATCAAAGAAAGTGCCAACAAAAGATCTGTACTCCCAAAAAATCCTATCTATCATTCGGTTGAAAGTCGCTGGAGCATTGGTAAGGCCAAAAGGCATCACCAAAAATTCATATAAACCGAATCTCGTCCGAAAAGCTGCCTTGTAGACATCTCCCGGCGCGATTCTGATCTGATGATATCCTCTTTTCAAATCAATCCTGCTGAAACAGGAGGATCCCTGTAATCGGTCAAGAATATCGTCGATCCTCGGAATCGAAAATCTGTTCTTAATGGTGATTTAATTGAGAGCTCTATAATCAATGCACATTCTCCAAGATCCATCTTTCTCTAAAACCAACAACGTCGGAGAGCAATAGGGTGAAGTACTCAACTGGATAAGACCGTTTTCCAGAAGGTCTTTCACTTGGTTCATAATCTCTTCATTCTGGGCTCGGCTAACACAGTTTGGTGGCCGGTTCGGTGGTGTGCTTTTAGGCATCAGATCAATGGTATGATCCTCAGGTCGAGATTGGGACAACTCGTCTGGCAGGCCCTCAGAGAAGCAATTGGCATCAGTATGGAGAAAATCTTGGCGTTCTCTATCAAGTTCGAACATGTTCGTTCTGTGTTTATCATTTAACTCTTTCAAGTAGATCGAGTAAACAAAGAGACTGGATTTCATTAATTTGGAAAATGCCGAAGCCAATACAATAGGGTCAGACTCGCCCTTCAGTTTTACATGAAGTACAATTTTTCGGCCCTTTTTGTTCGTCAAAGTTGCTTTCTTTGCCCGATAATCAACCACGGCGTTGTTCTTATGGTACCAAGGGACTCCTAGGAAGACGTCACAACCTTCCAAGGGCATTATGTAAAAGTCCTTGTGCCCCAAATACCCCTTGACAATGCAACCGAAGTTTGCCAATGACAAGTGTAATGGCTATGTCCCATCCGGGTGCCGCTAGAACTTCCTCTGCTGGCGGTCCCATCCTATCGGGTGTAATCTTGAGCCGTGCCACCAATTCAGGTGAAATGAAGTTGGCCTTGGGCTTCTCAATCAAAGAAAATCAAGGCTTCTTGATCTTTCACTTTGCCCCAAGCTCAGGAAAGTTCTATACTTTTATCAATCATGCTTGGGTCCGTACCCATGAAATCTCGAACCAGGCCTGCTTTCATCTTTCCTTTTTTGCCACGTTTGTCTGTTGCTCTCGAACTCTATGGCCTATCTTCATCTTGTTCTTGTTGTGCCTTTCTGGGGCACTTCGCGGAGACGTGCCCATGCTCCCGCATCCAAAACACTTCCCTTCTTTGATGTAACTGGCCCTCTCTCGAAGAGTGAGCCGGGGTCGTGTATCCTTGTCTTTCTTTTCTTGGAAACTCTTTTTCTTTCGAGAGGTCTGTTGGGTTCTCTGAGTCAAGATCTCATCAGTGGGGTATGTCAAATGTCCCGAATGTATCGCAAAACCCCGTTTCGCATGACCCATCAATTCTTGAATAGAATTCGACTTTTGTTCCAGGCAGTAGTCTCGGATCTCTATAGGGAGTCCGCAGCAAAACCGCTCAATCTGTTCCTTAAAAGAGACCTTTTTAAGAAGATGATTGTGAGCGGTTCGTATATCTCGTTCGTACTCCGGAGTCGGCCAAGAAAAAATTAATCGCCTCCGCGATTTCCGGAAATTAGGGTTTCTGGCAGAAATTAGGGTTTGCAGGAATTTTATGGTTTCTGGAAAATTTATCGCCTCCGTGATTTCTGGAAATTAGGGTTTCTGGCAGAAATTAGGGTTTGCAGGAATTTTAGGGTTTTTGGCAGAAATTAGGGTTTCTGCTGTCCATAGCCACGTCATCACTTTGTGACAGTGGACCACCATGTTCGAGCATTTCCTTTGAAGAAAGATGTAGCCCTCCTAATCTTGGAGTGCTCTGAGTAATGGCCTCCAGAGAAAGCTATGTCAAAGTGTTGAATAAAGGCGAAAGCGCTCGGTGCATCTTGGAACCCAGAAAAGGATTCAAATTTAATGGACTGTCCACCTTTGAATTCTTTCACTTTCTTGCTTTTGTCTTCGAGAAAGTCATATTGGTTGGCTTTGTAAAAATGCTTCTTCTTTGTATAAAACATGTGATCGTCGGAGTCCGAACTGTCAGAGGATTACTCCTCTGTAGAACGGTCAGAAACTGGGCGCTTCTTTCTCTTTTTCTTGCCCTTTCCAAAGCTTTGCTTTTTGCTTCGCTTTTTGCCTTTTCTGTCCTCCTCGCTCGAGTCAGAAGAGCTAAAAGAACTGTCTGAAGAAGAAGTAGAAGAAGAACTGGGTAGTCCTTCAAATCGTACATGCCTCTTTTGCTTTCTTGCCGATGCAAAAGAAGATTAACGACCCAAATAACCCGGGAAGTCATTCCTCTTCTTGTGCTTTTTCTCTTGCTTTTTGGAGTTGTTGTTTGTGTCCAAAAGTCGGCTGATCTATGTCTGAACCACCTCTTGTAATTCTTGCTTTGTAAACATCCTCGGAGAAAGAGGTTTCTTGATTGCCGGTTTGAGGAGTGGTTATGTGGCTTTCTGCCACTGGGTATGCACTTCTGCGATGGATTGCTGAGACAAAATCCTAATGGAAGCACCCTTAAAGCTCTCTAAAGAGAGCAAGGTGACTATTGATGGTCTAGTATATAATTTTCGTTCTTCTCAATCTCGGTTTTTTCTTGTAAAAATTACATTAAAAAAATATTTTCTAAAAAGAATTAACTGCTAGGTGTAGTTCATCTTCCTGATCTTGACCTAGCTTAGGCTTGTCTAGCCATCTATCTTCTTGATCATGATTAAGAGTGCCCTAACCTTGCTTCACGTGACCTGCAAGCCAGTTAGTGTGTATGTAGATTGTCACAAATTGATGACGTGGCATGACAACCTGGACAAATTACAGTAAAAATGACAGACTATAAGGTATAAGTTAAAACCAACCTATGGTACCCCATCTGAAGGGACCACAGGGACAAAGGAAAAATTAACTTGTGCAAGTAATGCTGACGTGGCAAAGTTGTACGGAAGTCCTGGATTTCGCGCTGATTTGCTGACGTGGCAACATATACCACCTTAAAGGGTGTTGATAGTTACTTTTTACTGGTCGCGGCTCTAAAAGGATGTGAATGCGTTTGTTGGTAGTTGCTTAGTATGCCAAAGAGTCAAGTTTGACATGCAGGCACCAGGATTTCTATAGCCTTTACCCATACCCTCACATCCTCAGGAAAGCGTTGCCATGGAATTAATTTTTTATCTTCCCAAGACTCAAAGTGGGTAGGATGGCATTTGGATAGTCATCGACAGATTCAGTAAACAGGGTAGTGGGTGCTCCTCAGTGCAATGCGCATGACATCTCACTCAAAACAGAATGAAAACAAAGGAAACAATAGATAACATCTGATCAACACAGAGACACAGCAGCAGACCAGAACATATGGACTCTACTATCTCAAAGAACCAATACAGACTTTGGCGTGGCAGCAGACTCAGCTCCAGCCCAGAACTCACGGGTACAATGGGGGTATCGAGGCTCAGATGTGCAGAGATGGTGCAGACGTGCTGTGTGTATAGACTCACACCTCTAGACGACGACGCTGTACCAAATATGCAGAAGATGTTAATGATGACCCAACAGCTACTACTCATATGTCCAACCATAAAGAGCCACCAACGGCTTATAAATGTCAGCCACCTAAATTCATCTCCAAACTGAGTGGTGGTGGTGACCTGGCCGCGATGTCTACTAGACCACCGTCCGTATCCCTGCCATGTGTCACTGCCCAGCCTAGAGAGTCCGTTCAGTGTGAACCAGACCATACAAACTGTACTAACTATGTGTCATGTGAAAGTGACACTGTAGCCTGCTACAAAATTCAAGAACTATCCGGCATTGGATGCGAAGTGGATGGAGGAGGAGGACTTGGTAGATACTCCTCAGA
The DNA here is from genome assembly GCF_014529385.1 of Adiantum capillus-veneris. Classification (NCBI taxonomy): domain Eukaryota; kingdom Viridiplantae; phylum Streptophyta; class Polypodiopsida; order Polypodiales; family Pteridaceae; genus Adiantum; species Adiantum capillus-veneris. The sequence goes on along the minus strand of NC_140936.1, from coordinate 157,016,169 downwards.
TTTCGGAACTTTACCTTGACGCTTTCGGCTTAGCTAAGTCTACTCCGAAAGATCCTGCAAATCAGCAAGGTTGAATCTGGTGTAGACCAGACTGCACCAGAGGGGAGTCACTCCGCTCCTTTATCATAGATTACGTGGATGGAATAAAGTCACCGATTTTCCTTTGGACTTCAGGGATACTGATGTGCTGACAGTATTCTGCTGGATGACTTTATAAAAGTAGTACTTCGACATGGGAATTCCCAAACTTGAATCTGATTGATATGTACTCTCTCCTGTGATTTTGTTTGAGTGCAGGACTGAAAGACAAAATGACTATAGGATTTTGGTCTCGAGAAATCTACGGACATGATCGCAATATGGGATTAGTTAATCCGATATCAATGAGGTCCGGTGCGGATCTAGATGCGATTGCTAAATACGTTGCTAGGAATCATGGTCCTAGATCAGAATGGAATCTATAGACATGATCGCAATAAGTTTAGTTAATCTGACATCAATGAAGTCGAGGATGGATCTAGATGCAATTGCTAAATACGTTGCAAGGAATCATGGTCTTAGATCTAGAATCAATTTTTATGTAATTGATATGATGTGAATGTGCACTGACTGTGTTGTCTTTGTGCAAGTGCTAGATTTGTGTCATCTGGTGCGTCGGTACTTACATTCAGCGTGTGTTGAAGTGGTTTATGGCTTATGGCTATTTTTGCAGGTGTAATCGAGGGCGATTAAAATTCTTTCAAGATGGGGGTATGTCACAAAGTGATGACCTGGCATGACAACCTCGACAAATTACAGTAAAAATGACAGACTATAAGTTATGGTTACAACTTATGGTACCCCGTCTGAAGGGACCAAAGGGTCAAAGGAAAAATTAACTTGCACAAGTAATGCTGACATGGAAAAGCTGTACGGAAGTCCTGGATTTCGTGGTGACTTGTTGACGTGGCAGCCTGTACGGATTTCCGTGTTTCATGCTGGCTGTGCCACATGGCAGCCTGTAGGGATTTCTGCGATCCACACTGGCAGCTTTTGGGCCTAAAGCTTTTGAGTTTGAAGCTTTTGAAATTTGAACTGATTGCTTTTGGGGCTCTGCTTTTGGCATCCCTTGTAAGTTTATAAGAGCCCCTCGGGCCTCACTCTGTAGGGCATCTGGACGCAGAGTCTGAGAACAAAGGTCCCTCGGGATTTGTACTTTGCAATGATTAATTAAAGGAAAATACCGGAAGGGGTGCTAGTCTTCGGGCCAATACCTCTGGGCGAATAACCGGTCTAAAAGACCGAGATGATGTGGAAGGGAAAGTCATAGAACTTCTCCTCATGATGGGTAGTGAGGCTACTCATACAAAGGCATGGAGTGTAGGGAAGAAGACACAAGGAAATGGGGAGACTTCGAAAGAAAGAGCTCTAATCATGCGCTTCCCATCCATGGTGGCAAAGAAGGACTTCTTGAAGAAGCGTCCTACACTAAAGAAAACAGGCATATTCCTTGGAGATGACCTCGCACTCACACAGCTTGCCCGTATGAAAGAAGTTATGCCCGAGATAATGACGGCTCGAGAGAAGGGGAAAGTGGCCTTCTACAGGGATGGACGAGTGGTTATTCTGGAGAAGCGCCTTGCATGACGGCGCGAGACCTGTGGGACCACACTCAGAGTGGCTACATGGAATTGTAATGGATCTTTGCGCCTTGATGTAGGGGCCTTTGAGGATAGTTTCACAGGGAGAGACATCATTTTCTACTCTGAGACGCATCAAGCCCCGGGGCAGTCTATGCCCCATGTGAGCGGATACAGATGGGAGACAACTTGCAGATAGGAGACTTGATCAGAGCGCAGAGGACGAGGTTCAGGAGGAGTGGTAGTCTTATACAGGGAGGAGCTACAGTCTCTGATACATATAGCTCGGAGGGATGAGCATGCAAGGTACATGTGGGTGAGACTGAAGGCAGAGACAGGCAGATATCTCTACATCGCTATTTGCTATTTTCCTCCTAGTACGTCAGTATATGCATCACCTAGAGGACAGTCCCCCTTCTCTATCTTAGATGATGATGTATGGGAGTTTTCTAGAGACGGCGACATTATTATCTTGGGGGATTTCAATGCTAGGACTGCCCATCACCAGACAGTATTCTATGATACCTCATAGGAGTTGATGCGGGAGCTTGATATTACAGAAATGGGCCTGTCTAGATTATCACAGGATGAGGAGCGCACTGAGTATGGCAGATACTTGATTGACATGGGGAGTGCACATGGATTGGCCATTTTGAATGGCCTACGTAGATTCCCTACAGCTGGTGGTTTTACATGCTTTCCACATCAGCATGGCACTAGTACAATGAATTATGTTATGGCTCCGCCAGGACTCATTCCTTCCTTTCAGGATTTCGTGGTGGAAACTAGACCTGTTGGGGTAGCAGTCGATCATGCTATCTTGTCTTTCACTCTATAAATCCATTTCAACACAGCTCCATTGGAAGAGGCCTCCACACATACTCGGTATACCTTCACGAAGGAGACGGATCACGTGTACAGTGATGAGATATACAAGTAACCATGCACTCAGGAGCCAGGACGACCACTAGATGAGCTCACCCAAATTCTGACAGAGACGCTACATGATGCATCATCAGAGGCATATCCCCACAGCCAGCCTACACGCAGATGATCTGGGAGCATTCCTCAGAATAGTTGGTATGATGAGGAGTGTAGAGAGACGAGGATCAGATTACAGAGAGAGGTGCTCATGGGTACTACTACACATAGACAGTCACGTATTATCTTCCGCCGCCTATTGCGACGAAAGAAGAGGGCTTACCTATCTCAATTAGAGCGTGATCTGTATCAGTTGTTTATGAGTCAGGACTCTAGTGAGGCATGGAGGCTTTTCAATGAGCACTCTCCACCGCCAGTCATCACTTCCACAGAGACATGGGGGGAATATGCTACATCTCTCTATACAGCATCGGGGCAGCCACCTTTGCCTGACCCTCCAAAGGCATGCCCAAAAACATGTACTTTCTTTACTGCTGAGAGGGTAAGGAAATCCATTGACAAGATGAAGACAGGAAGAGCACATGATCATGATTGTCTGGTAGCAAAGCACTTTATCCATGCCAGAGATATGCTTGCAGAGCCTCTTGCTATGATGTTCAATAGAGCCATGTATGAGGGTTTCCCTGAGACTTGGAGTATGTCCACTATTGTGCCTATCTTCAAGTCAGAAGATCCTATGCTTCCCGGAAATTACTGAACCATCATGGTTGGTCACACTCTAGCTAGGCTATATGCATCAATTCTTGAGCATGAGTTAAGTGGATGGGCAGAGAGAGAGGGCATACGGTCAACAAGACAGGCAAGGTTCAGGAGAGGTTTCTCCACTATTGGCCAGATTTTGACACTCAGAGCCATTATTGAGGAGATATATTGTAGCTTTGTGGATTTCCGCAAAGCCTTTGATACAGTGCCACGAGCCAGACTCATACGCAGATTGCAAGACATGGGGGTGCCCACAGAGCTGATTTGGGGGATCTTAGCTTTATACAGGACAATGGTAGGATAGGTACGCACTACTCAGGGCATGTCCGGCATGGTTCACTCCACCATTGGGGTGAAGCAGGCTTGCCCCCTATCTCCGACTCTCTCTGGGATATATGTAGATGAGCTTTCAGATTATGTACATACGGAGGGTGATAGAGGTGCTCAGCTTGCAGGGACATGGATTCCGTTGCTATTATATGCTGATGATATTGTGCTGATCTCCGATTCTCCAGAAGGGATGCAGCGTCATTTGGATGCACTGTATGTATTTGCGCGGGACAATGGATTGTCTTCGAACCTTGGTAAGACCAAGATAATGGTGTTTAACACCACGGCGCAGTGGGTAAGGAGGTCCACCCCCACTTGGGGCGGTTTTCAGTGGTCCTGTATTTTCCCTGAGGCGTGCAGCAGATACGCGATTGACCAGAGCCTATGCAGCATTCGGGAGACTTGAGAGGATATGTTCGCAGGTTTAGTTTAGGAACCTCGGACAAAGCTTTGGCTCTGACACTTTGGTCACTTCGACCATGCTGTACGGAGTGGAGATATGGGGCCCCTCAATTGATCATCATAGTTGAGCTGGCAGTACTGATGGATGGAGATGTATGGAGAAGCCATTGGTGTCTATGATTTCTCGAATGATTAGGGCCAAGGCCTCAATACCACATGACATTGTCAGGGTGGAGCTCGCTGCTCCTCCATCGGTAGTGGAGGCACTCACTCAATCAGTTTCATTTATGCATAGCACTTGGGCTCTCCCTAGAGACAGATATGCTCAATTAGCACTAGAGTCTTTGCGACAGCTGGCATTGCAGGGAGATAGATCATGTTGATATGCAGAGATAGCATCTTGGTTTCAGTTACATGGCTTTAGTATGGACCGGCTACCCCCATTTCAATACTCTCTGAATGCACCCTCCATCCCCCTCACAAGGGCAGAGATTACCAGGCTCATCAGACAGGCTTGATTCAGTTGGATACGAAGAGGACATGGATACAACCTACACATGAGCTAGGTACGAAGATGACTTTCTATAGAGAGCATCTTCTCCAACTCACGGAGGATGGTTTTGTGATCAGACGAGAATACATGGATACTCATCTATCCCACGGGATACGATGTGCTATTGGTCAGATACGCACATCCTCACATGAGCTAGAGATCAAGATAGGAAGATTTAGAGGAGTACCTGCTGAGTCTAGGATTTGTCAGGTGTGCCAAATAGAGCCAGAGACAGAGCTACATTACATATGTCACTGCCCAATATACTATGAGATAAGAGACCGCTTTCTCTGTCTATTCAGAGAGGGTTTTGGGCCACTTTCTAGAGTCATGAGATACCAGGATCAGAGATGCCTCGGATTATTCTTACTGGAGATTCGCAAACACAGAGAGGACCTCTTGAAGAGGGGCACAATGAGAGAGATCCAGCGACAGTGGAAGATCACAGATTTCTTTTAGTCACATACAGAGGAGTTCGAGCAGTCCCCACAGCATAACAGCACCAGAGGCACCAGAGGCATACTGCTTGATCGGGCGATAGACTTGGGGCGGTCCCGTCGCCCATGGATGAGAGGGCCCTCTTTATATCGACGCAGATTGCGACAAAGGATCCATACCATATTGGCGCGACATAGGAGGTGTCCCGGATATTGATGTATATGTATATGATGCCTCGACTGTCAGAGAACTCCATTGTATCAGCTCACCCTTTGTCTTCCCTTTGTATCAGCTTTCACCCCACCCCTAGCCACTATTTTCTTTTCAATTCTTTGTACTTTTTGTACCCAAACCTAATATTAGATTCACCACATGTAACCTTTTGGTCTCATAGGTCACTTTGGCCTTTTGAAGACGTTAATATTACATTTCATTTTCATTTTCATTTCATCTCTCTCTCTCTCTCTCTCTCTCTCTCTCTCTCTCTCTCTCTCTCTCTCTCTCTCTCTCTCTCTCTCTCTCTCTCTCTCTCTTCGTCGGCTAGATCTTTAAGGTCCCTTGGGATAGTTTCCTACGACGTTAAAACTCTCTTCTTCTTCTTCTTCTTCTTCTTCTTCTTCTCTCTCTCTCTCTCACCTGCGCATCCAACAGGCCCGCTTAGGGCTCGGAAAGCTACCTGCGCGCAGCCCCCTCTGTGGGACTGCCTTACTGCATGAGCTCAAGATGGAGCCACCTGTGATAACCAGGGCGCAACCTTACTGTAGGCTGCCTGAACCTGCCCTTGTATGATGAGAGCAACCCACTCAAGGGCGCGACCAGTTGAAACCGAAAACAGCACCCACTGAGTGGGAGGCCTGCTGTATGCACACCCGAAACCGAAAATGAGAGAGAGAGAGAGAGAGAGAGAGAGAGAGAGAGAGAGAGAGAGAGAGAGAGAGAGAGAGAGAGAGAGAAGAAGAAGAAGAAGAAGATTGTTTTAACGTCGTAGGAAACTATCCCAAGAAAGAGAGAGAGAGAGAGAGCATATATTGGTACCAGGCTCTACACCCACTATTAGGCAGTGATGACATTAGTGGGATGTCGTCTAGTCGATACTATGCATAATGGATCTGATGGTTTTTTTGCATCTATTATTATTCGGCAGGTACATTCCCTGCACCCTGCGGGGTACTCTTTTGTGCGTAGGTAGTTTCAAGCAAAGGGCTGCGTTGTGTGTGTGGGACAGCTTGGACAGAGTTGAGCCTTTCTAAGGAAGTGAAACAAATAGGCAAGAAAGATGGCGGCGCACTACATGGTCACAAGCAAGAGGATGACAGCCATTGAAAGAGAGTTGAAAGAATGCAAACCTCACATGGATGAGTGGAAGAAAGAGAAGAACTCAATTCTTGAATGGAAAAAGAGGGAGGAACAGGCGAGGAAACGGTCCAGTACTGTAGACTATGTTCTGACACAACCGAGCTTTATCTCTCACATTGAGGATTTCACAGTGGGGCCGAGGCTTGTTGGGATAGCAGTAGATCATGCACTTTTGACATTATCAGTCTCCTTTGAGTACAATACATCTCAGGCCTCACGGGGTGGTGGACATCCACGTTATACTTTTACACCAGAGACTGACTTAGTCTATGCAGAGGAGATACGTAGGCTTTTAGGCACATCAGAGCCAGTATACACAGTGGAGGAGATCACATCTATGCTGACAGCGACATTACATGGGGCAGCCACAGAGGCATACCCACACACTCAGCCTGGTCAGAGACGTCGTTTTGGGCACATGCCTCAAAACAACTGGTATGATGAGGAGTGTCGACATGGAAGAGCTCAGATACAACGGGAGCTTGCATTGGGAGTAATCACCTATAGACAGTCTCATATTGATACACGACGACTAGTGCGACGGAAGAAGCGAGCTTTCTTGGTCCAGATGGAGCAAGATGTATATCAGCTCTTCCTTGGTAGAGATTCAGGAAAGGCTTGGCGTCTATTCCATGAGCAGTCTCCCCCACCAGTGATTACTTCTACAGAGACATGGGGGCAGTATGCAGCATCTTTATACATTGTACCTGGACAGCCACCACTATCAGGTCCACCACAGCCATGTCCGGATACGAGCCATTGACAGGATGAAGACCAGACAGGCACAAAATCATGAGGGTTTGGTAGCAGAGCACATTATACATGCTCGGGACTTGTTGGCAAAGATGCTTGCACGGTTATTCAACCGTGTCATGTGCATGAGGGCTTTCCTGAGTCTTGGAGATTATCTACTATTGTACCTATCTTCAAGACGGGAGACCCCACAGTGCCGGGGAATTACGGTACTATCATGGTAGGACACACATTGGCACGGTTGTATGCATCCATCCTTGAGCATAAGCTGAGCAATTGGGCAGAGATTATGGGCATATGGGCACTTGGTCAGGCTGGTTTCAGGAGGGGTTTCTCCACACTGGATCATGTCTTTACACTTAGAGCTATCATTGAGGAGGGTCGAGCACATGGTAGACGGATATAGTGCAGCTTTGTGGACTTCCGCAAAGCTTTTGACACAGTACCGAGGGCCAGATTGATGCGCCGACTTATGGAATCGGGGGTACCCACAGAGCTGATATGAGGGATTATGGCATTGTACAGTTCAGTGATGGATCATGTACGCACATCAGAGGGGATATCTGACATAGTTCACTCCACTATCAGAGTGAAACAGGGATGCCCATTGTCCTCTACTTTATTTGGTATGTATGTTGATGAGGTCTCTGATTATATTGACAGAGGAGGAGATAGAGGTGCTCAGCTTGCAGGGACATGGATCCCTCTTTTATTGTATGCTGACGATATCGTGTTGATATCAGACTCACCAGAGGGTATGCAGAGACATTTGGACGCATTGCATAGTTTTGCAGGGGATAGTGGATTGTCTGTCAACCTTGGTAAAACCAAGGTCATGGTATTTAATACCACGCCACAGTGGGTTAGGAGATCAGCACCTACATTCACATATGGTCAAGACAGTATGGAGTACACTGATGCATACACGTATCTTGGGGTGGTCTTTAGTGGACCGAGGTTCACATTGAAAGTGGTAGCAGACACTAGACTGACTCGAACCTATGCAGCCCTAGGCGGTTTAGAGAGGATTTGTTCGCAGGTTCAGTTCCAGGAACCTTGAACAAAGCTCTGGCTTTTCGACACTTTGGTCGCTTCAGTTATGCACTATGGGGTTCAGGTTTGGGGACCGTCTGATGACAGTGCTGGATAGAGTAATATGGAGAGGCCCTTGATATCTATGATTTCTAGGCTGATTAGAGCCAAGGCCTCAGTTCGACATGACATTGTACAAGCGGAGCTGGCTGCCCCACCTATGGAGGTTGAGGCACTCACCAGATCAGTATCATTTGTACACAGCTTATGGGACACCACTAGGGACAGGTATGCTAGTCTTGCTCTTGAGTCATCGAGACGGCTGGCATTACAGGGAGATACATCATGTTGGTATGCACATATGAGCTCATGGTTTCAGAGGCATGGTTTCAGCATGGACAGGCTGCCCCCTTTCCAGTATTCTCTTGATGCACCATCCTTCGCTCTTACATGGATGGAGATTACTAGACTCATTCGGCAGGATCTTATCCAGCTTGATAGCAGGAGAACATGGATAGAGCCATCACGGGAGTTGGGTACGAAGAGGGCATTCTATAGAGAGCATCTTCTCCAACTCACGACAGACGGATTTGTCACACGGCCCAGCTACATGGACACACATCTATCTCATGGGTTACGATGTGCCATAGGCCAGATTCGCACATCTTCACACCAGCTTGGGATTGAGACAGGCAAATTCAGAGGCATACCACCAGACAGTAGGATATGTCAGTTATGTCATGCAGAGCCAGAGACAAAGTTTCACTTCATATGTCACTGCACAGTCTACCATGAGATATGGGGACGCTTTCATTGTTTATCAGAGATGGTTTTGACTCGTTAGATAGAGTCATGAGATATCAGGATCAGAGATGTCTCGGATTATTTCTACTTGAGATACAGAGACATAGAGACTCTCTATTGAGAGGGCATAGACAGAGGCAGCCCCAAAGACGCATCTCAGATTTCTTCAGTCTGAGTACCACAGAGGGAGAGGGGACACCACCATCACAGAGCTCGGTTCCCACCCATACACACACCAGTGGTACTCTCATTGACCGAGCTATAGAGTTGGGGAGATCAAGACAACCGCGACTGAGGAGGGGAGCCACGCAGCACCGGCGGAGATTGCGGCAGAGGATTCACAGGATTCTAGCACGGCACCCAGAGTGTCGATCAGGATAGGCTTCATGCTACTGCTAAATTGTATCATGGTGACACTTATCCCCACTTTGTACCTTTGTGGCATGATAGCATTGTTCAGCCTACCAGCCACCCATAGGAGTCGGTAGCACTCCTATCTCAGTGTTTAGTTTGTAGTTTTCTTTGTTTGTACCCAGACTTGGTACTAGACTCATCATTGTAATCAGTTGGTCTCATAGGTCATTCTGGCCTTTTGTAGACGTTAATATATCATTTCATCTCTCTCTCTCTCTCTCTCTCTCTCTCTCTCTCTCTCTCTCTCTCTCTCTCTCTATATATATATATATATATATATATATATATACCAGCCACCCATAGGAGTCGGTAGCACTCCTATCTCAGTGTTTAGTTTGTAGTTTTCTTTGTTTGTACCCAGACTTGGTACTAGACTCATCATTGTAATCAGTTGGTCTCATAGGTCATTCTGGCCTTTTGTAGACGTTAATATATCATTTCATCTCTCTCTCTCTCTCTCTCTCTCTCTCTCTCTCTCTCTATATATATATATATATATATATATATATATATATATATATATATCTATATATATATATATATATATATATGTTAAAGTTTTAGTGATTATGAAGTTTATATTCATGCGTTGCTACTGATTTTCGCTTGGAATGTCCGAGCCTGTTACATAGATACTGCGGCTTTCCCCGCTCATTCGACTTGGGCCATAGAGTTTAAGGAAGTGGAAGTTCATTTGGAGGATACAGGGGCCGCCCATATTTCTGAGGCACATGATGACGATGAGGATATAGGAGATTTCGAGGTGTATGCAACTGAAGAAGCTTAACAACTCTCCAAAAGTGTTGTCATCCTTGAGAGGAGGCAAGTTCCAGTCAACATGTCACATTTTGAGCCGTTTACATGCTCTAATGTCCGTTGACCATAATCTCAGATGCCTGGTCGGCCTCAACTGGCCATGCAAGGCGACATAGGCTTTCTAGTGGTAGTTTCACGAGCCACAACAAGGACCTAAATCAATCTATCTACAAATGGTGAGGAAAAGGAATGAAACAAGGATGCTGTCGACTGTCAACATCTGATCTGTATGCATTACGACATTTCCGTAAGGTGGTTAGACCCGTAGCAGCCACCTTGTCTTTGGTAGGCAAGGCCTATAAGTGGTGAATGAGTTGGACATCTTGTTCCACTACTTGGCCTGAGCTCGAAACAATGTTTCCGCTTGAGTTTTTACCCGCCAACAACCAGAGAGATCATGGCATCTATCCAATCAGTGTGAATGTTAGTTCAGCTTAGTTGTGTTTTCGATGAGCGTAAAACTAGTTGGTGTGGTATTTGTAACTATCATGAACCTTACTTGGAGGGAGAGCATAACATGTGTGTAATGTACAATTATTATGTGTGTTTAACTTGTGGTCTGCAGGATTTAACTGATGGTTCTTCAATTAGGCAGGGATGACGTAATACGAAAATTTGGACCCAAGATTTATGTGGAAGGAAGTGAAAGAGAGTGGAAATCTGCTTTGCTGAGGACTGCAGCAGCATTGCCTCCAGAGGAAGACATGTCTATTTGCATAAATGACTATATCGATTTTTTGCGAAGCCGCTGTACTCTTTATGGATCATGCTGGTTCTATGTTAAGGTAGGTAATCGATAGTTTTACTCAATTTGGCAAGTCATGGTAGGGAGATTTTGAAGGTGTATCTAAGAGTTGAACATGTGATGCAGCAAAAGGCTGATCCAAGGTTGCCATATGAGATGTTTGTGGCCATCAATACTGCTGGAGTCTACTTCGTTCAAGTCAAAACCAAGGTTGGAATTGATTTCATCAGAAAATCACTCATAAAAAAATATGTGCCAGAAGTTGGGCGGATTACTACTACAAGATCGTTGGCACTTATATCCTACAATGTGCAGATATCTCAGAAAAAGTTTATGTACACAGCCTGCACTTGTGCTTTTTTTAGATCACGATAGCAACCCGTGGTTGTGTTCATGCTATTGCGTGTGTCTTCCAACTTTCAAGAAGTGCGCTGCTATGAGCTTAGTTTTATGGAGTGTTACAGTAGACTGTAGTGTAGATGCTTGTTAATGCTCAATGTGCATTTAGTTACATGGGCAATTCATCCAGGCTCCAGCAAGGCAAAGCTGCATTCAGTAAATCGTTCAGAGTCATTAGTTAGAAGTTTTTTTATTCATGAATAGAAGGATGTGGTTTTCCTAAGGGAAAAACTGTTCAAGTCGTCTTTTGAAGTTGTTGTGAGCTACTCAATGTCTGCCAGTAATCTACTTTCCTATTGAGCTTCATGCCTGGTGCACAGTGAGCTTCCTTGGGTCTCTCCCCAAGTTCATATCTTGGATTATTTGAAATCTCTAGAAAGCTACTCATCATTTAAAGATACACTAAATCCTCAAGAGATGTTAAGAAGCTCTCACACTTGTACAACTTGTACTATGTCCCTTTCATATCTGTCTTTGTACTGTGTATGAATTGCTTGTCAGTGGGGTGGAACTCCCGAAGACCCATGATTTTAATGACCTTTTTGGTTTTATTCCTCTCTGATGACAAGATCCTCCTGTTCTTAATGAGTTTTGTCACCTTCTGCTACTCTTTCCTGTGTATTTAGTTTGAAGGCATAACAGTTTTATAATTCAGGTTTGAGACATACAACTTTCATCAGCTAATGTACTCTTGAGGTACTACAACAATTTGATGGCATTTTTGTGCAGGAACAACTTTTACATATGCAGTTTACTGAAATTTGCAGTTGGGGATATTCAAACATCTCTTTTTCTCTGGTCACTGGAAACATGTAAGTTACCTTTAGGCTTTAGCCCTCATTTAAGATAAGCCAACAAATTTGGAATGCCCAGTCAAACATAGGTCCTGCGACTACATTTGCTGTTAGGTCCATATTTTTTTCTTGTTCAATTTATGGAAATTTGGTCTTGATTTTGTGTCCTTTTCCTTGTTTTTCTCCTCGATTCACCAATTACAAAGGTTGTGCTTTCTTAACCAAGGGGTTTGATTACCCAGGAAAGGGCAGCTTTCAACCATTTTGAGCTTTCATTCCCACACACACTTGCACTAGCTCACACATACACACCCTCCTCATGCTCATGTATGAGAGAGGGAAGTGATTCAACATCCCCATGAAATCAAGCAAGAAAGTAGCAAAGGATGATAGGATGAGGTGGAGGCGGCCATCAAGCAAGCCATTTTGGCCCACGAGAAAGATACGGATAGTGCCCTTGACATCGTCAATAGGGGCCTTATCAGAGAATATCACGGCTCTAGAGAGGGAGTGTGCCTCTCTCAAAAGCAAAATGGCAGCACGAGATGAAAATCCTGACAAACTAAAGGAAGAGCTGGAGGACATGCGCTCCCGGACCAAGCTTGAAGAAGGAGAAATTCAGCCATCCATATACCATTAAGACGCAAGTACTCACCATCAAAGCAGAGGAGGAGAAGAAGGCATGGGAGACCTCTTTATGGGTAGAGGTGCTCACCCGCACCAAGAAGCAAGTAGAGGAAGTGGACCAATGGATCCAAGTGGCCAAGAAAGGTAAACATAAAACCCCCACTCCCACTCTATCATCAACATGGCAATTGAGGAAGAGCAAAGGAGGAGTCACGGGTGCCAAGGACACCAACAATGTGGACAATGAAGTGAAAAGCCTCTATGCACATATGGGAATCATGGAGCCAAAACACACCGGAGTATGGAGAGTGGGCAAGAAAGGAGGAGGTGATGGGGGAACCTCCAAGCATCATTTGTTTCGAAGGACTTCCTCAAAAAGAGGCCTACACTAAAGCAAACAGGGATTTTCTTGGGAGATGATCTTACATTGTCCCAACTAGTACACATGAAAGAATGCATGCCGGAGATGTTGGTTACTAGAGAGAAGGAAAAACGCCTTCTAGAGAGGAGGCAAAGTGATAGTACTTGACAAATGCACCGCATGACGGTGTGCAACCTATGGGACCAACCTAAAGCTTCCAATATGGAATTGCAACGGCTCGTTACAATTGGATGTCGGAGCCTTCGAGGATTCCTTCAGAGGGAGGGATAGATGGGAGAGTACATGTAGACAGGTGGGTGGTAGTAAGCACAGTAGCATAGCATCAGGAGCAACAATGTTATTTAGGAAGGAGCTTGTAGCAGGGCTACAGTGTCACTTTATAGGACATAGAGTTGGACAGTGGGTTACATTGGGACTGGTTCACACTAGACGGACCCTCTGGACGGACGTCTGGTCTGGGAGTGACACGTGGCAGGGTACCTACCGACGACCGACAGTGGCCTAGTGGACCTCGTGGCCAGGTCACCACATGGCTGACATTTATGAGCCGTTGGTGGCTCTTTACGGTGGTACATATGAGTAGTCGTTTGGGGCAGTTCAATTATCTTGCACGTAGTCGTCTAGAGAGTCTTACACAGAGCACTGCTTCACCATCCCTGCACATCTGAGCCTCGACACCCCATTTGTACCTGTGAGTCCTGGGCTGGAGCGGAGTGTGCTGCCACGCCAGACAGAGTTACCCAGAACGCGGAACGGGAACCGCGACGGGCCTCCCTGCGGAACGGGGGAACGGGAATGGGCCCGGAACGGGAACGGTGCGGAACGGCAGGCTAAAAAAACACCCAAATATTATTTTTTTTAGCGTTATGTGTTTGAATACAAGTAGTATTAGAGTCCTTTGACTCTAATACCCACAAAAAACACGATTCGAAGACCATTTAACCTTATTATGACTTGATTGGGATGTGAGGCGCCCAGAGTACATAGCCAGATGAACAACATAGCCAGATGAACAACAATGAGCAAACACAATGCCCATAGTACATACACAATGCTCTCAAATAATTGCAAGAGTAGTAGTCAGAGATAACACTTTGGAATTAATTATGGCTAACATAGTAACAAGCCTCAATGGCCGCCAGCGGCCAAGGTGCTACAAAAAAACCAAAGGGGGGCAAAGTTCAAACCAAACTTCAGTGACCACAATACCAAAAGACTGAAGGTGACAAATACCATAAAGATGCTAGTAGCTACAAATGGCAAAGAGGGCAAGGCTCAAGCAGCCATACAAAAAGGTGGATAAATGGCAAAGACTCAAGACTCAAGAGCCACTAGCCTGAGAGGCCTCCCAATCCGTAGTAGCCGGCTGTAAATCATGCACATCCTCCCATTCCTCATCATCGAGGTCTAGGTCCGGCTCGATCTCAGCCACAGATGAAGTACCTGGTGTTGGTGGATGTGCATCTCCACCCGCCTGAGAAGCCTCTTGCTCCATCTCCCACTGTGTAAAAGGATCTGTCTGTTTGTCTGTACTCTTGCAAAGCATTTTCAAATTTGCGCTGACGAAGACAAGATCATTAGCCTTCTCCACTCCAAGCCGATTCCTCTTCTTGGAAGCAATGTGGCTAAAGGTACTCCACAATTGCTCCAAGCATGAGGTACTAACTGACTGGCTGAGAATACGGATCGCCAATCTCTGAAGCTCAGGGCCATCATAGCCATAGTCCTCCCACCAAAGCACTGAACCTATTTTCCTGCGATCAATCTGAGCATCTGGACTGCCAAATGACCCTCGCATCTCTCTGTACTGTCTCAGCTGATCTCTGACAATGCGTCGCCCATCTCTGTCTAGAACCATCTTGTTTAAGATCTCTGTAAATTGGTTCATGACTTCCCTATCTGTCTCTTGCCCTGCACCTTGGAACTCTGGATCCACCATGTACGCTGCCCCGTGTAAAGGAGAGGCATATAAATTCCACCTCGAGCTGCAAAGCGCATGGATCTCCTCATATCGCTCTGCGTTTGGCTCAAGCTGTGCAAGCTGCTCAATCATGCGGTCCATTGCCTCATAAACCTTGCCAATGCAAGGATCCACGCCATCCAGAACTCGAAGCAAATGAACCACCGGTTTTACCTGTGCATCTAGACTCTTGAGCTCCTTCCAGAACTCAAGATCCTCTGCCTTATCCTTGCACAAAATCCCTGCAACTGTCTTTGCATAGGGGGAGGTGGTGAACTCATCACTGATGAAGACCTGTCGGACCGCATTTTGACATTCAGACAGCCTACGTACAAGAAGAAAGTTGAATGCGAAGCGGGTATCTGAATACTTTAGAAGCACTTTGCCGCCCGACCTCTTGAGGTACTCACTCCGAACCAAGTTGTGATTGTTGATGAAAGTAACCATCTTCACTGCATCAGCAATGACTGGAGCAATCCAGTCTAGCTTGCCGATGTCTTTCAGAAGGTTGTTCAAGCAGTGTGCCATGCAAAAGCACACTGTCACATGCGGATAGTGGCCCTCTATGATAGCTGTTGCTGCCCTGTTTGATGCCTCCCCATCTGTGACAAAGGCCACCACGTGTTGCTCACCGATGGTTTCTATGGCCGCTGTCCACTCTGCAGAGAGGACATCGGCGGACTTGCCACTCTCAGTGGCATCATGAGAGTGCACAAAGTACATCTCTCCACTGGAGTATGCGACGAGACCATGGATAGATCTCTTCCTTGTATCGCTCCACCCGTCAGCAATGAGGGAAACGCCATGTTTTGCCCAAAGACGCTGAATGTTGAGGGTTGCTTGCTCCACGATAGCCTTCTCTCGATCGAGCAAGGTGGTTCGTAGAGCCTCTGAAGATGGCGGCACATAGCCGGTGCCATACTCTCCTATCTGTTGCACCATGACTTTCCAATACTCCGACCTATTTCGATCAAACATAGAAGAGGTTAGTATCAAAAAAGTGGAAACGACGATAACGGAAGAAATGAGAGAGAAGATTGATGAATCATAAAACAATGTACATACCTCGCTGCGACAAATGGGATATGGTCGTGATAGAAGAATCGGGCCATTTTGCATCCACCTCTTCTTTCTTCTTTGGGTCCCAAGAGGTGGTAAGGGTCTTTTGGCGATGAATTGGACCTTTTGAAGATGCACCAACACCTACACCGGGTAGAGAGGAAGAAGGGAAAATGAGGGTCTTTGGATCAATACCTTTGCGTGCCGGCTTGGCTTTATGGTTGAATTGCCGATCTTTTTCCTCGAGCTCCTTCCTCTTCTCGATGGTTACGTTGGCACAAAATTTCACCTCATGTCCCGGCACTCGAAGAAAGTGTGCCCTCACTTTGTCATGCCCCCCTTTCCGCGTGTAAGAGCATAGCTTGCATCCCCATGCACGAGAACCTCCCGCCGCCGACAAGGTGCCCTCCAAGGTCACTTCATCCCACCACGACTATTCCTTCGCCTTTTGAGTGTTGCCCGCATGAACGGAGGGGGTTGAACGAGAAGAAGAGGCCATGGATGATGGATTATCCGTGAAAGAGAGAGCTTGATCTTGAACTTTGAGAGAGAGAGAGAGAGGGATTGAGAGAGAGAGGCTTGCTGCTTGATTCCGTGAGAGCTTGAGCCTTGAGCCTTGAAAGTTGAGGGTTAGAACTTAGAAGTTAGCCCAAGAGAGAGAGAGGTTGAGAGCTTGAGCCTTGAGGCATGCCGCGGCGCCACACTATGGCTTGAGAGTTGAGAGCAAGCTAGGGAGAATGAGCTTGGCTTTGAGAGTTAAGAGCAAGGCTCAAGCAAGGGAGAATGGGCCTTGAGGCTTGATGAGTGTGTGAAGAATGGGGGAGGAGGGGGGCATTATATACTTTTTTGACTGCTGAAAATGGCCGTTGACTGCCTAACAGTCATTTTTTTCAATTTCAAAAACTGCCGTTTCTGGCCGTTGGGGCCGTTCCGGTCCGTTCCGTCCCGTTCCAGCCGTTCCGGTCGTCCCGTTCCAGTGACAGTTTCCAGCTGGAACGCCGTTCCGTTCCGACGCGTTCCAGAAAATCCCAGCCGGCCGGAACGCCGTTCCGGCGTTCCAAGGCCCGAAATGTCCGTTCCCTGGTAACTATGACGCCAGAGTCTGTACATGGTTCTTGGAGCTAGTCGAGTCCACATGTTGTGGTCCACTGTTGTGTCTCTGTTGTTATCCATTGTTTCTGTGTTGTTATCCGTTGTTTCTGTGTTTCATTCTGTTTGAGAGAGTTTTCATTTGTTTGAGTGAGATTGTCACGCTCATTGCACTGAGGGGCACCCACACTATAGAGAGCACGACGCATTATCCGCGCTACAAGTACTCTCATTTTGGCGATCACGGTGGGACCTCAACTGAAGTCTCACTCTGTTGAATAGCTGGTTTCTTCGCTTCGCCTGTGCAATCTAAGTCTCTCGCCTTGCTGGTCTGGTCCCCTCTCGCCCTGGTCCAACTTGCCCTCGTCTCTGGTCTAGACCCCCTCGACCTTGGTCTAGCTGGTCTAGTCACTTCTCTGGTCTAGACCCCCTCGACCCTGGTCTAGCTGGTCTAGTCACTTCTCTGGTCTAGACCCTCTCGACCCTGGTCTAGCTGGTCTAGTCACTTGTCTGGTCTAGACCCTGGTCTAGTCCTCCTCGTCCCTGGTCCAGCTGGTCTAGACACTCGTCTGGTCTAGTATGGTCTAGTAGAGTCTGGACCAGTCTTCAGCCAGTTCAAGGTTTTCTTGCCCAATGCTTGGTTGGTTTGGAGGTCACTGTATGACACATACAAGGAGGTCAGTTGAGCGTCAAAGCCCACTATTGAGCCCTCTGAAGTACTATCACAGAAGACGACCTTTGACACCTTGTAGAAATCCTTCAACCTCATCACTTATACCTCCACATATCACATCACCCACTCCTTCATCAGGTTCCCCATCTTCGCGATCACCTTCTCCAGAAAAACTCTCTCCTATTCTTCTACATTAAGCTATTGTGCAACAGACTCAGCAAGGAATCATGGAGCCACTAGCTAGTGTTTTGGCCAAAGTGAACATCAAGTTCCCTACATTCAAAGGGCTGTCTTCAGAAGATGCTGACGACCATGCAAGAAGATTTGTATCTCTCTGTAGGGGACGTGGTCTGAACAGAGAAGATGCTTATTTGGTACTATTTCCATCCACCCTGGATGGCCTAGCAGCAGATAAATGGTACAGTCAATTTGCAGAGAACCATTTTGCAACTTGGGCAGCCTTAAGACAGCAGTTCTGTGCAGCTTTCAGGCCAGGTGACTACCAGGAGAAGGTGTTGGATGAGTTGGCCAACATGGTGCTCAAACCTGAGGAGACTTTTGCAGAGCTTATGACTAAAACTAAGTCGCTGGTGGCCAAGCTCCCCCAACAACCCGGTGAATTCATGGTTAAAAAGTGGGTGGAGAAGGCGCTTCCCAAAACTTCTCAACAAAAATCTGAGAGAGTCTCCGACCCGACGCCACTCTCGAGGAGTTCATCGCAGCTGCTACTAGGATAGAGGGGGCTAGGAAGCTGTTCAACAACTCTCCTCACATAGAAACTCCCTCTGCGTTCTCGGAAGGTAGTCCTGCTGATCCTTTAACTTCTTTACGCAGGGAACTGGAAGCCCTAAAGTTACAGCGAGCTCTTCAAGAGGAGAGGTCCTTCTCTCTTAGACAAGAGAAGCCTCTAAATCATGAGGCATTGGAACAAATTAAGCGCGAGCTAGAAGAGCTCAAGTGTCAGCAAGAGACTAAGGCTACGGTTTGGTGTAGCTCATGCCGCTCTCCAGGGCACCCTCCGCAGGAATGCCCCCTTCGGGTTTACTGCCACTTCTGTGAAAAATCTAGACATGAGGACAAGGATTGTTACTACCTAAAGGGATTGCACAAAATACAGCAAAGTCTTGGTCCTTCTCTCCAACAAGGGTTAGCACCATCATCCAACATGGTTTCCCACTACGGCCATCCCAACTACATGCCACCTTTGCTCAATACCCCTGCTGTCCAAGGTATGTCAAAAACTTTCCCGACTCAAAGTTTTTATAATGCTAATGCCACCTCAACCCCTCAGAGCTTCTACACTTCAGCCTCCAACTCCATGCAGCAACCACCTCATCCCCCGTTTCGCCCTTCCAATCGGCCCATACTCTGCTACAGATGCGGAGAGTATGGGCATTATCAGAGCAAATGCCCTCTGCCAGAAGGCTCTTCTCCGTGCCAACTTTGCCCTGAGGCTCAGGATCACTACACTAAGGATTGTCCAAAACAACGCGCCTCTACCTCTGCGAGCCCAAGTGAGAGCCAACCTGAATTCACCTTTCCCAAGATCAATTTGATAGCAGTTAGTACCAACCCCAAGCCACCCCTTTCTGCCCATATGATTGCCTCTCAAGACAAGTTGCAGCTGGTAGAGGAGCCAACTGGTGTCCTCACACGAGCTCAGAGGGCAGCCCTCGGCCTCAATCTTCCAGCAGGTACAGCCCTTTCCTCCCCAATGCCTACACCTCCTCCAGCAGCTGACATGCCATCCCCTAGTGCTAAGAAAGGATCTTTTACTATGCTCTCCGATATTGATGGGGCTTTCTTAGAAGCAGTTGCTGACTTACAAAAGATCAAAGTACCACAGGAACAACAACAGGTAGAAAAAGAGAAGCATACAGCAGAGACAGTCTTGAAGAACACTTTCCAACAAGTGTCCCTCTATGACATGCTTCGACTAGATGCAAGTTTGAGAAGTGACACCCTTGCAGTTATTCAGTCACTTTACCCTGGAGCAGGTCCTAGTGGTGGGCACCTCCCAATGCGACAGTCAGAGTCCTATATGATATCCAATCCTGTTGCTCCACTCACTGATTATAGAAGCCCTCGCCTAACAGTGTCCATTTTAGGTCGGCAATTCTCAGGAGTGATAGTGGATGGTGGATCTGGCATCAACCTGATGCCCGAGTTCACGATGCTAGCTCTAGGTCTACAGCCTACTCGCCCTGCTCCCTTCACAGTTACATTGGCCGACCAGCGAACAGTCTACCCAGTGGGCATAGTGGATAATGTGCCTCTGCAGGTACAAGACTTTACTTTTAACTTGGATTTTGTGGTGGTTCGTCTTCCCCAGGTTGAGGGCGGATTTCCCTTGCTTATTGGAAGACCATGGCTGCGACACACTAAAGCACTCCACGATTGGGGAAATGATGCAATGTGGATACATAATTCTGGCTCCTCGATGCAACCCATTCTCTTAGAAGGTGGTATGGATCCCGTGGTGCAACATAGTTCTTTGTCCTTAGCAACCAGCCTCGAATTGGAACAACCTACTCCACCTGACGGGTCAGATGAGGATCTGTTGGAATGTTTGGATGCTACCAAATCTATGCCCTGTTTTGGAGTTTCAATTCACTCTTTGCTTGAAGGTACACCCTCTTCCAATGTTTCCAAGGTAACTAAACCTTATGAGCCACATGAGCCAGCTCAAGAGTTGAAGGTCACAGAAGATACTCCTGATGCGCTCTCGGTGAAAGCCCTCTTGATAAAAGCCGTTGAATTTGGAAAGCCAAGGAAAAAGTATATAAGAAAAAAGAAATCTCCCCTACAGGAGTTCAACCCCCTTCAAACATCAGCCCCAATTGTGTCTGCTTCTCCAACCAGAACGAAGCTAACCTCTATGTCTAGCCAACTCCCTTCACAGAGCAGGTCCTGCTTGATGTGCTGGAGGAATTCCCTACTCCTGCTCGTTGTCTTGCTGAGAATAGTTGGTTCTGTCCTCAACCTGCACTTTCATAATGCTCTGACCTTCCTCGCCCTTACCAACACACCCTCGTCCCTAACCACCCCCTCACATACCCTCGCCCCTACCGTAACCCTACTCGCCCCTACCCACCCTCCCCCTTCCCCTCGCCCCTACCCACCCTCTCCCTTCCCCTCGCCCCTACCCACCCCCTCACCCCCCCTCGCCCCTACCCTATCCCTACTCGCCCCTACCCACCCCCTCACACACCCTCGCCCCTACCCTCCCCTCTCGCCCCTACCCACCCCCTCACACCCCCTCGCCCCTACCCTCCCCCTCTCGCCCCTCCCCACCCCCTCACCCCCTCTCGCCCCTATCTAGCCCTTCCCTCTCGCCCCTACCCACCCTCTCCCCCCCCCTCGCCCCTATCTAGCCCTTCCCACCCTCTCCCCTACCCACTCCCCCTCCCCCTCGCCCCTATCTA
Source organism: Adiantum capillus-veneris (assembly GCF_014529385.1). Taxonomy (NCBI): domain Eukaryota; kingdom Viridiplantae; phylum Streptophyta; class Polypodiopsida; order Polypodiales; family Pteridaceae; genus Adiantum; species Adiantum capillus-veneris. Next base: position 156,994,855 of record NC_140936.1, on the reverse strand, counting down.
GCCCTCCCCACCCCTCCCACTCTCCCCCTCGCCCTCGCCCTACTCTCCCCCTCGCCTAGTCCCCATCACTACCCTCGCCCTCGCCCTAAGTCCCTCCCCCTTGCCCACTCGCCCCTACCCAAACTTTATTCACCCTACCCTTCCTCTCTCGTCCCTTCCCAATCCACCTCCAATTGGCCCCTACCCAATCCCCCTCGCCCCTACCCTCTCCAATTGGTCCATACCCAATCCCAATCCCCAGCCCTTACCCAATCCAATCGGTCCCTACCCAATCCAATCGGTCCCTACCCTCTCCAATCGGCCCCTACCCAATCCAATCGGTCCCTACCCTCTCCCATTGGTCTATACCCAATCCCAATCCCCTCGCCCCTACCCTCTCCAATCGGTCCCTACCCTCTCGAATTGGTCCCTACCCAATCCAATCGGTCCCTACCCTCTCCAATCGGCCCCTACCCTCTCGAATTGGTCCCTACCCTCTCCAATCGGCCCCTACCCAATCCAATCGGTCCCTACCCCCTCGAGTTGGTCCCTATCGCCCCTACCCTCTCCAATTGGTCCATACCCAATTCCAATCCCCTCGCCCCTACCCTCTCCAATCGGCCCCTACCCAATCCAATTGGTCCCTACCCTCTCCAATTGGTCCATACCCAATTCCAATCCCCTCGCCCCTACCCTCTCCAATCGGCCCCTACCCAATCCAATCGGTCCCTACCCTCTCCCATTGGCCCCTACCCAATCCAATTGGCTCCCACCCCCTTAAGCTCTCGCCCCTACCCTTCCCTCACCCCTCGCCCCTACCCACCCCCACCCCCCCCTCTCGTCCCTACCCACCCCCTTAAGTCCTCGCCCCTACCTACCCACTCTCGCCCCTACCCTCCCCTCCCTTGCCCTCGCCCCTACCCACCCCCTCACCTCCCCTCGTCCCTACCCACCCACCCTTCCCCCTCGCCCCTATCTAGCCCTCCCTCCCCACCCTCGCCCCTACCCACCCCCTCCCTTGCCTCAGCCCTAACAAGCCCCCCTCACCCCTGGTCAGACTGGCATCCAGGTCAAAATGCTTGCTGGGAGCTCTATCCAGATGGACAGATGCCCAGTAACAAGACTGTTGGTGGCGGTGATGATGCCTTTAACACCTTCTTTAGTGAGACGAGATGGGAGCGGGAAAGCATGTTCCTCGAGCTGTGTTTGTTGATTTAGAGCCCATTGTGATTGATGAACCAACCTGGTTAATTACCCCTGAATTCACTTCATGCTTTCATCATATGCCCCAATGATTTCGGCAGCTAAGGCCTATCATGAGCAGTTGTCCGTTGCAGAGATAACCAACACATTTGAGCCATCGTCAATGATGGCAAAATGTGATACTAGGCATGGTAAATACATGGCATGCTGCACAAAGGGGCAGAGAAATTTTGTGTAATCCTATCACAGTAGCAAGTTTATGAATCTTTTTGGTTGTTTCCTTGGGGCTTTCAAGCATTCACCGGATGCAGCACCTAGTGGTTTTCTTTCACAGTTTTTTCAGTATTCCTCTCACCGAGACAGTGAGCGGTCTTGTGGCGGGCAACCTGTAGCAGGGCTACAGTGTCACTTTATAGGACAGAGTTGGACAGTGGGTTACATTGGGACTGGTTCACACTAGACGGACCCTCTGGACGGACGTCTGGTCTGGGAGTGACACGTGGCAGGGTACCTACCGACGACCGACGGTGGCCTAGTGGACCTTGTGGCCAGGTCACCACATGGCTGACATTTATGAGCCGTTGGTGGCTGTTTACGGTGGTACATATGAGTAGTCGTTTGGGGCAGTTCGATTATCTTGCACGTAGTCGTCTAGAGAGTCTTACACAGAGCACTGCTTCACCATCCCTGCACATCTGAGCCTCGACACCCCATTTGTACCTGTGAGTCCTGGGCTGGAGCGGAGTGTGCTGCCACGCCAGAGTCTGTACATGGTTCTTGGAGCTAGTCGAGTCCACATGTTGTGGTCCACTGTTGTGTCTCTGTTGTTATCCATTGTTTCTGTGTTGTTATCCGTTGTTTCTGTGTTTCATTCTGTTTGAGAGAGTTTTCATTTGTTTGAGTGAGATTGTCACGCTCATTGCACTGAGGGGCACCCACACTGTAGAGAGCACGACGCATTATCCGCGCTACAGAGCTACACTCTTATTATCCAAGTGGTTGGCAGAGATGAGAGTGCCTGCAATGTGTGGGTCAGAGTTATAGGGGATAGATGGGAGAGTACATGGATACATATGCAAAAGTACATATAGACATGTTGCTCGTACTTAGCACACTAACAAAGCATCAGGAGGAGCAGCAGTGTAATTTAGGGAGGAGTTACACTCTTATTATCCAGATGGTTCGTAGAGATGAGAGTGCCCGTTATATGTGGGCAGGCAGAGTTAGAGGGGAGGAGGGCAAAGCTCTCTATATTGCCATATGTTACATCCCTCCTAGCACATCTCATTATGCTTCGCCTAAGGGGCAGTCACCATACATGATACTACATGAGGATATTTGGGAGTTCTAGAGGGATGAAGATGTCATCCTACTTGAGGATTTCAATGCTAGGATAGCACGTCATCAAGCATCCTTCTTTGACACTTCTGAGGAGATGTTGAGAGAGCTAGATACCAGAGAGAAGGGGCTCTCTAGGACCTCAGAGGATGTTGAGGAGTTTACAGAGTATAGGAGATATTTGATTGAGATGGGCACAGCACATGGATTCTTTGATAGATTCTCCTGTTCAGGCAACTTCACTTGCTTCCCTCATAGACCTGGTGCTAGCAGTGTGGATTATGTTTTGGCTCCCATGTATCTTATACCATGCATTCAAGACTTATGAGTCTCCCCTAGACCTGTTGGAGTGGCTGTAGATCATGCTTAAATATCTTTTGCAGTAGATTTTACATATACTGTGTGGCTTTCATCATGTAGCACATCGCCATCCAAGATACCACTTTGCAAAAAGATAGGTGGAGTGTATATAGTAGAGCTGTATAGTCTTCTAGCAGGGGAGAACACCCATAAACCCTTGTTAGAGCTCACCCAAATATTGACAGAGATGATACACACAGCAGCAACCACAACTTTTTCCCACTCTCGACTTAATGGGAAACCACGGTCTGGGAGCATGCCTCAAAATAGTTGGATGATGGTGAACGTTGAGAGACAAGAGCCCAACTACAAGAAAGGAAGTTTTGGGAGACATCACACATGGGCAGTCGCGTAAACTCTTTTGACGCCTTATACGGCGAAAGAAGAGAGCTTTCTTAGCTCAGCTTGAGAAATATTTATCAGATACTCTTGAGCCAGGAATCTGGGGAGGCTTCGAGACTCTTTAGAGAGCACTCACTTTTTTTTTGTAAATCTGCTTTGATTAATTTACAAGTGGGAAACCTCAAAGCGAGGAAAACCCACGAAAAGAAAGGGATACAAAAGACGAAGCACTATGAGGCTCCGAAGGCTAGAAGCAGTCAAAGTAAATCATGTAGGCATCAAGAGTGATGTCACCAGCATCATAGGCAAAATGCAGTGCTTGACCAAGAGATAATTTGAAATAGGGAAAGGGGTCAACAAAAATGCCCTGGAACATTAAGGAGTTCCTATGATGCCAGATGGCCCACATAGTCCAAAATCTGACCCAGGTGAAGAAGACCGCAAACTGAGATTGTGGTGACCGAAGCACCCCAAAAAGCCAAAAGCGTCTGTGAAAAGAGCCGGAAGGAAAACGTAGTCGAAGAGCAGTCGACACTTGCCGAGTGAAGGCTCTGGAGTGACGACAACACCACAATAAGTGCGGCACGGTCTCCTCAGCTTCAATGCATTTGGGGCAGCGGGAAGGCGCAATATGCCGAGCATGCAACACACTGCCAACAGGTAGGGCTCCCACCTTTAGAGAGCACTCACCCTCTCCTGTCATTACTTCTACATAGAAATGGATACAATATGCATCCTCTCGATACACAATAGTAGAGAAATTACCATTGCGAGACCCGCCGGTGCCCTGTCCTCCCACTTCTACTTTCTTCACAGCAAAGATGGTGAGGTGAGCTATTGATAGATTGCTCACCAGGAGGGAAAATGATCATGATGGTATAGTGGCAGGGCATTTCATACATGCTAGAGATCATATTGTTGGTTTGTTGTCCTTCATGTTCAACAGGGCCATGTGTGAGGGGTTTCTAAGACTTGGAGTACGTCTACGATTGTACCACTACTCAAGTCTGGAGATCCGACCTTGCCAACTAACTAACGCACTATCAGATTGCCACTCATTGGCCAAGCTATATGCATCTATACTCGAGCATGAGTTGAGTAGCTGGGCACAGAGAGAGAGAGAGGAGCGAGAGAGCTGCTGCCGCGCGCGTCCTGCCTGCCCTACGACCTGCGTCCTGCCTACCCTGCGCGTACCTACCTGCCCTACGCGTACCCACCTGCGCGAACCCTAAAAAGTCGCCAGCAGCCTGCGCGTTCCTTCTGCAGCCTGCGTGTACCTGCTGCTGCCGCGCGAAACCCTAACAGCCCGAATCTGCAAAACCCTAATTGCACGAAACCCTAACAGCCCGAAAACCCTAACTGTCCGAAACCCTAATTGTGAGAATCCCTAACTGTGCTCTGCGCGCATCTTTCTACCGCCTGCAAGAGAAAGAGAGAGAGAGAGAGAGAGAGAGAGAGAGAGAGAGAGAGAGAGAGAGAGAGAGAGAGAGAGAGAGAGAAAGAGTCCAAGCTTCACTTTGGGTCTTGCTTTTCCTGTTTGCCAGTCTCACCCATTCTTCATGGCGGCTTTGCCGGTCTCGAGTGCTACACAGCGCTCCATCACCACTTGCCTGTCGCGTGGACTGCACTGGCGACTTGTTGACACGCATTTACTCCAAAGTACAACACTTGGCACAGCGTGCCTTGGTTGGCCGGATGATTGGACAGTCTCCACCTCAATCTTCTATATGTGATTGGTGTCAGACTGCATTGGGCACTACTCAGGGACGGATCTCAGAGCTTACATTCCTTGGCAGGGGCATATTCATGGTATGTCTTTCAGATCCCGCCACTGCCTCAGCTCTCCTGGCTCGCTCTCCGATACTCTCTGATCGCAGGATGATATACTTGACGAGGTGGTATCCCGAGTTTACTACTGAGGAGTTTGACAGTCGACACCTTATTCCCAGATTCCCTCTGACGCTCTCCTTCCCGGATATGCCTCTCCATTTTATTGATGAGCATCTCCTTCAGATGATTGCTGCTCATTTTGGCACGGTAGTTCCAGGATCCTGCATCTTCTCATCTGGTCCACCTCGCATTCATGTCTTGGTGTTTGGGGATACTTCATTACCAGATACAGTTACTGTGGCTGTGCGCGATCGAGACTACTCTTGCCGAATGGTAGTCACTGGTCGCCCAGGACAGTGCTTACGTTGTCACGAGATGGGACACTTGGCACGAGATTGCCCCACCCTGCCACGCCATCGGCGGCAACAACAGCCGGCTCGTGGCACTCATGCTCAGCCACGTGGTTAGCGTCAACAACCAGTTCCTCCTACTATTACTCAAGCACCTCAGCAGCCTGCAGGTGCTCCTCGAGCTTCGACCCTCCATGTTCCTCCCTCCGCTTCAGCTCCTACTGAGACAGCATGGCAGACAGTGGGTCGTAACCATTCCTTCCGTCCTCGTCAGCAACCTACAACGCATGCAGCCCTCAGTGTTACCTCTCCTGCTCCCTCTCAAGTTTCCACCACCCCCTTACCCCTTGCTTCTCCTCGCCATTCTTCTTCTTCGGCACAGGATCACTTACCTCTGCTACCAGCTCCTCCTTCACCTGCCATTCCCCCGCCCGCTTCTTCCCCTCTTCCCGAGGTCCCTATTCCCATGCAGATGGATCATTCACCGCTATTACCTCTCCCTCTTCCTCCTCTTCCTCTCGCCCTTACTCTCCCCCCTCCACCTTCTGGTCCTCCCCCTCCCTCAGCCGCTCATACTTACGTCCCACACAGTTTTCTCAGCTCTTGCCCTCTCTCCTGGGGCACTCATCGGGCTGAAATGTGCGATGACTCAGAAGGGCCATTGCGGGTGCAGCTCTACCTTATGCATCACAAGACAGGTTGTGTTCCCTCTTTAATAGGCAGTCGCTCTCAGCCTACCCATTCCTTTTTCCTTCCATTCCACGTGGCTCAAGAATGGTCCGAGGATCAGGTTCTACATTTTGTGCATGCACAAACTATGGCTCAGCTTCATTTATGGTTGTCTGCTTCTGCTTCTGATGTATTGTCTCCTCACTTCCCTTCATGTATTGGTGCTATGGAGTGGAGTGATGTTTATGCTTGCTATTCATTGCCTATGTTCATTCATGTATCCTGAGATGTGGTGCTTCCTATGTCTATGCGCATTTGGGGTGTCAAAGTTGCAGCATCGGTAATGCAATGTAAACAAGCTGAGGTCCGCAGTTGGTGTAATGAGACACCATATTTTAGAGAGGGCTTGCGGGTTGCTTTCCTACCGCCCGAAGCTCACCCCTTGGATGGCCCAGCTGCCTCCAAGAAGATGCGGAGTTAGTCAGATGCTCTACAAATTCTTTCATGCAGACTATGGATTTACATGTAGTTTCTTGGAATGCTAATGGTTTACAGACTTCTCGGGTAAGAGGTTCCCGTAAGCTTTTACTTCGTAGAGATTTACACGCTCATGTAGTGGGCACTGTGGATATATTACTAGTACAGGAGCATAAGATTGCCACTCCCTTTGGTAATCTCATGCCCTCGGGCGCCCACACTTTTTGGGAGCCTGCTCTGGGCCTTCATGGACTGAGTTGCGGTGTATGCATCTCAGTGGGGCCACGTTACTTGGCCTCAGTTCAGCAGCATGGTACCCTTGTCGCTGGCAGAGCAGTCTATGTTTCTATTCGGATTCGGGAATCTATCATTGGTTTTATGTCAGTCTATGCACCCACTACTCCTCGGGAGAGGGCTACTTTTTGGTCCTCCTTGGCTACTGTTCTACCTGCTGTAGACCCTTGGGTTGTTGAAGGCGACTTCAACAACGTCGAGAGCAACTCTGATTGGCGATCCATCACACCTCCAGTTCTATCATCCATTTCTCCCGATGAGTAGCCAACTTGGGATCGATTTCTTCTAGCTATTCAAGGTGTTGACGCCTGGCACATACCCTCTTTTGGTCACCACCTTGCTACACTTCATTACTCGTGGGGGTTTCAGAGACAGCAGGGGAGATTATTAGAGCGACTTGATCGTTTTTACATTGGCCCTTGGGCATCAACTCTAGGTGGATTTACTACTATTTGGCGAGGGACCAGCCTCTCAGATCATTTACCCATCTCATTGTTTATCTCCTTCACTCGATCCTCTGCACAGAGACGAGACTGTCGCATCCCTGACAGTGTTCTCACCACTGAAGTTTTGCAGCAGCAAATTCGTGACTTATGGTCCACGGGTGCTTCTTATTGTGGTCCCCCTGGAGAGTTTCTTGCTCATTGCATTACTCAGTCTAGTATTTACTGCCATGATCAGACTGCTATTATTCATCGTCAGTTGAGAGTACACGAATCTGATCTTCACATTCCTCTTGGTTCCACTCAGCGCTTGCTTGAGGATTGGCCTCAGGATGCTTATCTCGCTGCTACACAGACAGAGCTCACAGAGGAGATTCGTCGCGTACAGGAGGCTAGGTCTGAGTTCACTCATCATGCTTCAGTATCTCATTGGATAGCTAAAGCTGATCGAATGAATAAAGACTTCTTCGCTGCGCATAAAGAGCGTCCTCCTGGCACCACCCTTCGGACTTTGTGCGATTCTCAGGGGACACTACATATGCATCCTGATGTTATTCTTGATATGTCTGCAGATTATTTTGAGACATTGTTCACTGCTGATGTATACACTACTGAGGTTTTCCTTGCCCGTGAGCAGATCTGGCATCACACTCGACACCGTTGTAGAGACACTATGGTAGAGATCTTGTTGGCACCCTTCACACTTGCAGAGCTCCATGCTGCTATCGAGAGTCTTGATCCATCCTCCTGTCCAGGAGAGGATGGCCTCACTAGAGCTTTCTTTTTTACTTATTGGGATGTATTGCATATACCATTGCTTCGCGGTTGTCAGGACATCTTTGCATCAGGATATATGCATCCGGATCTTTGTTCAGGTCTCATATCTCTTATTCCGAAAGGGGGTGACACCACTCAGCTCCAACAGTGGAGACCTATTACCCTACTCCCTTCGGTCTATAAGATATTAGCGTTACTAATCATCCATCGCTTGCGACCGTTCTTACCAGATATTATTCATACTTCTCAGACAGGCTTTGTCATGGATCGATGCATACTGGATAATATCTTCAGTTTTTATGAGGTAGTAGAGTGGGCCAGATCATCTTCTGAACCTCTCGCTTGTTTCATCCTTGACTTCGAGAAAGCATACGATCATGACTTTCTCGAAGGATCATTAGCCAGGATGGGTTTCCCTTTGAGATGGATCTCAGGCATTTCCGCTCTCTTCAGGACTAGTCGCCAGCAGTGCTATTACTATTGGTGGCCGTGTCAGTCGCAGTTTTGAGCTTTCTCGATCTGTCCGTCAGGGATGTCCTTTAGCAGCATATCTGTATTTGTTTGTAGGAGAGACTATGTCTGGCTTTCTTCGTGCTCAGAGTCATGCATTTCGTGGCTTGACCATGCCAGTACCTACAGCTCCGAACCTTATCGATCAGGAGTTTGCTGATGACACTATGTTGATGTTGCGCTATTTGCTAGCTGCTCTTGATGCCATGCGGGAGGCCCTAGAGGTTTTTAGCATTGCCAGTGGTGCACGCATTAACTGGCATAAATCCTATGGGTTACTGGTCAGCAGTGATGACATACCTACTTCGGGGGTAGCTGATGGTTTCACATGGCTGCAGCCGGGTCAGACATGCAGATATCTGGGCTTTCAAGTTGGATTTGACGTTTCCTCACAGCAGCAGTTTGCACCCGTACTACAGTCTATTCGCAGGAAGCTATGTCATTGGTCTTCACGTCATCTGTCGTTGGCTGGCCGTGCATTGGTCGCCAACCAGGTCATTCTGGCTACAGTATGGTATACGGCCTCTTGTTGGATGCTACATTCTGGTGTGATAGCTCAGCTCCGCCGACTAGTGCGGAACTTTTTATGGGGTGGCACAGATGGGACTACTGATACTCGTGCTCAAGTTCGCTGGTCCACGATTATTCGTCCTAGGTCAGAGGGAGGCCTTGGCATTATTGATCCAAAATTACAAAGCCGCGCCCTTCTTACCAAGCTTATTGTTCGGGGTCTTTTTCCCGGCCAAGAACCTTGGAAGATGCTTCTTCATGCCGCTCTTTGCACAGCGACTCCACGCCTCGGCACTAGAGATGGTCATACTTGGCAGACAGGGTATCGTTTTCTCTTTACGGATGCCGCCTTGTTCACCACCACCCTCTCACCCTTCATCCGATCGCTCCTTCAGATTTGGGTTTCCATGCGACGGGCTATCATACGCTCACCTCCCTCATGTCGTGAGGAGATTGAGCGCCAGCCTCTCATTTGGAATGATGCAGTTCTTGATTCTTCGGTTAATCCACCTCGTCAGCTTGGAGAGAGGACTCGCATTGATTGGGCTGCTTGGGACACTGGCCCTGCTGCCTCTATGAGGTTGTTTCATGAGACACGTATGCTGGATGCAGATTTTGTGGCAGAACATTATGACATTGGTCGCGGGGTGACAGACAGACTGCTTGAGATTGACTCCGCCGTTCCTTCACAGTGGGATGCAGTCATCCGAGGCACGGTTCAGATGCCTCCACATTGTGGCTGGGAAGGCCTCTTTGCTCAGAGCACTCTCTTATTAGTTCGTTTAGACACCATGCTGTTCACAGTTGATACTGACTACTCTCAGGAGATTCATGCTAGATTGACATATGATACCACCTGTCCGCACCTTGTCTCCCCCGGCGCTCGATGGGAGGCCATACGAGTAGTTGGCTCCCGCGGGAAGCGTCGTTGTGTTGACCCCTGTTTCGCTTCTGCTAATGCTGCACTTTGGAGGCTTTGGGTGTGGGAGGGTCGTGCCCTATCTCAGCTTTATTGGGACCAAGGAGAGTGGCATTGGCCTTACTCTGACCCCACCGGTGCACCTGTATCATTCTTTGAGTACACTGTCAGAATTGGAAGATTAGCATTGATGAGACAGCACCCAGAGCAGCCCACTCGTATGCGTTTTTGGTTACATTCAGGTCTCTCCCATGCCTTATTTACTGCAGTTTTGGTCAGCCATCTGGGATTTACATGCGGCTCATCGTATTTCTTTTTTCATGTGGATGATTGCACATGCAGGACTTCCAATTGGGACTTGGCTAGCTACTATGGGTCATGATCCGTTATGTACTCGCTGTCCTCTGTGACTACTTGAGTCACCTGCACACTATCTTTGGTCATGCTCAACTTCTCATGTAGTGTGGCTTGCAGTTTGCTTTTTACTTAGCAGAGCGGGTGTTCAGCATGGATTTCTCACTTGGGGATCTGTCTCATGGTTGATGCCGATGCCCGGACCGCATCTTTTCTACGAGGGCTCAGACACAGATCCAGCCCTAATGCTTACCTCGACTGGTTATCAGTGAGGGACTTTGGCTATGATACCACAGATTGCTTGGCATGGGGATCCTCAGACACGTGATGAAGTTTTTTCAGTCATCACTAGCATTACACTATGGAATGTTTGGAGAGCTCCTTGTCTTCACATTCTCTGTGCGGCTCCACAGCTCCTCCAGGATACCCTCAGTGCCATTTGGCTGGACATCATTCACACTCTGATTTGGCAGTGGGATTCTTCCTCAGGTACATCTTGAGCAGCCGAGGCTCGTCGATTTGCCTTCCTTCGGCGTTGGGCCCGATCCCCACTCTTCTTCACACTTACAGGTGGCTAGATTACATGGCATTATGCCCCCCCTCGGTGGTTTCTCCTCCACTCATCACACCGACCATGAGATTGTTCTAGTCGAGTTGTCACTATAGTGGCTCTCATTCTTACATTCAGCTTGTACACCCCACGTGATAGGCTATTTTGGCATCCGTTGGGGATTATATTGTACTTAGTAATATACAGCCCTGACTTTTCCCAAAAAGAGAGAGAGAGAGAGAGAGAGAGAGAGAGAGAGAGAGATGAAATAAAATGTTATATTAACGTCTTCAAAATGCCAAAGTGACCTATGAGACCAAAAAGTTACAATGCGGTGTATCTGATACAAAGTCAGATTAACAAAATAAATTAAACTAGGATAACAAAATATAAATACTGCAGAATCCTAAACTAAGCTGATAGGTGTGAAAGGTGAAAGGCGTGAAATGTGTGAACTAAGTAGTACAATGTGTAGACAATATTGGAGAAAAGTAGAGATCCATCTTCATGTGCACTTTGGACGACGAAAAAGTATGGTTCGAATCCCTTGCTGTAGCCTCCTTCAAAACTGTGTAGCTCCTCTTCTCCATCGGGGTCGTCTAAATCTCCCTAGCTCCAATGCTCGGTCTATGAGAATGCCAATAGTGCGGGCATACCTCTCCACTGTTGGCTGCTCCTCTGCCTGTTCTTCTAGGTGTACAATATCTAGTGTAAAGAAATCTATGATCCGTCTCTGGGGTTGTCTCTCTTCAGCTCTCCTCAGTAAAGTTTCTCTATGCTTGTGTAACTCAAGTAGATATAGCCCAAGACATCTCTGATCCTCATAACTCATGACCCTAGATAGAGACACAAAACCTTCTCTGAATAGACAATGAAAATGGCCTCGTATCTCATAGTGCACTGTGCAATGACATATGTAATGTACCTCTGTCTCTGGCTCTAGACGGCATAAGAGGCATATCCTGCTATCTGCTGGTGTCCCTCTGAATCTACCAGTCTCAATCTCGAGCTGATGTGAGGACGTGCGTATCTGGCCAATGGCACAACGCAAACCATGAGAAAGATGCGTGTCCATATAGCTAGCTCGAATCACAAACCCATCCCCCGTGAGGTGGAGAAGATGCTCTCTATAGAAAGCCATCTTTATGCCCAACTCGTGTATTGGCTCTATCCATATCCTCCTCGTGTTCAGCTGGATCAGATCCAAACGAATGAGTCTATTAATCTCTACCCGCGTCAGAGACCTCAAGGGTGCCTGTAGAGAGTATTGAAAAGAAGGCAACCTGTCCATGGTGAAACCATGTGTCTGAAACCATGATGCCATCTGTGCATACCAGCATGATGTATCCCCATTAAGAGCTAATTGTCTGGAGGACTCTAGAGCCACCCTGGCATATCTCTCTCGGGTAGTATCCCACAGACTGTGTACAAAGGAGACTTATCTGGTGAGCGCCTCAATCTCCATATGGGGGGCAGCTAATTCCGCTCGAGTGATATCATGCGGTACGGAAGCCTTGGCTCTAATCAGCCGAGAGATCATAGATACCAGGGGCTTCTCCATACGCCTCCAACCATCCTGGCCTATAGAAGGCCCCAAACCTGCACCCCATATAACATAGTAGAGGCAACCAAAGTATCAAAGAGCCATAACTTTGTCCTAGGTTCCTGGAACTGAACCTGAGAACACATCCTCTCCATTCGTCCCAAAGCCGCACTAGTTAGTCTAGTCTCTGCTGCTCTTCTCAAAGAAAATCTCGGCCCGGTAAAGACTACCCCTAGGTAAGTGTATGCATCTGTATATTGCACAATCTCCTAACCATATTTGCAAGTAGGTATTGATCTCCTGACCCATTGCGGTGTGGTGTTAAACACCATAACCTTGGTTTTACCTAGGTTTACACACAATCGACTATCCTCTGCAAAACTGTGTAGTGCATCCAAATGTCGTTGCATACCTTCTGGTGAGTCAGATATCAGCACAATATCATCAGCATATAGCAACAATGGGATCCACATCCCTGCCAGCTGGGCACCCCTGTCACCCTCTCTGTCAATGTAATCAAACACCTCATCAACATACATACCAAATAGAGTAGGAGACAATGGGCAGCCCTATTTCACTCCAATAGTAGCGTGAACTAAATCAGATACTCCTTCTGGAGTGTGTACATGTCCCATCACTGATCTGTACAAAGCCAGAATCCCCCAAATCACCTCTATGGGCACCCCCATCTCCTGTAGTCTGCGCATCAATCGAGCTCTTGGTACCATGTCAAATGCTTTGCAAAAATCCACAAAGCTACAATAGATCCGTCTCCCATGTGCTTTGCCCTCCTCAATGATGGCCCTGAGTGTCAGAATATGATCAAGAGTGGAGAAACCTCTCTTGAAGCCGGCCTGACCCTTTGCTCGTACACCCTCGCCCTCTGCCCAATTACTCAAGTGTTTCTCGAGAATAGATGCATACAACCGTGCCAATGTGTGTCCAACCATAATAGTGCGGTAGTTCCTAGGCTCTGTAGGCATAGTTACCCGGAACGCGGAACGGGAACGGCGACGGGATCCCCGCGGAACGGGGGAACGGCTAGGGGTCCGGAACGGGAACGGCGCGGAACGGGAGGTTAAAAAACACCCAAATAGTGCATTTTTTAGCTCCTTGTGTTTAAATACAAGGAGTATTAGAGTGCTTTGACTCTAATACTCACAAAAAACTCGTTTTGAAGACCATTCAACCTTGCTATGACTAGATGAAGATGAGAGAGAGAGAGAGCTTGAGAGAGTGAGAGGGAGAGGGAGAGATTTGAGAGAGTGGGAGGGAGAGGAAGAGAGCTTGAAGGCTTGAAGCCTTGAGCCTTGAGCCTTGAGAGAGTGAGTCTTGAGAGGGAGAGATCTTGAGAGTGTGAGAGGGAGAGAGCTTGACCCTTGAGGATTAGCTTGTGGAGAGAAAGGGGGAGGGGGGTGCATTTTATGAGTCCTTGAGGCCTTGCACACTTCAAAAAGAAGCCCAAACATTTACTTCAATTTTTTCAATTTTTGCCAAATTTGTTTGTAGCCGTTGGCCGTTCCAAGGGCATTCCGGAACATTCCGGGGGCGTTCCGTAACGTTCCGGAACGGCCATTCCGGTTTGCATTGGCCACCTGGAACGTCAGACGTTCCGGGACGTTTCGGAACGTTCGGGAAGGGAACTGCCTCCCCGGAACGCCGGAACGGGGGCTAGGGAGCGTTCCCCGGTAACTCTGTCTGTAGGGTCACCAGCCTTGAAGATGGGCACAATATTAGACAGCCTCCAAGTCTTAGGTAATCCCTCACACATGGCACGATTGAACAACACTGCAAGAACCTCCATCAGCAAATCCCTGGCATGTATAAAATGCTCCGCTACTAGACCGTAATGATCATATGCCTTCCCGGTCCTCATCCTGTCGATGGCCCTTTGTACCATCTCAGATGTAAAGAGTGCTCGTAGCTGGGCAAGGCTTGGTAGGGTCTGGAAGGGGTTCCTGTCCAGGAACCGTATACAATGATGTCGCATATTGGCCCCACACATCAGGTGAAGTAATCACTGGGGGAGCGGAGTGCTCATGGAAGAGTCGCCATGCCTCTCCTGAGTCCCTACTCAAGAACATCTGATATAAGTCTCGCTCCATCTGAGCTAGGTAAGCTCGCTTCTTCCGTCGCATAAGGCGTCGGAAAGCAATCCGAGACTGTCTGTAAGTGATGACTCCTAAAAGAAGATCCCTCTGAAGCTGGACTCTCATCTTTTTGCACTCCTCGTCATACCAACTATTATTGGGCATGCTCCCAGAATGTCGTCTCTTGCCCGGTTGAGTGTGTGGGTATGCCACTGATGCAACCCCATGCAGTGTCTCAGTCAGTAGAGTGGTGCACTCCTCCACTGAGAGGCCTGTACCATTTGTGGCAACTGTGCCTTCCAATAGACGGTCCCAGATCTCCTCTGTATAAATGAAATCAGTCTCTGGTGTAAATGTATAGCGGGTGTGTGACCTGCCTCCTAATGTCTGGATTGTACTATACTGAAATTTAACGGATAGTGTCAAGAGAGCATGATCTATTGCTATGCCCACTAGCCTGGCTTCCACTGTGAAATCCTGAATGCAAGGGACAAAGCTCGGTTGTGTCATAACATAATCCACTGTACTTGCCCCATGTCTGTGGGGAAAGCATGTGAAACCGGCTGCTCCAGGAAGTCGCTGTAAGCCATTAAGTATGTCTAATCCATGTGTAGTCGTCATTTCCATGAGGTATCTCCCATACTCCGTCTGCTCTCTATCATCTAAGCATCTTTCAAGTCCCAACTCACCCACATCCAGCTCTCTAAGCATCTCAACTGAACTGTCGTAGAAGACTGTCTGCGAGTTGCCCATTCGGGCATTGAAGTCCCCTAGGAGAATGATATCACCATTCCTAGAAAACTCCCATATGTCATCATCTAGTATAGAGAAAGGCGACTGCCCTCTGGATGCAGCACACACTGATGTACTGGGAGGAAAGTAACATATGGCAATATATAGAAATCGACCTGTGTCAGCTCTCAGTCTCACCCACATATATCTAGCATGATCATCTCTTCGTACAATATGCAGTAATGGTTGTAGTTCCTCGCTGAATAGCACTGCTACTCCTTCTGAACCTCTACTCCCATGCTTAGATCTCGCATTTGTCCTGTGAGTTGTGTCCCACCTATATCCCACCACATGTGGCATCACCTGTCCAGGAGCCTAATGAGTCTCTGAGAAGAATACAATATCCTTGTCTTTGAAACTGTCCTCAAATGCACCCACGTCCAACCTCATAGACCCATTACAATTCCAAGTAGCCATCTTCAGTGTGGTCCCATAGGTCTCGCACCGTCATGCAGTGCGCCGCTCTAAAATCACCACCCGTCCATCTCTGTAGAAGGCTATCTTTCCCTTCTCCCTTGCCGCTGTGTTTTGAGAGATGTATCGGGCTCACTTACCGTTTTGCACACAGAATTTCCCAGTGAATCCTACGCGTATGATGTCGCGTATGATGCCCAGCTGAGCTACGCGTACGATGTCTTCCCAGCTAGATGTAGGATACTTGACCTCCTACACGTAGGATGTCTGACCTCCTACGCGTAGGATGACTGACCTACGTGTAGAATGACGACCTACACATATGATGTCTATTGACCTACGCGTATGATGACCCTCCTACACGTATGGAGTAAAAGCGCCTACCTGTGTGAATGATGTTGCCGCCTACGCGTATGATGATGCCGCCCGTGCGCTCTTGCCGCCGTCTACGCGTATGATGTCTCCGTTTGCATTGTTTTCACCTGCTTATCTGACCGCGAGCTTTTGTTGTCCAGCTAGGGGGCAGGGGAAGCATCGCGAAGGGGAGCAACATCAGGGAGCAAGGGGCAGCAGCGCGCAGGGGGTGGGGCTGTAGGGGGTGACGCGAGCAGGCAGGGGTGGGGCAGACAGGGCACGAGTAGGGGGTCAAGCATGAGCAGAGGGTGACGCGAGCAGGCAGGGGCGGGTAGACAGGGCAAGAACACTCAGGCAGCAGCGCAGGGGCACCAGCAGGGGCAGCGCTCACACAGAGAGAGAGAGAGAGAGAGAGAGAGAGAGAGAGAGAGAGAGAGAGAGAGAGAGAGAGAGTTTCAGGGTGACGTTTCCCCTCCTGCGTATTTGACCGCTAGCTTCTGCTGTCCAGCTAGGGGGCAGGGGGCAGCATCGCGAAGGGGGGCAACAGCAGGGAGCAGGGGGCTGCAGCACGCAAGGGCGGGGCTGCAGGGGTGATGCGAGCAGGCAGGGGCGGGGCAGATAGGACGCGAGCAGGGGGTCAGGGCGTGAGCAGGGGGTGACGCGAGCAGGTAGGGGCGGCTAGACAGGGCGCGAACACTCAAGCAGCAGCGCAGGGACACCAGCAGGGGCATCACTCAAAGAGAGAGAGAGAGAGAGAGAGAGAGAGAGAGAGAGAGAGAGAGAGAGAGAGAGAGAGAGAGAGAGAGAGAGAGAGATGAAATGAAATGTTATATTAACGTCTTCAAAAGGCCAAAATGACCTATGAGACCAATCTATTACAAAATGGTGAATCTAATACCATGTCTGGGTACAAAAGAACTAGAACAAAGATACTACTACTAGAATCCATCCTCATATGCACTCTGGATGTCGAGAGAATATGGCTCGAATCCTCTATTGTAGTCTCCATCAATGCTATGTAGCCCCTCTCCTCAATCATGGCCGTCTGGATCTCCATAGCTCTAGTGCTTGGTCAATGAGAGTGCCGGTAGTGGTCAAATGAGTGTGGGCCGAGCTCTGCAGTGATGGTTGCTCCTCTGGCTGTCCCATATCTAGTGAAATGAAATTTGTAATCTGTCTCTGGGACTGTCTCTCTCTATCTCTCCCCAATAAAGTGTCTCTATATCTGTGTAACTCAAGAAGATATAGCCCAAGACATCTTTGATCCTCATAACTCATGACCCTAGAGAAAGGATCGAAACCCTCTCTGAATAAGCAGTGGAAACGGCCCCGAATCTGATAATACAATGTAGCTCGTCTCTGGCTCTAAGTGGCATAAGCGGCATATCTTGTTGTTTTCCGGTATCCCTCTGAATCTACCAGACTCAATCTCCAGCTGATGTGAGGATGTGCGTATCTGACCAATGGCACACCGCAAACCATGAGACATATGTGTGTCCATGTAGCTGGGTCGAATCACAAACCCATCTCTTGTGAGGTGGAGAATATGCTCTCTATAGAAAGCCATCTTCGTGCCCAACTCCTGTGGCGGCTCTATCCATGTCCTCCTGGTATCCAGCTGGATCAGGTCCTGACAAATAAGTCTAGTAATCTCCACCCGTGTAAGAGACATCGAGGGTGCCTGAAGAGAGTATTGGAAAGGGGGCAGCCTATCCATGGTGAAGCCATGCGTATGAAACCATGATGTCATCTGTCCATACCAGCATGAAGTGTCCCCCTAAAGAGCTAACTGTCTGGAAGACTCAAGGGCCAATCTAGCATATCTGTCTCTAGTAGTATCCCACAAGCTATGCACAAAGGAGACTAATCTGGTAAGCGCCTCAATCTCCATAGGAGGGGCAGCTAGCTCTACTCGAATGATAGCGTGGGGTACGGAGACCTTAGCTCTGATCAGTCGAGAGATCATAGATACCAAGGGCCTCTCCATACGTCTTCAACCATCCTGGCCTACAGAAGGCCCTCACATCTGCACCCCATACAACATAGCAAAGGCTACTAAAGTATCAAAGAGCCATAACTTTGTCTGAGGTTACTGGAACTGAACCTGCGAACACATCCTCTCCAAGCCTCGCAAGGTCGCAAAAGCTCTAGTCAGTCTAGTCTCTGTTGCTCTCCCCAAAGAAAACCTTGGGCGAGTGAAGACAACCCCAAGGTAAGTGTATGCATTTGTGTAGTCTACAATCTCTTGACCATATGTGAAAGTCGGTGCTGATGTCCCGATCCACTATGGTGTGGTGTTAAACACCATAACCTTGGTTTTACCAAGGTTTTCAGACAATCCACTATCCTCTGCAAAACTGTGTAATGCATCCAACTGTCATTGCATACCCTCTGGTGAGTCAGAGATTGACACAATATCATCAGCATATAGCAACAATGGGATCCACGTCCTGCCAGTTGGGCACCTCTATCACCCTCTCTGACAATGTAATCAAACACGTTATCATCAAACATGTAAACAAACCCTGTTTCACCCCAATGGTGGAGTGAACTAAATCAGATATCCCCTCTGGAGTGCGTACATGTCCCATCGCTGATGTATATAGAGCCATAATGCCCGAAATCAACACTATGGGCACCCCTATCTCCTGCAGAGAGAGCTTCAAGGCAAGCTAGATCATACCTTCACACTTAGAGAGATCATTGAGGAGGTCAGAGCACATGGGAGGAGGATTGGCTATGTGGATTTTCGCAAAGCCTTTGACACATTCCCAAGAGCCAAGTTGATGCAGAGACTACGAGACTTGAGAATCTCACAAGAGCTTGTATGGGGTATCATGGCACTGTATGAGACAGTTATAGGGAGAGTACGGATAGCAGAGGGTCTTTTAGAGCATGTTCACTCTACTATTGGGGTGAGGCAGGGATGCCCACTTTTTTCGACTTTGTTTCCATTGTATATTGATGCGATTTCTGACTATATTGAGACTGCAAGGAATACAGAGACACAGTTGTCAAGTACATGGATATTGTTACATGCTTGGACACTCCAAACGAGAAATCAATAGCAACACACAGACATAAACTTCAAAATCACTGAACTTTAATAGAGAGAGAGAGAGAGTCGACATGGCACCGCAGAGTGCCGTGCCCAAAAGCACTAGCCCCAAAGACTGGCGCCTCTTTTAGTATTTCTTTATTATTGATCATTGCAAAGGACAACTCCCAAGGGTCCTTTGCTCGCAGACTCTGCGTGCAGATGCTCTGTAGAGTGAGACCCCAAGGGCTCTTATAAACAGTACAAGGGATGCATAAAAGCAATTAGTTCAAAATCACTAAACCCCAAAAGCTATGGGCCCCAAAAGCTAGCGTGGAATCTGCAAAAGCTGCCCGCGCAATTTGTAAAAATCCATATAGCCTTCCATGTCATCAACGCAAAATGCAGGCGTCCATATAGCTGCCAAATCTTCATCGCGATAAACGGAAAATCCCTCCAGATTTCAAGCTTTGGGTTTTTAGGGGTTTTTGCCCCACAATTGGTGCTCATAACTTCTTCAAGTTGGTCGGTTGAGTTTCTCTTCCACTCGGCCATTTCTCTTCTAGTTGGTCATGCCACATCATCACTTTGTGACATTCCCTCTCTTGAAAGAATTGTAATCGCTCTCGATTACGCTTGTAAAAACAGCCAAAGGACAGAAACTTTAGTAGACACTGACTCTATGTACTCATGCACCAGACTCCACCAATCCAGAACTTCTACAAAGACATCAATCATTGTCACATTTCTGTCGAGGGTCTCAGATACAAATCCCGATCATCGTAACCATTTAGCAATCACATCCATACCACACTGATCTTTCACGGATGTCTTGATTTACTAAATCTTGTTACTATCAGACTCATATCTTTTCCTTTCACATTTCAATGAAGCAAACCATGCCCATGACCATCCCCACAATACGAATCATCCACATAGCATGTAGTTCACAGAATCAAATACTTAGTTCACACAGAACACGGTGTTTCAATCATTCAATCTAGCCATCTCCTTACGTCCAGAGATCTTAATGCACCTAGATCACTGTGTAGCCATCTCATCCTTTCGAAACTCTTGATGCACTTACATCTGTATCCAGTCATCTCATCCAGATAGACATCTTGATGCACTAGAATTTCATTCACTTAGGCATCACATCCTAATCCCACCGATCTCTAACAAATGTCTAGATGCACTAAGTTCAAATCATTCTTCAAATAGAATGCTGCAGAAATTTCATCTTTCTCTACATGTCTCTAACAATACACACATTAAAGAGCACATATAACTGATTCATTTCAAGAATTCCAATTTCGAAGTACTGTGGGTAATCTGTGACAAAGGAGCAGAGTAACTCCCCTCTTGTGCACTCCCGGCTGCACTAGATTCAACCCGCTGATCATGGGCAACTCTTGGAATAGTCGAAGCTAGAATCTGCTAGGTCCTCCTCCATCCACTTTGCATCCAATGTTAGATAGTTCTTAAACTTGACTGAGAATCGCCGTATCACTTTACCTTTCTTTTTTCTTTCCTTGTGCCTTGGGACATGTGGGTAGCCTCACTAGCGTCCCTAATCCGTTGGCACATCAGTCTCAATCGTCAGAACCCTGAGACGTACTATCATCTGATCCCCTTTGTTCTCGAGAATCTTCTGATGAATTTGTATCTGGTTCCCTTAGTTCATCGGAATCCTCAAATGCGCTACCATCTCGTTCTCGTACTGCTCAAGAATCCTGTGACGAGCCGTCATCCGCTTCCCTGATTCATTCTCTTCATTGGCAGACTCTTGCCCTTTAGAGGTGGATACTATCCTATCTATAGGATAAGTCAATGAGCCGGCATGCATTCCAAATCCGTGCTTAGCATGTCCCATAAGTCTCTGAATAGAGTCAGACTTTTGGTTTAGACAACACTCTCGAATCCCTTTTGGCAATTCACAGCAAAACCGCTCAATTTGGTCTCCCAAAGTTATCTTCCGAAACAAAGACACTAGCAAATAAGTATCCCAAAACCGTTGGCATAGTCATCCAATGTATCTTTCTTGGCCATTCTCTAGCGATGCCAAGCCATGATGACATCTCTTTCGTATTCGTCTGACATCCAAGTTGACGTGAAATTTTTTTTGAATTTTAATCACGTCGCAGGTGCTTCTCTGCATAATAACAAAGTTGACCACCATGTCTATGCATTTCCTTTTAATTAAGATGCCGCCCTTCGCACCTTGGAGTGTTCCGTGAAGTGCAACATCAAACTGTTGTAGGGCTAGATGGGTGTCCTGGTAGCTTGAAAACGTCTCAAACCTAATGGTTTGACCCCCTTCTTTGAACTCCTTGGTCTTCTTGCTCATCTGCTCATTGTCAGAAGAGGACGAGCTCTCCTCTAAACTGCTAGATGGCCTTCCAAGCCTTCTAAAATTTTTCAGAAATCTGCTTTTCTTGCTTTTTCTCCGCTTCTTCCGCCTTTTCTCATCCACTCTGGAACTAGAGGACGACGAACTATCGGAACTCTCTGAAGACGAAGAAAAATCTGAGTCATCCTTGAAACGAGCATGCTTCTTGGATCTACTTTCCATCTCGAAACTCAACTTCTGGCCCAAATAACCGGGGAAATCCACTTCTTCCGAGAGTGCTTCAAGACTTTCATTATCTGGTTCATCTTCTTGTCAAGAGCTCTGTCTAGCTCTTTCTGCAAGTACAATTTCCACTTTTCTACACTTGTCTGTCCTTTCATCTTTCTTCCCGACCTGAGAGGAGAATCAATGGCCTCTTGCCAATCTCGAGGAGTACATTCTTTTCTTCAATTCTCATGCCAAATTTCAACTTTTCTTCGCCTCTCCCCTGAGAGGTGTTAGTCGGGACACGAAGATTCTTTCACAAACAAAAATCTTGTTTGCTCTGTCATATTTTCCTCAAGAACTTGCGTGCGCTACAGAAGGGATCGGATCCTTAGTGGAAGAAGAAATTTTCTGAGCTCTGGTACCACTATTACAGGCTTGGATACTCCAAGCAAGAAATCAATAGCAACACACGGACATAAACTTCAAAATCACTGAACCTTGAGAGAGAGAGAGAGAGAGAGAGAGAGAGAGAGAGAGAGAAACGAAATGTAATGAAATGTTCTATTAACGTCTTCAAAAGGCCAAAATGACCTATGAGACCACAAAGTTACAACCTGATGTATCTGATATAATGTCAGAGTACCAAAATAAAAGGAACTGAAAACTAAAAAGTTGAATGCTAAGTCTAAAGCTAAATGCGAGCTAATCAAGTAGCTAAGACTAGGGGATGATACAATGCTTGATATAAATGATGATACAAGAGCTGATACAAAACAGTCCTCATGTGGATCACAAGAGGTCCATCATCGGTCGCAAGCGGATCTCATCAATCTCCTCCATGGTCAGTAATGTGACCATGGAGGAGATATGGTCAGTAATCTGACTCTTAGAGAGAGAGAGAGAGAGAGAGAGAGAGAGAGAGAGAGAGAGAGATTACTGACCATATCTCCTCCTCGGTCAGAGGAGGAGATATGGTCAGTAATCTCTCTCTCTCTCTCTCTCTCTCTCTCTCTCTCTCTCTCTCTCTCTCTCTCTCTCTCTCTCTCTCTCTCTCTCTCTCTCTCTCTCTCTCTCTCTCTCGATGTCACAAACTGATGTCAGATGTCACAAACTGATGACGTGGCGTGCTAATAAGTGTCCAACTTATGGGCACCTGTCAACAGGGCCCTGGGAGACACTAGGAATCAAAAAGAGCGCGGACTCTGGCTGTTGTACGGATTCTCCGCAATTCACCCTGAGGTGCTGACGTGGTTGTTTCCGCATATCGCGTTGGCAAGGCTTACGTAGGAGGCCGTACGGGATTCCGCTTTTTGGGCTGCCTGCTTTTGGGAGCCAAGCGCTTTTGAGTTGAAAGCTTTTCCTGTACTGCTTTTCGCCGAGGCCAAGGGCCTTCAAATAAGCCCCTTGTGCTCTCTCTGGCTCACTTTGTGCTGACGAGCCAATGAGCAGAGGCGACTTAAGGGCAACTGTACTTGCTCAATTATTAATACAAAAAGAAATATCAAAAGGGGCGTTAGTCTTTGGGGCCAACCAATCTCTTTGGGCACGGAACTACGCCGTGCCGTGTCGACTCAATTAAACTTTGATTTAAGTGTGAAGTGTTTAAAGTGATTCTCTCTCGTGTGTCATGCCAGATTCCAGACTTGGGGTGTCCAAGTTTGTTATAGTGGTATCAGAGCTCAGTTGATTTCTCTGATACACCGGGAAATATGATCCCTTTTCTCACGACACACATGGATTTAGGCAAGAATCAGACGACTCCTGCCACCTTGGGAACAGGAGACAACACGGAAAATTCGAATGGGTTAGTAGATCACAAATACGGGCCACCTCGGCCTACGCAGTATCAGCTAATGGAGATGCAACGTCAACAACAGGTTGATGAGTGCACAAAGCAGATGCTCCAGTTTGCAAAGGATCCATATTATGCCAAATTTTATGACCCGACACCTTATTGACAAAGTGCATAGACATTGGCAGGAATCCATTGACTCACCAATAAAATCGGCCCTCAAGAAACCTCCTACTCTAAGGATGTTTACTGAAGAAGAAACAATTGAAGAAGTGCAACAAGGGGACTGACTACCCCGGTTATTTGGGCCGTCAATCTTTTTTGCAAGTGCACAAAAACAGAAGATGCATGTACACTTCAAAGGACTGTCTAGTTCTTCCTCTTCCGATAGTTCGGATAGCTCTTCTTTTTCTGATTCGAGCGAAGAGGACAAGAAACAAGAACGAATTAACGTTTTGAAAAGAACAAGAAGAAGGCAAAGAAGAGCAGAACCCGACCCGTTTCGGATAGTTTTACCGAGGACTCATCCTCCTCTGAGTGTTCGGACTCCGATAATCACATGCTCTATTCAAAGAAGAAACACTTTTACAAAGCCAATCAATATGATTTTCTCGAGGACAAGGGCAAAAAGACCAAGAAATTTAAGGAAGGTGGACAGTCAATAAAGCTTGAATCCTTTTCAGGATTCCAAGATGCTCCCAAGGCTTTAGCCTTTATTCAGCACTTTGAAATAGCATTCTTTGGAGGGCGCTACTTAGAGCACTCCAAAATCAAGAGGGCAACATCATTCTTAAAAGGAAATGCACGGACGTGGTGGTCCACTCTTCTTTTACAGAAAGAAGCCCCTACCAAGTGGTTAAAATTCAAACTGCTCTTTATTTCTTCTTGGCTGACTCAAGAGTACAAATGAGATGTGATGACCGCTTGGAACCATCTTTGGATGACCAAGGCTGACACTTTTGGATTCTTACTGTGAGAGGTTTTGGGATGCTTTTCTACCAAACTCTTATTTCAAGGTCGTCACTTTTAAGCAGCAAATCGAGCGGTTCTGCTGTAGAATTCCCAAAGAGATCTGAGATTACTGCCTTGAGCAGAACTCTGAGTCCATACAGCAATTGATGGGACATGCTAAGCAGAGATTTGCTATGCATTCGAGTAACTTGACTTACCCCACTAATCAAGTTTCGACACCAAGAACCGGACGTTATTCAACAAATGATAACAGAAGAAAGAGGAAGTTCCAAAAAAAGAAGGATGCACGACCCTCATTGACCGAGGAAGAGAGAACAGATTATCTCAAGGAGGGGAAGTGTTTTGACTGCGGAGAACAAGGACACATCTCAGCAAGGTGCCCTAAAAACGCACAGCGAGGATAATCAGAAGAGAGGCCACAGAGTTCCAGAGCGGCTGAAGAACGTGGTAGAAAAGGAAAGATGAAAGCAGGACTGGTACTAGATTGTATGGAGACCGAACTGAATCAGATGGACTAAAGCACAAAACGTTGCCGCGCATGAGAAAAAGTAAGAGATGAGGAAGCCCTCATCTTCTTTGACGGAGGAGCCAAGGCCAACTTCACTTCACCTGAATTGTCGGCTCGACTTGGAATTATGCCCGATAGGATGGGGCCACAGGCGGAGGCAGTTCTAGCGGCACCCTGTCATTGGCAAACTTCGTTTGCATTGTCGAGGGTATATAGGGCACGAGGACTGTTATATCATGCCTTTAGGAGCGTGTGACGTCCTCCTAGAAATCCCTTGGTACCACAAGAACAACGCCGTGGTTTACTTTCGGGCCAAGAAAGCGACTTTGACGAATAAAAAGGGCGGGAAAATTGTGCCTGATCTAAAATTGAAGGGCGAGTTCGTTTCGGCCATTTCGAGATTAATGAAATTCAGTCTTTTTGTTTACTCGATCTATTTGAAAGAATTGAATGATAAACAAAGAACCAATATGTTTGGATTGGATAAAGAACGATAAGAATTTCTGCACACACAGGCTCATTGCTTCTCTGAAGGCCTACCAAACGAGTTACCTCCACCTCGTTCTGAGGGCCATACGATTGATTTCATTCCTGGAAGTACACCACCGAACCATCCACCTTATCGAGTTAGCCGAGCTCAGAATGAAGAAATAATGAATCAAGTAAAAGAACTTCTAGAAAAGAGTCTCATTGAACCTAGCACATCACCTTACCGTTCTCCAGTTTTGCTAGTACTAAAGAAAGACGGATCTTGGAGAATGTGCATTGATTATAGAGCTCTCAATAAAATAACCATTAAGAACAGATTTCCTATTCCAAGGATCGATGATATTCTCGACAGACTTCAGGGATCCTCTTGTTTCAACAGAATTGATTTTAAAAGTGGATATCATCAGATCCGAATCGCTCTGGGAGATGTCTACAAGACAGCCTTCGGAGAACTTTTGGTTTATATGAATATTTGGTGATGCCTTTTGGACCCACGAATGCTCCAACAACATTTGATCGAATGATGGATAGGATTTTCTGAGAGTATCGATCTTTTGTTGGCACTTTCTTCGACGACATTATAGTTTTCTCCAAGAATGAAGCAGAGCACACACATCATCTACTACAGGTCTTTCACGCTTTTGTGGAAGCATAGATTGGTTATCAATGCCAAAGAGAGGGAGTTTTTCTTACCGGAGATACATTTCTTGGGACAAATTGTCTCAGTAGGAGTACAGATGGAAAATCCCTCCTGAGTTCAAGCTTTGGGTTTTTAAGGTTTTTGGCTCCATGGCGATGCTCGTAAGTTCTTCAAGTTGGTCGGTTTAGTTTCTCAACCACTCGGCCATTTCTCTTCAAGTTGGTCATGCCACGTCATCACTTTGTGACAATACCTCTATTGCTTGATACCAATGATATTGTGCTTATTTTAGACTCTCCAGAGGGTATGCAAAAACATCTAGATGTGTTCAATGCTTATGCACATGATAGTGGGCTCTCCATCAAGTGGCAAAACCAAGGTGATGATATTCATTGTTCAGGGGCGCACCTCATCTCACTGGTTGGACATAGATACACAGGTATACCCCAAGAGGAGAGATTATGCCAGGTTTTCCAGAGAGAGCCAAAGATAGAGGAGCATTATATTTGCCAATGCACACCATACTATGAGATGCGCCTATGAGATGCGCCGGCGTTTTCATTGCTTATTCAGAGAGGGCTTTGGCTCCTTATCTGACATCATGGATTACTATGATCAGAGGTGCCTAGGTCTCTTCTTGTAGTAGATTTGTAGTCTCAGAGAGACCACCTTCAAGAGCAGAGGACCCATATAGAGGCAGATCACTACTTTTTATAGTGGGGCTACTTGGGATGGCCCACCACAGTCACCCAGTCACAACAGTGTTCCCAAAGAACATTTTTCTAAACAAATAGAGAAAATCGGGTTATTAAATTACATTTTTTTTGCCAAGAGTTTGCAAGCTTTTTCAAAAATTATAACTCAAGTATGGAAAGTTTTGTAGCTTTTCCAAATTGCAAAAACATATTTCACAAGTAAAAACCAAAACATAGCAAGTGCATTGTAATCGTTTACAGGTTTTCTATGAACACTGAGTCACACCCTCATCAGGGCATCCTTCTTGATTGAGCCATCCAGCTTGGCCGCTCGCGACGCCCGAGGATGCGAGGATCTTCTGACCATAGACAAGGTCTACATCAGAGTCTACGAGTCTACGGAGCATGAGGCCAACATTGAAGCAACACACACCCCCCCCCCCCCCCCCCCCCCCGAGAGCTTACCGTGGAGGACATTGGGGCCATACTGCATAGACCCATGAGAGATTCATGGGATGATCACCATTGTCTACTTTCTCCATTGTGCACCTCATTGGCCCACATATGATTGCACCCCTCCCCATATATTTTGAGCTGATGTATTATGTGATGAATATGAAGATGTAGGTTAGACTTACATACCTAACCACTCTAGATACCCTCATTTAGTTTTTCTTTATGTTGCCCAGACACTGTACTGGAGTCACACATGGATATAACCTTTTGGTCTCATAGTCCATTTTGGCCTTTTGAAGACGTTAATATTTCATTTCATCTCTCTCTCTCTCTCTCTCTCTCTCTCTCTCTCTCTCTCTCTCTCTCTCTCTCTCTCTCTCTCTCTCTCTCTCTCTCTCTCTCTCTCTCTCTCTCTCTCTCTCTCTCTCTCTCTATCTATCTATCTATCTATCTATTTCTCTCTCTGCCAACGTAAACCTAGCTCTCGTTTCTCTGCTCTGCCGCATGTCCCCCCTGGGCGAGGGATGCCTTGTGGGGGGCGTTAGCCAATAGCCACGCCTTCCTCCCCTAATCTACGGCCACTGCACCATTTGTAACGCTCTTGACCTTATCAAGCGGCGTCCGCACTTCGACCTCTGAAGCTATGCCGCTCGCGCTCTAGGTGCACACCACGCTTTCCATCTGCTCTAGCTGCGCACCATACTCTAGTGTGCTCGACGACTGCTTGACAACAAGTTGTATTAAAGAAGCATGTATTAAAGAATCCTTGACTAAGTTCATCAGAGAAAGAGGGTCACACAGTGGATTTCTCAACCAACAAGGTGAAGGTAATGGCTACCAAGGCAAAGACAACACTGCCAAGACGCCCACAAGAACACGACCAAGTTTCATCGCCGTTGTAGCGGCCCCGAGCAAGGCTGACAACATCGGACAACTCTAGGAGGCCTTGAACCGAGTCATGGAAGAAAATCGTGACCTCAAGGCTCGCCTTAGCAAACTTGAGGCACGATTTGACTCTATGGTAGATCTCACCATCGACAAGGTGAAGCAAGTTGAAGCAAAGGTCACCCAAGCCCACTCGGCCACAGACGGCATCACCACGGAGATCGACGCTAAGATAGAGACGGTCTTACAAGAACGTCGGCTACAAGAACCCCTTGGCCTCAAGGTTAGGATTGGGGGACTTCCCTCACCATGGTGCACCGATGAGGATACCATCAAGGAATCCATCTCCAAGCTCAATGATATTCTTCAACTAGTTAACATAAAGCCCGAAACCATCTCCTGGATCAATGACACACATAGACAGGTGCCACCTAATCACTGTATCCTCACCTTCAAGGACAAAGACGAGCGGATGCGGTTGCTACGCCAATCGCGCCTTCTCAAGGGATGAAATCTTTGGATTGCAGAACAATAAACTATGTATCAATTGAAGACTACAACAAGCGAACTCAAGAAGATGCACGAAGCGTGCAAACAAGGAAAATGGGCAGTCTATTGAGGCGGTAAAGCCGTCATTCACGTTTTGCGAACTCCCAAACCGGCCTCCCCCGCATCTGACCCCTCTTTTAGTTTTAGTTTTTGTTCCTAGCCATTGGACTCATATGTGACCTCCGTGGACGATAATTCAATCTCTCTCTCTCTCTCTCTCTCTCTCTCTCTCTCTCTCTCTCTCTCTCTCTCTCTCTCTCTCTCTCAAACTGAAGGATCACAAAGACGCTACTTGCTGAGATGCAGTCCAATCTGGTAGTAGCCAGATTCCAATCAGAGAAGAGAGAGTCCACATCCAAAGGAGGAATGGGTGAGTGATCAGCAAGCATCCTTTGAATTTCCTGCCAGAGAGGAGAATAGTGAGGACCCAACCGGCTGCAGGACACTGCATCAGCGAACGAAAGAACATAACTCGAGTCATCAACCACCTGATGCACCTAACAGATTCCTTTTTGGGAAAGAAAATACGCTTGGCGAGGAGACCGTTCAACCAAAATCGAAGCGAAGGCCCTGCTCCAATGCAGGCTCTCCAAACAAAGGAAGTTACCCACAGAGGATTGTCAACCATTCCAAGCCAAATGCGAAGTGACAACCTTCCAATCAACAATGAGAGAAGAAGTAAAGGGACATCCAGGAATGTGTCCTTCAAGCTTCCCAAAAACAACATCCCAATAAGTTGGTTTCCAATGACCAAAAGATGGGGTGACAATGTGCGTACACAAATGTGTGACCATGAGAGCCCAGGGTTGCTGCTGCTCCACCAAAACTGGCAACAGCATAGCTTTCCGAGCCAAAAGATGACGTCGCAAGTCCCAAATATTTAACCCTCCAAGCCGCTTGGGAGAACACAGCTTGTCCATAGATAGAAGTCGAAGACCCTTCGTGCTAGACGAGGTCCGCCAAAAATGTTCTAAAATATTGGACATGAGGGACTGCAAGCGCAACCGAGGCCAGGATAACAAAGGCAAGTAAAACTGCACATAAGCCACAAGGATGCATTGGAAAATCCTGGGACGCACATGAAGTGGCCACGTGGACAGTTTCCAATAATTTAACTTGGAATGCAGACGTTGGAGCACCCAATCCAATTTTTGCATAGCTGATACATTCCAACCCAGCGGATAACCCAAATGGCGAACCAGAACATGTGGAGGAACAATATCCCGAGGCAACAATATCTTATGCCAGTCACTCTTTCAGAGGCAATAGCTTGGATTTACAAAAGTCAACTTTGAGACCTGCTGCCAATCCAAACAAGTGAAGAGTATGCATAATTTACTGTACATCATCATAGTGATTGCGAGGCATAAACAAAGAGTCAGCCGCATAGGCCTGACGAGCAAACTGCCGTCCAGAAGACGTAAAGTCAGGCCATGTAGCCTACCAGTGGAAGTCAAGGAATCCAAATACATAAACAAGGGGTGGGTAGCGATCGCATAAAGCAAAGCACTCAGAGGGCAACCTTGCCTTACCGACCGTCCCAAAGGCCAAGATTCTGTGAGAGATCCATCTAGCAAGCGCGCAGAAGTGCTTTGTGCATACAAGAAAAGCACGACATGGGATAGCCTCGGCCCAAATCCCAAGTGTTGCATGGTATCTGCAATATAATCCCAAAGAACAGTATCAAATGCCTTTTCAATGTCAACCTGCATGACCAAGACATCCTGTCGAGTATATTTTTGCATATTCCATACCAACGATGACATTCGCGAGGTTATCAATAATTTGACGTCGTGGAATGAAGCCGTATTGAGATTGTTGCAAGCCTTCATGCAGAAAGCACTTGAGTCGGTTAGCAAGCATTTTTGCCATTAATTTATATACCACGGGCAAAATTCCATAGAGAGACCATCCCAACCAGGAGCTCTCCATCGACCCAAATCAAGCAAGCTGGCATACAATTCCGACTCAGTGAAAACAGCTTCCAAGTCTTGAGCCTGCTACATCGAAACATCGGGAGTAACATGCGATAGAAACATGTGACGTGCTTAGCGAGCTTCTCTCATGGGAGAAGAAGGGGCCTCAAAAATCTTGCCATAATGAGAGTGTAGGGCTAGTGCTAGCTCTCGTAAAGTGGAGGTCCACTCCCCTGACGGTAATTTAACTCTCCGTATAGCTTGAGACTGCCCGGAGTGATGCAAATGCTGGAAGAATTGTTTAGAAGCACATCCTTTATCTGCAAAAGCGTGTTGACGAGCTCGAGTCTACCATTTGGCCAATTTCTTCTCATCATTGTGCCGTAACATAGCGCGAGCAGAAAGCAACTCAATCATTCAAGTGTCAGTAAGAGAAGAATGATTAGCCAAGTTCATTAATCTGCTTCTACAAGCATCAAATTCTCGCACGCGGGCATGCACACACACACACTTTTTTTTTTGTAAATCTGCGCACACACACACTCACACATACCCTCTCCAAGTCCGCATAGGCTTTGATCAATCTAGTCTCTGATGCTCTGTTCAAAGAAAACTTTGGCGCAATGAAGACTACCCCAAGATAAGTGTATGCATCTGTGTACTCCATAGTCTCTTGACCATAAATGAATGTAGGTGCTGATCTCCTGATCCACTCTGGTGTGGCGTTAAACACCATAACCTTGGTTTACCAAGGTTTAGAAACAATCCACTATCCTTCACAAAGCTATGTAATGCATACAAATGTCGCTGCATACCCTCTGGTGAGTCAGAGATCAACACAATATCATAAGCATATAACAATGGAATCCATGTCCCTACCAACTAGGCACCTCTATGATCCTCTTTGTCAATGTAATCAAAAACCTCATCTATATACATACCAAATAGATTAGGAGACAATGGACAGCCTTGTTTCACTCCAATAGTGGAGTGAACTCAATCAGATATCTCCTATGGAGTGCATACATGGCCCACCACTTATCTATATAGAGCCATGATCCCCCAAATCAACTCAATGGGCACTCCCATCTCGTGTAGTTTGTGCATCAATCTGGCTCTAGGCACCATGTCAAATGCTTTGCGGAAATCCACAAAGCTACAAGAAATCCATCTACATGTGCCCTACCCTCCTCAATGACGGCTCTAAGTGTGAGACTATGGTCAAGAGTGGAGAAGCCTCTCCTGAAACCGGCATGTCCCGTTGCCCGTATGCCCTCCCTCTCTACCCATGTGCTCAAGTGTTGCTCAAGGATAGATGGATACAACTATACCAATGTGTGTCCAATCATAATAGTACGGTAGTTAGGATCACCTGCCTTGAAGATAGGCACAATAGTAGTCTCCAAGTCTTAGGTAGACCCTCACACATGGCACCATTGATCAGAATTGCAAGAACCTCTGCCAGCATATCTCTAGCATGTATCATGTGCTCTGCTACTAAACCATCATGATCATATGCCCTCCTGGTTCTCATCCTGTCAATGGCCTTCTTTACCATCTCAGTGGTAAAGAAGGTACTCGTAGATGGGCATGGCTCAAGAGGATATGGAAGGGGTGTCTCTCCAAGGACCGTATATAAGGATGTTGCATAGTGACCCCACACATCAGGAGAAGTAATCACTTGAGGGGGTGCAAGAGTGCTCATGAATGAAATGCCATGTCTCTCTTGAGTCTCTACTCAAGAACAAATGGTACACTTCTTCCAAGTATGAGGCAAGCCCTCACACATGGCACGGTTAAACATAACTGCTAGAAGCTCTGCTAGTAGATCTCTGGCATGCGTGAAATGCTCAGCCACTAAGCCATCATGATCATATGCTCTCCCAATCCTCATCCTGTCAATGGCCTTCCTCACCATCTCAGCGGGTGAAAAAAGCACATGTGTGTAGGCATGGATCGGGGGGGTCGAGAAGGGGGGGCTGCTCAGGAACTATGTACAGAGATGATGCGTACTGGCCCCAGGCCTCTATAGAAGTGATGGCGGGGGGGGGTGCCCACTCTCCATCTGAGCTAGAAATGCTCACTTCTTCGTCGCACAAGGCGTTTGAAGGCTGCCCAAGACTGTCTGTGATTGATGATCCCAAATCCCCACGGAGAAATGCATTGGAACGCCAACAATATGAGGAGACGGCACTCCACAACCGTGCCCTATTAGCAAATGTTGTGTATGCATAGAATCGAACAAATTCAAAGACTTCCCCATTAACAATGCATTGGATGACCATCCCAGCCGGGTCATTGAAAACCAAGGTTAGGAAGAGCTCATGTCGAACAAGCATAAGCACTCTAGAATAGCGAGTTGATCATGCATAAGCTATCCTATAGCCCGCAAAGTAAGAAGTTTGTCCGGAAAATTGATGTTGGTTATGCTCTTGAAGAAGCACTATGTCCGCTTTACATGTATGTACATAGTGCCAGGTAATCCGCCACTTGTCGTGATTGCATAACCCACACACATCATAGGCAATGCAATTTAAAGAACCCACACACATTATAGGACATGTCTGCTTATGGATCCCGTTGCTCAATATGCCCTAAATGCGGTGATTCTCTTCTTCCCGGGTAAAATGCTTACTGCTCAAGATGTAGTATTCTACTTGAATCTGCTGAAACATAAGGGAATTCCGTGCTCTCCACATTGTACTTTGTCCAAAGTACCTAGAATCTAACCCAACCGAAAAGTATGCATACGGCCGCAGCAATGGGGGAAGCACTTCAAATATCCAGGAAAATTTACCGAAGTGTATTCTAGGGAAATGCGAGCGAAGAGCTATAGAGATGCAATCCACAAACTGTTGTGTTTGAGAACAAGGCCACAATAAATGTGGAATATTCTCAATGCCTTCACCACAGCGAACACATCGCAAAGAGACCAATCTTCTAGAGCGCAGAAATTTGCCAGTCGGGAGAACCCCTACGATACATCTCCACATAAACAATCGCTCCTTGAGAGGTAGTTTAGCATGCCACACTTTCATAACTTTACTATGCCACCAAGTAACACTCTTATTCATATTCCATACCTTGTTATAGTGTTCTTGGATCCAGGAAGATGATTGCAAGTGATAATATACTTTCTTTGCAAATATCGAACCAATCAATCAGCACCTTAATGGTGTCCCACATGCGCTTGTAGTGTAGCCCAAGCCCAAAGGTAAGAGCAACTTGTCTAAACGAGAACACCCGTCCATCAGGGTCTATCACATCTTCTATTCTGTCAATACCTTTTTGGGAGAGAAAATAAGCCTGTCTGGGAGAGCGCTGTTCGATCAAAAACTCTCGACTCCAATGCAAACTCTCCAATCGAAGTGAATTTCCACACGCGTCATCTCTACCATTTCACAACAATTCCCGCATGACCAACTTCCAATCCACCACAAGACTGGAAGCAATAGGGCATCCAGGAATTGTGACTTCAAATTTACCAAAAACCACATCCCAATACGACGGTTGCCAATGGCCGAAAGCCGGCGTAGAAACCGCATGAGAGCACAAAAACGCCAACATCTGCGTCCATGGCTGTTTTTGTTCAACCAGCACCAATAACAAAGTAGCCTTCCTTGTTGTAACATGAGAACACAAATATAGAATATTTAGACCACCACAACACTTTGGAGTACACAACTTGTCCATCGCAAGCAATCGCAGGCCCTTTTTCTGAGAGGAAGTAGACCAGAAGTGCTCCAAAATCTGGGACATGAAAACCCGAAAACGACGGGGTGGCCAATGCAACATTGGTAGGAAAAGTTGCATGTATGCCACCAAAATAGACTGCACGATTCTGAGTCTTACATGCAGTGGCTAGATAGACAATTTCCAATACTGCAATTTAGACCTGAATTTATTCTCAACCCATTCCAATAGCTTCGCATTGTTAACTGACCAAGCCAACGGATAACCAAGATGCCTCACAATTTGATCAGGTTTCACTATCTCACCTAGCCATAATATAGAGTGCCAGTCCATTTGATGCAACGACAACAATTTAGATTTTTGGAAATTCACTTGGAGATTTGCAGCTAACCCATGTACATGTAGTGCTTCCATAATACATCGAACATCCTCAGGTTGATTTCTAGGCCAAAACATGGAGTCATCCACATACGCTTGCACCACAAAATGACCATGCGATGGAAGTTCCAGTCCATGTAACTAACCATATGCTATTAAAGAGTCCAAATACAACAACAGAGAATGTGTAGCAATAGCATACAACATAGCACTCAAAGGGCATCCTTGCTTGACCGATCGACCAAGATCCCATGACCGATGCAACTCACTGTCAAGAATTCCAGCAGATTGACTATGTTCATAAATAAAATAAACCACCTAACGCATTATGGACCCAAAGCCCATGATCTGAGCAATGAAGTCCCAATGAACAGTGTCAAAAGCTTTCTCTATATCAACCTGCATGATAAGTACATCTTGTCCATTATATTTTGCATACTCAATTCCAATGAAAGCATCAGCGATATTATCCATAATTTTCCGAAGAGGGATGAATCCATACTAAGTCGGATGTATACTCGAGAACAAATGGTCATTAATACGTGCAGCTACATTTTCGACAACAATTTGTAAATAACCGGCATAAGCGTTATTGGGACGCCGATGACAGAAGTATTCACACAATGCTTGCTTAGGCAATAATTTCACAAGCCCTTCTTTCCACTATTGCGGCAAAGATTACGTAGTTCATACATGATTTATCATAAAAACGAGAGGCTGCTCAAGGGACTCCTAAAAGCGAAGGAAAAATTCAACTATAAGTTTGTCCCATCCAAGCGATTTCCAATGACCAAGATGCAACAAACTATCATGCAACTCTTCCTCAGTAAGTAGTTACATCATTTATTGTCAATATAGGATGTACATAAGACAGTAGAAGCTGTCTTGTCGTGAAGCTGTCTCGCTTGCAAAACTTCACTTGCGGGAGCCTCAGGCCTGGCAAAAACCCGTTGAAAATGATCCACCATGAAATCCGCCAATTGACTTTTATTAGCCATGTACTATCATCAAGTGGAATCGCCCATAGGCACATCCGCTTCCATACTAACAGTCAATAAAGCGAACTCCATATGCATTCCTTGCGGGGGATTCTGATACAACGGCAACGACAAAGATGTCAACCCAAGAGAATCATCTTTATATGAGTGTACCACTCTATCCCACGCTTCAACCAGCGACTCGTGATCATGAGATACTGATGCAGACATTCCACCACTTCTCCCATCCAATGCAAGTACATAATTTCTAGAAGCAGGCGGAACACGAGGCTTAGCAGGCTTTTTTGGAGTTTGCCAACCATCAATGGTATCTCCCATTTTGGCTTTGCCTTTGGGATCAGCCTTTGCAATAGGATGCACATTAGCTATGCTTCCATTAGCATCCCCCATCTTTGGCTTCACAGACGAAAAGGAGGGAGATGCAACATGAGTCCATAAGTAGGAACAGCAGAGGGTGGCAATTTTAGCGAAGACTCCTAGCATTCAGACTGCATATGGCCGAATTTGCCACAGCTAAAACATGGACCTGCAAATTTTCCCCATTTGAGTGTAAACGGCCTTTTGCCTACCATTGGATCACCAGAGTCAACGGTGATTCTTGACGGGGTCGGCTTATCTGTATCCCAAAACACATAAAATCTATTGGAATTAGTATCCAAGTTTGGGGGGCATATCACTTTCCCCAAGAGGCAAGAAATGCTTCGAAGTCCGTGGGAATCCAACTATTTCCACCCAAACTGGACACTTGTGTCGTATCAAGCTCTGATAATCTTTAGTAAGTGTCCATGGCAAAACATGTGTCATTTGCATATTGAAAAACAAAGACGACATTTCCAATAATTGCGAGCGAGCTTCCATGTCTGTCAGTAACACCTCATAAAAACCACGGGCACCAAAATACACCCCTCGGACAGCGTATTTTTTCAAAAGAAAATCAACCCATTGACCTACATCTTGAGCCGAGGGCATCTTAGCAGGGAAGAACAAAATAACCACATTCAACGCATATTGTGCAACCGGATCCATAAGTTGCTGAACCGGAATAACCACTTGAGTAGCTAGCTGCTGACCTTCCCAGGCATTCCGAGCATCTGCAAAATTCTCTGACAAACACTCTTTAATGATGTTTGCAGCATCCATCGAGGAAAGATCTACCTGTTTCCTACGCTTATATACAGCTTCTTCTGCGATTTCCAACCAAAACTACACTTTCTATAGATGAACGTCTACTTTCTACTGCTTGAAGCACACAGCAGACGAGCACCCGCTTCTTTTTTTTCTTTTTTTTTTGACAAACTTTCTTGGAAAAACTCTACTGAACACAGTAACTAAGAAAACCTCTTGCCGCAAATATACACACCGAGACACACCCACACACACTCACACCTCTCTCACAAAACAGCAGAAGGGCTGCGTGCAGGTGAAAACAAACTTCGACCATCGGCCCGCTAAGAAGGGCTTGCGCACAGTAGATATTGCGCAAGACAGTGTCGCGCGACAGACGAATGGCAGAAGGATTCCACACACCCCCAAAATCCCCCCCCCCACACACACACACACGAAACGAAACACACACACATCTTGCTGTACACTCACCCAACCACACACATGAAATCTAACCAGCAGCCTCATGCGAGCTGGACAAAAGTGTGTGTGGAAGCCCAAAAATGGGCGTCCCCTGTGACTATGACACACACTCACATTGAGGCAACACATTGATCGAAAAATACAAGAAACATAAAACGTAACTACGGCCACACAGATACACTCTTGGATATTCTTGCAATTTGTTACTGGACTGAGAGATTTCCAAAGGCATACTCATTAGAAAATAGAGAGTTGGAAGCCATGGTTCAACCTACAAGAGGTGGGTAATTGTATATGGCAAGATTAAAAATTGTTGCTAATTGGCGGAATGCTTTGTTTGCTACACGGAAGGTTGTTGCTGGCATCCTCTTTACTAAATCGTGCTGTAAAAACATGGAGGTGGGTGCCACAATTGACTTTTTGGGGATCATCAGAATGATTTGAAAAAGCAACTACTTTGATTAGTTTTGGCAACATCTCAATCAGAAAGGCAAGAATTTGCTTTAATGAAAATTCACCCGCGTGGCTTGGCTCTATGTTATCATTACTATATTGATTGGCATATAGTGATTGACATAATTTCACTTTTTTTGTCATCCGTTGTGATGATTAGGATGTAAGTCTCTCTGTCTGGTCTAATTGGGTGTGACAGCTGATGTGTAATACAGTATGTCATTCAGCTAATTAATCAGGTATTAAAAGAAAAATTGCTATATAAAGAGCTGACCTGGATTTATTTTGTCTTTTACCAGGACATATAATCACGACCACCGACTATTAACAACACAGGTGAGAACCTCACATTTGTAAGTCAATTGCATGTCCGAAGAGAGTTCTTTTTGAGCATTGTGAAAGACCAATTACGCATAAAGATGGGTTGATTATTAAAAGTGTGAAGAATCTTCCCCCTGAAACCCTTCTTGATCTCTGAAGGGATAGATTGTCAACTAGTCACATGCATCTCTTGAATCTTACACTCAAACCTCTCTTTGTTGGTGGTGCACCTGGTTGTGACAAAGCCATGAGTGTTTGATGAAAAAACAGAAGAGAAGGTCATGATATTAAATATCACACGGGGAGTTCAGCCATCATTAGCTTTAGACTCTGGAAAGATTCCCTCATGAAGCTCAAATTGATGAGAGTCCGATTGCTTCATGAGCGTCTGTAGAGATATGTCTCACATGAATTCTTGCATAGTTCATGTCCTTGCTGTGGATGCCTTATGTGTGTGCACCCGGGCCTCAAATCCTTGATAATATGCAAAAATACCAAGCCATATGTTCTGCTTTTGATACGATCCATTAGGAATTTATTGCAATGGCTAGCAGTTTTGTACCCAAACTTTGTGATATTATTTATTGGCTTTATGAAGCACCAAACATACAATGAAGGAAATCCCTCATATGAGAGAACTAGAAAGGTGAGCAGGTATACACAGCATAGTCCAAACATACAAGATATCACTGAAATAAATAAATAAATAATAAAATAAATAACTAAATGTATATTGAGAGAAAGAGAGAGAGCTTTTAAAATTGTTTTGATAGAATCTCGAGTGCATTTTTCTAAATCTTTTTCCTTGGATGATTGTCTCAGGGATCGGAGATTGGGGCTATCTTACAAAGGTATATAAATCGACTTCAGTATTGATACATGTGGGTAAATGCATGTGACTGTGGTAAGAGCATTTCAAATCGATATAGAGCGCCTTGGTAGGGGCACTATTTAATGTTGAAGGTGATTTCCACCTAGCCTCTGTAGCAGGTTGAACTGCTAACTTTTGCATAAAAGAAAAATTTCTGTTGAAGGCGGCGGACCTGCTACTTCCAGTTCGCCGTGCATTCAAAAACTTAGCCTCTCTGCTCTTTGCATGCAAAGGCAAGGGCAAATGGGGATGTGTGGTATCTCAGAAGCAATAATGGGTTGAAAATCCAATAGTGCCATTTAGAAGCAAGAGGAAAAGGAGATGATCCATCTAGAATCTAAGCAAAATAATGTATACATGTGCAAAAAACAGCTCAATTTTTTCACGATTCCTCTTTGAATTAGCATTAAAGGAATTGGGTATGGCTAGGATAATGATTTTTCCCCAACCATGCTTCGAAGTGCTCATGAAAACAATGTACCATTTTATTTAAAAGGTTGATTGCGCATTTTTTGTTTCTTCTAGATTCTAGCCATTGGGAAAAAACTCGTACACTAGTCTTGTGAACCTCTGCAACATGCCATAGATTGTCATTCTATTCTTGTAAATGTCAACATTGTACCTGAGCCCGCATAGGGTTGACTTTGAAGGGCATCGGGCATATTTTCTTGATTTTCGGATGGGTCATTTTTCTCGAATGGCTAGAATTTGATGTTGAACAGAAAAAGAATGAGCTTTAAACGCCAAATTACTTGATTCTTTGAGGATTTTTCATGTTCCAATTGGTGACCACCTATCCAAGTTAAACTCTATTTGAATCTATCCAGGCATAATCAAAACAGGAAAAGGTTAACTTAGATTATTCCCATGATTGACATAAGCATTTCTGAGTCCTAAAGTTGCTTCTTGAAACTCTGATGGTTACGTAACTTACAAAAGGAGGTTTGATGCTTTTTCAGAACATCACATTGCACATGATTAATTTTTCAACCAGTTTCCCTTTATGATGCACATATGGTCTATTTTTTCAACATAGAACAGCTTGCCATGCTTGTTCGTCGACGATAGGCAGATCAATAACAATTTTGCACCTCTGAATGATTAGGTACAAGAACCCCTTTGTGTGTGTGTGTGTGTGTGTGTGTGTGTGTGTGTGTGTGTGTGTGTGTGTGTGCACGCGTGCGTGTGTGTGTGTGAGCGTAAGGGTTTCCTGTCAGTTTGCGTGGGGGTGTGTGAGTGTGTCTGTGTGTGTGTTTCGTCACAGCTGTTACTCCTCGGCGAAGCCAGCCCTCGCTGGCTCTGTACAGGTTTCGCCACTGTGTGTTTTTTAGGGTGTGAGTGAGTGTGGGAGTGTGTGTGAAGTAGTCACCATCATGCTGGTCAGGTTTGCAGTGTGTGTGGTGTGTGGCATCACAGCCGCCTTGCGTGTGTATGTGTGTCTATGTTGAGTGCGTGTTTGTGTACGATTGTGGGGGATTTGGGTGTGTGGTGAATCCTTCGGCCTCGTCTGTCGCGCAACACTGTTCTGCACAACATCTACCCTGTGCAGGCCCTTCACAGCGCATCGGGGGTGGAAGTTTGATTTCGCCTGCACGTGGTCCTTCCGTCGTCTTGTGTGCGAGAGAGGGGTGTGTGTTTTTGTACAGCTAGCTGGTGTGTGTGTCTGCCTGTGTATATAGCAGTCGTATATCAAAAACTCCCAAAAAAAGAAGAGAGTGTGTGTGTGAGAGCTTCGCATGGATTCCATTGATCAGTGTATATATAAGCGTCGGAAAGCCATGGAAACTTTGGAGATGGATGCTTTGAGTCTTATCAAAGAATGTTTGCATGAGGATTTCGAGGATGCACGTCAAGCTTGGGAAGGATTCGCTCCTGTTATGGAAGTGCGCATCCCTATACAGGAGCTCATGGATCCTGTTGCTCAATATACACTTAACGCTGTGATTCTTTTTTTCCCGGGTCGAATGCCTACTGCTCAGGATGCAGGCCAATGGGTTGATTTCCTACTCAAACGGCAAGCAGTCCGAGGGGTTTACTTTGGTGCACGAGGGTTCTACGAAGTCTTGCTAGCTGACATGGATGCTCGGGATGCTCTGCTTGAAATGTCTCCTCTTTTCTTCAATACGCAGATGACTCATGTACTGCCCTGGGCTCTTACCAAGGACTATAAAAGTCTCATTCGTCACAAGTGTCCCGTCTGGGTTGAGGTGGTCGACTTTCCTCGCACTTGGCGTCATTTTCTTCCTTTGTTGGCTGCTCAGTTAGGCAAAGTCATTTTCCCTCCTAAGCTGGAGGCAAACACAAACCGTTTTTGTATTTTGTGGGACACGGATATTCCCACACCAGCAGGTATTTCGATCGATTCTGGGGATACAGCGGTTCGAAAGCGCCCTTTTAAGCTTAAATAGGGCAAGTTTGCGAATTCTTGCTTCTGATGTGGCAAATTTGGTCATATGTAGTCCGAATGTCCGGAACCAAATCTGCAACCACCTCCTTCAGCCGTCCTTGCTCCTCAACCTCGCTCGCCTTCGAAACCTTCTACTGAGGTTCAAACTAAAGGAGTTTCAACCTCCTCCCCCTCAGCTGGGGCCATTAAAGGAAAGGGGAAACAAGTACAATTGTCTGCACTTACGGCTTCTCCAAATATTAAAGACAAGGGAAAAGAACAAGTTTCGACCTCTCAAACTTGGATAGTGCCCAAGAAACCAGTCAAAGCTGCTACACCTCGTGTTCCGGCATCTTCTCGTAATTATGTGCCTCAAGAATGTTTCTCAGAAAGAACTCCCTTGTAATAACAACACTTCTTTGGCTGAAGCTTGGGACAAGGTTGTTCATTCTTACAAGGAGGTTGTTACTGGAGAAGCTTCTTCATCACAAGGTGCATTTCCTTTCGATTATCCAGGTCCAGGTATTGACCCACCTTCTCAGGCACCTTCAGCTGGGGAGGATGTGTCGATGGGCACTGATACTTGAGTTTTATTCTCCCCTTTCTTTCCCTGTTTTCTCGTCCATTGTATATACCATATAGAATGCATAGGTCTTTGAATTGCATCTCCTGTAATGTGCGTGGGTTATGCAATCACGACAAGTGGCGGCTTACCTGGCACTATGTACATACATGTAAAGCAGACATCGTGGTTCTTCAAGAGCATAATCAGCATCAATTTACAAGACAGACTTCTTACTTTGCGGGCTACTGGATAGCTTATGCAGGATCAGCTGGCCATTCTGGAGTGCTTATGCTTGTTCAAAATGAACTCTTCCCGACCTTGGTCTTTAATGACCCGGCTGGGAGATGGATGGTCATCCAATGTATTGTTAATGGAGAAGTTTTCGAATTTGGAGGATTATATGCATACACAGCTTCTGCAGATAGAGCACGGTTGTGGAGTGCTATCTCTTTTTATTGTTGGCGTTCCAATGCCTTTCTCTGCGGAGATTTTAATAATGCACCAAACCTTGCGGATAATACTACTGGCCATTCTCACATGCTTTATATGGAGCGGCAATCTTGGGACCAATTTATGTCGACCTGTAATGGGCTTGATTTG
Organism: Adiantum capillus-veneris; assembly: GCF_014529385.1. Lineage (NCBI taxonomy): Eukaryota > Viridiplantae > Streptophyta > Polypodiopsida > Polypodiales > Pteridaceae > Adiantum > Adiantum capillus-veneris. Next base: position 156,952,409 of record NC_140936.1, on the reverse strand, counting down.
TGGCCCTTTTTGCATGCGACTGATCCAGGCTTTACTTTTCAGCACAATGCTCAATCCATGTATAGCGCTCGGCTGGATCGTTGGTATCTTTTTCACATGCAACAATATGATAACTTTGTATGCGAGATGACGATTGATTATGCAATGTGTCTCTCAGTTCATTTTTCCGTATGCTTGAAACTTCGTTTTTGCTCTTTTGATGTCAATGATCGCCTACCCAAGAAAAGACTTCTGCATGTCAATAATGCTTATCTCAAGCATGAGCCTTTTTGCACTATGATTGTGAATATCATCCCGCCTTTGCTCTCCCAAATGTATATTGACATGGACATAGCATGGTTTCGTTTTGTTATGCGTGTTCAATCAGTTATACAAGATTATGGCAAGGATTATTTGTCACAATTAAGGGAACAGGTTAACCAGGCAAAGGATGCTTGTGGCCGATTAATGCACTTGGCTAATCATTCTTCTCTTAGTGATGCTCAAATGACTGAGTTGTTTTCTGCTCGTGCAATATTAAGGCACAATGATGAGAAGAAATTGGCCAAATGGCAGACTCGAGCGCGTCAACAGGCTTTTGCAGATAAAGGATGTGCTTCTAAACAATTCTTTCGGCATTTGCATCACTCTAGGCAGTCTCAAGCTATACGCAGAGTTAAATTACCGTCAGGGGAGTGGACCTCCACTTTTCGAGAGCTAGCACTAGCCCTACGCTCTCATTATGGCAAGATTTTTGAGGCCCCTTCTTCTCCCACGAGAGAAGCTCGCCAAGCGCGTCACATGTTTCTATCGCATGTTATTTCCATTCTCTCGCCGCGGCAGGCTCAAGACTTGGAAGCTGTTTTCACTGAGTCAGAATTGTATGCCAGCTTGCTTGATTTAGGTCGATGGAGAGCTCCTGATTGGGATGGTCTCTCTGCGGAATTCTTCTTGTCTTTCTGGGATTATTTGAAGTTACCTCTATTATTCATGATGAATACAGCTTGGGAACAACAGGAATTACCCTCTTGGAATGAAGGTTTGCTCAAGTTGATCCCTAAGCATGCATTGTGTGAAGAATTTTCACATTGGCGGCCTATTACACTTATGCCTGTGGTATATAAATTAATGACAAAAATGCTTGCTAACCGACTCAAATGCTTTCTACACGAAGGCTTGCATCAATCTCAATACGGCTTCATTCCAAGACGTCAAATTATTGATAACCTCGCAAATGTCATTGTTGGTATGGAATATGCAAAATATACTGGACAGGATGTATTAGTCATGCAGGTTGACATTGAAAAGGCATTCGATACTATTCTTTGGGATTACATTGCGGATACCATGCGACATTTGGGCTTTGGGCCTAGGCTATCCCGTGTCGTGCTTTTCTTGTATGCAAACAGTACTTTTGCAGGCTTGCTGGATGGTTCTCTCACAGAATCTTGGCCTTTGGGACGGTCGGTACGGCAGGGCTGCCCTCTGAGTGCTTTGCTTTATGCGATCACTACTCATCCCTTGTTTATGTACTTGGATTCCTTGACCTCCACTAGTAGGCTACATGGCCTTACTTTACCTTCTGGTCGACAATTTGCTGGTCAGGCTTATGCGGATGACTCTTTGTTCATGCCTCGTAATAACTATGATGATGTACAATAGATTATGCATACTCTTCACTTGTTTGGATTGGCAGTAGGTCTCAAAGTTAACTTTTGCAAATCCAAGCTATTGCCTTTGAAAGAGTGTGATTGGCATCGGATATTGTGGCCTGGGGAGATTGTTCCTCCCCATGTTCTGGTTCACCATTTGGGTTATCAGCTGGGTTGGAATGTATCGGCTATGAAGAAAACGGATTGGGTGCTCCAACGTCTACATTCCAAGTTGAATTATTGGAAATTGTCCACTTGGCCACTTCATGTGCGTCTCAAGATTGTTCAATGCATCCTTGTGGCTTATGTGCAGTTTTACTTTCCTTTGTTGTCCTGGCCTCGGTTGCGCTTGCAGTCTCTCATGTCCAATATTTTAGAACATTTTTGGCGGACCTTGTCTACCAAGAGGGGCATTCGGCTTTTATCTATGGACAAGCTGTGTTTTCCCAAGCGGCTTGGAGGGTTGAATATTTTGGACTTGAGACGTCATCTTCTGGCTTGGAAAGCTATGTTGTTGCTAGTTTTGGTGGAGCAGCAGCAACCCTGGGCTCTCATGGTCACACACTTATGTGCGCACACTGTCACTCCTTTTGGTCATTGGCAACTGACTTATTGGGATGTTGTTTTTGGGAAGTTTGAAGGACACATTCCTGGATGCCCCTTTACTTCTTCTCTAATTGTTGATTGGAAGGTTGTCACTTCATAACTGGCTTGAGATGGTCGACAATCCTCTGGGGGTAACTCTCTTCGCTTGGAGAGTCTGCATTGGAGCAGGGTTTTTGCTTCGACTTTGGTTCAACGGTCTCCTCGCCAAGCGTATTTTCTTTCCCAAAAAGGAATCTGTCAGGTGCATCAGGTGGATGATTCAGGGTATGTTCTTTCTTTTGCTGATGCCGTCTCCCGCTTTCGGCTGGGTCTCCACTATTCTCCTCTCTGGCGGGAGATTCAAAACATGCCTGCTGCTCATTCGCCCATTCCTCCGTCGGATGAAGACTCTCGCTTCTCTGATTGGAATCTGGCTACTAGTAACTACCAGATTGGACTGCATCTCAGCTGCCAGTGTCTATGCCATTCTTCAGTCTTATGTATGGATTGTGCATCGGGGTAATCAGCTGTGGTCGCTTTCCGAGTCATCCTTGTGGTGGCAACACGCATTGTCTCGCATTTGGCTGAGTCATCTGCCTTTGAAGGAACGTGTTTTCTTGTGGCGGTGCTTGGTGGGAGCTCTACCTGTTGGCAGTGCATTGCATGCTCGGCATATTGCGCCTTCCCGCTGCCCCAGATGCCTTGAAGCTGAGGAGACCGTGCCACACTTGCTGTGGTGTTGTCGTCACTCTAGAGCATTCATTCGGAAAGTGTCAGCTGCTCTTCGACTACGTTTTCCTTCCGGCTCTTTTCATAGACGATTTTGGCTTTTTGGGGTGCTTCGGTCACCAGAATATTAGTTTGCAGTCTTCTTCACCTGGGTCAGATTTTGGACTATGGGCCATCTGGCATCATAGGAACTCCCTAATGTTCCAGGGCACTTTTGTTGACCCCTTTCCCTATTTCAAATTATCTCTTGGTCAAGCACTGCATTTTGCCTATGAAGCTGGAGACATCACTCTTGATTCCTACAGGATTTACTTTGACTGTTTCTAGCCTTCGGAGCCTTATAGTGCACCGTCTTTTGTATCCCTTTCTTTTCGTGGGTTTTCCTCGCTTTGAGGTTTCCCACTTCTAAATTAATCAAAGCAGATTTACACAAAAAAAAAAAAAGTGTGTGCGCGTGCGTGTGTGCGCGTGTGCGTGTGCGTGTGCGTCTGTGTGAGGGCAGATTTACAAAAAAAAAAAGTGTGTGAAAGAGAGAGAGGTGTGTGTGTGTGTGGGTGTGTGTGCGTGTGTGAATTAAAGCACGGTTCTGGAGTGCTATCTCTTCTTATTGTTGGCGTTCCAATGCCTTTCTCTACGGGGATTTTAATAATGCACCAAACCTTGCGGATAATACTACTGGCCATTCTCACATGCTTCATATGGAATGGCAATCTTGGGACCAATTTATGTCGCCTTGTAATGGGCATGATTTGTGGCCCTTTTTGCATGCGACTGATCCAGGCTTTTCTTTTCAGCACATTGCTCAATCCATGTATCGTGCTCGGCTGGATCGCTGGTATCTTTTTCACATGCAACAATATGATGACTTTGTATGTGAGATGAGGATTGATTATGCTATGTGTCTCTCGGATCATTTTCCCGTATGCTTGAAACTTCGTTTTTGCTCTTTTGATGTCAATGATCGCCTACCCAAGAAAAGACTTCTGCATGTCAATAATGCTTATCTTAAGCATGAGTCTTTTCGCACTATGATTGTGAATATCATCCCGCCTTTGCTCTCCCAAATGTATATTGACATGGACATAGCATGGTTTCGTTTTGTTATGCGTGTTCAATCAGTTATACAAGATTATGGCAAGGATTATTTGTCACAATTAAGGGAACGGGTTAACCAGGCAAAGGATGCTTGTGGCCGATTAATGCACTTGGCTAATCATTCTTCTCTTAGTGATGCTCAAATGACTGAGTTGTTTTCTGCTCGTGTAATATTAAGGCACAATGATGAGAGGAAATTGGCCAAATGGCAGACTTGAGCGTGTCAACAGGCTTTTGCAGATAAAGGATGTGCTTCTAAACAATTCTTTCGGCATTTGTATCACTCGAGGCAGTCTCAAGCTATACGGAGAGTTAAATTACCGTCAGGGGAGTGGACCTCCACTTTTCGAGAGCTAGCACTAGCCCTACGCTCTCATTATGGCAAGATTCTTGAGGCCCCTTCTTCTCTCACGAGAGAAGCTCGCTAAGCGCGTCACATGTTTCTATCGCATGTTACTTCCATTCTCTCGCCGCGGCAGGCTCAAGACTTGGAAGCTGTTTTCACTAAGTCAGAATTGTATGCCAGCTTGCTTGATTTAGGTCGATGGAGAGCTCCTGGTTGGGATGGTCTCTCTGTGGAATTCTTCTTGTCTTTCTGGGATTATTTGAAGTTACCTCTATTATTCATGATGAATACAGCTTGGGAACAACAGGAATTACTCTCTTGGAATGAAGGTTTGCTCAAGTTGATCCCTAAGCATGCATTGTGTGAAGAATTTTCACATTGGCGGCCTATTACACTTATGCCTGTGGTATATAAATTAATGACAAAAATGCTTGCTAACCGACTCAAATGCTTTCTACAGGAAGGCTTGCATCAATCTCAATACGGCTTCATTCCGAGACGTCAAATTACTGATAACCTCGCAAATGTCATTATTGGTATGGAATATGCAAAATATACTAGACAGGATGTATTAGTCATGCAGGTTGACATTGAAAAGGCATTCGATACTATTCTTTGGGATTACATTGCGGATACCATGCGACATTTGGGCTTTGGGCCTAGGCTATCGTGTGTCGTGCGTTTCTTGTATGCAAACAGTACTTCTGCAGGCTTGCTGGATGGTTCTCTCACAGAATCTTGGCCTTTGGGACGGTCGGTACAGCAGGGCTGCCCTCTGAGTGCTTTGCTATATGCGATTGCTACTCATTCCTTGTTTATGTATTTGGATTCCTTGACCTCCACTAGTAGGCTACATGGCCTTACTTTACCTTCTGGTCGATAGTTTGCTGGTCAGGCCTATGCGGATGACTCTTTGTTCATGCCTCGTAATAACTATGATGATGTACAACAAATTATGCATACTCTTCACTTGTTTGGATTGGTAGCACGTCTCAAAGTTAACTTTTGCAAATCCAACCTATTGCCTCTAAAAGAGTGTGACTGGCATAAGATATTGTGGCCTGGGGAGATTGTTCCTCCCCATGTTCTGGTTCGCCATTTGGGTTATCCGCTGGGTTGGAATGTATCGGCTATGAAGAAAACGGATTGGGTGCTTCAACGTCTACATTCCAAGTTGAACTATTGGAAATTGTCCACGCGGCCACTTCATGTGCGTCTCAGGATTGTCCAATGCATCCTTGTGGCTTATGTGCAGTTTTACTTGCCTTTGTTATCCTGGCCTCGGTTGCGCTTGCAGTCTCTCATGTCCAATATTTTAGAACATTTTTGGCGGACCTTGTCTACCAAGAGGGGCATTCGGCTTCTATCTATGGACAAGCTGTGTTTTCCCAAGCGGCTTGGAGGATTGAATATTTTGGACTTGAGACGTCATCTTCTGGCTTGGAAAGCTATGTTGTTGCCACTTTTGGTGGAGCAGCAGCAACCCTGGGCTCTCATGGTCACACACTTATGTACGCACACTGTCACTCCTTCTTTTGGTCATTGGCAACTGACTTATTGGGATGTTGTTTTTGGGAAGTTTGAAGGACACATTCCTGGATGCCCCTTTACTTCTTCTCTAATTGTTGATTGGAAGGTTGTCACTTCGCATTTGGCTTGGGATGGTCGACAATCCTCTGGGGGTAACTCTCTTCGCTTGGAGAGTCTGCATTGGAGCAGGGTTTTTGCTTCGACTTTGGTTCAACGGTCTCCTCGCCAAGCGTATTTTCTTTCCCAAAAAGGAATCTGTCAGGTGCATCAGGTGGATGATTCAGGGTATGTTCTTTCTTTTGCTGATGCCGTCTCCCGCTTTCGGCTGGGTCTCCACTATTCTCCTCTCTGGCGGGAGATTCAAAACATGCCTGCTGCTCATTCGCCCATTCCTCCGTCGGATGAAGACTCTCGCTTCTCTGATTGGAATCTGGCTACTAGTAACTACCAGATTGGACTGCATCTCAGTTGCCAGTGTCTATGCCATTCTTCAGTCTGATGGATGGATTGTGCATCGGGGTAATCAGCTGTGGTCGCTTTCCGAGTCATGCTTGTGGTGGCAACATGCATTGTCTCGCATTTGGCAGAGTCATCTGCCTTTGAAGGAACGTGTTTTCTTGTGGCGGTGCTTGGTGGGAGCTCTACCTGTTGGCAGTGTGTTGCATGCTCGGCATATTGCGCCTTCCCGCTGCCCCAGATGCCTTGAAGCTGAGGAGTCCGTGCCACACTTGCTGTGGAGTTGTCGTCACTCCAGAGCCTTCATTCGGCAAGTGTCAACTGCTCTTCGACTACGTTTTCCTTCCGGCTCTTTTCACAGACGCTTTTGGCTTTTTGGGGTGCTTCGGTCACCACAATCTCAGTTTGCGGTCTTCTTCACCTGGGTCAGATTTTGGACTATGTGGACCATTTGTCATCATAGGAACTCCTTAATGTGCCAGGGCACTTTTGTTGACCCCTTTCCCTATTTCAAATTATCTCTTGGTCAAGCACTGCATTTTGCCTATGAAGCTGGAGACATCACTCTTGATGCCTACAGGATTTACTTTGATTGTTTCTAGCCTTCGGAGCCTCATAGTGCTCTGTCTTTTGTATCCCTTTCTTTTGGTGGGTTTTCCTCGCTTTGAGGTTTCCCACTTGTAAATTAATCAAAGCAAATTTACAACAAAAAAAAAAGTGTGTGTGGTGTGAGGCAAAGGAAAAGGAGAGAGTGTGTGTGTGTGTGGACGTACATAATCAAGCTAATTTACAAAAAAGTGTGTGTGTGTGTGTGTGTGTGTGTGTGTGTGTGTGTGTGTGCATGCGCACGCCTTCGCGACAGCTTGCTAGCGCGCCACTCTGCCCAACCTGTGAGAGCCTGTGTGTGTCGGGTGTGTGTGGGTGTGAATGTGTGAGTGTAGGTGTTGCAGTCAGCGCCAGGGTCAGTATCAAGGCTGCACCACTGTCACCCTGGCAGTGAACAGGTTATGTGCATGATTCTGTTTTACTTCACACAGACAGTAGGCGGAGACAACTTGTTACATAATTGAGTTCTGCAGATTTGGACTACTTGTACATGCTCGTTGCTGTCAGAATTTAGATCGAACTGCTGCAGAAACAGTGTTAGACAGTTTACAATTACGCACAAATTACAGTATTACAGGCAAAGTCTAAATTACAGTATTACAAGCAGATGTATGAGTTATGTGGGAGATGTGCATATCTTGGAGGTCTTTGTAAATAGATAGTGTCGAATTACCAAAAAAAGGGAAAAATAGTATTTGCTTTAGTTCTCGGTTGTGGTCCGGTTGATGCAGTCAGAGTTCCCGTGCGTCTTCAAGCGTCGTAGAGCCATGGAGTGTGTTTCGGAGAGCGCTTCTGAAATCAAAACTTGTCTATATGAAGATTTCGAAGAGGCCCGAAAAGCCTGGAATGGTCAAGCACCTGCCCTTGAGGTGCGAATTCCAGTACAGGACCGGATGGATCCGGTAGCGCAATATGCCATGAATGCGTTCATTTTGTTTTTCCCTGGCAAAATGCCTGTTGCGCAGGATGTCGGACAGTGGGTCGATTTCCTACTCAAACGCCAGGCTGTCCGAGTCGTTTATTTTAGTGCTCAGGGTTTCTATGAGGTATTATTGGCAGATACTGAGGCCAGAAACCTCTTGCTGGAGATGTCTCCTCTCTTTTCTGGCATGCAGATGACTCATGTTCTGCCTTGGGCACTTACGAAGGACTATCAAAGTCTTATTCGTCACAGATGTCCTGTGTGGGTGGAAATTGTTGATTTTCCACGTACGTGGAGACATTTCCTTCCTTTGTTGGCTGCTCAACTTGGCAAGGTCATTTGCCCGCCAAAATTGGACGCGAACACTAACAGGTTTTGCATTCTGTGGGATACGGATAAGCAAACCCCGGATGGAATTATGGTGGATTCAGGGATCCTTGGGTGGGCAAGCGCCCTATTAAACTTAAATGGGGCAAATTTGTTAACTCCTGTTTTCGATGCGGTAAATTCGGTCACATGCAATCTGAATGTCCTGAACCTATTTTGCAGCCCCCTCTTTCGGCTGTTCCTTCCTCTGCCCCTGCCCCTATAGGCAAATCTGTTGGTGAAGCTAAATCGAATGGAATCCCTGCAACGAAGGTGGCTTCTAATGCAGATAAAGGGAAAAACAAAAATCCGCCGTCTGCAGATGTTGGGAATGTAAATGCAGGGAAAGGAAAAAATGTTGCGTCCACTGATGTTGGCTCGTGGGCGATACCTAAAAAGACTTTAAAAATTCGTACTCCACCTTCATCTCGTAATTATGTTCCTCTGGTTAACGCCAATAAGAATGTATCATTTAAGCAGCTTCCCTGTAATGACAATCGCACGTTGATTGACGCTTGGGAAAAAGCGATGCACTCTTATAAGGATGTACTTTTGGGCGAGGCTTCTACTTCTGAGGCAGTCTCTATGGACAAGTTTCTTGCTTTGACTCAGCGGATGGGTACTGGCATGGATGGTGGATGGAGATGTTCATATGGGCATCTTGACTTGATCCTTCCGTTTCGTGCCATTGTAAATATGGTTTTAATGCACAGTCGCATTAAATGCATTTCATATAATGTGCGTGGGTTATGTAACCTGGACAAATGGAGACTGACCTGGCACTATGTACATACATGTAAGGCAGATATAGTGGTTTTGCAAGAACACAACCAGCATGACTTTGTTGGTCAGTGTTCTTATATCGCAGGTTACTCGATTGCATATGCTGGTTTGCATGATTACTCAGGTTTATTGATGTTGGTTCGGCATGAGCTTGAGCCAGTATAATGATCCGAACGGCCGTTGGATGGTGATTCAATGCTTGTTGAATGGTCAGGTGTATGAATTTGGAGGTGTTTATGTGTATACATCATCTGGACAAAGGGCTGCTCTATGGCGAGACATCTCTTCTCGCTCATGGACCTCGAGTGCATTCCTTTGCGGTGATTTTAATAATACCCCTGACATAGATGATAGTACTACTGGCAATTCACATATGTTGTTTGCGGAAAGGCAAGAATGGGATAATCTCTTTGTTGTTACTCAGATGACTGATATATGGCGGCATTTGCATCCCAATGCATCCGGTTTTACTTTTCAGCATGTTACCCATTCTTCTTATCGAGCGCGGTTGGACAGATGGTATTTTCTTAATTTGCAACAATATGAGGAATTTGTATGTGAGGTTCACATCGATTACACCTTGCAGTTATCGGATCATTACCCTGTTTTGCTGGATGTGAGTTTTGGGCAGACTCGTTGTTATCGAGCTCTTCCCAGGAAACGTTTGCTACTTGTCAATAATGCTTATCTCACACATGAGGTTTTTCAGGGAATGATCTCTAAGGTTATTCCTCCTATGCTGGTTCACATGCATCTTGATCTTGATGCCACTTGGTATCGCTTTGTTACGAGGGTGCAAAGTGTTATTTGTGACTATGGCAAGCATCACATGCAGTGCACTTGAGGGGAAGTCAAAGATGCGAAGCATGCTTGTCAACGACTACAAGAGTTGGCTGATTTGCGGCCTCTGTCTGATTCTGAGTTGTCGGAGCTATGTGAAGCCTCTGTGTGTATTCAGCGTAATGACAAGCGAAAGCTAGCTAAATGGCAGACGCGTGCTCGTCAACAGGATTTCATGGACAAAGGTTGTGCTTCAAAGCAATTTTTTAAGCATTTACATCATTCTAGAATCTCATGTGCAATCAAGCGCGTTATGATTTCCTTGAGTGTTTGGACTTCTTCAAAGCAGGAACTTGCGGATGCCATGGTTCTGCATTATCGACAGGTGTTTGCTGCTCCTTCTCAGACATCTTTGGTTGCTTGCCATGCGCGTCAATTGATGCTTTCCTTTGTTACTCCGATTATATCCCCGCAAGATGCATGTGATCTTGAGGACCCCTTTACTGCTTCAGAATTGCATAGTGCGTTGCTTGCTTTGGGCCGCTGGCGGTCTCCTGGCTGGGATGGGCTTACTGTGGAATTTTTCCTCTCCTTCTGGGAGGTTCTTGAGCATCCTCTGCTTTACATGATTAATGCGGCATGGGAGAAACAAGATTTGCCGATATCTTGGAAAGAAGGTTTACTTAAATTGTCGCCTAAGCAAGCACTTTGTGAGCGATTCTCTCATTGGCGTCCGATTACTTTGATGCCGGTGGTTTATAAGATATTGGCTAAGATGCTGGTGCACCGCATTAAGGACCATCTTTTTGCAGGACTCCATCAAGCTCAATATGGTTTCATTCCACGTCGCCAGATTATGGATAATCTGGCTAATGTTTTGATTGGCATGGAGTACACTAAGTACACTCAACAAGATGTGTTGGTTATGCGAGTTGACATTGAAAAGTCCTTTGACACTATACAGTGGGACTTCATTGCCGCCACCATGACGTGTTTAGGGTTTGGTCCTAAATTCGCCAATGTGGTTTATTTTTTGTATGCATGTAGCACGTCTTCAGGGATTTTAGAAGGTGAATTAACTGAATCTTGGCCTCTTGGTTGTTCGGTCCGGCAGGGCTGCCCCCTTAGTGCTCTGTTGTATGTTGTTGCTACTCACCCCTTGTTGACTTATCTTGATCACTTGACCTCTGTTCAGAGTCTACATGGTCTACGGTTACCTTCGGGTCGTACATTCGTTGGCCAGGCTTATGCTGATGATTCATATTTATGCCTCGTAATCAGCAGGCGTATGTCAAGGTGATTATGGAAGCCTTGGAACTGTTTGGCATTGCGGCTGGGCTTAAAGTCAACTTTTGTAAATCGAAGCTTTTGCCTCTCTGTTCTTGTGATTGGCATAGTCTGTTGTGGCTAGGTGAGATTGTGTCTTCAAATGTGATCACTAGGCATTTGGGTTATCCAATTGGCTGGAATGTTACTCACTCTCAGAAAGTCGATTGGGTCATGCAACGCTTGAATGTCAAATTGCATTACTGGAAGCTTTCTACTTGGCCCTTGCATCTTCGTCTACGAATTGTTCAGAGTATCTTTTTGGCGTATGTTCAGTTCTTTTTGATGCATTGGCCTCGGCGATGTCTTGATTCTCTTATGTCGGACATTATGTCCCATTTGTAGCGGACTCATGCTACGAAAAAAGGCTTACGCTTGATGTCAATGGAGAAGCTTTGCACTCCTAAACGTTTTGGTGGACTTAATATCTTGGATTTGCGCAGGCATGTGTTTGCGCGGAAAGCTATGTTGTTGCCCACTCTTGTGCAACAAATTCAGCCTTGGACTTTGATGTTTGCATTCCTCGGTCAGCACGTTGTTACTTCTGCTTTTGACCATTGGCAACCCTCTCTCTGGGAGGTGGTTTTTGGCAAGATGGAAGGGCACATTCCTGGATGTCCACTTGCTTCCTCTTTAGTATCTGCTTGGAAAGAGGTTACGATGCATTTATCGTGGAATCCTCGACAGGAAGGTGATTCGTCCGATCAGAAAGTCTCCATTGGAGCCGGGCATTCTCTCTTACTTTGGTCGACCGCTCACCTCGTCAGGCTTACTTTCTCTCTGGTCGTGGCATTCGTGTGGTTGAGGATGTGGTCGATGAGGCTGGATATACTTTTGAGTTTTCCTTTGCTGCTCGTCGTTTTGGGTTGGGCATGCATTACCGTCAGTTTTGGAGAGAGCTTCAAAGCATGTTGCTCGACTTTTTGCCTGTTTCACCTTTGCCTGATGGCGATCGTATGTTTGATTGGGCCTTTTGGGAAACGCCTTTTCGAGATATTTTTGCAACTCGAATTTATGCTATTCTTCTACCACGAGCATGGCTTGATGGTCATTGTAATGCCATTTGGCGCATGCACAAATCTGACCTCTGGTGGAGAAGGCTCCTCTCTGCCTTGTGGAAAAGCCATTTGCCTTTGAAGGAGCGTCTGTTTCTTTGGCGCTGTTTGCTTGGAGTGCTTCCCGTTGACACTTTTCTTCGGGCCCGTCATATTCGTCCTTCTTCTTGCATTCATTGCTCGACTGCAAAAGAGGATATTTGTCACTTGTTGTGGGATTGCTGCGTTACTAGAGACTTCCTTCGCCATGTATCGGCGTGTATGCGGCTCCGTTTTCTTGGGGTTGTCTTTCACAAAAGGTTCTGGGCATTTGGCATTTTCTCACCGACGTTAAAGCATTTTGCGGTCTTCTTCATGTGGGTCAGATACTGGGCTTTCTAGACCGTGTGGAGTCAGCGTAATGCTTACATGTTCCATCGTGCTCATGCGGATCCATTTCCTCTCTTCGGGCTTTCTCTTCTGCAATCGTTACGATTTGCTTTGGAAGTTGATGATATCACCTCAGAGATGCATCAGCTTTCATATGAATGTTTTTAGTTACGTTCTACAGTTGAGGAGTTCTGTGCTCTTCCCCTTGTATATGATCTTTTCAGTGGGTTTTCCTTGCTTTGAGGTTTCCCACTAGTAAATTAATCAATCGATTTACAAAGAAAAGTGTGTGTGTGGTGTGGCGTGTGGTGTGTGACAACTACGTGTGAGGTGTCAAGCTGAACCCTGCATGTGCCCTTGCGGCGCGCCCCCCCTATCCACTTGCGGATCTCCTACAGCGCCTTCAGCTTACTTGCGCGTGCTCCCTGTCACCCACAGGAGACTTTGCTGCCCGCGGCGTGCCTTGTTCCTTGCCTCTGACCTGTGCGGCCTGTTGTGCTGCAGCCAGCCGGGTGTGCAGTCTTGCTGTAGTGTATACAGCTTAGTGTGTGTTCGTCTCTCAGTTTAGGTTTCCTCTCTCCTACCTCCTCAGCTTTGTGCGAGAGTGTGTGTGTGTATGTGGGAGCTTCACATGGATTCGGCTGGGCAGTGTATATACAAGCGCCAGAAAGCCATGGAATCTTCGGATATGGATGCTTTAAGCCTTTTCAAAGAATGTTTGCATGAGGACTTCGAGGATGCATGTCAGACCTAGGAAGGACCCGCTCCCGTCATGGAAGTGCGCATCCCAACTAGAGCTTATGGATCCTGTTGCTCAATGTGCACTTAACGTGGTGATTCTTTTTTTCCCGGGTAAAATGCCTATGGTTCAAGATGTAGGCCAATGGGTTGATTTCCTACTCAAACGGCAAGCAATCCGAGGGGTTTACTTAGGCATGTGAGGGTTCTATGAAGTCTTATTGGCCGACATGGATGCTCGGGATGCTCTGCTTGGAATGTAATGCCCTGGCCTCTCACCAAGGACTATCAGAGTCTCATTCGTCACAAGTGTCCCGTCTGGGTTGAGGTGGTCTACTTTCCTCGCACTTGGCGTCACTGTCTTCCTTTATTGGCTGCTCAGCTGGGCAAAGTCCTTTGCCCTCCTAAGCTAGACGCAAACACAAACCGTTTTTGTATTTTGTGGGACACAGGCATCTCCACACCAGCAGGTATTTCGATCGATTCTGGGGATGCAGTGTCCATTTAAGCTTAAATGGGGCAAATTTGCAAATTCTTGTTTCCGCTGTGGTAAATTTGGTCATATGCAGTCCGAATGTCCGGAACCAAATGTGCAACCACCTCCTTCAATTGTCCCTACTCCTCAACCTCACTCACCTCCAAAATCTTCTATTGAGGTTCAAACCAAAGGTGCTTCAACCTCCTCCACGACAGCAGGGGCGAATAAAGGCAAAGGGAAACAATTACAATTGTCTACACTTTCTGCTTCTCCAAATATTAAAAACAAAGGAAAAGAATAGGTTTCAACCTCTCAGACTTGGATAGTGCCCAAGAAATCCGCTAAAGCTGCTACAATCCGTATTCCGGCATCTTCTCGTAAATATGTGCCCCCTTTGAAGAATGTTGCTCAGAAAAAACTCCTTTGTAATGACAACACTTCTTTGGCTGAAGCTTGGGACAAGGTGGTTTGCTCTTACAAGGAAGTTGTTACAAGAGAAGTCTCTTCATTGCAAGGTGCCTTTATCGGGGTCCAGGTCTTGACCCACCTCCTCGAGGATGTGTCGATGGGCACTGCTACTAGACTTTTCTCCCCTTTTTCCCATTTCCTCGCCCACTGTATATACCATATAGAATGCATAGTTCTTTGAATTGCATCTTCTATAATGTGCGTGGGTTATGCAATCACAACAAGTGGCGGCTTACCTAGCACTATGTACATACATGTAAAGCGGACATTGTGGTTCTTCAAGAGCATAACCAGCATCAATGTGCAGGACAGACTTCTTACTTTGCGAGCTACAGGATATCTTATGCAGAATCAGTTGGCTATTCTCGAGTGCTTATACTTGTTCAACATGAACTCTTCCCAACCATGGTTTTCAATGACCCGGCTTGGAGATCGATGGTCATCCAATGTATTGTTAATGGGAAAGTTTTTGAATTTGGAGGATTATATGCATACACAGCTTCTATAGATAGGGCACGGTTGTGGAGTGCTATCTACTCTTATTGTTGCCATTCCAATGCCTTTCTCTGCGGGGATTTTAATAATGCACCAAACCTTGCGGATAATACTTCTGGCCATTCTCACATGCTTCATATGGAACGGCAATCATGGGACCAATTTATGTCAACATGTAATGGGCTTGATTTGTGGCCCTTTTTACATGCAACTGATCCAGGATTCACTTTCCAGCATAGTGCTCAATCTATGTATCGGGCTCGGCTGGATCGCTGGTATCTTTTTCACATGCAACAGTATGATGACTTTGTATGCGAGATGAGGATTGATTATGTTATGTGTCTCTCGGATCATTTTCCCGTATGTTTGAAACTTCGTTTTAGCTCTTTTGATGTCAATGACCGCCTACCCAAGAAGAGACGTTTGCATGTCAATAATGCTCATCTCAAACATGAGCCTTTTCACGCTATGATTGTGGATATCATCCCTCCTTTGATCTCCTAGATGTATGTTGATATGGACATAGCCAAGTTTCACTTTGTTATGCATATTCAATGTGTTATCCAAGATTATGGTAGGGATTATTTGTCACAATTAAGGGAACAAGTTAATCCGGCAAAGGATGCTTGTAGCAGATTAATGCACTTGGCTAATCATTCTTCTCTTACTGCCACTCAAATGAGTGAGTTGCTTTCTGCTCGCGTTATGTTACAGCACAATAATGAGAGGAAATTGGCCAAATGGCAGACTCGAGCTCGTCAACAAGCTTTTGCAGATAAAGGATGTGCTTCTAAACAATTCTTCCAGCATTTGCATCACTCCAGGCAGTCTCAAGCTATACGGAGAGTTAAGTTACCGTCAGGGGAGTGGACCTCCACTTTATGAGAGCTAGCACTAGCCCTACACTCTTATTATGGAAAGATTTTTGAGGCCCCTTATCTATAGACAAGCTGTGTTCTCCCAAGCGGCTTGGAGGGTTAAATATTTTGGACTTGCGACGTCATCTTTTGGCTCGGAAAGCTATGCTGTTGCCAATTTTGGTGGAGCAGCAGCAACCCTGGGCTCCCATGGTCACACATTTGTGTACGCACATTGTCACCCCATCTTTTGGTCATTGGAAACTGGCTTATTGGGATGTTGTTTTTGGGAAGCTTGAAGGACACATTCCTAGATGTCCCTTTACTTCTTCTCTCATTGTTGATTGGAAGGTTGTCACTTCACATTTGGCTTGGAATGGTCGACAATCCTCTGTGGGTAACTTCCTTCGTTTGGAGAGCCTGCATTGGAGCAGGGCCTTCGCTTCAACTTTGGTTCAACGGTCTCCTCGCCAAGCGTATTATCTTTCCCAAAAAGGAATCTGTCAGGTGCATCAGGTGGTCTATGACTCGGGTTATGTTCTTTTGTTCGCTACAATGTCTCGCTTTCGGTTGGGTCCTCACTATTCTCCTCTCTGGCGGGAAATTCAAAGGATGCTTGTTGATCACTCACCCATTCCTCCTTTGGATGTGGACTCTCGCTTCTCTGATTGGAATCTGGATATTACCAGATTGGACTACATCTCAGCTGGCAGTGTCTATGCCACATTTCAACCTGATGTATGGATTGAGAGAGAGAGAGAGAGAGAGATGCATACATAGATATGTAGGAATTCTTTCTTTGTTGGCATTTAGTGTAGATGTCTAAATGCCAACAAAGAAATAATTCCTATGTATCTATGTATGCATTATGCCAACAAAAAAATAATTGTTGTGTATCTATGTATGCATTTTTGCACCTTGTAGATGTCTAAATGCCAACAAAGAAATAATTCCTACGTATCTATGTATGCATTTATGCAAAAGTGTAGCGTAGTACCACCTAAATGCCAACAAAGAAATAATTCCCATGTATTTATGTGCATTTATTCTCTCTCTCTCTCTCTCTCTCTCTCTCTCTCTCTCTTTGTAGCAGGGCTATAGTGTCACTGGCATGGGACAAGCAGTTAGTTGCAGTTGGGCTTGAGTTCACACTCGGCAGACTCTCGCCTGAGGAGTGACACGTGGCAAGTGTTACGGATGGTGGTCCAGTGGACACCGTGGCCAGATCACCACCACCTCGAGATAGGCTTAGCTGGATTGGGATATCTGCCAGCTATTTGTGACTCGTTAGGAGATACATATGAGTGGTTGGTTCTCATCATCTACTTTTGTGTGGTCAGTCATCTAGAGTCTCTCACTCTCTCATCTGGAGTTGTACACAGCACGTCTGCACCATCCCTGCACAGTTGAGCATCGACACCCCCACTATACCTATGAGATCTGGGCTGGAGCTGAGTGCGCTTCCATGCCAGAGTCTGTATCGGTTTCTTTGAGTTTGTCGATGTTCGTGCTGTTCATGATCTGCTGAGTCGTACTGTTGTTGCTCTATTATTATGTGTTCTGTATTTGCATTCTGTGGAGTGAGATATCACGCACATTGCACTGAGGAGCACCCATTATAGAGGACACGACACATTATCTCCGCTACACGTGCTCTCATTTTTGGCATGCCCGGTGGGACCTCAACTAACGTTTCACTCCACTGTGCCTACAGGTCGAGGAGCTAGCTCGTTTAAGCTCTCGCCTGTGTTGGTCTGGACTAGCTTAGTCCAACTTGGTCTGTCCAGCTCAATACTAGACCAGCTAGTCTAGTCACTCGTCATGGCTCGTCTTGGTCTAAGCCTCGTCCCGGTCTAGTCCCCTCTCGTCCACGTCTAGCCAGAGTAGGCTGGGTCTAGTTCTCTCGAGGCTAGGTCTAACCAGGAGGTCTAGTCACTCGCCTTGGTTTAGTGGAGTTGGTGCAGTAAGTGAAGGTCTTTGTGCTCAAGGCTTGGGTGGGCTTGTGGTTACTGCATGACACATACAAGGCAGTCAAAAGAGCGACAAAGCCCACCACTAAGTCCCTTGAAGTAATACCACAGGAAGCATCAACCCTTCGTGCCAAGCAGAAGTCGACCGGTCCCGTTACCCCTACCTTCTCCCTCAACCAGTTCTACATTTCCCCAATCACCCCCATCAATAAACTTCTCATCCATTGTGTTACAGCAAGCTTCGGTGCAACAAGCACCTGCACAGACAGCCATGGAAGAGCTCACAAGTGTTCTAGCTAAGGTGAATATTCAGTTTCCGATTGCCTACTTAGTACACTTTCCATCTACCTTGGATGGATTAGCAAAGAAGTGGTGCTGTCAGTTTGCAGAGAACCACTTTACGACTTGGGCTACATTAAGACAACAATTTTGTGAAACTTTCAAACCAGCGATTTCCAAGAAAAGGTTCTGGATGAGTTGGCCAACCTGCTGCTTCAGCCCAAAGAGACTTTTGCAGAACTCATGACCCGAACGAAGTCTCTGGTCGCCAAGCTTCCTCAGCCACCAGGTGAGTTCATGGTCAAGAATGTTGGAATTAGGGTTGCAGAGAAACACACAGCTTGGAGAAGACGAAGGAAGCTCAAGGCACACAATAGAGAGTGTGTTACTTAGTGTGCAATGGAAAGATAGACAGCCCTAGAGTGATGGGCGTATATACAATGCACGGGGGAAAAACCTCCTAAAGAGGGGAAAAATGCCCCGGCGGTCCTAGTGTGTTCACACACATCACTACCACATATATATGGTAACAAATCCCCCCTGGAGTGATGCGGTGAACGAGAGCTAGCACATGAGTAAAGGGAAGTGCCATGCCCTGAGGACATGATCAATCCACAAAGGGGAGTAAGCCCAAAGCTTTGCGGAAAGCTTCAAGCTTCTCACGAGACAATGCCTTTGTGAAAAGATCTGCAAGGTTGTCCTGTGTTGGCACATAAGCCAAGCTGAGAGCCTCTCCCTGACATAGTGGTAATACACCTCAATGTGCTTTGTGTGAGCATGAAAAACTGGGTTCCTCGCAACTGCCAATGCGCTCTGACTGTCAGTGTAGATAGTGTTGGCAGTGTCCTGTCCAACACCCAAATCAGCCATAAGGCGTCCGAGCCATACACACTCAACCGTAGCTTTGAAGACTGCCCTGTACTCAGCCTCACAACTCGAAGTGGCCACAGTAGGTTGCTTCTTGCTCAACCATGATATACATGAACTGCCAAGCATGAAACAAAAACCACTTGTGGACACTCGCGTGTCAAAACAACCAGCCCAATCTGAGTCCGAAAAAGCATGTAAGTTTGGCGGCAATGATCCCCCCTTGGGATAAAACAAGCCAAGGTGTAAAGTGCCACTAAGGTAGCGGAAAATCCTCTTGACAGCCTGCCAATGCTTAGACCCTGGGCTATGCATGAATCTGCTGACCTGTGAGATTGCAAACTGAATATCTGGCCTCGTGTTGCATACATAAATGAGGCAGCCAACAGCAGTTTGGTAAAGAGTGACATCAGCAGGATCGCCAGCATCATGTAGACTCAACTTCAAACCTGTTTCCATGGGAGTGGCAATAGGTTTGCAATCCTCAAGTCCAGACTTACATAGCAATGTCTCTATGTAACTTTTCTGACACAAAGCAATACCACCATCACACTGCTTAAACTGTATACCCAAGTAATGATGCAACAGCCCCAAATCTTTCATCTTGAAAGTAGCATTCAAATCAGCCTTAAATTCAGCAATATGTCTCTCATTTGGTACAGTGATCAGCAAATCATCAACATAAAGAACCACAATGAGAAGTACATCATCCTCACGCTTTACATACAATGTGCTTTCTGTTGGACTGTTACGAAAGCCTCGTTTAACCAAATGAGTGTCATCTTTCTCATACCAATCACGAGGAGATTGCTTCAACCCATACAAAGCCTTCTTACATCTGCACACTTTGTCCTCTTGTCCTTTTATGACAAAACCGCGAGGGTGCATTACATAAACTTCCTCAAATATGTCACCATTCAAGAAAGCAGTAACAATGTCTGATTGATGTACATCCCAACCAAAATGAGTTTCCAATGCACATAGAAAACGCACAGTAGTCATACGACAAGTGGGAGCAAAGGTCTCTTCATAATCAATGCCTTTTTGCTGTGCATAACCCTTTGCAACAAGTCGAGCCTTATGGCAATCAATCCCACCATCCGGCTTGCGTTTCAACTTGTAAACCCACTTCGTACCAATGGCCTTTTTGCCAGGAGGCAAATCACATAAAGTCCATGTGTCATTTTCTATAAGTGCATCATATTCTGATTGCATGGCAGCCATCCAATTTTCTGAATTCTGTGCTTCATCAAAAGACGAGGCTCCTCAACATCATGTAAACTAGACACAGCCAAAGCATAACAATCTGATGCATAAGATGCATGGCGAGAGCCTGAACGAGTACGACCAGACAAAGGTGCATCCAATTTACTGTCAAACAAAGTGTGCACCAACCATTTTGGCATACTTCTAGCCTGCTCATTTTCAGCCCTTTCCTCATCAAGTACATCATGTACATCTGCATCAGTAATAGGCTGATCTGTAACATTTTCAGAAACCCCCATAGGGTGTACATTTGCCTCATTGGAACTTACATTCGTATTTCCACCACTGAAAAGAGGCAACAAAGTGTCATAAATGTCCTGTGAGCTTACATTACTATCTCTAGTACATGACAGCAAGGGCTAAACAGAATCTTCCACAAACACTACATCCCGAGAAACCAGAATACGTTTTGTTTGCGGATGATACAACCTGTAATCTTTGCTTTCAGCAGTATAACCAACAAAAATACATTTGACAGCCTTATCATCCAATTTTCTGCGCTGCACTTGTGGCACCAAAGCATCTGCCAAACAATCAAAAACACGCATGTGCTCAATAGAAGGCTTTCTATCATGCCATGCTTCATATGGAGTAATAGACTGCAAAGCTTTCGTAGGACACTTGTTAAGTACATAAGTGGCACACATGATGGCCTCAAGCCAAAAAGAATGCGGTAAAGCTTGACTTTTGACCATACATCGTGCCATTTCCGTCAATGACCTGTTTTTCCTCTCAGCAACACCATTTTGCTGAGGTGTGTAAGGCACTGTACATTGGTGTTTTATCCCACGACTAGCCACAAATGCATTAAATTCATCAGACACATACTCCCCCCCTCGATCGGAACGGAGGATGCCCATAGTACATTTCGAGACATTTTCAGCCATAGCCAAAAATTGTTTGAAGCACATAAAAACTTCGGACTTCGCTTTAAGCGGAAATACCCATGCATGCCTGGAGTAATCATCAATGAAAGTCACGAAGTACAGGTAATTGCCCAAGGACGGAGTTTGCATGGGCCCACAAACATCACTATGCACAAGCTGCAACTTGCATGTGGCCCGAACTGAACCAGCCTTTGGAAACTTAGAACGTCGTATCTTACCCAAAATACAGCCTTCACAAACATGTTTGACAGGTGCTTCAAGAGGCGGCAAAGAAGCAACCATATCAGATTTCTGCAATCGCAGCAAACTGGCAAAATTCAGATGACCAAAACGTGCATGCCAAAGTTTTGCATCTGAAATAGCCCTTGAATCTGCAACAGCATTTGTAAAAATTTTTCTACACTTGTCATACAAAGTGAGATTATACAGCCCACGGTACAAAAGGCCAGATGCAACAATTTCATCACCAAAACTGAGATCATGAACTGTACATCTGTCCATCCACAAATTTGACTACAAGTCCAAGTCTAGCAAGTGCGGATACAGACAAGAGATTCTTCTTGATCCCAGGTACATAAAGTGCATCAACAAGTGTGAAAGAACTGTCGTCTGCAGCAGTAAGCACAATCTTTCCAACTCCCTGAACCGGATTAGTGTGTCTAGCGAACTCCCCTTCACAGAGCTTCCTCAAGACGGGATACAACAAAAAAAATGTTGATTTCAGGTTTATGAATTTCCCGCTCATGATCTCTCTCTGCTCCTTGATACTACTTTGGAGTCCCATCTCGAGCCACACCCCTCTACCCTCATCCCCCCTCACCCCTCACTACCCCTCTCTCCCTCCTCATCCCTACCATCCCCTCCCCCTCTCCTCGCCCCTCCCTACCCCCTCCCTCCCTAATCGCCCCTCACTACCCCTACTCGCCCCTACCCACCCCCCCTCTCCTACTCGCCCCCCTACCCTCTCTTCCCTCGCCCCTCTCCACCTCTCCCTTACTCTCGCCCCTACCCACCCCCTCTCTCCTCCTCGCCCCTACCCAGGCCCCCTCGCCCCTACCCACCCTCCCTCGCCTTTATCTAGCCTAACCCCCTCGCCCTACCCACCCCCTCCCTCGCCTCTATCTAGCCTAACCCCCTCACCCTACCCACCCCCTCCCCCGGCCCCTCTCTAGACACCTCTCCACCCTATCCCCTCAACCCTACCCACCCCTCCCCTACCTACCCCTTCCCCTCTAGAGTGAAGTAATAAGGCCCATGAATACAAAAGAAGCCACGAATTGAATTGCTGCGAGAATCATTCATGACCACGAATTGCCCAAAGGCGAAACCTCAGCCCACCACTTTGCTGAATAGAGACAGAAAATTGTTGCAGAAATGGACCTGTTCGGTCAGCTTCCCATTGGTTTAATGACTTCGTGTATTTCATGATTGGCTACATTTACACTAGCTTTGTGGGATTTGTTAATCTTGGCAGTCTTCTGTTTCTACTTTCTGGTCAGCTTACCTCATTGAGCCGGGGTCATTACTTATTCAACATATCTTGCAAATATCGACATTGCTTCATTGATACTTCTTCCGGGGAACTCAAAATCTTCTCCAAACATCACCTTCTTCAATCAGAGTGTACTGTGTTTTTTCTGGTGTTTCACTGTTCTCTCTAGTTTCATTGTTCTATCTCACCGAGTCGGTGAGTGGTCTTGTGGTGGGCAACCTGTAGCGGGGCTACAGTGTCACTGGCATGGGACAAGCAGTTAGTTGCAGTTGGGCTTGAGTTCACACTACGCGGACTCTCGCCTGGGCAGTGACACATGGCAAGTGTTACGGATGGTGGTCCAAAGGACACTGTGGCCAAATCACCACCACCTCAAGATAGGCTTAGCTGGATTGGGATATCTGCCAGCTGTTGGTGACTTGTTAGGAGATACATATCAGTGGTTGGTTCCAGTTGTGGGTACGGATCATCATCTACTTTTGTGTGGTCAGTCATCTAAAGTCTCTCACTCTCTCATCTGGAGTTGTACATAGCACGTCTGCACCATCCCTGCACAGTTGAGCCTCGACACCCCCATTGTACCTATGAGATCTGGGCTGGAGCTGAGTGTGTTGCCATGCGAGAGTCTGTATCGGTTTCTTTGAGTTTGTCGATGTTCCTGCTGTTCATGATCTGTTGAGTCATACTGTTGTTCTTTGTCTTCTGCGTTTGCATTCTGTGGAGTGAGATATCACGCACATTGCACTGAGGAGCACCCACTATAGAGGGCACGAGGAGCACCCACGTCTGCACCATCCCTACACAGTTGAGCCTGGACACCCCCACTGTACCTATGAGATCTGGGCTGGAGCTGAGTGTGTTGCCATGCCAGAGTCTGTATCGATTTCTTTGAGTTTGTCGATGTTCCTGTTGTTCATGATCTGTTGAGTCGTACTGTTGTTCTTTGTCTTCTGCGTTTGCATTCTGTGGAGTGAGATATCACGCACATTGCACTGAGGAGCACCCCGCACCCACTATAGAGGGCACGACACATTATCTCTGCTACTCTCTCTCTCTCTCTCTCTCTCTCTCTCTCTCTCTCTCTCTCTCCATGGAAGAGGGACAGCGAATGGGTTTTGTACACTGATGTTTGCATGTGTTGCGTGTATTTGTAATTGTGAGGTTACAATGCATTGGTGTGTGAATTGCAACAATGGACAAGCTATGAGACTTGTAGCGTATTCTTGTGTAGTCTGAACAGTCATTAATTAAGAATTATGCAGAACTTGAGAGTGCTGGATCATGGCCTACTTCAAGGGGCTTTTTAGGAGAAAAAAGATAAGAAATGAGAATTTTGAGACATGTTTGCACGAACAGAAATTTAGTAAGTAAGGATAACTAATGTGATGCCAAAGAAGTGGAGGTTAGATTGAGGTTAGTGCAAGATATCCAATCATCAATGGGTGAATGCAAATATGGATGGATGTAGTAAAAAATATATAAATATAAGAAAAAGTCTCAAGGCTTTATTAATGCTTATGTGTAAATGCACACGTAAAGCTTACAAAGTTTTAGGTTGGAATATGTAGTCGGTGGCACAAGCAATCCTCTATGGAGCCATTTAGAGATATGCTAGTGAAGTTTTGATCATTTTGCCGACGCACTATTTGCATCATATGACATCTCTTATAGTGGAGTGCAAAGTTGCAAGCGACATGGAGCAATTGAAGGTACTCTATCAATTGATTGTCAAGGAATATTCAAGGGAGGAAGATGTGCTTATCCAATTGTATGGCGAGTTGGAGGTGTTTGCAAACGAAGCGAGGGTTACAAGTCGACATCTTATGGTGGTCAACTTGCTCGAGTACTTGAACAATGTGATTGGTTTAGATGCTTTGCTTGACACCATTCCTATGTCCCTAATGTAGGAGTCCCAATGCTTGATGGATGCGCCTTTGTACCATTCATTTAATGAAAAAAATTTGGAGAGTAATGAGCCACGTCATCGCAAACATAGTCCTTAAAGTGAGAGAAGGTTATCAAAGTCACACAATTGTGATATGCTACCAAAAGAGTGGGGATGGCCATGGATGTGGAAGCTGGTGGAAGAAGAGTATTCTTGAGGGGAGAATGTATATAGCAAGGAGATCAACTTTTTTCTTAACTTGAGAAACGTGAAGATAAAACAACATGTTGGTTTAATATGACACTGTAAGGTCTACTTATGCTTCAACATCCAATGGATGAGTTTGGTTGAAGTTCGTAGAGATCCTAGTAGATATATATTTGTGATGGAGAGCACTAATCCCTTCACCTATCTATTTGGGGCCTAATCAAGCTTTTCTTGGAGATGCTTGTGAGTGAAAATTTAATTAGAAAAGCTTGAGACCTCAAGCTAGAGATGGTATGCATTTAGCAAACCAAAAAGGAAAGTTACATTCTCTCAAGCTTTAAGGCTAAATTTTCATAAGCACTCTTCATGATCATGGGTTTGTGACATGTGTGTTTGTATGTGTTTGAGAGAGAGAGAGAGAGAGAGAGAGAGAGAGACATGACAAAATTAGTTATTGTGGTAGCCAAGTGCCTTGAGTTTCTTTTCAATTTGTTGGCAAGGTAATCCACGTGGGACTTGGTGTGGGAGGAAGCCTGAAGCTGTTAGGAGGAGTAGTGTTTGGGAAAGATCATTTTGACAACTAGACACAATTCCTTTTTATCGATTTTAGAAGAGGAAATTTTGAAAATTAAAGCTAATTTTAACCTATTTAACACTATTCTCCACAAAACCTAAGCAGGATTTTTCCTTTTCATCTTCCTCTCAACCAGCATTTCTGAATTTCAAGGTATGATTGTTAGTTGAGACACATTTTTCTCGAACAGTGATGAAGAGAGACATGGCGAATAGAAAAGGGGTTCCTTGCATTTAAAGCCGAGTCATGATATGGGTTAAAGGTAAATATTTGTAGCATCAAGAAAATTCCATTCATGTTCTATTAAAAGCACGAAGGTAAACAACTCCTTAATCTTAGTAGTGCCCATATTTCTTTGTATTTAGGAATGCAAATATATACAAGCGAATGTGAATTCTTGGTGCAAGTTTTTCTCCTTCCATACATGCTCCACGTTTGTTTTTCCTCTCAAAACACATGTTTGACGCTTCCTTTTTGAGCTCCAATCAGACCATAATTTAGAACTTTTAACTAATATTCTTTTTTTTCCTAAACTCACAACAGCGAGTGTATATGTTGTATTCATCAAGAAAATGTACAAAGGAACCTGAAGCTCGTACCAAGATTTGAGGAAACACAGATTACATGTGATGGCCCGAGTTTCCTTAAAGAGGCAACCCATCGTCCCTCAATAGAACAATTCTATCCAGACTACATTGAGCTATGGCCTGGTACCATTCATCCAAGGTCTTCCTCCTAGCAATGGCACCGATCAGTTCCTTGCTTTCCAGTAGAATTTCAGAGAAGCTTGCAATGCTAAAGTCTTCTCAAACACCCTACGGTTCCTGGCCTTCCTAATTTTTTTAAAGGAGGAAAACCTAACGACATGTGAAAATCAGGAGCGCTTGGCTTTTCATCCTCATCCCTCCAAGGGATAGGTCATCCTTGAAAAAACCGTATCCTCCATCTCCTTTTACCCACTTGAAAATTTTTCCTCATAGGCCATCGATAGTGAGTGAATAGGTGAGGAAGATCCTCATAAGCTACTTTGCAGCCACTACATCTATCTGGGCCAATCCCTCTAGCGTGAATTTTCATACATGTCGGTAATGTTCACCCTTGTGGCGACAACTCGTCAGGTCTACTTAGGAAACTTGTTGTGCCTCCTGTAGTCAAAGGAACGACAATGTGGGGTTCCCATCAAAACCTTCCAAATAAGCACTTCATTGCTAAGGGCCATTGTGGGGTCCAAATGTTCTTCACTACCGCCCCCCATCTTGCCTCCAGTCACTGTATACTCCATAGCTTGTTAAGGGGAGAGATTCAATCTAACTCATAAGCATGCTCTCTCTCTCTCTCTCTCTCTCTCTCTCTCTCTCTCTCATTACAAAATTATGTGTTTTCGGGGAGAGGAGACCATATTAAGCTACATGATTGAGCCTATCCCTTACCTCCATAGTCATATGCCTTATCTCCCACTTCCTTAGATGCAAGATGCAATGTTGAGGTACTTGAAAAATTGTCTTCCTGTATGCACATTATGTCTGACCCTATGTGAGTGCTCAATTTCTCATCACCTCAAGCTTGGTTTCTTTGCATTTTAGCCTGAACCACTGCCAACATACCTTTCTCTCATGGGCATTGTGCATTGTTAGTTGCCACCCTCCTATCCGTAGTCTCAAGCATCAAGAGTTATTGACCAAGTCAACATGGAGCATGCAACATGTTTTATTCGGTTCCATATGTCAATTTCATGTTTAAGGATGATAATCACTCTCTCTCTCTCTCTCTCTCTCTCTCTCTCTCTCTCTCTCTCTCTCACACACACACACACACACACATCTTTGAGGTTTATTGTGATTGTCCCTACGACAATGAAAGTCCTCCTCCCCTATCTCTCCCTATGTATGTATGCACGTGCAATCTCGCTAGATTTTAAGAATCAAAACTCGCAAGATATATTTTGAGGTCTCATATGATTGTAGGATTGGTGAGTAGAGGTTTGGAGAGAGCTTTAGAGGGATCTTTTTTGGGATATTCATGTACTCACCAAATCTAGTAAAAAAGCTCGCTTGCTCCAAAAAGCTCACTCCAAACAAAGATTTTCGAGCGATCTTCTCTCTCTCTCTCTCTCTCTCTCTCTCTCTCTCTCTCTCTCTCTCTCTCTCTCTCTCTCTCCATCTATCTTTATCTCTATCTCTCTTTTCAACAAACCCCCCCCCTCTCTTTCACACACACACACACACACCCTATGCCCACTTGGATGTAGGGTATGTGTGTGTGTGTGTGTGTGTGTGTGTGTGTGTGTGTGAGAGAGAGAGAGAGAGAGAGAGAGAGAGAGTGTGTGTGTGTGTAGTGCACACTGGACAGCATTGCGTCAGTGCACGTCTCTTCATCGTCGAGCTCGTCCGATAGAATTCAGTGTCCACACACATCACTTCTCGCTTTCTCTCAAGTTTCTCTCTCTCTCACACGCACACTACGCAAACATGTACAACAACTACTGCAAGTCTCCAATGCGAATCATCAAGCTGGCTGGAGAGTAGGTCTACTAAATGTGAGGAGAGCTCCTTGCACAGGAAGGAGAAACCAACACGTGGATGCCTTCTTTGGGCTCAAAAATTTTAAGCCAGATTATGTATAGTATAGATAGAAACCTCTTCTCTTCTTATCTCAATCTAAAAAGCATTAGTTCTTTGAGTCCTCCCTTTCTTCTCTTCTTTCATTGTAAAAAGCATTCCTCCCCTTTACTACTACCTACAACATACAAAATAAAATGTATTATTTCAGAATATTCCCTACCCTCGCCCCCGCTTCCCTCCCCCCTTCTTCTTAGCACTTGTAGTGCTCGCTAATAGTAGCCCCGACCAACAATCTCGCCCTCATTGGCAATATCACAGTAGCCAAGTTCCACTCATGATTTCCCTTCTCAGTTTTCTCCTACGATCATCTGTAGAGAGAGAGAGAGAGAGAGAGAGAGAGAGAGAGAGAGAGAGAGAGAGAGAGAGAGAGAGAGCTGCAACCTCGACTTACAAGATTGCATGCAATGGGAGTCCATAGCCTTCTCGCCTTTGGCTTTGGCTACTCACCCCCACCTCAAAGGTGTACTTCGTGTGTGTGTGTGTGTGTGTGTGTGTGTGTGTGTGTGTGTGTGTGTGTGTGTGTGTGTGTGTGAGAGTGTGAGTGTGAGAGAGAGAGAGAGAGAGACACCAAACTGAGAATAAAATGCATGGCTTCCACGTCCACTGCATCTATGTCTTCCTCTCGCCTTGCAACTTCCAAATGTTGCACGTTCAAGAGCATCTCACATTTAATCCTCTTCGTTTTTTGAATTAAATTCACCGGTGCCCCCTATTAAAAAATTAAAAGGTATTCTTAATGGCTTCAAAAAATTTAAAAGGTATTCTAATTCAAAGATTTCCTCAACAATAACAAAACAATGCGCAAGTCTATTTTATGCAACAACAGGCAATGATGAAGCACGTAGATTTGCAATAGTATCAATTGGACATGAGAAGGATAAATACAACATTGTGTGTGTGTGGGGGGGGGGGGGGTGGGGGGGGGGGGGGGGGGGAGAGAGAGAGAGAGAGAGAGAGAGAGAGAGATGACACTTTAAAGAGAAGAAAATGCTAAAGGAAAAATAAAGGAGAAGAGAAACACAAATATACCAATGTGAAGTGGACCACCTCTTTATATGGACACAAAAGGTCTTTTAACTTTCCACGTTCATATGACTTTTGACTTTCCACCTTCATTTTTTTTTCATTTTTTAAATTCACCCTTTATTTAAGCACTTGATATGTTTTGAAAGACTTTTTTATTTTTCTAAGATTGGGGAGACCTAATACTTAATGTAATATATTCAAAGGTATTCTTAATGAGTTCAAATTAAATATGTTTACTACTTACATAGTGCAAGGACACTCTAAACAGAAGAAAACACTAAAGAAAAATTAAACAAAAAATAACACAATGTAATAGTGCACTCCACCATCTCTCTTTATATAGACACGTCTTTTGATTTTCCACTTCCATGGGTCTTTTCATTTCCTAAAGTCTGATGTATTGAAAGTCTTTTTGATTTTTTGAGGTAAGGGAGACCTAATACTACTTCTCTTCAAAGAAAAACCCTTCTCAAGAAGTTGGCACATGCTTTAGAGGAGGAGAATGGGCACAACCCCAATGAACGCCGAAAGGGGAGGGGGGGGGAGGGGATAAGGGGCAGCCGCGTGCTACTACACGCCACTAGAAGAAGGGGTGGACCTTCACCCACTGCCAAGTGTTGGGTGGGGTCCTTGTGCAGCAGGCGACTGAGCAGGACTGGCACTAAGTCATTATGCAAGACCATGTTGGAGAGTC
The DNA here is from genome assembly GCF_014529385.1 of Adiantum capillus-veneris. Lineage (NCBI taxonomy): Eukaryota > Viridiplantae > Streptophyta > Polypodiopsida > Polypodiales > Pteridaceae > Adiantum > Adiantum capillus-veneris. Next base: position 156,923,026 of record NC_140936.1, on the reverse strand, counting down.
GTACAAAAAAAGGCACAGAGCTGCCTTCATCCTCACTATGCTACAGAACGTGTTGTGCCTATCATGGCCCACGTTTGCCAGCACAACATCTCATGGAGCAGCATGCCTAGTGCAAAAGAACTTTCTTTCAAAAACATAGCAAACCTACATATTAGAAATTTTAGAGGTAAATGGACTAAATTTGAAGGTTTTAACATTAAATCACACTAAATTTCTCTACATTTTGTAGGTCTTCTCACCTTCAAATTTAAAATTTAGAGATAAATCTCAAAATTTGTAGGTGGGATTACACTAAACCTAGGTTTGTTTCGAGCGCTACGAGTCATATTGCTCCCCCTTTATCACCTTCGTACTCCTTCGTACCCACAAACACCAATTGTTGTCTGCAACTTATACTAGCCGGCCGACTTAACCCATCTTCCATGTGCAACTGCGCTTACCCTGTGCCTTTGCACTTTTCTTATCTCATCGCAAGCTTTCCAAGACCCCTATATCACGTGCGTTCAAGAGGTAATTAATAATACCCCAATATACATACTATACTTACACTGTGAGCATATTTAAAAAAAACCCACCCCCCTCTGTATGTATACATTTTGGTCTTTTAATAATCTTCTCCGGTTAACTCACGTGATATCATACACATTCTAAAAAGTGACCGTCCCGGGCTCCCTTTCCCCTTTTGTGAGAGCTTTAGGTAATTAAAATAATTTCTTTAAATTGTCATTGGACCTTTTAGTCTTCTGGCCAATAGGAATCAAGCAAGCCATTGGGCTACTTGATGCTCATTGGACCCCTTGGTAGACTGTCCAATAGTCTTTTAGGGAGCTTAATTTCTATTGGTTCTTTTATCAAGCATTTTTAAATTGATTAGACTAATTTTACTCTAGCTTAGTTCTCATTGGTGCACCTCTATGGGCATCCAATAGGATTTGAGGGGAGATTGGGGGCATCTGGACTAGGAGCCTACCATGTGTCCATTATTCCCTTTGTATAAAGGGAGAGCTTGGGAGTGTGTGTATGTGTGTGTGTGTGTGTGTGTGTTTCTCTCTCTTGCCCTACCTTTAGGGCTCACCCCCTTCTTCCTAGGGACGAAAGTCTTCCCATAACCATCCAATTTTTCCCCCCTTTTGGCCATTGGACGTATTAATTTAGATTCTGGAACCTTAGAGTATGGAAGTCTTAATGGACCTGAACCTTAGGTCTTTTAAGCTCCATTGATGCACATTGCACTTTTGCAGACTGTCCCCCTTTGGATCCCTATTTTACCTCCTTTGGATCGCTGCTGAGATCTGTCTGGCAGCTTTACCAATATTCTAGCTTTTACTCCCCTGGTACCTCCATATATTAAAAGATCAGTTTAACATGTGGAAATCATTTGGGAGAATTAGATATTAGTTTTTATGGCAAGCTAAATAGTACATTGCCTTTTGTGTGTTGTCTCTCCATCCTTTGCTACCCTTGAGCCGCTCTACCATGTCTCTCTGATTGGAGGTAGAGTTGGTTTTGACACTAGAGCATCTGCATGGGCTGCGGATTGTGTGCATGGGCTAGGGATTGTGTACAGGGTTTTGAAGCTAGAGAATGTGCTCATCTTTGATGTGGGACACATTGTTCTTACCAACTTCAACGAGGCTGGCAGGGAATGCGGGCCAATTAGTAATGATGGATGTTGACGCATGTCCGGCCATCAATTGCATGGGCACAAGCGGGCGATGGGCAGCATGATAAGTGACTGCCCCGAGAAAGGGGGACACTTGCCACAAGGCTATCAACTATGCTTCTTAATTGTTATTGGATAAGCTCTGCAGGATCCAAGGGGAAGCCGGCAAGAGAAAATGGGAAGAGGGGTCAACCAAGAAGAGAGAGAGGTTGGCATTTTAGACTAACCAATTTTTGCTACACACTACTCATGTGTTGAGCAAGAACTCCATCTCCTTCTCCAAAAAAGTAGAGGCCTACACCAACAACTCTTGGCTATGGAATGCAAATACAACCAAGAGCAAAGCTTCAATGGCATGCTCATCTCCTCTACCATCCTAATTACTAAGTTAAGCTATGCTATTAGAGTGATTATGTGAGGAGAATACTTCTTTCTCGTAAGATACATTTTCTTCCTCTCAATCTTTCCTCATTCCCTGCTAGCTCTCACCATCTTTGGAGGTGTGTGAGGTCTTGGGACTGAGGCTAGGCCCACTAGGTGTGTTTTTCAAGCATAATTTGGTGCATGAAGGTTCCATCTTCATTGCACCAACAAGTTTTGTCAAGGAACACAAAGATTGTATCGTACAAAAGTCTCCCTTGATCAGAGAAGCTATAATATAAAGCCTTTTTTTTGGGGGGGGGGGGGGGGACAGGCTCCATGTAAATCCGGTCCTCTATTTCTCTCTCTGTTCAAGTATTGTCTATGTCAAACTAGCTAGATGTAATTGCTATGTTGTTGTCTTCAACTAAGTACTCTCTTATGCTCATTAGGAACTTGTTCTTAATGAAATGCTCACTATGTAATCATTTTTTGCTACACACAAGTTACTAGCGCATTAAATGTTACATTGGTATCAGAGCTATTGGTTTCTCTTTTCTTGCTCAAGAAGAGAGGTCCTCAAGCTTGCTACAAATGGTTGGTGTTATTAATTGCAAAAGCGTAAGTAGAATAGGGATTTTTCATCCTTGAAGCACGCGTGCTTTATGCAGTTAACGGGGATACCATCGAGAGCTATGGTCTTAATAATGAATTCCTACGGGGCTTGCCTATGGCTTAACCATTATTGAGCTATTAGAAGCTTGACAGGAACCGGTGTTGTCTCGGCTCTGTGAAACCCTCTCTTCTATTCCTTGCAATTAATAATATTCGAGCCACGGGTATAGATGCTTGAGTGCAACTAGGGCTTGAAGTGCCAAAGTACAAGTAAAAATTTACATCTAAAATTTTCTAGTATGGCTGACAAGGGAAAAGAGATCGAAATGAATGTCGATAGCTTTGATTTTACTAATGAAAGAGCAACTAATGATGCCCCTATGCTTGTAAACTATCTTGTTTCTAGGCTTCAACAAGCCCTCGGCAATCCATCCCTCCAAGGTGAAGTGCTATGGCAATTCCGCACCCATGGTCTTCTCCAAACTCCCCACCAAGAAGAGAGAGTACCTAGGAAATCTCCTAGTGAGACTTCCAAAAGAGGACTCTCTCCGATAAGGAAATAAGAGAAGGATCCGTACGAAGGGCTCAAAAACTTACTACTTGATGAGGCATCTCCCTCTCAAAGGAGAACCAAGTTTTAACAGTCTCCTGCCACCTCGGCGGAGATGGCTCCACAAAGACGGCGAGCAAAACGCTCTCCAACACCCCCTAAACGGAGAAGACCATCGCATACTCCTCTTCACCCTCAAATTAGCAAAAAGGTACTATGGTCCTTTTCAGATTCTTAGGCCGATCAATGAGATGGCCTATCAACTCAAGTTGCCCAACCATTGGCTCATACACAATGCTTTCCACGTGAGCCTACTAAAGCCTTACAAAGGAGAGCCACCTCAAGAAGAAACCATTGAAGGCCCACCGGAGATCGAGGACCAAGAAGAGGTGCTGCAGGTCGAGTCCATTCTCCGACACGAAGACAAGGTATTGACTATCCGACAATATCTTATCAAATTTAAAATTATCCTTTTGAAGATGCTAGATGGATGCAAGGCATATAATTAAAGGATAACCTAAACCTTGTCAATGCTTACAATGATTCCCTAGAGTAAGCAAATGTAAATATGTATAAATGAACAAAGTTTTTTCTTATAAGACACTCTTTTTCTTTATTGTGCACAAATGTTAATAAGTATGCATGCTTAGGATCATGTTTGTGGAGGCGACGTCTCCCAAACACCAAGTAGAGTTTGTCACTCTACTATGGAAGATTGATGCAGACTAATGTGCAGACATGCTTGCGGCAGCTATAAGGCTCTCAAGCACCAAATGGACTAGTCATCCATTCTAGAATGGTGTTGTAGGGTAAAATAGGGATCCTCTACCCGCTAGAAAATGGAATAATGACTAGGCTTTATATTCTCTATCTCATAGTTGAGGACGACTATGATTTCAAGAGAGGGGTAATGTCATAAAAACTAATATCTAATTCTCCCAAATGATTTTCTCATGTTAAACTGATCATTTAATATGGGGAGGTACCAGGGGAGTAAAAGATAGAATATTGGTAAGGCTGCCAAGCCGATCTCATCTGGGATTCACAGGAGGAAAAATAGGGATCCAAAGGGGGACAATCTGCAAAAGTGCAATGTGCATCAATGGAGCTTACAAGACCTAAGGTTCAGGTCCATTAAGACTTCCATAGTCCAAGATTCCAAAATCTAATAAGTCCAATGGCTAGAAGGAGGAAAATTGGATGGTTATGGGAAGACTAAACAGTCTTCCCACATCCCTAGGAAGGAGGGGGCGAGCCTAAAGGTAGGGCGAGAGAGAGAAACACACACACACACACACACACACACACCCAAGCTCTCCCTTTACACAAAGGGAATAATGGACACATGGCAGGCTCCTAGCCCAAATGCCGCCAATCTCCCCTCAAATCCTATTGGATGGCCATAGAGGTGGACCAATGAGAATTAGGCTAGAGTAAAATTAGACTAATCAATTTAAAAATGCTTGATAAAAGAACCAATAGAAATTAAGCTCCCTAGAAGACTATTGGACAGTCTACCAAGGGATCCAATGAACATCGAGCAGCCCAATGGCTTGCTTGATTCCTATTGGCCAGAAGACTAAAAGGTCCAATGAGAGTTTAAATAAATTAATTTAATTACCTAAAGCTCTGACACTTGTCACAAGGCTATCAACTATGCTTCTTAATTGTTATTGGTTAAGCTCTACAGGAGCCAATGGGAAGCAAGCAAAGAGAAAATGGGGAGAGGGGTCGACCAAGAAGAGAGAGAGGTTGGCATTTTAGACTAACCAATTTTTGTTACACACACATACACACACACAACTCATGTGTTGAGCAAGAACTCCATCTCCTTCTCCAAGCATTGAGAAGTAGAGGCCTACACTCCAACCAAGAGCCAAGCTTCAATGGCATGCTCATCTCCTCTACCATGCTAATTACTAAGCTAAGCTATGCTATTAGAGTGATTATGTGAGGAGTATACTTCTTTCTCGTAAGATACATCTTCTTCCTCTCAATCTTTCCTCATTCCCTGCTAGCTCTCACCATCTTTGAAGGTGTGTGAGGTCTTGGGACTGAGGCTAGGCCCACTAGGTGTGTTTTTCAAGCATAATTTGGTGCATGAAGCTTCCATCTTCATTGCACCAACGAGTTTTGTCAAGGAACACAAAAATTGTAATGTGCAAAAGTCTCCCTTGATGGGAGAAGCTATAATACAAAGCCTTTTTGGAGGGGGGACCGGCTGCATGTAAATCCGGTCCTTAATTGTTGTCAATTGTTCTATTTTTCTCTCTTTTCAAGTATTTTCTATGCCAAACTAGCTAGATGTAATTGCTATGTTGTTGTCTTCAACTAAGTACTCTCTCTATGCTTTATTAGGAACTTGTTCTTAATGAAATGCTCACTATGTACTCATTTTCCGCTACACATAAGTTACTAGTGCATTAAATGTTACATAGCTTACTTGGGTTGAGTAGCGCTAAGAGGTAGGCCAGTAGCCTGAGACTTGGATGCTTTAAGAAAGTGTGTTGCCGTCAAGGCTACCGATGTGGGAGTGTGGTGCAGTAGTTGCACAAGGTAGTTGTGCAGAGGCTCAAGCATGAGAGCGGCAGAGAGAGCAAATGGTGCAGTTTCTATCAAATGGAGAGGTGTCACCTTAGATTAGGGTACTTTGAATTTAATTAAAGCACAGAGAGAGAGAGAGAGAGAGAGATCATGGTTGATTTTTTATTAGAATTTAACCTGTGTTTGGATAAACCATAAAATCTCTATAATTTTAAGTGTCCGTCACAAACTACCTTTGCGAGTGATAAAAGTTAGACATTCAAAAACATAACATTACATTTTGGTTGGGCTATATAGCACAGATTTTCCTTTCCAATTCAAAAGTGATTCACTATAGGCTTACACATTGAAAAAACGACACATTGTTCATATTGGCTCTAGCTAGTCCATAGGCTCAACACATAAACTGACTCTTATTCAACATACCAAAAGTAGGAAAACTTTATCAAGATAATTAAAAAATGGCGTTGCTCTCCCTCTTAGAACTTGCCATGATAGCTTGCACTAAGGAACAATTGTTGACACCCCCCCCCCACCCTTCTCTCGACAACACAACAAAGGCAGTGTACTATTTAGATTACTTGGGTTGTGTAGCACTAAGAGGTAGGCTTCTTTAAAAAAGTAAGCTCTCGTCAGCGACGTTGGAGTGCGGTGCAGTAGCTGCACAAGTTAATTGTGCAAAGGCTGAAGCATGAGAGCGACAGAGAGCGCCAATGGTGCAGTTTTGATCAAAAGGAGAGGGGCATGTTGTGTCACCTTAGATTAGGGTACTTTGAATTTAATCAAATTAGAGAGAGAGAGAGAGAGAGAGAGAGAGAGAGAGAGTCTCATGGTTGATCTTTGATGAGCATTTAACCTGTTTGGATAAACTATAAAATCTATGAAATTTGAAGTGTCCGTCACAAACTACCTTTGTAAGTGATAGAAGTTAGACATTAAAAAACATTACATTACATTACATATTGGCTCTATACACGATTTAGCAAGAATCTTTTAAGATTCTTTCTTGTGTGTTCCCCAATCCCTTTGCTTGAAGCCTACACCCACCGCTCACCTCCCAGCTCATCCCCTCCCCCTCGTAGCTCCCTCCCCTCAAAGGTCTCCAGCTCTGCAATCACCACCTGCCTTTTCATCCAACTCCCCCATACCATGGGACCTTGCCCTGCTCAACTTCCACCCTTCTTATTGAGCTTGCTCCCCTCTCATCGGGGCTGCAGACGGCTCTCACCCTGCTTATCGGGTCCGCAGACGGCTCTCACGCTGCACCTTGCACCGCCCTTCCATCCTCCGTCCTGGGATGGATCGTAACACACACAGGCGCTGCCAAGAACTTGCCTCATGTTGCATGATATCGTCGTTGCGACTCTGAGAGAGAGAGAGAGAGAGAGAGAGAGAGAGAGTTGTCGCGTAGGATAGTGAGAGAAGGGGTGTGCAGCATAATGCTTTCGCAACCAGTGTCTCGACTCCCCACGTGCAGGCTCGCTCGCCACTTGGAATCTGAACTTTTTATGTGAACCTCACATTTCTCTTGACACGTTTCTGAATTTCATTTGACAAAGCTTTGAAGAGCACCTTCCGAGATTCTCCTCAAAGAAATGAAACCAAAAATCGTAGGGACATATTAGCACTTTCCAGATTGGAAAAACGACATATTGTTCATATTGACTCTAGCTAGTCGATATGCTCAACAAATAAACTATCTCTTATTCAATCTATCAAAACTAGGGAAGGTTTATCAAGATAATAAAAAATGGCCTTGCTCTCCCTCTTAGAACTTTCCATGATAGCTTGCACTAAGGAACACTTCCCCCCCCCCCCCCCCCCCCCCCCTCCCCCAAAAAAAACCACCACCAAAAAAGAAAAGGAAAAAAAAACAAAAAAAAACCCACAAAAATCTCTCTCTCTCACATCCATCCTAGCCTGACTAGCTATAGCTGTAGTGCTTGATAGGGGTAAGGGCATAACCTTAGAAAAATTAACTACTTAGTGGATTAGTAGGTTGGCACGCATTTTTCCTTAACTAGAATCTAGAAAGATACCTTGAAATTTGACAAGTTCGAAGGAAAAGGAAAAAGGAAAAGGTGCCACGTGGAGGGGGAAGAGAGAGAAGGGAGGGGACAGAGAGAGATGATATGCGTCGTGCACAGTGAAAAACTGATATTTTTTTTCTTTTTGTCTGCCTGCTTTCCAACGCCAGAGAGCAGAGCATGGAGGGGGAACAAAGCAAGCGAGGAGATTTTTTTGTGAGGAGATTTTTATGGTTGCATGTCAAGGCGTGAAGCCGATGGTGGACGTGTGTACCATTGTCCTGCAAGACAATTGCCCAATGGTGGATACATGTGTTTGTTGTGTGCGGCCTTTGACCGTCTTGCCAAAGAGAGATAGCGAGAAATGGACAGAGGTGTGATGGCATGATGAGAGCAGTTTGTGCATCCGTAGAGGGGCTAGGTGTAGCCAAGTGGCGATGGCGACGCACAGGGGAGCCATTACAGTAAGAAGGGGGAGATTTTTTGCGTGCTTGCGTCATTTTGGAAGGGTCCTGGTCATCCAGGGCTAGCGACTCTCGGAGTTTTGGGGGCCATGGATCAGGAATGCAAGGCCGCTAGTGGGTATTGGAGCATGGACACAGGAGTGGCAAGGGGTGAATCGTGAGAGGATCTCTCTATTTCTCCTTCTCGATGTCGTATGTAGCAAGCCAGACTCTCTCTCTCTCTCTCTCTCTCTCTCTCTCTCTCTCTCTCTCTCTCTCTCTCTCTCTCTCTCTCTCTCTCTCTCTCTCTGGGTGTGGACATGCAGCGCAAGTGGACTGGATGGGATGTCGAGTAGCAGGATAGGAGGTGGAGGATGATAGAGGGCACGACTGCAAGCACAGTTCGTGAGTGCTCAGGGTTGGGGAAGGCGCACAACGTAGCACCTAAAATTAAACTTTAAATTTTGGCATCTTATGAGATTCGCTTTAATGTATCCCGACCGAGTAGGCATTAGAGGTATCCAAGTACTTTCATAGAATATAGCTAATATGTTTGATGCTACCTCTTGCCTCTTTTTAAGATTTTTTAATATACATCTTCCTACATTTTTTTGAATTTTATGATTGCTCAAAAAGGTTCTCAAAGTGTGCAACTCCTCTTCTCTTCTTAACATCCCTTGTTAAAAAGACCTTCTCATTATAAATTGAGGAAATAGAGGAAATACAAGTAAATTCTGCTTCCATATTATAATTTCATGAGCTCCAGCTCTTGTGTAACTCCTAATACATTCTTTTACTTTTTGTTGCAATTGTGGAATCCCTTGGATCTGTCTTTGCATGTTTAGTCCAATCTAATTGTGTTGAAAGTAGCATGTCAACCCCCAAAGCATAATCCATGACATCTTCTAGCCCTACACCTAAAGGACCTAAATACTCTTCAAACGATGGTGGGAGTTTCTTTAAAGTAATTTGAGATGATGAAAAGTATTGAGAGTTCTCCTCTACCTTCTCTTCTACTTTCCCCTCTACCTTCTCCTCCTTTACGATATTGATATTCTGCTCATGGATTTCTCTCTCTCTTTTTTTTGTTTATTTTTCTTACAAGTGAGAAAGAGGAGCATATATCCTTAGTCATATTGAAATGTCCCTATTACTCATTGTAAGTATGGATTGATGACTTTGGAAGACAGGGTTGAACTATTTATAGTGTTATGAAGCAAGAGGATGACAAGAATGTGATATGATAGCACTTTGTTTTTTTGAACATACAAAACCATACAATATTGAGAGCATGACATTGTCACACCTTTTCACATCCAACCACAGAAAAGCCTTACAAAGTGGAAACTAACAAGAAGAGACATTTGTACCAAACAAGTAATTGTCATTGATATCATTTTTTTAATATAACATACCAGTTGTAGGAAACAATTGATACAAACTTCCAATAGTAATGGAAATAGGATAGGGCTCTAATTAAGAAGTAAGGTTTTTCTTGGAAGTAGATGCACAATCCATATGACATTTCTTCGCATTGAATTTCTTTTCAATCCTTTTTAAGACCTACAAGCCATATTATTAAAAAGGTAATGTAAGCTCACAAGACATTTATGACAGTTTTTTGCTTCTTTTCAGTGGTGGAAATTGGAATCTAAATCTAAATGAGGAAAATGTATAACCTATGGGGGTTTTTAAGAATGTTACATATCAACCTATTACTCGTGCAGAATATACATGATGTACTTGATGAGGAAAGGGTTGAGAATGAGCAAGCTAGAGGCATGCCCATATTGGATGGTGCATAATTTTCATGATAGTAAATTGGATGCACCTTTGTCTAGTCAAACTCGTTCAGGTTTGATAAAGCATAGAGTTCAAAATTGGATGGCTTCCATGCAATGAGAATATGATGCAATTATAGAAAATGACACATGGATGTTATGTGATTTGCCTCCTAGAAAAAAGGTAATTGGTACAAAGTGGGTTTACAAGTTGAACGTAAACCGGATGGTGAGATTGATCGCTATAAGGCTCAACTTGTTGCAAAAGGCTATGCACATCAGAAAGGCATAGATTATGACACTATGTCAGGGAGAGACTCTCACTAGGAGAGATCAGCTTGGCTTATGTGCCAACACAGGACAACCTCGTAGATCTTTTCACAAAGGCATTGTCTTGTGAGAAGTTTGAAGCTTTTTGCAAAGCTTTGGGCTTACTCCCCTTTCTCAATTGATCATGTCCTTAGGGCATGGCACTTCCCTATACTCTATGTGCCAACTCTCATTCACTATATCACTCCTAGGGGGAAATTGTTACCGTATACATGTGGTAGTGATGTGTGTGAACACACTTAGGACCGTCGGGGCATCTTTTCCCTCACTAGGAGGTTTTTCCCCTGTGCATTGTAAATACACCCATCACTCTAGGGCTATCTTATCTTTTCATTTCACACTAAGTAATACTCTCTTTGATGTGTGCCTTGCGCTTCCTTTGTCTTCTCCAAGTTGTGTGTGTTTCCCTGCAACCCTATTTCGAGCATCTTACAGAACAAAGGCGCTTTAGCTTGTACATGCATGTGGATGTCAAAATTTGGGATGTCTATTGTGTTAAAAATTGCTTAGCAAATTGGGTGACCAAGATTATGTTGGTTTTGAGGGCTTTCAAGCATGTCAAAATTATATGCTTTCCTTATGCAAGAGACTACTCCCATGGGTTGTTGAAGCCCAAATTATAGAGGGTGTAGATAAATTGGCTCCAATACCATGTTGGAGGAACCCAGAGGGGAGATGGGGAAGACCACAAGATCTGCAAGGGAAGAGGGAGAGAGAAGTTGTCATGGTCATGTCTTTCTATATCCCTTTCTAGTGAGAGGATTAGACACTGACACCAATTTTCTAAGACCATCCTCCTGGCATTTTATGGAGTGTATGCTACACATGGCACTTTTTAATTTTGAAAGTATGACTTAGCAGATGAAGATTTAGAGAGACTACAACAAAATGGAAAAAGCTCTATTTTAAAGGGAGTATAAACCAAGTATATTCTAATGGAAACACCAAATGCACTTCAAGTTTCAAAGATACATTGCATCTTAGCAATTTTCTTGACAGCCTTCATGCATATGTAGATGGAGTTTAGACACTTCCCATGCCTTTTGCATGAGATAAGAGTGCCCATTGTACCACCCTATGCATTTTTATGAATTCTAGGGACCTTTAGTGGGGAACTTTCTTGATGCTCTTCTTTCTTATGGATTTTCCTTATATAATAGAATACTAGCCATTGAGTTAAGATGACGGTCATGTTAGGGGGAACTTTATTGGTTCTCTTCTTTCTAATGGATTCTCCTTATATATTAAAATACTATCCTTTAAGATGATGGTCATGTGAGACTCATCCTTTGAAGTTTTGGGAAGTCGTGCCTCTAAGCCATTGTGGACTTTGATCAAGCACTGAACCATGCATGTGAATTTATCCTTGATCATGTTGACATCTTCTTCACGTCTAATTCTATCATTATCTCCATGTGAGCCTAACATATCCCATTTTCCCCTATATACCCATTAGGAATTTGTTACACTCTCTACAAGGTCATCTCATAGGTTCACTTCACCCCTGATTTGAAGCAGGGTTTGTTAGGTAGATCTATACCCCTCTAAATGGAATCCCTCTCAACTTTAACATCTTCCACTCACTTACATAACAAGTGATCTCATTAGGGATGTCCTTTGAGCTACATAAGTCTCTCTCATTGTATCTTTGGATTATGCTTATACATCTTAACTAGTGTGAGGGTTTATTTTCCATGTTGTGTTAGTGTATCTCCCTGATCTTTCATCATGGATAGTAGAATGATGAATCCTCATTAATCTTTGACTGGTGTATTGTTAAAGTACCATGAATTCTAAAATGTTAAAAGGTAGATAAATTTGATCTTTACGAGATCTGATAGTTTTATTGAAGTGCTATAGCCAAAACCATAGACAGCACATATTTTTTAGGCCTTCAATATACCGTATTTCTTGCAAACTGTCCCATTGTGGGATTTTGTTTTACATAATTTATCCTTGAATATTATACATAATTATAGATGCTCCAATTTCTTTCTTTTTTAAGCTTGAAATATATGCTCAATTCTAGTCTGCCCAATTTTGCAGTCATAAAAAATCTCCTAATAACATCTTGCATAAGCATATGTAGTTTGTACCTTGAGTAATATTTAGACAACATACATGCATTTATGAATTTACATGCAACATGCAATAGCAAGGCAACCAAAATTCTTCAACCAATCAATATCTTGCTCAACCTTTCAATGGTAGCAAAAAGGTGAAATGCTTTAAATGTTTTCACGTTGGTCATTATGCGGATAAGTTCCCAAAAAAATTGCTAAGAACAATGGCCATTCTGATGGCTAACCCAATGGAGTAACACGTAACGAATCAAAGACCATTCGACACAAATTTTCCAAATGATGCAACAATTAATATCATCGAAGATGCTCTCCCTCTTACGATAATAAAGTTGAAGCCAATTGGGGTGAGCGATATGATCCTGAATATGATGCCAATGACAACACTTCTTGAGGTATTTATATATCTCCACATACCTTGCTTAAAGTGAAGGGTGTATACAAGTAAGGATGAAGTTATCACAATTCTTGTAGATGATGGCAGTAGTCATGATTTCATTTCTACACAATTGGCACAATACCTCTCTCTTCCTGAATTCTCTTCACCCCACAAAGTCAAGACTATTTTTTATAATCAACATTTCAATTGTAAGAATCAAGTCATCGATGAAGTTTTCGAGACACGCACATTTTTTGTCGCACCATTGCATGGTATTGATATGATTTTGGGGATACCTTTTTTACATGAGTTTAACCCACCAATTAACTATAAAACATGCACATTGACTCTTACTCATGGGAACAAAACTTTTTCCATCCAAGAAACCCTTAAACACAAAAAAAATCCACTTCTTTCTCCACCCAAGCCAAACGAGCCATTAAAAAGCAAGGGAAAATATAACTAGTACTTGTAACTCAACTCTCTCTTAAAATTGAAACTCCACATCACTATTCATATGATGACTAAGTCTTTATCTCACAATTTAAGGATTATTTTATGTATGATTTGCCTCATAGAATTCTACCCTCACGCATGAAGATCATAAAATTGGCAGTAGCAAACCTCCTTGTAGAGCCCCTTATCGTGTAAACCCAACTACACATAGGCAGATACAAAACCAACTCATCGACTTACTCGACCAAGGATTTATCAGACCTAGTACTTCATGATACGGAGCTCTAGTACTTCTTGTTAAGAAGAAAAATGGAGCGTTTATATGTGTATCGACTACAGGGCTTTAAACAAGATCACCATTAAGAAAAGGTTTCCCATTCCTAGAGTCGATGATCTGCTAGAAAAACTAAAAGGGACAAACATGTTTTTTAAAATTGACCTTAATTTTGGGTATATCAAGTCAAAATGTTTGAGGAAGATGTTTACAAAATTGCATTCATGACAAAAAATGGGCATTACAAATTTTGTTGTCATGTCGTTTGGTCTTTCAAATGCATCAGCTACTTTTACATGTATGATGAACGGGACTTTTACTGACCACCATCAAGATTTCTTCATTTTCTTGTTTGTTGATGATATTCTAGTGTTTAGTAAAATCTTGAACAAGAACATAAAGAACATTTAACACGTGTATTCGATATGCTTTCACAAAATCATTTGTATTTGAATCCAAAAAAAGGTTTATTTTTCCAATCTGAAATTGAATATTTGGGACACATTATATTGAGAAAGGAAATCCATATTGATCCAGAGAAAATTAAAGCTATCCAGTCATGGCCTAGACCAAAAGATTTACATGGGCTACATTCTTTTTTGGTCTTTACAATTATTAACGGAATTTTATTCATAATTTTCCTTATAGATCGCTGGTACTAGATTTTACTTCTACATTCTATCCTAAGTCTAATGGTCAAACAAAAGTAACTACTCATACCATCATTGATCTACTAAATGCTTATGTTTCTTCTCAAAAAACCAAAGAAAAGAGATGATTACCTGTATATATTAAAGTTTGCCTATAATAATGCCAATCACTATGCTATAGAGAAATATCCGTTTGAGATTGTGTACGCTCATTCTCTTCCTAGTCTTACTTCACGTCTTTCTAATATTGTGCCTGCTCTACAGATAGTTTCATTTAAATTTTCATGATATTTATGCAAGTATTCATTCTGCTACCAAGCATTCACAAGAAATTTACACTAAGCATGCTAATAAACATCACAAGGCACGTGATTTTAAGAAAGGTGATTATGTCATGCTTTGAATTTAAAAGCACAGAATTAAAAGTGTTGACACCAATGTTTTTGTAAATCTTGCTCCCCGTTTTTATGGTCCTTTCAAGCTTTTTGATGTTATTAATGAATGTTTTATTTTGTTTATATTTACCCTCACACTGGCACATTCACAATGCATTCAACATTAGTCTTTTATGACCCTTTCAAGGACCCCTACCTACAAATCACATTTATGAAGATCCATCTTCACTCATAGATCAAGAAGAACAAATCATTCCTGCATAAATAATTGATCATGAGACCACCACAACATGCACTAGCATGGTTTACAACCATTATCTTTTGACCTTTAAACGCCACCCTAACAAAGATGTTGAATAGTGTGTGGTGTGTGCAGAGTACGAGATAGAAGAAGAGAGAAGCTACTATACAAGCTAATATACAAGAGATGTAGAGAAGTGATGTACTACCCTACGCCTAACTGCTTGCGAAAATGCGCAAAGCTCTCTGAGGGAAGTCCTTTTGCAAGTAGATCAAGAGGATTTTCTGTGGTGTGAACTTTGACAAGCTGAAGTTGCTTATCCTCGAGCATTTCCCTGATGAAATGATACTTCACATCCACATGCTTTGTCTTTGAGTGATAAACTGGATTGCGAGCCAATTGTACAGACATAGCATGTTAGTGGAGCTCTTAATGAGGATTGAAATGTCTCACTACTCCTTATTGTTCTATATGATCAAAAGAATAGATAAGGCAAGTACGATCAGTGTGATGGGTGTCCAACCAATGGTCTAAATCCTCAAAATCTCCCTCATGAAGGCTAACGTGGCTTGTGGCCTATGTATATACATCCGTGTAAGACAGGGGTGACTAGAGCCTGAAAGTCCACCACCCAACCACCCTTTATATAGGCATGCCCCTGGCCCTTTTCCGTAGTTGGACTCCCCGTTCCACACCGCCTAGCCCGGCCCTGCCTTGTCTAGTCCGGCCTTGCTGGTGTCCTGACATTACTCCCCCCTTAAGAAGAGTTTTCGTCCTCGAAAACAAAAGTGGGAAACTTCTTCTTAAGAACACTAATGTTTTCCCAAGTGGCACCTTCTTCAGGTCGGTCTTTCCACTTGATTAAAGCTTGTTGTCGTACGTGATGATGTGTATGCAACTCATGATAATCAAGAACACGTTCAGGTTCATGCGGTAAGGTAGGAGGTTCAATGTAATCAACCAAAATCTATTGGTCAATGACATTGTTGTCTCCATGTAACCGCTTTCGTAGACGGCTTACATGAAACACCGGATGAATGCGAGAATGTGAAGGTAGTAATTGTTTGTAGGCACGATCACCTACTCGCTTGAGTATTTTGAAAGGCCCACAATATTGAGGAGATAATTTAGGTGTCGGTCCAGTTTTCAGACTTTCTGAATGTTCTGGCACACGTAAAAATACTTTCTCCCCTTCTTCAAAGGTAACTTGCCGATGTTTCTCATCAGCGCATTTCTTATACCGATCCTGTGCTTGCCGAACATTTTGACGAGCAAGTTTCAGCATATCCATGTGGTCTTGGAGAAAATCCTTAACCTGTTGGAGTTTTTCGGTTGCCAACCCCACCGTAACTGGTGACCTAGGTTGAAACCCGTACATGAGCATGAAAGGACTAAAACCTGTTGTGACATGCTTAGCACTATTGTAGGTAAACTCGAGAATAGGTAAGTATTCTTCCCAGTTTGATTGTTTTTTGTTGATGTATGCTCTTAGCATATCCTCTAGCACCTGGTTTAACCCGTTCCGTTTGACCATCCATTTCTGGATGATCAGTTGTACTGAGGTTTAGTTGTGTACCCAATCGTTTAAATACAGCTCTCCAAAAGTGGCTGTTAAACTTGGGATCACGGTCACTAACAATGTTACTTGGCAACCCGTACAATTTGTATAGATTGTCCACAAATAACTTGGCTAGTTCTGGCGTCTTAACCGTTGATTTGGTCGGAATAAACTTACATAGTTTAATCAACCTGTCTACGACCACCCATACTGAGTCATGACCTCGTATAGTGGTTGGTAAACCTACAAGAAAATCCATAGAGATACTTTCCCATTCCATTGGGAATCTCCAAAGGATGTAAGAGTCCTCCTGCTTTCAGGCACTCTGTCTTGTTAACCTGACATTTTTGGCAGTGCAAGACATAAGCTTGCACAAAGCCATGTATACCTGGCCAGTAAAACTGTCGTCGTACGAGAGCATAAGTTTTTCTAATCCCCAGGTGCCCTGCACTTGGACTATCATGACATTCATAAAGAATTTGGCGCCGAATGTCCGTGTTCGTCGGTACACAAACTCTCCCCTTGTGGAGTAGGTACCCGTTGTTGATGGTAAAATGCTTCCATCATTGTAGTTCATCACTTGATAAAGGAAAACTAGATGTGGAGGTTAACTATACACTACCGTCATTGGAGTGAGAAGGATCCCTCTTTTGAACATGGCTCCACACTTTGGAATATGCTTCATCATGCTCATATTTGCCCTTGAGAGAATCTAAAAAGTCACTACGAAGTTCCGTGAACAAGAGTGAATTGATCTCTGGCATTCTACTTAGAGCATCTACCACTACATTGTATTGGCCTTTGCAATACCTTAGCTTGGCGTCATATTCCTGAAGGATCTCGGACCACCTGACTTTTCAACCCTTTAAATCTGTTTGTTGTGTAAACCATTTGATGCTTTCATGGTCAAACACAATCTCGAACTGAGCACCATACAGATAATGCCGCCATGTTTTTAAGGCAGACACTATTGCATAGAGTTCGCGTTCCTAAGCAAAATAGTTATGTTGAGCTGCATCAAGCTTCTTACTTTCAAATGCAATCGGCCGTCCGTCTTGTAACAGGACTGCTCCAATAGCACGATCACTGGCATCCGTTTCCAAAACGAATGGTTTCAAAGGATCTACAATAGCCACTATAGGAGCTGTAGCTAATGCATCCTTGAGCGTATCGAAACTGTGTTGTTGAGCGGATCCCCATTGAAAAGCTTTGCTTTGCCTTTGAGTTGATCCATCATAGGAACAGCAATTTGAGCATAGTTTTTAACGAACCTTCGGTAAAAACTTGCAAATCCTAAAATATCTGTAATTCTTCCAAATTTTTAGGAGGAGGCCATTCACTAATGGTATCCACTTTGGATTGATCCATGTATAGGCCGTGAGATAAAATAACATGCCCTACATAATGAATTTCATCTTTTAGAAATCACATTTAGATTCCTTGGCATATAACTTGTTTGTACGTAACAACTCAAACACCTGCCTGAGATGTTGTAAGTGTTCTTCTTCAAAAGCACTATAGACTAGGATGTCATCAAGGAAAACAATGACAAATTTGCCCAAATATGGCTTCAAAACACTATCCATAAGTGTCATGAATGTTGCGGGCGCATTGGTTAACCCAAAGGGCATCACCAAAAACTCGTAGTGTCCAAACCGTGTTCAGAATGCAGTCTTAGGTATATCGGCAAGCCGAATACGGACTTGGTGATATCTTGACCGCAAGTCAATTTTTATGACAGTGCGAGCATGAGTTAGCTTATCAAATAACTCATCTACTCTTGGCAATGCATATTTGTTCTTAACTGTAACCGCATTTAAGCCCCGGTAGTCTACGCACATGCGCATACTACCGTCCTTTTTCTTCACTAAAAGGATAGGCAAAGCCCATGGTGAATAACTGGGTTGTATAAACCCTCTGCTAAGGTAGTCAGCAAGCTGACGTTCCACCTCAGCAGCCTCTGAGTAACTCATACGGTAAGGTGGTTTACTGACAGGTTTACAGCCTGCAACCACGCCAATGCTATGTTGTACTGATCGTGTTGGCGGTAATCCTGATGGCAAATCATTAGGAAATACATCTTGAAATTCCTTTAATAAATTCTGTAATTGACTAGCAACGTTTGCTTGTTGAGAAGTAGCAATTGGTGGAATATAGGAGAGAGAAGCATGCGGCAATAAGGAATGTTCAACAGACTCAATGTTAGAAGAAAATGAGACAGTGAGGAACACAAGAAAACCTGATCTATTTCATTATCAAAAACGAGCTACATAAGCTCAGAGGTACAAATTAGTGGTGATGAAGGTATATCTTTTTCTCCTAACAACAACACATGTGCGCCATGGGATTCAAACATCAAGCTGTTGTGCTCATAGCTACGCTTCAGTGATGGTCCTAGGCTATGCAACCACTTCCTACCAAGAACCACATCAGCCCTTTCAATGTTCATAACCTGAAAATCCAAACGAGTAGAGTACCCTTGTACTTCCAATGGAACAGCTCGGCATTGAGTATCCCATATTTCAGTATCATGTCCATTCATCATTGCTACCTTGTAGCAGTGAGTACTTGGAGCTTGAGGCAGTTTGAGCTTTTTCACCAATCCATAATTGATGAAATTGTGAGTAGCACCGTCATCTAGCAAGATGCGCACCTTGTGCCCTTGCAGATATCCGTGCATACGTACTAACTCATGTGGTCCAAAGGTTTGTTGCCACATGGAAGCTGTGAGACAACATTCATGCACCACCTCAGTGTGTGTTACTTCCACTGTGGAGAATTTTGAGGAAGACTCAAGAGGCAGTAGTTGCACCATGTGCACTGCTTGTATCCAAGCCTTCCAACTTGAGGATAACGTCTCGATAGTGAGAGATATATTCAAGGAGTGATGGGTATTGGCACATGGAACATGTGTTCCAAGCCGTCCAATTTCGATCGGCCTCGTTTGTAGGCCATTACTGCAAAGGCTACCCAACTCTGTGGTATGATGTTCTTCTCCTTGAGAGACATCCACCATTTGTAGGCCTTGCCTTCCAGAGTTAAGCTCGTCTGCAGAGCTCTAACTGCATCCAGAGTACGCCGTAAGGCGTGAATTCCATCCCACTTGCTGAGAAAGATATTCATTGCATCCTTATTGCGGTCTCGGTCTTCTCCCTTAAAGACTGGTGGTTTAAAGTTCTTTAACAAGTCATCCACCTCTTTGGCAGTGAGAGTATGCAACGTATCAGTAGTTGGGCCTTGCCCTTGTGTACCAATGTGCTCATGCATGTGGGTGTTAGCAGGACTCTTAGACTGCTGATGCATTAATTGAATTACTAATGTGGAGAGTTTAGTAACATTTTCATTTAAAGCTTTAAAATTTTCATCCATGACTGTCATGCGTGTCTGAAGTGCACAAAATTCTTGAATATCGAGCAACTCATAAGTATCTTCTCCTGCCATAGCGTCGCGGGTACTCTCCTCGAGAGGATCCGGCCGCGGGCCATCATTGGTAGAATCAGGAGTACTTTGCTCAAAATCGAATGTCATATTGATATCCGAATCCATGGCTACACAGTGCGGTGAAAGAAGTACTCAAAAAAAAACATGATATTGAGAGCACTCGCAAAGTATAGTAGTCATGCTAACTCCGTCAAAATCGAGAGTAGTCCGCCATATATGGAATTTCAAGAGCTCGTGATAGTTGAATCAATTAGGCTTGAAGATGCCGACAAAAACTTGTAACTGTTTGCTTTGAAACGTCGTACACGACTGAATCATCCCGAAGGAAGAAGTTGCAATAGATACTCGTTCGAAACTTCAAATCCGTCAAAATTTAACCTCTACCGATTTTTGCAATTTCTGAAATTCTGACAGTTTGCCAAGAATTTTGTGGCCCCTTGCCGATGCTTATGTCGAAGCTCGACCAACAACCGTCGAAAACCTTGTGTATGGGGTGTGTGCCCGAGTGGGCACGCACCCTAGCTTGAGTTAATTGAGGAATTTCCCAAGGCCAAAGGCCTTTGGGCGCCTTGAGTGTGAAAAAAAACTCTGATGTCGACTATGGCGACCAACGCAGTGCCGCGAGGGCGAGGGAGAGAAAGAGATGCCCGTCGGTTGCTTGTTGGGCATCACTGCAGACGAAACCTCCTCCCCTCTGCAGTGCACGTCCGCCGAGCTCGGCCACACGCGATATGGTGGAGGTCGAGGTCTCCTCCCTCCCAACACAAGCGGCTCTGCACGCGTCAAGGGTTTTTGGCTCCTCCCTTAGCAGGCGGCCCTTCACATGCAAAAAGCTGTCAGTGGCTCCACGCCCTCTTGCCCAAAATAGACCTGCCCAAAATTTGATGGAGCAGCTGTATCATGGAGATCAAAACTGTAGTCATCTTCCACCACATAGGCAGAGTATGTACATAAGACTACTAACTACTGAAGAATATGGCACCTTGTCCATTTATTTCTCAACATGAAACTTGGGAGCATCATTCTTGCTAGGTATTTCATATGCCTGCATTGGGATACTCATTGGAGTCTTTTTCCCCTTCATATTAAAACACTACAAGGCCTTCTAGATATACATTTTTGATGACAACTCTAGTATTCCACATTTTTTATCCCTCATGATATGCATACCAATAAAGTGACTTGCATCTCCCAAAGGGCCTTCATAGCAAACTGCGTGCTAAGTGACTTTTTCATGATGGCAATCCTTTACTCCCAGCAATGAGAATATCCTCGACATAAAGTATCAAGATAATAAATGAACCATCGTTCAACTTTCAAGTATACAAGCAGTGATCTTCTTGGCTCCTTTCATACCCTTGGGACAACATGTACTTGTCAAACTTTATGTGCCATTCATTGCCTTGAGTCTTGTTGTAGGCCATACAATGCTTTAGGAAATCTACACACCAATTTTTTCCTCATAGGTTGTTTAGTACAGACATCCTCATCAAGATCCCCATTAAAAAAAATTGTCTTCACATCTATCTAAACAAGTTCCATGTTCTCAGTGACTATTAGTCCAAGCACAAGATACAACGTAGTCATATTGACTACTAAAGAGAAAATATCATCAAAATCCACGTCTTTCTTTTGCTTGAATCCCTTAGCAGCCAATCTAGCCTTATACTTAGGCTCCAGATCCTCTGTCGTGTACTTTTTCTCATAGACCATTTGCAAGGCAAGGCTTGTTTTCCCTCTGACAACTCTATCACTTCCCAAGTTTCATTTTCCATAATGAAATTGCTTGCTTCCACTTCATGCTATCTTCCATCTAAATAGCCTCTTGGTAGCAGGTAGGCTCTTCGCAGTCAGTGACCAAAAAAATAGTCTAACCCTGGTTGTTAATTGTCAAGGGTACGAGAGACACGTGTAGATATCCTCATTGTCTAACGGCTGGACTCTGCTCTCTTAAGAGCATCACTAGCTCTCTTTGGAGCATTACTAGTGGTAGGTACATTGCTAGAATATTGAGCTATTTGTTTAATTAGACTTAAGGCTACGTCCTCAAATCTCACTTTGCGATATTCAAACTCTTTCACTGGCTATTTGTGCATGTTTTATTCATTAAAGATCACTTGTGAGCTATGAATAACTCTCCAAGATTCCGAGTAATAGAGATGGTAACCCATCTCTCCTTCTATACCATAGCCAATGAAGATGCATTTGTGTGACTTGAGGTCCAGATTCTTTTTAAGATCTTTAGGAACATGTGAGAATTTCTCACACCCAAACACATGTAATCTGTCATAATTAGGCTTCTTTCATGTTCGCATCTCTTGAAAAATCTTGTAGATCAACAATTCACTAGGCGACCTATTGATTATATGAATTGTTATCATAACATCTTCTCCCCAAAACACTTGAAGTAAATTTTCCATAGATAGCATAAAAGTGACCCACTCCTGAATAGTTCTATTCATGCACTCAACAAACACGTGTGTATGGCTTAGTAAACTACCTTCGAATTTCTCTTTTTCTACAATAATTTTTGAACTCAGTGGAGGCGTACTCTCATCCATTGTCAGTGCGCAAAGGTTCAACTTCTTGAATGACTGATTCTCAACCATAGCTAGGAACTTTTGGAAGACACTAAAGACTTTGTCTTTCCTCTTCAAGAGGTAGATCCACACCTTTTGAGTAGATTCATCTATGAATGTCAAAATATAATCCCCCCCCCCCCCCCCCCCCCTTCCCCCTTTTCCCAGAGATCTATGCGGCATAGGCCCACATAGATTGCTATGAACCAAATATAGAAGATTTCCTAACTTTCTATCCAAGGGCAAAGTGGTAGGCCTAGTCTGTTTCTTATATATGCAATGCTCACACAAGCTAAAATCGGGATAGTTTTAACACGGGGATATAACCAAAACGTTGTAAATACTTCATTCCCTTCTGACTCACATGACCAAGCCAGCTATTCCACAACTTAGTAGAAGAAGGCAGATTGGCTACATAGATAGAGTTCTCTTTCATAGAAAAGACATACAAGGAATATAATGAGCCAGAATTTTGGCCTTTGAGAATGACCAACTTACCTTTTTTTATAATTCAGGAACAAGACAAAACCAAGCTTTCATTTAGCTTTGGCACATATGTGACACCTCAAAGCATAAACTCACTACGTTGCACATACGCAGCTTCACATCTCCAATGCCACATATCTCAAGCTAATGAGACTCACCCAGCTTAAATGAACCATGTGTAGAAGCATAACTGGAGAACCACTCCTTGTGAGGAGTAACATGAAAATTGGCACATGAATCAATAATCCAATTCCCCACATAGCATTTGTCGAGTGCTAACAATGCCTCTGGACTCAAATCAAAAGTGAAGACTAGTTTATCTAATGATAGTGGCACGTGAGGAACAACACTAACATGTGGAGACTCAATGACATTGAGCTCCTTAATCTTCACACTACTCTTAGGAGGTGCAGAACTTACAACAATTATCCTTCTCTCTTTGCAATACACATCAATCCTTTTTTATTTGTCCTTTCTTGTGACAATTATAGCATTCTACATGTTGCAGGTCATGTCCACGACTCTTACTGCGAGCATTCTTGCAATCCTGAGACTGACCGTGACTATGACTATGACCTCCGTGCCTTTGATTGTTCCTCTGGCTACTTCCACTAGCCATATACTCATAACCATTAGACTAACATCTGATCTCTTCTATGAGCAAAGCACTAGTAACATCATTGAAAACAAGCTTAGTAGGGGCACAGTTATTAATGGCAGTGTTAAAGATATCCCATGATTGAAGAAAATTACATAGCAAGAAAATGGATTTCATTTCATCATCAAAAATAAGTTCCTTTGATGTAAGTTGTGTAACAAGCTATTGAACTCATTTAAGTGTGAACTGACATTGTTTCCCTCTTTCATGTTTAGGCACATAAGCTTCTTCATCAGAAATGCTTTGTTCGATGCACTCTTACCATCCTAAGCTAAGCATAATAACTCCCGTAATTCCTTTGCAGTAGTCTTGTCCATAATTGTAAAGAAAATGGAATCACCAAGGTGCAAGCAAATGGTCTCCACAGCACGAGCATCAAGGTCCTCTTATTGATCATCAGTGGTTAACACACTCTTTACACTCTTTCAATGGGCTGCAAGGTCCTTATTGACCAAGGTATCAAGCATACGCTACTTCCATATCGTGAAGTTTGTGCCATCAAACTTCTTGATATAATACTCTTCTTTCTTAGAAGTTTTAGTCGTGACTAACAAGAGCAAATGCAAGAGAGTGAGACTAGGAATTTATAGCAAAATTTTTGCAAAAGTTTTGGCAGAGTCTGTTTGTACAGAGATCAAAATCTCAAGGAAGAAACTTAGCAAAATCATTGCAATGTCAATGCAAAAGAGTGTTGTAGGCAAACTAGAGGACTAGCGGAAGAAAAATCTGATAGAGTCTCCTTTGTACGGAGATCAAAATCTCAAGTGAAAATGGGCCAAAAATAATGCATAACCAACAAAGAGTCTGCACAGGGCATCAAATTGCACTGCTAACTTGGCACCAAAGCACCTATCCCATCTATACATGTCCTATAGCGAGGTCACAAATGGGGATCTCCAGAAACCTAATCCACCTCACACCAATTAACCCGGCCTCCAGTGCTCAGCTTCAAAAAACCTCATGCAATGACCTTCACAAAGGCTATGCAGACACGACTAGCCTCAATGAGCTCTTCTAGAGCAAGTCTCAAAAATAGTCAGGACTACCAAAACAAGCCAGAATTGTCTCCATAATGACATACAAAGGTAGTATCCACAACACAATGTATATCCAAAACGTAGAACTATCAACCACAGGGCATGCATACAAACATGCACCAATGAGTATGCACACAACCAGCTTCATGCAACCAGTAAAATACTGTCAATAGAGCACAAACACTCTCAAGTTCTAATCACGCATAAACCATTTGCATCCAAAAGTCCCACTGGAACCGTAATGGCTACCACTGTCAAAGATGCTCGCAGATTTGTTGTGTCAAAAGAACCTACAATTGTCCTTATGTGTGTAAAAATTGTATGTGAGAGTTTTCTTTAAGAAGCTGTCATTGAGAAATCGTCAACGGCTATGTATAAGCATACCACAAAGAATCTACATCAATTCCAAGAATACATATGGAAATCCAATCTGCTCTCAAAAATACATTAAAAAACTATTGCTAACGATAACCTATAACCTACCTCCATGTGTCGCTCTCTAAATGTCACAGAGCATGTGAAAACTTGCAGTCGATGTCTTCAAAGTTGATGCCAATTCCGGGTATCACTTGTTTATGGAAGAGGGGCCTCACTTTTGCATGACAATGCCGAAGGAGAAGCCAATGTTGCAAGCCAAGAAAATGGGTTGTCGATGTCAAAAAGCAAAGTGTGAATGTGTGTGTACGTGTTCGATACCGAGAGGAGAACCCATCGATGTCGAGAGTGTAGTGCACACTCTATCTTGATTGAGAAAACAACCTCTGTGTTTTTTGTTTTTGACATACATGCACTCCAAACCAACTAATGAGTTCTTCCACAAAGTCGTAGACCTCATGAATATCTCCCTTTTGATTGAAAAAAAGTTTTTGAATCCAAGTTTTGTAGCTCAAATTATGAGCAAGACAGTGACTTGTTGTCAATCTGTCCTAAATTGAACAACCTACTTCTCTCTCTCTTTGAACTCACAAAAAGATCAATCTCTCATCCCTTATGGCTTGTGATGTTCAACCCCTTGTCACATTGATGCGTGAGCTCTAAGTGTTGAGCTCACAATGCCTATAGCCATGGAAGCTCCGAGCTTCGATCCATTTGCCGATGTGAAGCTCGCCAGGAAGAGAGAAATGTCAGAAGAGGAGTAGCACTACAACTTTCCACTCTGATACCACTTGAAGAGTGCACAGTGCATGCGGAGTGTGAGAGAGAAGAAGAGCAGACATAGCATGTTGGTGGAGCTCTCATTGAGGATTGGAATTCCTCACTACTCCTTATATTCTATATGATCAAAAGAATAGAGAAGGTTAGTACGGTCAGTATCGGTGTATGGCCAGTTGTCTTGAACCCTAATAATTGCCAGATGGATGTCCAAAATAAATTTTTGAAACTTTCCAAATCTTTTCCACACTTTCCATCGCTCACGGTTCAATTGATTCTCTATTGAGCAATTACGGATAGTTGTTATCCCTAGTGGGAGGGATGTTACAACATTGGACACCTTTTGTTGTATGTGGTTAGCCTTACAATTAGGATAGCTAGTGTGTATGATTAATTAATTATTATGTTGTCTTTATTTTTCACTAATAGTAAGTTGATGTTGTGTAGGTTGAAACACTGGAAATTTAGGAGAAGGCATCGATACTAAATAATACTTCTCAGCCATTTATTTTTGTATAGTGTTGTAGCTAATTTTTCAATAAGCCTATATGGTTCCATTGTATAAATTTAGTGAAAACATGCCGTATGAAAGGTCATGCTATAAGTGATAGATTCCACACATGAACTAAAGTGTAAAGAGGGGCCTCCAATTTTTTGACACTGACTAAATCAATAATGAAATTAAATACTCAACTCCACAAGAGGTACCATGGAGTTTCGAAGCTACAACTTTAGGCCATTCTCTTGGAAGATTCCTCTCTCTCTCTCTCTCTCTCTCTCTCTCTCTCTCTCTCTCTCTCTTATGTTAATGTGTGTAAAAATTGTGTCACCATCTTCCTTTCTTACATGCCATCACCATCATATCTATTTCTTGTGTGTATATGTGTATTGGTGTCATTGTCTATTTCTGTGTACTTGGTTATGGGAGAGATAGTGAGAGGTTTGATGGGGGTGTGGGTGTGTGGGTGTGTGTGTGTGTGTGTGTGTGAGAGAGAGAGAGAGAGAGAGAGAGAGAAAACAAAAATAGAAGACTTCTAGCATCCATTCTTTTGATCTCCCATATTAGGCCTACACATGAGCTAAAGTGTAAAGAAGGGCCTCCAATTTTTTGGCACCAACTAAATCGATAATAAAAATTAAATCAACTCCACAAGAGGTGCTGTGGAGTTTGGTATCTACAACTTTAGGCCTTTCTCTTACAAGATTTCTCTCTCTCTCTCTCTTCTCTTATGCTAGGTTGTGTGTAGAAATTGTGTCACCATCTTCTTCCATGACCAAGTACACACAAATAGACGAGGACACTATACACACATAAAGACACAAGGAATAGATATGATGGAGATAGTTTGTAAGAGAAGAAGATGGTGAAACAATTTCTACATACATTTGAGCATAAGAGAAGAGAAAGAGGAATCTTGCAAGAGAATGGCCTAAAGTTAGGCCCCCAAACTCCATGGAACCTCTTGTGGAGTGGAGTTGTGGCCTCTTTACATTTTATTTCATGTGTGATACCTATCACGTATTCCATGACTTTTCATAAGGTAGGTTCTCACTAAATTTAAAAAATGGGCCGTATAGGCTTAGTGAAAAAATAACTACAACACTATGCAAAAATAAATGGCCGGGAAGTATTATTTAGTGTCGGCGCCTTCTCCTCAATTCCCAAAGTTCCAATCTAGACAGCATCAAATCACTATTAGTGAAAAATAAAGATAGCATAGTAGTTAATAATTGCATGCCAGCTATCCCAATTGATATAGTAGCACTAGTGTTAGTAAATGTGTGAAAGGTGGTGCATACAGAGTCTCTAATTTGCTAGTACATTAAAATGTAGACATTGAGCGTGCACATTTGTTCACATTTATTTTTTTGGCACGGTTGAGGGACCATCTCAAAATGTATCTGAAGGATAGATTCTTGATAAAATGTAGCATGCTTTTCGTAAGGATGATCCAATGTGAGGAGCTATTATGTTTAGGGTGGATGGAATAGAGAAGCATTCATACTAATAGCATGCTAACTACAATGCTAATCAAACAATATAAAATTGGCTAGAGCATAGACACAAAATTCATTTAATTACTTAGTGAGAATGACTACAAAAGAGATGCTTAAATAGCACAAAGGAGGTAGCATCTAATGACCTCAAGCATGAAAAGTTGGAATGACCTATTCTAAGAGTCAAACTTGAATTTGCATATTTTAGGGGGTTTTATTAATGCCTACATGATTCCTACATGTGATCTTATGCTATAGAAATTCCCCATATGGGATAGCATATGACCAAGGTCTCTTTTGGCAATGCCACATATGCCATATTCCACTTAGGATGCCCATTATACTAGGGACAAGCTCCATGGTGGCTCTAGGACAAAACCCAAGAACCTTTCAATCATCCCCTTGGGGTTTGGACTAGACTAACAGACAGAAGACACAACCCAACATCTGCACAGGATGACAATATCTACATTAGATGGAAAAATCTCCCCTTAAATTGGAGAAGGTATAAATCTTAAGAGTTCATTATCGTCTTTGTCTTCTTCCTCTACTATATGGGTTACTTGATTCTCTGCCACTTCCTCCATCAATTCCAATTCGAATTATGGAGGTAAATCAGGTGTAAGGGTGTTGGATGAAAATTCTTCTTGAAGTAATCAAAGTTCAATATCCATTTTTTTATGCTTATTCACTAGGTGCCAAGGGACACCAATAGATGGTGGCTTATGTACTTTCTTAGGATCAACAGATTCTTTCTTGTTTGGATCTTCAGATTTCATGTACTTCTCTCATAATCCCTCCGTGTGAGAGATGTTGTGGTGCTCGTTGTGGGTTCTTCGTTCCAGGCTACACTTGAAGAAATAGTGCCCCTTGAGGTATTCTTATCCAAAGAGACTCTCTTGAATAGTGTCTAACACTCTTCACGATTTTACAATTGCTCCTTAGATGCAAAAATGTGTTGCAATGTGTTGTGTTGGGATGTGATTCCTTTTAACACTAGATTTGTGTTTGAGGCACTTAAGTGGCTTGAGCCACAATACTGGCTTGGTATCTTGTAACATTTAATGGCCTAGTAACTTGTGTATAGCGGAAAAGAACTTAGACATAGTGAGCATTTCATTAAGAATAGATTGCTAATGAGCATAGCAAGAGTGCTTGGATGGAGAGAGCAACAAAAGCATAACACCTAGTTAGTTAGGAATGAACAATACTTTTATAAAAAAAAAGAAATTAAGCTATTGACAATACTTGAGGACCGGATTTACATGGAGCCAATCCCCCCTCCAAAAGGCTTTGTATTATAGGTTCCTTCAATAACTTGCTCGTGCAATGAAGATGGAAGCTTCAAGCACCAAGCTTACACTTGAAAAACACAACATCAATTCCCTCACGGTCTTAGATCCAAGACCTCACACACCTTCGAAGATGGTGAGAGCTAGCGGGGTATGAGAGTAGATCTAGAGGAAGAAGAAGTATTCTTACGAGAAAGAAGTATTTCTCCTCACATTATCTCTCTTAATAGCTTAGCATAGCTTAGTAATTAGCATGGTAGAGAAGATGAGCATGCATTGGAGCTTAGCTCTTGGTTGGATCTGCATCACAAAGCCAAGATTTGTTGGTGTAGGCCTCCCTTCTCACAAGCTTGGAGTAGATGATGAGCTTTCCATTAAAGCTTGAGAGGGAGATTGTCTTCTTTACTTCACACATGAGTTTGTGTGAGTGTGTGTGCAATAATGCCTTGCAAAACTAACCCTCTCTCTCTCTCTTGGTCAACCCCTCTTGCTATTTCCTCTTGTTGGCCCCTCATTGGCTCATGCCAAGCTTAGCCAATAGGAAATTAGAAGCCTAATTTCTAGCCTTGTGACATGCGTGCCCCTTTCCCCTTTTGTGAGAGCTTTAGGTATTTAAGTAATTCAATTAAACTCTCATTGGACCTCTTAGTATTCTGGCCAATAGAAATCAGGCAAGCCATTAGGCTACTGAATGCTCATTGGACCCCTTGGTAGACTGTCCAATAGTCTTCTAGAGAGCTTAATTTCTATTGTTTCTTTTATCAAAGTTTTTTTAAATCAATTAAACTAAATTTACTCTAGCCTAATTCTCATTGGTCCACCTCTCTGGCCATCCAATAGGATTTGAATGCACTTTGGGGGCAACTGGGCTAGGAACCTGACATGTATCCACTATGCCCTTTGTGTAAAGGGAAGCCTTGAGAGAGAGAGAGAGAGAGAGAGAGAGAGAGAGAGAGAGAGAGAGAGAGAGAGAGAGAGAGAGAGAGAGAGAGAGAGAGAGAGAGAGAGTATTCTCTCACCTCTTCTCTCTCTTCCCCTACCTTTAGGGCTCGCCCCCTCCCATCTAGGGATATGTGAAGACTTTATGGTCTTCACAAAAGCATCCAGTCCTAATAAGCTTGACCATTTGGACTTTATCTTTGAATTTTGGAACCTTAGCATTTTGGAAGTCTTAATGGGCTAAACCATAAGGTCTTTGAAACACCATTCATGCACATTGCTCTTTTGCAGATGGCCCCCCTTTGGATCCCTATTTTCCCTTCTTTGGATCCCTACTGTGACAAGTCCGCCAGCCTTACCAGTACTCTAGCTTTTTCTCCCCTGGTACTTCCCCATATTAAACGATCATTTTTACATGAGAGAATAATTTAGGAGAATTAGATATTATTTATTATGACATTACCTCTCTCTTGAAATCATAGCCATCCTCGACTATGAGGTAGAGACAATAAAGCCTAGTCATTAGTCCTTTTTCTAGCGGGTAGAGGATCCCTATTTTACCCTACGACACCGTTCCAAAATGGATGACTAATGCTTGAGAGTCTAAGCTTCCGCAAGCATGTCTATGCATCACTCCCATCAATCTTCCATAGTAGAGTGACAAGCTCTACTTGGTGTTTGGGAGACGTCGTCTCCGCAAACATGATCCTAAGCCTGCATACTTCTTAACATTTGTGCACATTAAAGAAAGAGAGAGTCTTATAAGACAAAAACTTTGTTCATTTAAACATTTTAACATTTGCTTATTCTAGGGAAGCATTGTAAGCATTGACAAGATTTAGGTTATCCTTTAATTGTATGCCTTGTATCCATTTAGCATCTTCAAAAGGATAATTCTTAAACTTAATAAGATACCATCGGATAATCTTACCGCCTCTCAATACCTTGTCTTCCTGTCGGAGAATGGACTCGAGCTGCAGCACCTCTTCTTGGTCCTCGATCTCCGGTGGGTCTTCAATAGTTGGTTCTTGAGGTGTCTCTCCTTTGTCAGGCTTCAGTAGGCTCACATGGAAAGCATTGTGTATGAGCCAATGAATGGGCAACTTGAGTTGATAGGCCATCTCATTGATTGGTCTAACAATCTGGAAGGGACCATAGTACCTTTTTGCTAACTTAGCATAGTACTTTTGGTGTCTTGTAGGATTCTTGCCTGTTGTGTGCCTTAATCGAGCCTTGGGAAATTTAAGCAAGACCCAATCATTTTGTTTAAAGGGTTGAGCTCTTCTTTGCTTATTAGCAGCAGCCTTTTGCCTTCGTTGTGAGATGGAGATATCATCCTTAATCTTTTGGAAAGATTCTTGTAGGCCTTGGCTATACTCATCTCTAGCGAAGATCTTCCCGTGTACCTTAAGTAGCAAGGGACTTTTAGATCTTCCCTCAATTACCTTGAAAGGTGCTTTTCTGATGGAGGTATATACAATGTTATTGTAGGCATACTCCACCAATGGTAAGTACTTCTCCCATTGGGACCTTTCATCTACTTCTGTTACATAGGCTTTTAGTAGATCAAGAATTGTTAGGTTAGCTATTTCACTTTGGCCATCCGTTTGCGGGTGATAGGCCAAAGAGAAGTTTAGCCTTGTCCCTAAATTCTCAAAGAGACCCTTTCAGAAATTATTGGCATTCTAGGATCTCTATCCGACACTATGGACATTGGTAAGCCATGGTACTTGAGGATTTGTGATATAAAGAGGATTGCCATTTGATGGCTTTGATAGTCTTTTTGACAGGTATGAAATGTGCTTGTTTGCTAAACCTGTCTACTATCGTCCATATTCCTGTATTCCCATGGATAGACTTGGGCGATCCAAAGATAAGATCCATGGATATGCTCTTCCACAGTGAATTAGGGATTGGCAAAGGTTGAAGCAATCCAGGTTGCTTCCCTCTATCAAACTTCGTCTTTTGTCATACCACACATTTTGAAACATACTCTTGTATGTTTGCTTTCATGGTAGGCCAATAGAAATATGTTTCTATCCCTTTAGGGTAGACTGAATCCCTCTATGCCCTGCATAAGGAGGAGCATGAGATTCATACATTACTTTCTCACGTACTGAATTAGTAACACATAGTCTATTTCCATACAGAAGATAACCATCTTGTAGGGTAAATGGTTCTTCTTTCTTCCCTAGTGCAAGGGCTGAAATCACATCTCTAAAATCGGGATCAATAGTGTACTCATCTATCATAGAAGATAGATCATTGTGAGTTGCTATGGAAACCAAATTCACTCTCGGTCGTCTTGAGAGTGCATCGGCTACTTGATTATGCTTGCTAGCAATGTGAGCAATATGAAGATGAAATTGCGAAAGGAAATTTGCCCGCCTCATTTGTTTGTCGGAGAGCTTGGTCTGCGTCATGAAGTACTTAGGGATTTGGTGATCCATCCGCGGAATGAAAGGAGCCCCCAATAAATAGTGCTTCCACGAGTCTAGAGCATGTAGAACTGCTAAGAGTTCCTTCTCATATATGCCTAGAGCTTGCTCAACAGGGTGAAGCCTTCGACTTTCGTAGGCTATGGCATGCCCTTCTTGGAGCAAAATAGCCCCAAGGCAATCACCACAAGCGTCACATTGGACCTCAAATGGGTTTGAGAGATCTAGTAATGTAAGCACAGGTTGAGAGATAAGCTTTTCGAAAGCATTGTTCTCCTTGGTGGACCATATATACCTAACGTTTTTCTTTGTTAGGTCATGTAATGGTCCCATGATTTGTGAGAATTTTTCTATGAAGCGTCTATAGTATGCACACATACATATAAAGCTTCTTAGTTCATGTAGATTTCTTGGATTAGGCCATCCTTTTATGACCTCTAGCTTTGATGGATCTATTTGGATGCCATCTTGAGAGATATTGTGACCTAAATATTGAATCTCTTGTAAGAAAAAATCACTTTTCTTTTGATTAATATGAAGTTTATTCTCTCGAAAGTTCTGAAATATTACCTAGAGGTGTTGCTTGTGTTCGTCTAGTGAGTTAGAGTAGATGATCATCAAAGAACACTCTAGTAAAGGTTTGGTGAGGCCTTAATAGCTTCTCCATCAAGCGGTTAAATGTGGCTAGTGCATTGGTCAAAGCCAAAAGGCATGACAATGTACTCGTAAAGACCAAACCTAGTACGAAATGCAGTCTTTAAAATGTCTCGTTCAACTATTCTTAATTGATGGCAGCCACTTTTTAGGTCAATCCTACTGAAGTAGGTCGACCCTTGCATCTTATCAAATAGGTCTTCTACCCGTGGAATGGGAAACCTATTTTTGATAGTGATCCTATTTACTGCTCTATAGTCGACACACATACGATATGTGCCGTCTTTCTTTTGCACTAATAACACTGGTGAACAAAATGGAGATGAGCTAGGCCTAACCATGCCCTTCTCAACTAACTCATGCACTTGCCGCATAGCTCCTCTTGTTGAGCTTGAGAAACTCTATAAGGAGGTTTATTAGGTTGTGAACTTCCTGGAAGAAGTTCAATTGCATGGTCATCATTGCCTCGTTTAGGAGGTAGTTCACAAGGGATGTCGTCAATAAAAACATCTTGAAATCCCTTGAGAAAATTGGATAACTTTAATTCCTTGTGATTGTTTATATTTTCTTTTGCTAAAGCATTAGGTTCAGTTTGAGAACCTTTAACAAAAATCGTGTACACAAAAATAGAGCTCTTTATTGACTTATTGAAAGCTTGCTTATGTACAACGGGTGTGGTGTTACCCAACTCCTTAGCATCTATGTACATGTCTTTTTCTTTGAACCTAAAGTAGATTTGCCTTTCAAGGAATTTAATATTGGCAGCCATGCGATCAAACCATAGTGCCCCTAGGATTACATCCTCGTGCTTGAGAGGAGAGATAAAGAAATCCTCCTTGTCCACATAGCTTTGGACAGAGGGCCTCAATTTCCCAATTAAGGGAGTAAGTGAGACTTTTTGCCCCTTGAAAGCATCATCTGTAGGTAGGACATCTCCCATCTCATAGGCTTGGATGCCTAGCTTGGTGGCCAACTCTGTGGTTATGAAATTGTGAGTAGAACCAGGGTCAAAGAGAATGAAAGCATCATGTTCTCTTAGCTTTCCCCAAGCATGGGATAGAGGAGATCCTTTGTGGTGAGCATCCTCTTCTTGGATTTTGACCAAGGTAGCTATATAGGAGGCTCATTTTGTGTATTCTTGTGGGGACAAGCACGATAGGCATGCCCTTGCTCCCCACACTTGAAACAGCGGTTATCTTTATGATAACGCTCTAGCTCTTCAGGAGAGAGTTTATTTTTGCCTTTATAAACTCCCTTCTCCTTAGCTTTGTTGTTGTTGGTGTTGCCTTTAGGAGACTTTTGGACATTGTCCTTCCCCTTAGGCTCGTTACGGTCCTTGTTTTCTATGGGCTTAGGATTTCTCTTATCCCCTTGTTGGAAATTGATTTGTGAAGCCACCATGGTATGGTGTATGACCACAGATATGGTGCGTGGCCTTTGGGAGTTGACATACTTCGCCATATATTCAGTTAAACCGGCACAAAATTGTTGTTTTTGCTCTCCAAAATCCATCTTTTTGAAGACAGTGGCTTTGAGATGTAAATCCCAAAACTTGTCTACATATTTGTGAATAGATTCATAGGGAAAGAGCTTCAAGCTTCGCCATTCGGTGAGTACTTTGTCTTTGGCATCGGTAGCCAAAAACTGCTTCATGATGGAAACTCTTAAATCTTTCCATGTTCATGGAGCTTCACCGTTTGCTCGTAGGCTAGACCACCATTGCCTGGCGGACTTTTGAAAATGCATAACTACATGGTGTAGCTTAGAGGACTTTGTAAAGCCCTCATCTCCAAATGCCGCATCGAATTAATGAAGGCCAAGACTTTGTCCGTAGCACCAAAGGTGCCATCGTAGGTAAGGAAAGAGATGTTCTTTCCTCCCTCTCTGAACTTTTTGAGCTTGGACAACCTCTTCCACGCGGCATAGGATTTCCTATGGCCTCTTCTTTTAGGTGGTTCAAGGGATGCACCATCACTTTCTTCAGAAGAGGAAGAGTATGAGGAGGATGGAGAAGAGGGTGACCTCTTTCTCGCCCTTTTCTTCCCTTGTTACTCCTTCTTGTCTGCACCATCACTTTCTTTAGAAGAGGGAGAGGATGAACAAGATGGAGAAGAGTGTGACCTCTTTCTCACCTTTTTCTTCTCTTGTTTTCTCTTGTCCCTCTTTGAATTATGGTGTAGAGAAGTATGCAATGTTCATCTCCATTTAGGGGGTGTTGGAGAGTGTTTTGCCTGCCTTCTTCGTGGAGCCATCTCTGCCGAGGTGGCAGGAGACTCACTTCTTTCTCATTCTTTCAATGAGGACTCTACCATTGAAACTTGAGTTCTCCTTTGGGAAGGAGATGCGTCGCCAAGTAGTAGATTTTTGAGCCCTTCGTACGAATCCTCTTCTTCTTTCCTTATCGGAGAGAGGTCTCTTTTGGAAGTCTCACAAGGAGTCTTCCTAGGTACTTTCTCTTCTTGATGGGGAGATTGGAGGATCCCATGAGTACGTAGTTGCCATTGCACTTCACCTTGGAGGGATGGATTGCCCATGGCTTGTTGAAGCCTAGTAACAAGGTAATTAATAAGCATAGGGGCATCATTAGTAGCCTGTTCATTAGCAAAGTCAAAGCTATCAACATTAATTTCACTCTCTTTACTATTGTCAGCCATTCTAACAAATTTTAGGTGTAAAATTTTAAGTGTACTTTGGCACTTCAAGCCCTAGTTGTTGTTCTTAACCCTTTAGACAAGCACTCAAGCTCTTGTACCCGTGGCTCGAATATCATTAATTGCAAGGAATTGAAGAGAGGGTTTTTCACCCCCAAAACAGCACCACCTCCTGTCAAAGCTTCTAATAGCTCAATAGTGGTTAAGACGTAGGCAAGCTCTGTAGGACTTTGCTATTAAGACCATAGCTCTCAATGGTGATGCCCCGTTATCTGCACGAAGCAGGTGCACTGCAAGGCTGAAAAATCCCTATTCTACTTACTCAACCAATTAATAATACCAACCATTTATAGTCAGCTTGAAGACCTCTCTTCTTGAGCAAGAAAAGAGAAA
This sequence comes from Adiantum capillus-veneris, assembly GCF_014529385.1. NCBI lineage: Eukaryota > Viridiplantae > Streptophyta > Polypodiopsida > Polypodiales > Pteridaceae > Adiantum > Adiantum capillus-veneris. The sequence goes on along the minus strand of NC_140936.1, from coordinate 156,886,961 downwards.
CCAAATGCTCTGATACCAATGTAACATTTAATGGTCTAGTAACTTGTGTATAGTGGAAAATATAACTTAGACATAGTGAGCATTTCATTAAGAATAGATTCCTAATGAGCATAGTAAGAGTGCTTGGATGGAGAGAGCAACAAAAGCATAACACCTAGTTAGTTAGGCATGAACAATACTTCAAAAAGAGAGAGAAATTAAGCTATTGACAACAGTTGAGGACCGGATTTACATGGAGCTGGCGGTCCCCCCTCCAAAAGGCTTTGTAATATAGTTTCCCCCATCAACGGAGACATTTTTCAATACGATATTTTGTGTTCCTTCAATAACTTGTTGGTGCAATGAAGATGGAAGCTTCAAGCACCAAGCTTACACTTGAAAAACACAACATCAATTCCCTCACGGTCTCAGACCCAAGACCTCACACACCTTCGAAGATGGTGAGAGCTAGTGGGGTATGAGAGTAGATCTAGAGGAAGAAGAAGTATTCTTTCGAGAAAGAAGTATTTCTCCTCACATAATCACTCTTAATAGCTTAGCATAGCTTAGTAATTGGCATGGTAGAGGAGATGAGCATGCATTGGAGCTTGGCTCTTGGTTGGATTTGCATCACAAAGCCAAGAGTTGTCGGTGTAGACCTCCCTTCTCACAAGCTTGGAGTAAATGATGAGCTTTGCAATAAAGCTTGAGAGGGAGATAGTCTTCTTTGCTTCACACATGAGTTTGTGTGAGTGTGTGTGCAATAATGCCTTGCAAAAATCAGCCCCCTCTCTCTTGGTTGACCCCTCTTGCTTTTCTTCTTGCTGGCCCCTCATTTGGCTCATGCCAAGCTTAGCCAATAGAAAATTAGAAGCATAATTGCTAGCCTTGTGACATGTGTCCCCCTTTTCCCTTTTTTGAGAGCTTAAGGTATTTAAATAATTCAATTGAACTCTTATTGGACCTCTTAGTCTTCTGGCCAATGGGCTGTTGAATGCTCATTGGACCCCTTGGTAGACTGTCCAATAGTCTTCTAGAGAGCTTAATTTCTATTGGTTCTTTTATCAAGTGTTTTTAAATCAATTAAACTAAATTTACTCTAGCCCAATTCTCATTGGTCCACCTTTATGGCCTTCCAATAGGATTTGAATGCACTTTGGGGGCAACTGGGCTAGGAACCTGACATGTGTCCACTATGCCCTTTGTGTAAAGGGAAGCCTTGTGTGTGTGTGTGTGTGTGTGTGTGTGTGTGTGTGTGTGTGTGTGTTCTCTCACCTCTTCTCTCTCTTCCCCTACCTTTAGGGCTCGCCCCCTCCCATCTAGGGATATGTGAAGACTTTATGGTCTTCACAAAAGCATCCAATTATGTTAAGCTTGACCATTTGGACTTTACCTTTGAATTTTGGAACCTTAGCATTTCGGAAGTCTTAATGGGCTAAACCCTAAGGTCTTTGAAACACCATTCATGCACATTGCTCTTTTGCAGATGGCCCCCCTTCGGATCCCTATTTTTTCTCCTTTGGATCCCTACGGTGACGAATCTGCCAGCCTTGCAAATATTCTATATTTTTCTCCCCTAGTACTTCCCCATATTAAATGATCATTTTAACATGAGAAAATCATTTAGGAGAATTAGATATTAGTTATTATGACATATCTCATTCTATGAAATTGGCTCTAAAACTAGCTATTTTTCAGGAAAGCATGAGCATATGATATCATTGAGGCCATATCACATGTACAACATTTTAGTTTACCACATCCAAAAAAGTGCCCAAAAAAAAAAAGTAAATAGCCATTCTCATTGTATACATGTCCCTGTATTTTTTTTTCAAAAAAGTTTCAATGTGCTTTGAAGGTTTTAAAGGTGTCTATATGGGATATCAAATTTTTTATGCAATTTTTGTTCGATTTTCCCTAAAAGATGGCTCTTGAAAAATGGTACTTTATTTATTCCCTACATGCCTTATGAACAAATCTCTAAAAGGTTTTGATGAGGTCTTTTGTGGTTTATAAAAACATGAATTTACAAAAAAGTTGCTTATAGCCACAAAAGTTGCTTGTGTTCACAGGCACCTAGTGTTAACACAAAATGGGGAAGAGAGTTTTTTCTTTTAAATTGATGTGAAGCACCTCTTCACCGTGGTCAAGCCACTCTTCACATGCGAGTGAAAAACGTCATCTCTTCTTTGCTTGAAGTTTCCAATTGGAGAGAAGGCACTCGTGGGAAGAGCCACTCAAGGCTACAAACCTTGAGGCTTTACTGAGCAAAGTGATGCTCTGTGGGAACCTCGGTCCAATAGGGGCTAACACTTAGTGAATGTGGTGGGAAATGTTTCTTCACTAGCACCAAAAACGGTGGTGAGCAAGGCCTCCATGGTGAATCCTTGGGCTTTGAAAAGTCTCGGCAAAAAGGTAGCCGTGTGGGACTCTGTGCTAACAAACCCCACCAGCTCGTCAAACTTGTTTCATTGCTTAGCTTGAAATCCACCCGCTTTGCTAAGAATTTTTTGTGTGTACAACGCGAGAATTCATGACCACCCATGCTCCAAAATTGGCCACCAACCTTGAGCCCATTACCCCATGAGCGCTTGTGCCCTATTTTTGGTGAGCTATACCATGTGGGCTTCCACGTTTCCTTGTGTGGAGGCCCTTCAAATAGATTTTCGAATTGGCCCTTTCTGTCAGCCCCCACAAGCACGCACGCACACACACCCGAGATTAGAGAGTGATTAGGGGTGCTAATGAAGTTCAAATCAAGAGCTTAAGAGCTCTATCAAAGTTAGAGGAGAATACAACCACATAAAAATGATTATGAAAATGATTCAAAACAAACTTAATTCTAACAACGTAAGATGGGTGCCTTCGAGGACATGTTGCAGCTTGTTGGCCAGGGACGAAATGCTTGCTTGCTCGCTTCTCCACGGTTGTGTTGAAGAAATTCTCAATGCTTCGTAAGCAAGGGCAAGCTAACAATATTCATCCTAAGGTGCCGCCCACACACAAGGGAGGTAATTGTAAGGCAAGACAGATTTGATTGATGTGACATGGACTCTGCCACACACACGTGTAAACAAGAGGGGGTAACTTTTGTAAATGCATCTGCACTTGGAGTTAGTGGGAGGGAGGAGGGGCTTACTCGAAAAAAAGTTACCCTCCTCATGTGGATGCCCCTCAGGACTAAGTAACACCTGCATTTATTAAAGGGGGGTGAACGGATCCACAGCTTAGAAGTCCACGCACGAAAGCCGGGGCAATCGCAACCACAGTGGTCATTTAAAAACTAAACCCGAACACGAAATAAACCCCAAAAACCCAGGCACGTCATGTTTGCTTACAATACAGTGTTATAAAAATGGGAAAGGATACATGATGCGCATGCGGGTAAGGTGGTTAGCCCATGTGATGCAAAACTTGGGGTGCGAAGTTGCAGGCTCAAATCAGGGTTGTAGGGGCATCCTAGAGCCTTCGAACCCCCTCGATTTTTGTGTTGCGTGGTTTAGGGTGCCTCGAGATCCCGCGTGTGAACCTCTACCATTGATCCTCTCAATCCCCGTCATTAAATGCACGGTGTCGCTTAGTGACGAGGGTGGGTACCCCCTAAATATAGGAATCCTTTAAACTAATCGTGATGTAATGTGATGGAACGGACGAGCGGACGTGTTAAGCAGCTCTCGTCAGCGCCAATTCTCCATGTTACCTTTAGAGCTGAAGGCCAAAGGCGCTCCGGTCGGTTCAAGTCCGTCCTAGAGGATGGTGGCCTTCATTTTCTGGAAAGGAATTGGCGCCCCATACCTACTGCCAACATATCACTGCCACCTTTCGTGGGCGTGATTGCGAAGCTCTCAGAGTCGACCAGCAATCCATTCTCGTCATGAGGCAGCCTGTTTCAAAACCGTAGCCGGTGAGAGCGCTAATTCCCTAGAGGGTATGTGGCATCCCCCAACGAAATTGTAGCGAGCCCCCGCAATCTTTGGACAAGGCCCTCCAGAAGTGCTATGGGGCTCCCATGCCATGCACGCCTCCAACAGTCCTATGGGGGAGCCCAAAAAGTCGGCCTATGAGATACGTGTTTGTGTCCTCTCAGAATACTAAAAAATGATAGAAGCACTAAGCCATGCTATGAGATAAAATAGACTGATGTGGAGGTGTGTATACATGTATAATGAGGGATGAAGGAGATGGAGCTCTAACTCTAATGGATGTGAAAGTGTATGCCTGGCTCAGTACAACCATTGTATGCAAAAGACTAGTTCCTCTATCAGTACCAAACTGTGTGTGTGTGTGTGTGTGTGTGTGTGTGTGTGTGTGTGTGTGTGTGTGAGTGAGAGAGAGAGAGAGAGAGAGAGAGCTTGAGCTTTGTGAATGTCTTCTAGAGGTCAAAGTTGGCCTCTTAGACACAACAGTGTACATGTTTGTGTCCTCTAAGAATCCGTGGAAAAAAATAGAATCACTAAGCCATGCTACGAGATAAAATAGACTGACATAAAGGTGTGTATACATGTATAACAATGAGAGGGATGGAGCTCTAGCTCTAATGTATATGCATGGCTCCGTACAACCATGATATGCAAAAGACTTGTTAGCTCTATCTGGTACCAAAGTGGGGGCGGGGAGAGAGAGAGAGAGAGAGAGAGAGAGATTGCTACCAACAAGGATTGAGAGACTTTAGGGTGGAAAACAAATCAACCTGGTCACAACAATCTTATTTTAAAAATTGAGATAGATAAGCAATTGACAAGTGTGGGTGAGGTGGCCAAATGCGGACCTTATAAATGAGACGGCCAATTGCGGTCTTACAAAAGATGGTGATTGGCAAGTGGGTCAAAACTGATAGGCGAACTGACAACATTCTGTTAGTTGAGGTGACATATCATTCGTGCTAGTTGCAGAAATTTCAAGTTCTAATATTGCGATGATCCAATGGCTGCAATCAAGGCTCATTTTTGAAGGGTGACCCTAATCATTCATTTGAAGGGTAAATTTTCACCTATCCTTCATTAAGCTATATTGAGCCAAAAAATAAAAGGGCTACTCAACTTTTTCAATATTATATCTTTCTTTTGAAGGGAAAAACTATTTTTGCCCTTCACTGAAAGGTTAAAGTACCTCCGAAGGGCGTCGAAGCCTTCAAAAATTAGGCCTGGCTGCAATAATTCCAAGTGCTAACATGGTGGCAATCAAGTGGTTGTAAGGTGGACATGCAGATTCTTGACATATGCTGAGTTGGCATGCAATCATTGGAGGATAGCAATAAATCTTATGGTTGTTAAGGCGACACAGATCCATCAACTGCATCATTTGAAAATTCTAATGAATAAGGCATCTAGATTGTACAGCCTTGATCCAATGTTCCACGACCCCGTGTGGTGACGGTGTAGTACAACTAGGTCCCTCTATTCACACGAGGTGAAAACTTCAGCAAGTTTAAATTGAAGGGTAAAAGAACCTCAAGAGGTGCAAGATGAAAAGAAGAGAGAATTGCGACGTCAACAACTGATACATTAGCTATTATAGCTGTCTACAGGCTATGTTTTCATCTTCATACTTTTCACCCTATTGTTTAAATTTGACCTTAAGTCTGAATTTTCATACGCAGTAGAGCACAAACGGCGTCACTGCCTGCTGAGAGAGAGAGAGAGAGAGAGAGAGAGGATCTTTTGATAGTGCTTGCTGTTATCTCTACTAGAGTCTCCTGGCACAACTGCCATCACCGTTTACAATTGTAGACAGCTTGCTCTCATCTCTGCACGAATCTCCTTCCGCTGCTGCTACCGGCAACACGCCCTTTCTACACGAGCATCATATTTACTATAAAGCATCGCTCAAAAGAACTACCTGGAAGCCTCATCTTAAATCTTAAAATAGCTTTACAAAGATTTAAAAATGTGAACAACATTCGATACCTACAAGCAGGCAGTGCCAACAAGTATTTAACATCTCACGGGCGACACACTTGGGGTAATGCAATGAGACTCCAATGGGCAATAGAATGATACGATTTTTCAGCACTCTTGAACACATGATTATCATCATCCTTAAGATGACACAATCCTAGATTTTTCGAACCTAGAACAAACTTGGAGCTTCAATAAAATATCTTCAGTGTTATGTCAGTATGTTTAGATGAAATCCCAACGTGCCCATTGCCAAACTCTCCAAAGCCAGCATTGAAGATGGTTCTCCTTCTCAGTAAAAGAAGGATTGGAGTTGAGAAAATGAAAAACTTCATGTAGCATTTCTACTTCTATCTTGGTACAAGGTGTGTTTGTCCTAGAGAACTCTGTATAAAAATGCCAAAAGAACTATTACCAATCAGCAAAATTCTAAGCAAGACCTTGATGTACTGATACCAGCAAAAAACAAAACATTATTTCCTCGACATACAGAAAAACTAGAACTCGCCCTACTCCTTCTACAGGCACTTCATCTTTATACACACCTTTCAATACAGCAAAGATGAGCTCTCATACTTTGGAAAGAGAACCGGGTTCAAAAAAGCTTGCAGATAAAGCAGTACAATCCAAGGCAATCACTGGCCAGCAAAAGCAACTACTCTCAGAAGGAAGAGTAACATTATCATGTGTAGCATGCTAAAACAGGACGCCAACTACTTGCTCTCGACACAACTCAAATCCTGTCGTAGCGAAGGGATGGCAGGATCTAAAACCAACCACACATGGTTCCTCAACGCATACAACAAACAAAAAAAGTGTCGATGTTTGGAAACTGTCTATTCCCTCGTCCCAATCATTCAGAGAAAAGCACTACTAAATTGCTTCCGAAACTTCTCATACGACAAAATCATGGAGAGTTTTAACTACACTGAAATCATTTCCCCTACATTGTAAAGACAATTAAGTCTCACATACATAGACTGGGGACCAGTATGTACACCATCCACCCACACAAATTCATCCTCTTTAATCGGACTTCTTCAGCTTGGGAAAAGCATTCCATATTTTACTGAGAACTGTCTCATCGACCTTTTTATATTGTTTTTGTGCTTGCTCATAGCCTTTCTTTGCATACAGCTCAATCTGATCTTCGTATGTGTCGTAAACAGCAGGGATAGTGTGAGACACAAGAACAGCTGCAATTCAACCATACGAACTTTAGAACCCTTACATTACTTCAACAATTATCACAGTATAAAGAGACCTACCAAGGTACACAAGCGTCAAAAAGTGAAACCATCCCCCAACAATAGACAAACCCCACAAGATAGCCATAACCTGCGTAAAAAGGCAGCTTGAACATCAGCCCTCATTACTTGTGCAGTAAGAGCTAATTAACAACAAGACACCATCCAAGGAAAAGCTCACCTTCAAGAAAAGCTTGAAATCCTTCCCTAAAGCTATGTCTTTAATAATTGCCAACACTTTGTTTATCTCCGCCCGCAAGGCAAGAGCAAGACTGTTTGCTACTTCTTCGGAAACATAAAGGTTGGGCAAAGGAGGCGGAGACCTGTAGTAGGACAAACATAACTGATCTATTCAGAGGACCTAAAGCTACAATACAATATATATCTTTCTATATATATGCATGTATATATCAATATTATAAATATAATTTATTTATTTATTATTCGGTATATATACAGAGACATGCATAACCAAAAATATGCACATAAAGATCATCTGCAGTATCTTAATATATGGGAATGATACCTGTTCAAAAACACCGCGGCATTTGACCAGACAAACAGCACGACCAAAGTGACCAGGAATAGATTTGAGAGGATTGTCAGAAGTGTGTATCCTGAGTGTTCAAGAATGAGATAAACCACAGTAGCACCAGCTAGTATCCCCGCAGACACGAACTTATCCTTCCATAAAAATGTATCAGCAGCTGTAAAATGTAGCCCAATTAGCGAAAAAAATTGTTGCAGAATCTTCTTCCCAGTAACCAAGTCATTAGAAAGTGTAATCACACCTCTTTGAAAAACTCAAACATATCTTTACAGATAAAGGGATGAGACAGAGAACATATTACACACATACAAACAAGGAACACACTTAACACTACTCCACAAGATAAGATGAACAAGTGAAGAGAGGAAGGGAAACACAACAGAGGAGGAACACAGCAAGCAGGATTACCCTTTCCACCCCCAAGAATCTGATGCAGAGATCTCTGCCGATTGAATAGGCGTGCTTTAACAGCTGATGAAGACTCCTCCCCCGCCTCAGAGTAGGTAGATGCTGGCAAGTCCTGAAACTTCTCGCCTATGGCATCCTTCACATATTCAACGCCAGATGAGCTATCCGATGACATGGCAACCAACTAGGGTACACCTTGCACACCTGAGGAAGCAGAAAAATACACGTGCCATGAGACAATAAGATGAAAAATCTGATGATTCACTATTTGGTTTGATGCTTAAAAAATTTTGAAATAAAGTTTTTGTAATTATGAAGGAATTAAGATACCTTTGTGCTTCAACTTGTATGAGTACATAAACTTAGCTTTGCAAATAAGAGAACAGTTAGCCACAGTCTCCCTCACTAAGGATGTGAGCATCAGTTATGGAGCTTACCACCACATCAAACAGACAAATTCTTCTCAGAAACAAGAAGGAAAATTCCACCAAAATGAAGATCAGCACTTGATTAATAAACCTTCAAACTTTAGTAGAGAAGCTCATTAGTTGCCTAACTCAAGCTCTATTTTACAATCAATTGTCTTTTCAGGACTAAATGCACCCTAATAGGCACTCAGCAAATCCAGATACCGACCGTGGGATTTTGACTAAACGCATGAATTACAAGTCCTTAAACTAGAAATATTGCACCCAACTTCCATACTTTTCTTGCTCTCTTTTTTTCGGATAAGTTTCATACTAGTCTACTTCATTCATGGTATACATTAGTTTCGAGAAGGCTGGTAGGGTAAAATGCTTGTAACTTGGACCAACCAATCCACTTCCACTAATTACGGCATTTATCCGAAGACGGCCTGAAATATCAAAGGTTCTGTTGTCTGTTTGCTCACTAACTGGTCTACAATAACATCTGTCTAAATAAGGGATTCTGTTCTCTATTTGCTCGCTAACTGGTCCACCTCCCATGACGCTTAGAAAAGTGACAAGATTGGCATCCTTTGCAGCACATCTATGCTTGATACAACGCTCTTGAATGGTATCAATACACATCCATTATATGTGAGATCCATGGTCACTTGCACGTCTTTGAGCCACCTGTATTGACTCAGGTTCATTTTTTAAAGTAATCTTTTAAGATCCGAGTAGGGGACAATTTCCAGCAATATGTGGCAGCACACAATGAGATTCATGACCGGCTTATGGATATGGTGAGTGAGCAAACAGAGCTCCCAGTCACAATAGATCATGCAAACTCATCATAAAAAAACATCTTGGATCTAGAGGGCCAGTCATTGCCAGGCATCACAAACAACACACACTAGATCCAAATGCATTCATCCATACCCAGAGAGAGAGAGAAAGAAGACAGCATCAACAAGACATCCCAAAACAGTTCAACCGCAGCAACCATTACCCCTGAATGCTCAACGAAGTAATAAAGCGCAGAAAGCAATTGGGAAACACTGAAAGCCGAGCTCAAATGTCATGCCGGAACGCAGATCGGGGTTGTAGGCATACCTGACTGGTAGCTCTGTGTGACGGTGTATGAGCAATGGCGATGGGCCGGCCGAGTAAAGAGCCCTCCCTCCTTATTGAAACCGGTCCTCAACTCTCACGCACTTAGTGACTCCATTTATTCGTTGTAGCCTTCACTTCACAGTACATAGATTTTTCTTATTCTTACAAAAACATACTTTTACCTATATGTGCACTATATATGCCTCATGAACTAAGGTTGGGTTCTGAATGCCTAGAACCCACGCTTGTGCAGGTGTATGCACAGAGTTGGCAGAACGCCATTGGCTTACAAAAACTGTTATAGTTTTCGCGCCTACCAACAAGATGGGAGGCCTTCCCCCCTCGAAAGGGTGAGGTGTCCACACACTTTTCAGCGCCCTTTGTGGGCAAGGCTTGGAATCCTCGTCCCCACAGGTAGGCAACCGATCAGGTAGACCGCTAATCGCTTGTAATGTGTAGAGGGAGTTGTAGCAGCCTTGTAGTGTGAATGACACAACGCTGGAAACTACACGCTCTTGGTTTACACTCTTGTGAAGTCTGAATGGCCCCGAAATTAACAAGGTCATCTAAAGTAAAGTGAAGACAATGTCTTTAATTGAGTAGATATGTCTCCCTAAAAGCTTGAAAGGACAATCCAAATACTGATCTTAAGCTTGCACAGCACAACTTACGATCAAGAACAAGGTGAAGAATCGTGATGGCTTGCTAATCAAGTGAGATATACTAAAGCAATGATGGGGTGTTTTGAAAATGTTGTTCATTTTTTGCTCTAAATCTTAGGACTTTGGTTTAGACATGTTAAATTTTCCTTCTCTTGGGAGAGCAGGGGTAGAGAGAGAGAGAGAGAGAGAGAGAGAGAGAGAGTAGGGGAGCTTTGAATTTTGGTGCTTTGCCTTTTTTGTTAGTTCATAGGCTATCAATGATTTTATCCTTCCCAAACCAAGACCATCCAACAATATTTCTAGGACTTTTCAATATAGACTAAACATTCAAACCCAGACTACTAACAAGTAGCCACATTTCTCTCGTCATATAAATTTTCATGAACATATACTTGAAAAACCCACAATCTATGACTCCACCATATAATGTCTTAACACTAGGTCACACCACACCGCAATATACATTTTGCTCTTGTTTACTAGGACTCCTAATCGTTTGTATCCTCTATTACAATACATCTACCTAGTAGGCCACCATGATTCTACACATTGTTATGAATGGAAGGCATGTAGTGATTTTTTGCTTGGTAGATCTTTTTATTATGCTCTTTTTTTTAAAAATTTACAAAGTGCACACTTCTTTGTGCACATTGTGGTTGACCACATGCATGCTTTTGTGTATTAAAAAAAAAGGTGAGTAATGTCGATGTGGGAAATTGCATGCGTGTTTATATGTGTGTGTGTGAGAGTGAGTATGTAGTCATACAATATGTGTGTTATGTGTCCCATCTACTGATAATAAAATGATCACATTTGATACCTTTTTGACACCCTTTCTTCAAGTACTTACCATGCCACATTTTGGTAAGGGAAACTTGAATGTATTGTGCAGAGCAACCTACAAAAAGCGTATTATCTTTGAGTGAAATTTTTCCTCCATGGAGAGACTCTATATAATATTCATCATGATTTGTTCGAATGCATAAAGATATTTGCAATACTAAAGAAAATTTTAGACAATAAAATGCATACTAAAGTATTGTAATTGTCAAATTGGCAACAAAATAGATACATTTTGTCCTAAAGAGCACAATGTAGTTGTACGTTCAAAAGATAAACCCATAGGAGTTGATAAAATCCTATGTAAAAACGCTACTACCTCTTGTAATCAAAATCCAACATGAATGGGGTGTTAAATCACATGTTATAGCTATTAAGATTGTATGTTCATCATGGTTAGAAAAGTAGTAGCCAATTAAATGCTAATTTATTAGCAAGTTCATTAGTAGAGGCCAAACAAAACACCTATCTTTAAAGAAGGTAGGTGTTCTCTGTCTGATTTTGATAGTAAAAATAATATGTGTATTCATAGATGGATAGAAGTGAGAGTATTCACAAAATTAGTGGCATAATAAAGATTACTACTTACAAGGTTTTTATAAATCTACTCTTCTTCCTTTCCCTATTCACTAGCTAGCTATAAAACTATCCAGAACATAAACATCATCCTCCATACCCACATGTTTTGAATGTTAAGAAATAGGGGGTAGCTTAGTAAATAATTGAGGAGATTACTTAATGGAGAGAGATAATTTTCACACACAAGAGATTATAGAGTATAGAGAGAGAGAGAGAGAGAGAGAGAGAGAGAGAGAGAGATCACACACGATATACATGGTTCACCCAATGTGGGCTACGTCCACGAGAAAGCAGCCACTGAATGGCTTTAGTACTTCAAAACAAGAAGTAGATTACAAAGGGATTAAACCCTTTTGGAGATCCCGTACGATGGCTTCTGCTCATAACGGGGGCCTTACGAATGTACGTTTTTAATACAAAAAATTACAAGCGGTAAATCAGGCTCCATACTTAACAATCTCCCACTTGGAAACTAATTTCCACACCAAACATGTAACCACTTTCCATCCTGGCTTCTTATCCTTGAATGCCGATTGAAGATGAGAAGAAGCTCAACTTCTCCTTGTTGACCACTTTTGTAAACATGTCTGCAGGATTTTCACTTGTATGCACCTTTCCTAGCTTTAGTTGTCCCTCTTCCAAAAGAGTGCGTATGAAGTGATATCTCACCTCAATGTGCTTTGTCCTTGAATGAAAGGCTGAGTTCTTTGCAAGATGGATAGCAATTTGGCTATCATTGTACAAGACACAATTGTCTTGTTTGAATCCAAGCTCTTTTAAGAATCTGTGAAGCCACATAATTTCTTTGCTTGCCTCCGTCATTGCTACATACTCTGCTTCCGTGGTAGAAAGTGATACCACTTTCTGCAGCTTTGAAGCCCAACTTATTGCTGTGCCTCCAACTGTGAATACATAGCCAGTAGTGCTCCTTTGAGTATCTTTGTCACCTGCCATATCTACATCAGCATACCCTTGAAGAAAAATATCAGTTCCTCCAAAATACAAAGCATTTTTTGTTGTCCCTTTCAAATACCTAAGTATCCACTTCACAACTTGTCAGTGCTCTTTACCTGGGTTGTCCATGAACCTACTTACAACTCCCACTGCATGTGCAATGTCTGGACTTGTCTAGACCATAGCATACATAAGAGAACCTATTGTTGCAGCATATGGAACTTTAGACATATAGGCTATCTCTTCTTGTGTCTTTGGACACATATCTTTGGTTAGTTTAAAATGACCAGCCAAAGGTGTAGAAACCATTTTTGCATTTTGCATTGCAATCCTTTCTAGTACCTTCTTGAAGTAATCCTCTTGAGATAGCTTTATTGTCTTCTTCATCTTGTCCCTTGATAGCTTCATACCAAGTATCCTCTTTGCAGCACCTAAATCTTTCATTGAAAAAGATTTAAACAGCTCCTCTTTTAGGTCTTTGATGTCCTGCATGTTAGCACTTGCAATCAGCATGTCATCACCATACAACATTAGGATGATGAACTTCCCATCTCCCAAATTCTTTGTGTAGACACAATGATCTGAGTTGCATCTTGTGAATCCATGATCCAACATTCATCGATCAAACTTCAAGTACCACTGCCTTGATACTTCCTTTAAACCATACAAGCTCTTCTTTAATGGCCTAGTAACTTGCGTGTAGCGGAAAATAGCATAGCCATAGTGAGCATTTCATTAGATAGATTCCTAATGAGCATAGCAAGAGTGCTTGGATGGAGAGAGCAACAAAATGCATAACACCTAGTTAGATAGGCATGAACAATACTTCAAAAGAGAAAGAGAAATTAAGCATTTGACAATAGTTGAGGACCGGATTTACATGGAGCCGGTCCCCCCTCCAAAAGGCTTTGTATTATAGGTTTCCCCCATCAAGGAAGACATTTTACAATACAATACTTTGTGTTCCTTCAATATCTTGCTAGTGCAATGAAGATGGAAGATTCAAGCACCATGCACACACTTATAAAACACAACATCAATTCCCTCATGGTCTCATACCCAAGATCTCACACACCTTCGAAGATGGTGCGAGCTAGCGGGGTATGAGGGTAGATTGAGAGGAAGGAGGAGTAGTCTTACGAGAAAGAAGTATATCTCCTCACATAATCACTCATAATAGCTTAGCATAGCTTGTAATTAGCATGGTAGAGGAGATGAGCATGCATTGAAGCTTGGCTCTTGGTTGGATTTGCATCACAAAGCCAAGAGATGTTGGTGTAGGCCTCCCTTCTCACAAGCTTGGAGTAGATGATGAGCTTTCCATTAAAGCTTGAGAAGGAGAGAGAGAGAGAGTCTTCTTGCTTCACACTTGAGATTGTGTGAGTGTGTGTGTGTGTGATAATGCCTTGCCAAAATCAGCCCCCTCTCTCTCTTGGTTGACCCCTCTTGCAATTTACTCTTGTACCCATTGGACCTTGCAAAGCTTAGCCAATCATAATTGAAAAGCATAAGTGATAGCCTTGTGACATGTGTCCCCCATTCCCCTTTTGTGAGAGCTTTAGGTAATTAAATAATGCAATTAAACTCTCATTGGACCCCTTTGTCTTCTGGCCAATAGGAAGCAGGCAAGCCATTGGGCTACTGAATGCTCATTGGACCCCTTGGAAGACTGTCCAATAGTCTTCTAGAGAGCTTAATTTTGATTGGTTTTTTTATTAAGTGTTTTTAAATTAATTAAACTAGATTTACTCTAGCCTAATTCTCATTGGTTGTCATAAAATCTAATATCTAACCAACCCAAATGATTTTCTCATATTAAATTGATCACTTAATGTGGGGGAATAAACGGAAACAAGTGTTAAGATATAGATATGTGCTTATAGATCTATCTCAACACGGGGCCAATGGTAAAGGGGCCCAAAAGGGAGATGGTCTATCAAAGAGCAAGGCTAACCAATGGAGCATAAGACCTTAGGGTTAGCTTCATTGAAGACCTCCAATAAATGTGTGTAAAAGTCCTTTGACCTTAGGTAAGCTAGGGCTGAGCTTGAGGTGGGAACCCGGCCCAAGCTCGAGGTGCTTGTCCTGCTTGAGGTGCTTGTCGTGCTTGAGGTGTTTGTCATGCTTGAGGTGCTTGATTAAGATGCTTGAGGTGCTTGACTGGCTCCATGCTTGAGGTGCTTGACTGGCTCCATGCTTGAGGTGCTTGACTTGCTGCATGATTAAGGTACTTGAGGTGCCTTGAGAAGCTTGCCTGAGATGCTTGTGGGAACACCTCCTAGTTCAAGTGCTTTGTCATGCTTGGTGAGTAAGGTGCTTGATCACCTAAAGTCAAAAGCATTCCTACAAGAGGGGGGGCAAGCCCTTTTCGTAGGGGCTAGAGAGAGAACACCCACTCACACACACAAGGGAAGCCCCAACTTGAAGAGGCGGCAAGGACACATGTCAGGTCCCTATCCATGTTACCTTCATGTGTTGCTTGAAGCCTATTGGCTAGGCTTCAAAGGGGTCCAATGATAAATTACTTGAATTATCTAATTGATTTTGCATTTATCAAGTCCTCTCTCTCAAAGGGGAAAGGGGGACACTTGTCCCAAAGCTACCCATGTTGCTTGTAATGGCTCTTGCTTGTGATTGGCTAGGCCTGGGAGGGTCCAATGAGCTTCAAGCATGAGCTACAAGGGGGGGTCGACCCAAGCTAGCTAGGGGCTTGCTTGAGGGGTATACTCACCCACACACACTCACAAGCACTCTCATTGTGTACTATGAAAA
The DNA here is from genome assembly GCF_014529385.1 of Adiantum capillus-veneris. NCBI lineage: Eukaryota > Viridiplantae > Streptophyta > Polypodiopsida > Polypodiales > Pteridaceae > Adiantum > Adiantum capillus-veneris. The sequence continues at coordinate 156,871,553 of NC_140936.1, read as the reverse complement.
GTGCAAGAGCTCCCTCTCCTTCTCCAAGCAAGTAGAGGTTGAGAGCCTACACCAACACTCTCATTGTGTACTATGAAAAGTGCCAGAGCTCCCTCTCCTTCTCCAAGCAAGTAGAGGTTGAGAGCCTACACCAACACTCTTGGCTATGGAGTGCAAATCCAACCAAGAGCCATGCTTCAATGCTTAAGCTTGCCATCTCCTTCTTCTTCATTACTATGCTATTATGTATGCTAGCAACAAGACTATGATAAGTGAGGAACTAATTCTTTCTCCTACGAAATGTTTCTTCTTCCTCTTCCCTACCCTCATTCCCTGCTAGCTCTCTCCACCTTCGAAGGTGTTTGAGGTCTTGGGACTGAGGCTTGGGATAGTTAAAGCTTTCTTCAAGTTCATGTTATGCTATGATTGTGATGCATGAAGCTTTCCATCTTCATTGCATCACCTAGGTCACAAGGAACACAAAGAATGTATTGTAACAAGTCTCTCTTAATGGGAGAAATCATAATACAAATGCCTATTGGAGGGGGGACCGGCTCCACATAAATCCGGTCCTCAAATGTTGTCATGTTCTCTAAACTCTCTCTCTTGCAAAAGTATTGTCTATGCCAAGTTAACTAATTGCTATGATTATGTTGCTATCTTCAATTATGTCAACCCGCTATGCTCACAAAATCATTTCTTGAAAGTACTCTCATTAAATTCCGCTACTCTCACATATTAAGGCAAATTGCATTACATTGGTCCACCTCTATGGCCATCCAATAGGATTTGAATGCTTCTTCTTGGCAATTGGCCTAGGGAGCTGACATGTGTCCACTATGCCCTTTGTGTAAAGGGGCTTGCATGAGTGTGTGTGTGTGTGTGTGTGTGTGTGTTTCTCTCTCATCCCCTACTCAAAGGGCTCACCCCCCTCCCATCTAGGGATTTTCAAAGACTTTTTGTACACTTGCAAAGCATCCAATATCCCTAAGGTTTGGCCATTGGACTTTACATTGAATTTTGGAACCTTAGCATTTTGGAAGTCTTAATGGGTTGAACCTTAGGGTCTTTGAAGCCCATTGTTTGCATATTGCTCTTTTGCAGATGCCCCCCCCTTTGGATCCCTATTTTCCCTCCTTTGGATCCCTATTGTGGCCGGTTTGTCAGCTTAACCAATATTCTAGCTTTTTCTCCCCTGGCACTTCCCCATATTAAATGATCAGTTTAACCTGAGAAAATAATTTAGGAGAATTAGATATTAGTTATTATGACACCTTTTACTTCACATCCCTTTGGTTGAAGCATGTAAATTTCCTCCTCTAAGTCACCGTGAGGGAATGCTGTATTTAAATCCATTTGCTCAAGATTTAAATCATGCTCAAGATTTACAATAGGAGAAAATATTTCATTGAAGTCAATACCTTTCTTTTGAGAAAACCCTTTTACCACAAGCTTAGACTTGTACCTTTTCTTCCCACCTTCTTCTTCCTTCAGCTTGTACACCCATTTTTTCTAAAGTGCCCACTTACCTTTAGGCAACTCAACCAACTCCCATGTTTGGTTGCGATGTAATGAGTCCATCTCCAGTTGCATGTTGTTTACCCATTCTTCTTTGGATTTGTGTTGCATAGCTTCCTCGTATGATTCCGACTCTCCAAAATCTGAGACCAAGAGATGGTTGAAGGAAGGAATAAACCTTTCTGGAGGTCTACTTGCTCTTGTAGATCTTCGAGGAATAAGTTGAAGCTCCTCATTTGGTTGACGTTGTTGTACGTTGTCACCGTTTGCACTCCTTAGTCTTCGTCGTCCTCAAGCTCCATGTACTCATCACCTGTTTCTTTTGTTTGTTTTCTTCCCAAGTAATATTTGTACATATTTTGTTCGTCAAAAGTTACATCCCTACTCCTAAAGATTTTACCATCTTCAAGATTCCATAGGTGATACCCAAAGACCTTCTCCGTGGCCGATGAAGAAACACTTTTTGGACTTTGCATCTAGCTTTGAACTTAGGCTAGGTTCACACAATGGTGGCGGAAATGCAAGGCTACAAAGGGTGTTTCTGGTTGGAAGCACCACAAAAAGGTGACTTCCTCCGCCCTTTTGTTCACATGAGCCTGGCAGAAGCAAACTCAAAGGGATTTCTGCCGCCCCCCCGTTCACACGAAGGCGATGGAAGAGATATAGCTTGGGGAATGTTCACATGATAGCTCTTGAGTTTGAATTATGTATTCAATTAATCTCCCCCCCCCCCTCCCTCCTTTTCACAAAAGAGAGTATTAATCATTCAATTATAAACGATAATTAAATTTAATTATACTTGAATACATGCTAGAACACCAAAAAGGTTGTTTTAAAAATTGATTTGAGATTACACACATGAAAACATAAAACCATGGTGTAAATTCCAACCCTTTTTACAAGAGCTCAAGTAGAAGCTGATGACGATGACTCATCAGACACAACATCACCCAAAGACTTGTTGTACTTTGTTCTTGGCATATTCTTGATACAAAGATCTTGCGAGATTGTCGCAGTGATTAGCACCTGAACCAAGGTCATTTGCCACTCCACCTTGAACACCTCCTTCATTGCCTCTGCCCTTGTGGAACGGAGAGCTTGAATCTCCACTATAAAGCTTGTTGCGGTTATTTGGCTTTCTTTGAGTGAATTGCCAATCAGTAGGGTAGCTTTAGCACCCATTCCATATCAAAAGCATCACCGTGTCGTATACAAATATTGTGTAACACAAGGCACGCTGCCACCAGATTAAGCACGTGATGTAGATCCATGTTACATCTCTTTAACAAGATGCAAACCTTGTCTTCAGCATGCCAAATGCGTGCTCCACTGGCACTCTTGTGCTAGATTGTATGAAATTCCAATGAAACTTCTTGTGCGATAAGCCTTCCTTGCACCCTTTGAAGGGCACCAGCATAAACGGTCGAGCTGGATAAGCACAATCAAAACCAAACAATAATTCCCAAGCTCACCTCTAGCACATTTTTGACCCAACTCACTACGAGTAAAGTTCAAGGAGTCATGGATTGACCCTGCCCATCCAACATCATAGTTCCATACGAAACAATCTGCTGCGAGTGTTAGCTGCAACAAAATTGAATGAAAGCCTTTTCGGTTGAAGTAATCCACATGGTTCTCCTTTGGTGCAATGATTGGAATATGTGAACCATCAATAGCACCAACAACATAGGGTATTCCTCGGAGGACTTCAAATTCACTGGCCAGCTTCTCAAAGCGAGATGAAGAAGGCCAACGAATGTAGATATCTATGAGGCCTGATTTCATGATGGCCTTGCAAAAATCAAGGACTATGCCACATGCTGTGCTCTTAGCACATCCATTCAAGTCACCTAAGACCTCCAACTGTGTGCCAGAATCTAATCTGAGCATAACAATCGCCACACGCGTAGGAAGGTCTATGGTTTTGTGCATATTGGTGACGCGCTTTGACATGAAAGGATCCACCTTTCCACAAATGTAACGAAAGGTATCCTTGCTGACTTGAAGGTGTCTCTTGAAAATGCTATCTGAGTAGGACTTTAGAAGAAAGTCATCAAGAAAATTTGGGGCCGGCCATAAGCCCAAGCTTTGCTATGCTCGTGACCTCATCTTCTACCAATGTTGAGGTTGACTGATCAGCCCATACATTGGATTAAATGCAACCATGTTTGCAAGAAGGCCACATCATTTTGGTTGGGTCCATCCTTTAGTAATTCTGCAATTGCTAAAGAGCATAGCCAAGCACAATGAAGCACCATCTCTCTAGACATAGGACTCCTATCCTGTAGGTTCACACAAGCAATGTAGCATAGTCAACTAAAAGAAAGCATTGCATGTACACAATACGCTTACTTCCAAAGAAAATAAAGTTATCCAAAGTCATCACAAACGTTAAAAACAGGAAGATAGAGACAAGAAAGGATTGAATCTCTGAAGACCATAGGCTTCACTAGTTAGTAGCTTGTCACTTGTTGTCATTACTAGCATGCTTTAAGAACCCTGCCATGGTGTCACGAAAACTAGCCAGCAAGTCCAAGCGCTTGTTTTCAAGTGCCTCTTGCCGGTTGGAGTTATCTTTCAAGTGGTCAAGTAAAGCTCGACTAGTGTCCGCCATTTGTGCCAAAGACTCCTCGACCTTTGGAGTAGACCGCTTGCCATTGGTGGTGGTTGTGGCTTGAATTTTGATTTGGGAGGCTTTGGAGTCTTCTTCGTTTGGTACCTCACTCATCTTAGTATTTTTGTGTGTGGTCGAGGAGGCATGGCTAACATAGTTCACAGAGGCCCTATCATGATAGTAATCATCTACAACATCATACCATTTACATGTGCATTTTCTGCAATTGCAAGATGTAGCATCATGTGCTTTATCCAGCCTATATTGGCCAAGTACAGAGCCCCACTTTTTGCAGCATGCCTCGCTATCTTTATCAAAGTCATGGTATGTGGAGGCCAATTGTGCAGCCACTTTTGCCCATAGATTGATCCCTTGCTTTTGAGGATTGTTGAACTCCTCGTGCATACCTCCCTCACATGGATAAGCTGGTCAACCCAGATGTCCTTCCATTGACCCTTGGATTTTTGGATGATGTCTTCGTCATCTTTGAGCTCCACAATGCCCTTCTTCTTGGATACCCTCACCTTCTTTGATGGAGCCGTCGGTGCAATCTCTTGCACATCCTCTCCACCCAAGTGCAAGGCTTTCTTCCTGGATGGTTTTGTGCACAAGAAGAAGGGTATGGGGGGGGGGGGGGGGGGATTATGGACATATTCAACCTTAATGAGTAGTAATTTGTTCGTGGACCCATCCTAGAGAGAGAGAGAGAGAGAGAGAGAGAGAGAGTTACGAGCACATTTTGATGTGTGGTGAGTGGTATGCGTGATGAGAGAGAGAGAGAGAGAAAGGGGGGGGGGGGGGGGGGAGAATGGGGGCTGGAAGCATAATTTGGTCGAGAGGGAGGTATGGGCATAATTGGAGAGGCACCCGATGTTACCTTGCCGCTTCGAATACGACGTCGCCTTCAATGGCCTACAAAAAAAGAAAGAGAAGGTAAGGAATCCATGTTCAATGAGAAAGACGGCTAATCAAAATGCCAACAAAAAAAGGTGCAATTCATCACCTTCCCTGCTTCTATCTCTGTCGATCAAAAAAGGAAGCTCAAAGAGCTACCCAATGCACAAAGTGTATGAAGAGAAGAGAAGGAAGGGGGGGGGGGGGGGGGGGGGGGGGGGGTGGGGGGGTGGGGGTGGTGTTATATGGGCCTAAAATAATGAGACTGTTTGATAAAACTTTTACATTTGTGAACGTTTGGAAATGGAACATTAATTAAAAGGCTAAAAATTGGAAGGTGGATGTGGGGCTCATCCCACGTGGAGCTTGCTCAGCCAAGTTGGCGAGATGGGGGGGGGGGGGGGGGGGGGGGGGGGGGGGGGGGGTCGGAAGAAAATGCGTCCCGTTTTGCCTTGCGTTGGCATGCCAAACTGGCTAAGCTGCCGCACCGTCTGAACGCCACCTTCCAGGTGCAAGCGAGCCATTGGTCTGCGTGTGTGCTTGCGCACTGTCACCGGGTCATCTGAACCCGGCCTTAGGCTTCTATCTATGTGCATGAAAGCCTTGCACCCAAACACTTTGAGAAATGAAGTGTTCACTGGTTTACCTGTCCACGCCTCCTCTGGAACTCCCCCATCCAATGCCGTTGAGGGTGACAGGTTGATTAAGTACACAGACGTACTTACTTCTTTCGCCCAAAGCTCAAGCGGTAGGCCTGCATGTAGCCGCATGCTTCGTGTTCGCTCCATGATTGTCTTGTTCATCCTTTCCGCAATCCCATTTTGTTGAGGTGTCCTTGGGGTTGTCTTCTGCCTCCGAATGCCATTTGCTAGCGCAAAAGATTTCAAAAGCTTGGCTGTAATATTCGCCTCCATTGTCGGATATGAGGCATTTAACTTTGGTACTTGTTTCATTCTCCACTAAGGCCTTCCAACTTTGAAATATGGAAAACACATCGGATTTATTCTTCATTACATAAACCCATGTTTTCCTAGTCGCATCGTCTATAGAGGTTACATAGTACAATGAATGTTTTCCTAGTTACATCGTCTACGAATGTTACATAGTACAATGAGCCACGAAGTGATGGTGTACTTGCAGGACCCCAAACATCAGAATGAACCAACTCAAGTTTTTTATTTTTTCGTTTCTTTCCTGATTTTTGAAATTTTACTCTCTTTTGTTTACCATAAACACAATCTTCATAGAACTCTAAGTCTACTTCTTTCAAACCCGGTAGCAGCTTCTTCGATTGAAGGATTTGCATTCCTTTGGCACTCATATGCCCAAGCCGCCGAGTGCCACACCGCACTGTCGACTTCTGTAGTTGTTGTACAAGCTAAAGATTGCGAGCTGACAGTACACAAGTAAAGTGTACCAACCTTTTCTCCTTTGGAAACCACCAAAGATCCCTTTGAGATCTTCCACCGTTTGTTTCCGAATGCAATGTTGTGACCCTCATCATCCAATTGTTCTGTAGAGATCAAATTCTTGCGAAGAGAAGGAACATGCCTAACATCTTTAAGCTTCCATTCATTTCCGTTAGCAATTTTGACACAAACTATACCTTTGCTGACAATTTCACAAGCTTCATCATCTCCCGAGTCCCAAGTATACATACCCAAAATTACCTTTGGTGTAATCTTGGAAATGTTGCTTGTGTGGTGTCGCATGGAATGAAGCCCCGGGATCTACTATCTAGGAATTAGACACATATTCTAATGAGAGAATTAGAGCATCTTGCTCTACTTTACCTGCCACATTGGCCTCCGATATTGGCTTGTTGTCTTGAGACTCTGACTCCTTCTTCTTCTTAGAACAACAATCCTTCTTGGCGTGGCCCTTCTTGCCACAATTCCAATATTCAAGAATTGAGTTTGTGCGTGACTTGCTCGGCCTTGAGCGATCACGAGCATTTTGGTTTTTGAACCTCTCCTTAGGCCTTCCTCTTGTTTCCACTGACAGTGCAGCACTTGATGATTCTTCTGTGATTCTGCTTCGTATTTCTTTGCTTAGGAGGACACCCACAACATCATCAAACTTAAGAGTATTTGTGCCAAAGACAAAATTACTTATAGCCATCACAAGGCTGTCCCAACTATTTGATAGAGATGAGTATAAGGAGAGCTCGCACTTTGTCATCAAAAGTTATTTTCACCAATCGAAGTTGACTTATGTTGGTGTTAAAGTCATTTAGGTGTTTTGCAACTGAACCATTCTCTACCATCTTTAGATTGAACAACCGCTTCATGAGAAATATCTTATTGGATGCCGATGGTTTCTTGTACAGGCCATCAAGTGACCTCATCAAGTCCTCTATGGTCTTCATCTTCAAAACATTGAAGGCCACCGTTGACGCCAAGCTTAACCAGATTGTTCCCAATGCCTTTCGGTCAAGGGCAATACTTGCTTCCTCTGCCATCGTTGCGGGCTTCTTTGCAAGACCGCCTAGTGGCAAATAAAGGTCCTTCTTGTAGAGATAGTTTTCAATCTGCATCTTCCAATCTTGGTAGTTCTTGTCATTGAACTTCTTGATCTTGAGCTTCCCTTCCTCCGCCATTACTCCCACTCAATTCAAGGAATCCTTTCCTTGAGATACTTTAGCTACGAGCAAACCTTGCTCTGATACCAGTTGTTAGGAAATAGGGCGTAGCTTAGTAAAAAACGGGGGCCTTACAAATGTGCGTTTATAATTCAGAAAATTAGAAGGGGTAAATCAGGCTCCATACTTAACAATGAAGAAAATCCAGTTTAGTGCACCCCACTTCCTTAATTGACAAAAGCCATTTGACAAAAGCCTTGGCAAACAGAATCAAAAGAGAAGGGGTGTTGCAGGGCGGGGAGGCAAGGCGAGGCAAGCAAACTGCACAAAGCAATGTGTGAGTAAGGAAAATGCTAAGGCTTTGAAGGCGTGAGTTGACATCATGCAATGAGGGCGGGAGGTAGGGTCAGACAGACACCTTTTTTTAATTCAGTGGATAACTACACGTTGCAAGGTCCTGTGTGTGCCCGATTGGCTACGGAAACATTGTGGGAGCTAGTTTACTAGCAGCTTTGAGTTCAAATCTAGCCCCTTTTTTAAAAGGGTAGCAATGTCAAGGTGGAAGGTGGGAGGTAGGAATGGCAAGAATCTTGTAAATTAATGAATAAAACGAGGGAACAAACCAGCAGAGGTGTTTCATGAGCCATTAGCCATCCCGTGTCTGCGTGAAAGAATTAAGGGCATTGTCTCAAATGCATTAAGCTAACACATGGACATAAAAATATATAAATAAGGTTGCCATTCACATTGAATGTTTGAACTTGTTCTTGGTCCTTCAACATACCGCGCCGGCGCGGAAGGATTTCCAGCAGAGTCCGAAGTCTTTTGAGAGTATGCCTCATCGTGAAATCGACTCCTTGCTGACGCTACAATTAGTGGGAAAATTCCTAATAACTATAAAGCTATGCACTTGGACACGATCCTTAAACATATCGTGTCAGCGTGAAAGGTTTTACAGTAGGGTCTGAGTAGGCCACCAAGCGCCTAGTTGCTGCCAATTCACAGGCTACTGCCAACAATGTGGATTCATAGCAACAGTGCTCTTTAGTCATAGGGTGCTTCCAATAGGAGCCAACATGAGATCGATGCAAGTAGTGGGAGGCCACCAGAAGTAGGCACACAGGTACAGTAGAAGATAAAGAGGAGGAATAAGACAGCGGTGGTGCCGAGAGTGTTCGTGTCCTCTGTAGTGAAAGAGCAACTTGTCTTGCCGCTTTTGCATAACTACTCATATTTAGGTATGGGGAGGTCAACAAGATGTGGGTTTTTTGGACGATTTTTTGATGAACCGTGATCTCAAAAGAGTTCGGACTCTATTGCTTGTCCTTCCACGCCGGCGCGGGATGTTGAAGGGCCAAGAACATGAACATACATTCAATCAGAATCGCATGCTTTTTTGCTGATGCAGCTGCTCCACTCTAATTGCAACAGCTTTGCTTAATTACGGTTTTGTGAGTTGCAGCTGACCTCATACTAGGTTTCCTAGGTTAATTAGGACACTCGACATGCAGGAGAGGCTCCAACTGTGCAGCACAAGGCTCAAGCAAAAGCACTGTAGTTCAAGACTTGAGTCTGCGATGGAGTGGAGTCTGAGGCCAGCGGCGTGCGGCGTGAGAAAGAATTTTCGGGGAAAATCATTTTTTCAAACATACAACATTCCTTTCCTTCAATTTTTCAAGAGGAAGTTTTAGATAAATTAGATTATTTTTTGGGTTTTACATTATTTTTCTCTATTTTTGGGTGCAATTTCTCCATTTTCCCTTGCCCTTTCTAGGATTTTTGAAATTCAAAACGACACAATATTAAGTTGAGAGACATGTTTCTCGAATGCTGGAGAGCAAGAAAAGAACTCGAGAGTTGAGACTCGAGCGTTGAATTTTGGATTTTGAAATTAAGTACTTTTAGGGTACATAGTTCTACTATGTTAGTGGCTGGACACACTCAACGGAGGATGATTGCCCGGCGAGATACTAATTTCCTTTGTAATCATTCCTTAATTGAGAAGAAACCGTCATTTCACCTTTGTAAATAGTGGGGCTTGCAGAAGCTTCCAAATTGTATCCCATTTTTGACATTTAGACTTTGTAAATGGTTAAATTGGAACATTAGGGTTTGAAATTGTAAGGTATTTATAACACTTTTGACCTTAATGCAAAAAACCTTTTGTCATTTTTAATAAATTTTTCTGTGTGAGTTGAGTGTACTCTGTGTACAAGAGAGAGTGAGAGTTTATCTTGACGCGACACGCACACTGGTGGTTGGAATCAAATGCGGAGAAGTTCAGCTTGTTGCCCTCGGAGAAAGCTACGCGCCAACACCTACATTACGCCTGTACGGCCCGACCTCGCGCAATTGACCTGCAAGCTATTTCTAGTGATTCGGTGAGCATATGATGTCTATTTTTGCATTTCAGCATATCCACTCATTCGCAATGAGTAGAGCTACACATTAGGCACTCTAGTTTTCAGAAACGACGACCTGTAAATTTTGACCAGACATCCTACGCGATTCCGCACCGGGTGTTCAGGGTTTGGGTTTTGGTTCATGGACCTTAGGGAGAGCGACCTATTGGTGTTAATAGAATTTCCCTCAAGTTCTGTAGAGTTTCGAGAACGTTTGATGGGTATTTGGCTCTTGAAAGCGTTGTAGGAAATCTCCTCTTGTGTACTATTGAAGGATGTAACTTAGACATTGGGTAGAGACCTCTATAGGAAGTAGTCAATAGTCGGTCGAGTGTAGGTTGACACCCTATGCTTGCTTCCACGCGCTTGCGGGTCGAGCTTCGTCCTTAGCTGACAAATCTTGTTAGGTGAGTTCTCACTGTGCTGACGTCCATCGCGGCGTATCCGCAAACATTGGCGTCGTGTCGGGGACGAAAACCCTAGGTAGGTGACCGAGACTAGTCCTTGAGGATAAGGATTCTCTTGCTTGCCAGAGTCTTATTTTACATTTAGATAGGATCAGAGGGTGGGGGACTCTCTAGGTCTTAGGAGGAGTCTAGGGAGCGAGTGTCTGGCCTAGATCCTTCGATTTAGGTAGTATTAGGTAGGAGAGTAGGAGTTGGAGTGGTAGAGGCGGTGAAAGGATAGCTTGAGAGTCCAGGGAGGCCAGGAAGCAACCGAGAAACCAAAATCACCATCTCACATGATGAGTAGGAGTAGGGTAAGTAGGACATCATGATTTATGATCTGGAGCACTTCATGCATGCTATATTTGCTGTTAGGCACATCAAAGAGCTGTAAAAGATGGAAAAGAGTGTTTAGAAGCTGAATGGAAGTTCAAAAGTTTCTGTGAGTATTTTTGAGAGAGCTGCAAAGCATAGGGAGTACTTCTGTCAGAAAAAATTTAAATTTTAAGACAATAGACATCCTACGCGTAGCATGTCTCCAGGGGGTTTTTGGTAGGGAATTTGTGGAAACTGAGGTCACCTGTGTGTTCAGAGGGTGGGTTTCACCCTAGTAACATATAGATTTGAGTGTTTTTCCCTTATTGGATTGCCCAAAAGCTAAAAGGCGGATTCAGAAAAGGTTTAAATTGATAGAAATTTGCATATTTTTGCACTTGTAAGGCATATTGGCACTTGTTGAGAGCATAGGGAAGGCAAAGTAGCACTTTAGTCTGAGAAAAGGCGCAGTAGACATCCTACGCGTAGGATGTCTACAGGGTGTTCTGGTGAGAATTTTGAAAATCTGAGTTGACCAGAGTGTTTAGAAGGTAGGTTTTACCCTATTTTCACGTGGAAAGTGGAAGATTGACCATATCTTGACAAGATAAGGCCAAAAGACAAAAATTGCCAGACATCCTACCCAAATTGGGTCCAAGGTATAATTTTTGGGACCAAACCATAGGATGTCTTTATGAGCATGATCTACATGATTTATTGAGTGCATGAGAAAGGTTTCATCTCAATTGGGTGAGAAAATTGGATTTTAAGCAGACTTTAGCATTTTTTACTGAAAAAGGCTAGAATAGCTAAATTTGGGGTCTTTTGAAATCCAAACTAAAATCTAGGCATAGCATTGGGTTGTTGACATCAAGGGGAAGCTGTGGCTCAAGTTTGGAGCAAAATAGAGCAGTTAGACATGCTACACGTAGTATGTCTAAGGCATGATATTGAAGTCAAAATCTGACTGTGGACATAGCAGGGTGTTGTGTAGCCTTAAGCAAGCCTCCTAGTCAATTTTGGTCCAAATTGGAGTTGATTTGACTGGTGAAATATCAGATCAACATCAGGCTACTGGAACAGATTTCTGATCAGTTGACCAGCTTATAGGTGTCCAAATCAAAAGTGAGAAAAGCTGTGGACTCACCACATTAAGGGGAATTTATAGTGCAAATTTTAGCCAAAACAGAGCAGGTAGACATGCTACGCGTAGGATGTCTATAGGGTCTTATTGAAGTCAAAATCTGACTGTGGACATAGAGTGATGTTCCAATTGACTTAAGAGTTCCAGAACTTCTTTCAGAAGTGAAATTGGACCTTGTTTGACCTTTTGACGGAATTAAGACTTTACCTCTAGACTAACAAACACTCGGGTAAAGTACAGTTCCAGATTAGCAGACTTAATCAAGAACATCCGAAGTGTATAGAGTACAGTAGTGGTTGAGGTTAACCCTCCAGTTACACAAATCATTACTAAGACCACCTCTAGCGATTAAATGCTTTGATTCGATTGCCGAAATTAAACCCTTATGTACAGGTATATTCAGCGGCAAGACAAGAAGTTGTGCGGAAACTGATCCCTTGCCAGGTGAGTGATTGGATTTGTGATAAATTGCATTGCTAAGTTTGATGAATTTAAGATCAGGAAGACACATTCCAAGAGACCAAAAAGTGGCAGGTGATCAGGGTAGCTTAGTGTCCGCTGAGGAGAGTGTAGCTCAGGCAAGACTAGATCCATTAGCACCAATCATTGAGGAGGGTAGTGATACTGACACTTCATCAGATTAGTCCTTCTTCATGATGGGTAGTCAACAGCCAGGAGGTTTCTTCGTTGAAGGACCAATGCTAGGAGAAAGTACCTCCCAAAACCCTTTGAACGATGCCAAGTTCACTATAATCTTCTTAGAAGGAACAAACTCTAGGGAATCGGGGACGCAAGTGTATTTGTATAGAGGAAAGACCTTCTCAGAGATTGGAGATAATTCGAGTCTATGATGATGGAGATAGATTCCGAGACGAAAAGGGAAACCACTATCTGATAGTTAGTAACCCTGAGGATTACAACAGATATGGAGATAATGTTGCAAAAGGCAAAATGGTCTCAGAGGCTCAAGAGCCGCCTCCAAAAATTGATAAACCTAGAGCTCTTTTTATGTATGATAAAAAAACAACCAGGGTCTCTACATATAATGAGAATGTGGGAATTTACAAGCATGAGAGCGAGGGAGTAGTCTCTTATTTTCGATGCAAAGAACCCTACCCAAATGAATTAAGCAAAGACAAGTTTCTTTACTTGTTCTCTTATGAAATTACTATGGGGAAGGATATCATTTTTGTTGACAGGTACGGGCGAGAATACAAACAAATTCTCCCAGAGGAGGTAGAAAAGGCAACAATTCAAAAATATTAACATATTCTCCCGAAGAAGTACCAAGGTCCACCTATACCCCTAGCAAGTCAACAAATCCATTTTCAGAAGAGTACGACGCAACATCACATTCTAACCGACAACAGACGTTCAACTACCATAACCAATAGGCAAACCAACCATCATTGTAGGCATCGCTTCAACAAAGTGTGACATTAGAACAAGACCGAAACAGAGATGGTTATCCAGCCGCAAGAGGGCTAAGAGATTTACAAGAACCACCACTCTATTCACAGTATCAAGGCGAGAGTAAGACAAAAACTCAAGAGTCGGCAGAGCTCGGAAGACAACCCATAGAACGAATTCGAAGAGATGAACCACCTCCTTGCAAGAACCATCAGAAATTATGGCTTAGGGGCACCTCTGGGAGAGGAACCCTGCCACTACCGAAGGCCAGAGGAGGTATATCGAGTAGGACGAGGAGAACCAATGATGAGATTTGTAGACCATCGTAGAATTAGACCTTCTCAGGTGCAAAAATGGGTAAACAAGAAATACACGGGAAACAAAGATCCTAGGGATCATGTAGCAGCCTTTGTGCGTGTAATTAGAGCTGAAGAAGTTTTGGACTTCCCTATTCAATTTGCAGGGTTTGGGCTTACCCTAGAAGAGGATGCCGCCACTTGGTTTGACTCTGTGGAGCGTAGAGACTTTGAATCTATGGAGGAGGTTTTTGACGAGTTTATTGAGGAATTCTCACAAAGGGGGATAGCTCATAATACAGTCTCACAAATCCACAAATTCAAACAGAAAGAAGGGGAATCTGTGCAAAAGGTAGCCCTACGACTAAAGAGATATGTGAAGTTCTGCCCTGTGGAAGAACTACCAACTTAGTCCAGACTTATGCATATATTTATTCAAGGACTAAGGAACACAGATCTCCAGAAGGACTTACATATGAAGAGGAGCACAATGTTAAATGAGTTAACTAAGGAAGCTCTTTACCTTGTAGACAATTGTGCGGTCTACAAGGAGGGTGAATTCAAGGATCTCGATGACGATTCATCCTCACAACAAAGTGGAAGCAAGTTCGCTAAGACAACACCGAAAGGAGAAGTAGCTGTAAGCCAGAAGCAGCTTGTGGAGGAAGTGCTTAAAAAAATTAATATGTATGCCAAGCCTCAGGCTAAGCAGCCAAAGTGGTGTGCTATTGAACAAAAATGGACAAACCATGTGACGGAGGAATGTTATTATAACAAGGGATATATGAGAGAACGACCATATGCTCCCCAAGCTCAGGTAGCATCTCCTCAACTTCCACCGATGCCTAGGTATCAAGAAGGCAACCTACCACGACCTGTAGGAGTTGAGAGACCACAACCAGTATTGGGGCAACAACCACCCCTACCAGGAGTAAGACCGGTCGGCATAAGATACACACCAACGGTAAACGAACCAGAAGAGAATGCTTTGGTACCTATGCATGCATATTACAAAGATTCCAATGGATATGCAGAAAATCCTGTTTATTATCCACCGGAAGAACCCCCAACGCCAGAACCTTGGAGCATGATTGGAAGTACAGGACCACCAACAGCTGCACAGGCAGCAGGAGAAGGAAGATACAGCTTGGATGAACGAACACTGTTGCTCATAGCCAACGGAGGCATGGGCCGGCAGAGGCATGCATACCAACAGAGAGGAGCTCAAGGAGCACCTCAACAGCCTAAGGGACCCTGCTACAAGTGTGGCGGAGATCATTGGCTAAGGGATTGTCCTCACGATGAAATCATTAGAGTCAACGCATATTGCACCGAGTGTGGAATTACTCACTTGATTCCTGATTGCCCTAAGAAACCGAGCAAAGGAGCAAAAATTACTTTGAACATGCTGGAATCAGTACCTTCCAGTGGAGGGTCAGAAAACGAGACAGTAATACCTATTCATGTAGTGACACGAGCACAAGCTCAAAGAATGACAAACGAACCCATAATAGAAGAGCCAAAGACCGATGCCCCAAGTGCAGAAATGAAAAATCAGAGAAGCACTTGGAAGGCTAGAAAGGCGAGTATGAAAGCCAGGAGAGAACGAGAGCAAACAACTCTATCCGATGAGTTAAAACACACAAAGGATAGATTGGAGCGGCTAGAGGATCTAACTAGTTTAAGTTCACACACTGCTACAACCAAAGGAGCCAAGGAAATAGTAGAACCCAAAAGTGCAAGATCGGGAGGATCAGTGATGGTAGAAAAAGTAAATGAGCAGCTTGACGCACTTTTAAAGGCATACGAAGCCAGACTCAAAAACAACCAAAACCAAGAGCAAAGATGGATGAAATATGCATATGTAGAAATAGAAAAACGGAGGTTGGAAATGTGTCGAAAGATGATTGAAACAACCCAATCCTTGATAGAAAATCCGCTCGGTAAACCTGCAAGTTGGCACGAGGTACCAGCTCCAACCCCTATCAAACCAACTCTAGAGAAACAAGTAGACACAAAGGAGAGACTCACGACTGCCTCTGAGTCTAGGAGAGAATCTATCATAGTGTCAAATACAACAGATGAGACAATTGATGGTTGCCAGCCTAAAACATTGGTAGAAATGGGTAAGGATTGTAACAATATAGACGACCTGTGGAAGCAAATCCGTGAAGCAAATGAAGCTAACAGGGTGAACCACCAAATAAATAGCACTAGAAAGGAGAAAAATGAGATCTTACCTCCCATTGAAGAGTTTGAGGCAAGATCACAAATGAACTTTGATATGCATTCACAAGGGGGAGACCACGGTTCAATTAGTTCGGGGCACAGCCAACCAGACTCGCTAAAAACTTTACCCTCTTACCTAGGGGAGTATGAAGCTAAGTCTGAGGTGAGAGTAATCCCATCTCAAAGACTTTCTTCCAACAGAGTGATGGATTCACAAGGGTTGATTGAGTTATTTTCCACACCTGTAGCATGCACAATCACGTTAGCCGAACTCCTGAGGTTACGACCAAACATGTGGACTATCGTATGCAAATGCTTAGAAAAATTTGGAGTAAAATACCCTACCTCGAAGCTTCAAGAAGGGATCAGAGAATTGGACAAGCCTCAACTAAACACTAGGCCAGTACCTTTAAACAAGGTTGGAGAATATTGCGAGGGAGAAGATGGAAATACCACACTACCAATAGAATTCCAGGGAGTAGTATCCAAAGCTATTCTTGACAGTGGAGCGGGAGTCGCTATCGCCACCAAAGAAATCTGGAAAAAATGGGGAAAACCGGCTTTGAGAGCTACCAAAATGAAATTGCAACTGGCAGATGGGTTCACGAAAAAGCCTCTAGGACTTTTAGAAAAAGTAATTGTCACCTCTTGCGGAATCAAGTATGAGCATACATTTGCAATAGTTGATTTCGACAAAAAGAACAATTACGAGATCATATTCGGAAGACCATTCATGAGACAATTAAAGATGGTCCAAGATTGGAGTTACGACCACATATACCTCAGACGTGGGGAGACTACAACCAAAATATACCTAAAAGACCATAGTTACAAGGATGTAAACCAGACACCAGTGGAAGAGTTTGATTCAGCTACATTGGCAGGGTCCGAACTCCCAGCATGGTTAGGACAGAAAAAAGAGCTATGGATGTGCGGAGCTTCACATTGTGGGAGATTAAAAAGAGAGGAATGCATCTTAGAAAGAGCTATTGAAGACAAGGATTACATTCCAGAACCTTTTCCCGAAGATGCCTTAGAACCTTTGGAATGGGAACACATACTAGCAACATTGGATGTCTGTACCATTACACATAGCCCAACGACAAAATTTTGCAATAAGGATGGCTATGATGTGCTACCCTATTACATGGTAAACCTTATACCAGCAGGAGATGAGTACGTAGAATCACGAGAATAAGAAGAGTTTTATGACTCCTCTGAGCATCTGGAATTAAGTAACGATGCAAATAACGAGTGTTCAGACAGCTTAAGCGAGCGTGGGGAGACAACCGCAAATATCAAGTTTTATGATTTTGCAAATCAACACCCTAGACGCCAGGAACGCTATAGAAAAGAAAGAGCAGAAAACAAAATTAGAGAGAACTTGATGCCCAGGATAAAAGATAAAACTCATTATCTAATGCTTGTCAAGGCAGAGGATTGTGTAAAAGACCAAATATCAGGATTCTCAAGAGTTCGAAGGGAAAGGACACATGAGGAAATAAAACAAGCACGGAAGACTAAAACAGAAACAAAATCAAGAAAATCTCAACAATCAAAACAGGAAAAGACAAAAGATCCAGAGTGGACCAAAATGGAGCGTGAAAAGAAATATCAAGAACTAAAACGGTCGTTACGAGAGGTATGAACTACTGAGGGAGAAAGTGACGGTAAGAAGGATTCAGAAAAACAAAACATGAATGTACCATCTCACTATCGAAAATTCACCATCCAAGACAGAAAAATCATAATGACACCACCAATAAGGGAAAGAATAAACCAGGAATCTTACGATGGGCCGGAAAATGCAAAACAGATAGACCTCGTTGCGCCAAGCGAAGAGCCTCAGCCTGTCTATATAGCAACTGATTTAGAGCCTGAAGAAGAAGAAAGGCTAACACAACTTCTCAAGAAGTATAAAGATGTGTTTGCATGGTCCTACAAAGACCTCAAAGGAGTTGATCCATCGATATGCCAACATACAATTCCTTTGAAATCAGATGTCAAACCTAGCAAACAGCGTCCTTACACATATAATGACACATTCGCTAAACGAATTAAAGAAGTGATTGACAAGCTAATGGATGCTGAATTCATCTATGAAATCGAGCATACAGATTGGGTGTCACCCATTGTGGTTGTCCCCAAAAAGAACGAAAAGCTGCATGTGTGTGTGAACCTCAAAAAAGTGAACGCAGCCACAATAAGGGATAATTATCCCTTGTCGATCACAAAACATGTGCTTAAGAGGGTGGCAGGAAAACAGGCCTATTCCTTTTTAGATGGGTTTTCGGGGTATAACCAATTGGCAATTGCAATAGAGGATCAACACAAAATAGCATTTGCCACATAGTGGGGAATATATGCGTATAGAGTTATGCCTTTTGGCCTAACCAATGCCCCAGCTACCTTCCAAAGGTTAATGACTCATGCGTTTAAAGAAAATCTGAGATTATTCTTAATAATATATATGGATGATCTCTGTGTCCACTCTCTTATTAGAGAAGAACATATTGACCATTTACAAAAGGTATTTGAGAAGTGCAGAACATATCAAATCTGTCTCAACCCGGAAAAGTGCATTTTTATGGTAAGGCAAGGCCGCATCTTAGGACATATTGTCTCAAGAAATGGCACAACCACTGACCTAGACAAAATTAGAGTCATAGCAGACTTGCCCAAGCCTACTAATGCCAAACAAGTACAATCTTTCATGGGACACTGTGGATACTATCAAAGATTCATATATATGTATGCGGTCATTGCACAACCACTATATCGCTTATTAGTCAGTTTCGACTGGACTGAGGAGTGTGAAACTTCATTCCAAAAGCTTAAGGAAAACCTTCTATCAGCACCTGTTCTTAAAGCACCAGATTGGGAAAAGATATTCCATGTTCACATTGATGCATCTGCATACGCAATTGGGAGTATTCTGGCTCAACCTGGAGACGGAACAATGGATTTCCCAGTTTGTTATGCGAACCGACAGCTAAATAGTGCAGAAAAGAACTACACCACCACTGAAAGAGAGGGATTAGGAATTATTTATGCTGTAAAGAAATTTTGGCATTACTTGCTTGCAAACAAATTTGTGTTCTTCACAGATCATCAAGCCCTTTTGTATCTAGTAAATAAACCATGCAATATTGGGAGAATTGTACACTGGTTTATTATATTGCTAGAGTTTGACTTCACAATGGTAGTAAAAAAAGGTAAAACTTATCTGCGGGTGGATCATCTTTCAAGGCTACAAAACGGGGAAGCTCCTGAAGGAGTAGATGATGACATACCTGATGCTTATCTTTTCAATATTGAAATGATACCCAAATGGTCTCAGGAAATTGTTAGCATTCTTTCCTTTGGAGGTAGATTTGATAACAAGGAAGAGAGATCCAAACAACAAACATTTCGACAAAAAATTGTCAGTTGCAGGACGACTGTACCATCTAGGTTCGGACCAAATTCTATGATTATGTATAAATCCAAAGGAATTCGAGTGTTATCTTGAAGAAGCACACATCCAAGATTGTGCATTTCATTGTTCAACAAGAAAAACACACCAAAGATTGAAACACTTAGAAGTTTATTGGCCAACTATGTATGCTGACACACATGCTTATGTTAACAATTGTACTATATGTAGTGCCAAACGACCGGTGGATCACGCGACATTGTTTCAGGTAATCATTGCACCTGCATGGAGTCAATATATCATTGATTTCTTAACAACAAGGACATTTCCTGAAAACATAACAAAAGCGTGAAAAAGGGCTATAGAGTTGGAGGCTCGAGACTTTAATTTAATTAGAAATCAACTCTACAAGAGAGGAAAGGACAATCAACTTAGAATCTGTGCAAGTGAAAGTGAATACCTGCTGATTCTAGAACACGCACATGGAGGAATAAGTGGAGGCCATTTTTCAGGTGATAAGACAACAAAAATTGTTTTAACCGCAGGAATATGGTGGCCTACATTGCGCATGGATGTTGAGGAGTTTGTAAAGCGCTGTGACGCATGTCAGCGCACTAAGGTGCCGATAAAGAGAGATGAGATGCCACTACGGCCAATGATGGGAGCACGGGCATTTGCAAAATGGGGAATTGATTTTGTGGGACCTATTTCACCCCCTGCATATCGCACCCATACCCAATATATCATTGTGGCTACGGACTATCTCACAAGATGGGCTGAAGCCAAAGCAACACAAAAAGCAAAGGCAAGAACCACTGTACAATTTTTGTATGAAAATGCATTTGTACGATACGGATTACCAATAGAAATTGTCAGTGTGATCGAGGAACACATTTTCTTAATGAAGTCATTGAATATTTGCTAGAGGAATTCATGGTCATACATAGAAAATCTGCTCCATATCATCCACAGACAAATGGACAAGCTGAGGCCACAAATAAAACACTATGCACTGTTTTGACTAAAATTGTATCAGAGTCAAGGATAGACTGCAATCAGCAATTACACTCAACACTATGGGCATACAGGGTAGCTTATAAAATATCTATTGGAACAACACCGTACAACATGGTGTTTGGTCTAAACGCTATATTATCGATAGAGTTTTTTATTCCAACTCTACGAGTAGCGAAACGCTTAGAATGGACAGGCTATGAGCTCTCTTCAAGAATAGATGATCTTGAAAAGCTAGATGAACTTCGACTGCGAGCTGTAGCTTCGATCTATGCTAAAAAGAGAAGACAAAAAGAGTTTTTTGACAAGCATGTGCGTACGAAAGAGTTGAAAACAGGTGATTATGTACTTGTTTATACTTTGAAGCAACATGCCAAAAAACTTAAAAAGCAAGGGATGGGACCCTTTGTGATTAGTGACTTATCACATAGTGGAGCTATCAAACTTGCTACGTTAGCAGGAGAAGAAATGCCAAATTGGATTAGTGGGTGTCGGTTAAAAAAGTATCATTTACCACTAACACAGGATATGCTTCAACAAATCCATCAAGAAAAACAACGGATAAAGGAGAAATAGAGGGTGCGAGAAGAAGCATAAGCAGAAGCAAAAGAACGCATTGCAAAAAGAAGGCTTCTACAACAACAACAACAAAGTGGATCACCGTTGCGAATAAATGCTATTCGTTTAATGAATTTTGGTGAAGACACAATGGAACCAATAATTGCAGTCAAAGTGGGTAGCAATCAAGTTGAATCGACGACATTGCTTGATTCTGGAGCTCAAGCAAATCTGATCTCTTGCAAATTATATAAACAACTCAAGCTTGAGGAACAACTCCATCCTACTCAACAAGTGCTGGAAAGCAGTACCTCAAATTCATTAAGCACATTGGGTTGGACAATATTGCATGTACAAATACATCAAAATGTTTACCCCCACAAACTTTATGTGGTTGAGGATGCGAGCACACTACACCCCATGTTGTTGGGACAACCTTGGCAGAAAGAGTATAATGTGCAGATAGATTGAAATTCGGATACAGTCAAAATTTAGCATGTACAAGAACAACAGGTGGTAGCCTTTGCTCAGAAAACCCGGAAGAACCAGATAATAGAACCACCATCACTGGATAAAGAACAAAAAGGATGGGTGCCAATAAAGCAAAACACGATACCCATGGAGAACAACCAGGGAACTGTCAACCATGTTCACTACAAAAATAAGACAACACAGACCAGAGTGAATAGATCAAGGTTAGCAACACGCGAAAAACAAGTATGGGTACGGAAGGATAGAGGCGACCTGGCATACAAACCACAATACAACAACATAAGTCAACAGAAGAACACAGTTAAACCAACAACCAAGGGAATAAAAAAGATATGGATCCCCAAGAGAATGCTCAGTAACCACTTAAATACGACACGCATTTGGATCCCCAAACCAAAGCAACAGGAACTCCCTTCAGTAAAGCAACACCAGTAGCCAGGTACTCACTAAATATGAAAACGGCAAACCGATCTATGTGGGTGCCGATCAGAAGAACAGCAATGACGACCAAGGACGAGGTAATAAACCAACAAAAGCCTCCCCAACAAAACTCCAAACGGCAATTAACAGAGAGCAAGATTATCGCTACAACGGAAATGGCACTTCCATCAACGGAAATAACCACGGCCATATCGACAGTAGCGGCAACCCAAGCAACCTTCGCAAAGAAGACGATCAAACAAAGAGCAGCAGAATTACAACTTTTAATTGCAAAGAAAATCCGCCAACCAAATCAACAACAAACAGAAAACCTCGACGTTGAATACCAATAAGCATCTTGCTTATTCCCTCCTCTTGTATAGCATTAATTTTTCCATGCATTCACTGTGTATGTATCAAGTAGGGCCACATTACAAGGCCGCACATTAGCACAATGTTTAACCCATGCACTGCACATACCCCGAGGTGATACCTTGTCGTCCGGGAGGACTCCGACTAGGAGGGGGGGAGGCATTCTCAATGCGGACCCAATGAAGGTGAAAAGAGCAAAAAAGGGCATGTTTTTCGACTATTTTGAAGGGTTTTCGTTTGATTGCAAAACTTTCTGAACTAACCTAAGAACATATGCCCTTATACAGCCGAATCTACAAGTATATGGAGCCAAACGCCAAATTAGGCCTGTAGGTGTGTGTATATATGTAAAAATAGCCATTTTTCAGGCAAAATATTGGTAAAACGAAGAAATCCGGCCATAAAAATTGCATGAGAGTGTACGTAGTGTTTTGCGGTGATGTTTTTGAGTTATTGTGATTTTTTGGGTTTATTTTGCTATTTCTTTTAAATTTCACTAATTATCGACAGAAAAACTTCAAAAATACAAAAAGCATGTGAAATACGATCGTATTGAAAAACAAAAAATATGGGGATATTCAAAGACTATAGGACAACCTATGGTACAATGGGGGTGCAATTATGTGAATGTAGCGGGAGGCGTATTTTGGCTAGATTTTGACCGAAACGTCAAAATTCTCAAAAACTGCGCAAACAGAGTCCAAATCAGGAACTTTTCGAGCCTAAACCGCATCTCGCAAGAAGTTAGGAGCACATGTCAAATTTCATAGAAAGTGGTCCGGGGACCCCCATTCTAAGATTTTCTCCCTTCACTAGGAGCTCATTTCTACTATTTCCTTCTTGAGAGAGAGCTCTAGCCACCTAGAACGAACCGGAATTCTAGCTGCTTCTACGATGCGCACGACCACCCGACAGGCTCCAAATATGAGAGGTAGGCTCAGCACCTTAAGCTTTTCGCGTATGTTTGATGTTTTGTCGCAAAAACTAGTGTAGGGTTCACACGGGGAATAGTAGAGACCTACAGGTAGAGGTAGCCACCTAACGGCTAACCCAATAGCAATAAGGATACATAGGGGGTTTACCCTAGCATAGGAGACCACTCTTGAATGCACAAAGGCGGCAAAAAACCATTGGGAAAAACCCTAGCACCACAAGCCCAGCAAGAGGCCACCAAATGGTAAATCGGTGGAAAGTCGCCCAAATGCTACCAAAACTCATGGGTAGGAGCATCTCGACATGCTCTACAAGGCTATATAGCCCACATGGCCATAAGGCAACCCGAAGCGGGACTAAGCTTCAGAAACGACATCGGACACACAAAGCGTCAACTGGCTCTCACGGCCAAACCGAATGTCCGTTTGCCACCAAACTTCACGAGCGGCTTGCCTAGACCATCAACAACCAAGTCCTATGGTGGTAGACCACCACAAGTCATCGACGGCATGCAAACGCAACCACGAGCGCTTCCAGAGCGACAAATCGCCAAACGGAGCTCCGGTGAAGCCAAAGCCAATAAAAACCATATGGCAAGGTTCCCCAAGGAACCATGAAGCTATGGAGACTAACATCAAAAAATTTCATCGCCGAAAAGCACTCCAAGAGTCAGAAAACGACTCAAAGGCTTTGAAAGCCAAACAGGGAGTTTCTATCTATCTTTTTGACTTTTTTATTGAAATAAGGCTTAAAGGGGACTCAGGGGGGCTAAGGGCATATACTGGTAGCACTTCTTCCAAAAGAATTCCTCAGGAGACATCCTACGCGTAGGATGTCTCAAGGCCATGTTTGGGCACCCAACTCAATACCTCACCTCATACATAGCTTATACATGCTAGCCATCAAGTTTCATCACATTTGGACATGAGTTGACTTCATATGCATCAAAAAAATGGAAAGTCAGAGCATAGAGGCAATAAAGGGTCATAGACCTACCAGAACTAGTCCAAATCACATGAAACTTGCACAATATACTCATTATCACATTGCCAAGCTAACTGTGGAGTCAGATATGAAAAATAGTGAAATAGACATCCTACGCGTAGGATGTCTAAATGCCCTATTTGACCTCCAGCTGGTGTTTTTGAGTTCCACATATCTTTATAACATCTTCACAAGCTCATATATCAAATTTCAAGCCAAACCCATCACATTTGGCCCCCAAAACCTCAAAGATGCACTTTTTTGAGCCTAAAAACACTAAACATGCTCCTCACAACACCAATACTTATGCAAATCAAAATCCAAGAACAGAGCCATGTTCTACATGCTAAGGGCCACCCACAGAACCAAAATCAAGTCATTCTGAGATAGTAGACATCCTACGCGTAGGATGTCTCCAGGGTCATATTGACCTTCTGTGCAGGAGTTGACATCATGGGAGTCTTTTACATGGTATAAGAAGCCTATATATCAAATTTCACACCAATTGGATATCATTTTCCCATCCATATAGGACATCCTACCCATTTTGTGAGCCAAAAGCCTAAATGTGCTCAAAATTGCACTTTATGATGTCCAAACCAAATTCCAAGTACATAGACATGTTGCACAGGTCAAGGGCCACAAGCATGTCAAGTTTCATCAAAATCAGAGAAAGTAGACATCCTACGCGTAGGATGTCTACATGCTTATTTTTCAGCCAAAAACCTATTGTGGGCACATGCATGGCTTCCCTAGACCCTTTTGAGTTCTTATTTCAATTTTCAAGTCATTTGGGTAGTCAGAACTCAGTTTACCAGAAAATCTGTGAAAAAAAAATGCTAACTTTGGACTACTGAGTGCAACAGGATCCATGGCAGCCACAAAGTCACCAGCAAAGAAGAAGAGGATGGCTATCAAGGACTACTTAGAAGAAGTGGAGCCTTTTGTTATCCCAGAGGGAACCTTGAAGCCCACAAGCACTTGGATTCAAGATGACCTACTAGAAGCCAATGATTCGAGAATCTACCAAGGAGTGTTTAAAGATCCGGAGGGAAATGCAGTGGATCTACCCATGATCCCTCAAGACCTCAATGAATTTGTCAGGAGCAAGATGGGGGACTACTTGGAGAAACTAGATCTCCACAATTACTTTGAAGCCTTGCCAGTAGGGATTGATGTTAAAAGGGTGTGGGAATTTCTCACCACAATCAAAGAGAACGACATAGCCAGAGTTACAGATCTGCAAGGAAAGCCTAATAAGATGATTGTCATCACAGAGGAGGTGGTGGCAGAGCAGCACTTGACCTCTCTAACAAAGGAGACAATGTGACTAAGAGGCGGGATGACATTAAGGTCTACTCAGAGAAGAAAAATAACTATACATTTGAAGATATTGCAAACCCGAAGGTGGCCATCAGGAGCCAATTATACAATCAGTACTTCCACATGTGTACCAAGCGGCCACAGAAATACAGGAGCCACCTGGAGCTATTGCCACCACTTTCACTTGGGCGATGCAGAAGAGCCACCCAAGGGAGATAAACTATGCCGCTTACATTCACTACAACCTTGTGAGAATGGGGACCAAAAATCCCACTTATATTGTGCCTGGTGAGTTGATAACCAAAGTCATTTATGGAGCATTGGATGCCAAGGGAATTTGGCCTCTACCTCCCTCCCAAAATGATTGGCTCAAGCTGAAGGAAGACAAAGAAGAAGAGCCTCCTAAGGCTCCAAGGGTAGCCATAAGGTTGAAGCGCCGTTTAGAGACAGTGCCAGAAGAGCCGCCACGCCCAAGAAGGGGAAGAAAGAAACTCTACAGGTGCCAGTAAAGGAAACAAAGTCACAAAAAGCAGCAAGGCTGGAAAGACTAATGGAGAGTTTCAGAGCTGAGAGGATGCTAAAAGGGGATCTGAGCGAATTATGGAAGCCCTCACTTGAGGCTATGTCTGGATCTTCACGAAGAACTAAAAGGGATCGCTTTGAAGATTATATAAAGAATTTTGAGAACTTAGATGCTACAGTTGAGAATATCCCAAACATACCTTTTACCGAAGAAGAAGTTGATGATGTGAGACGACAACTATTGAAAGAGTAGAAAAATACAACAAGAGAGAGGAAAACAAAGGCTGATCGGGACTTCAAGAAGAAGCAACCAACCCCACCATCAAGCCGAGAATCCAGCCCTCCACCATCACCACCTCCTCCTAGTCCTCCTCAACCCCGACAAACTGAGGAGTTGAACAAATCTGATGGGCAACAAGACTCCAAGGAAGAGGAGAACAAAGAGAAAGAGTAGAAGGCAGAAATTGAACCAAAAGAGGAGAAGCCAGATCCAGAAGAAAAAAACTATAGAATATTCCTTGATCTACTAGTTGTTGGATACTCTCAAGAAGAGGCAGCTCATGTAGCTTTTCAGTTGTCTAGCACTATGCCCAAAGAATATATGCGGAGCCCTCGATTGGTGGAGTTGAAGGAAATGGTCACAGATACAATGGATTTACAGCCACAAGCCAATGATTGGGATGAAGTGATGCAAAGACTCACTGGGCTCAGAGCAAGGTCTATGGCCACTGAGATTGAGTGTGATAATCTCAAAGTAAATGAAGTTCAAATCAAAGCCGAGGTGGATTCGCTACAAAAGCAGGACCAAGAGAACACACAGAAGCAAGCGAAGCTGCAAGCCAATTTGGACGCGGCACTAAAAAGATGCCAAGAGCTGGAAAGTCAGAGTCAGGCAGCAGACCAAAAGCTTCAAAGAGTAGATGAGGAGAATAAGAAAATCAGCAAATCACTGACGGATGCGGAGAAAGAAAGGGACAACTTGACACTCCAGCTTGCCGATGAGTCCAAATCAGTGGAGACTTTGAGGAATGCTAAGGAAAAAGCTGAGCTAGAACATGAGGCCAGCCACGACGAAGTTATAGAGCTGAAAGATCAAATAAAAGTGAAAGATCAAACAATCCAGAGGCTAAGGGCATCTCCGGGCAGAGTCAAAGCCGCGGCCTCAACTAGCACTGCTTCAGAGAAGGATATGTATGAAGAACAGATGAAGGAACTCCAAAAGGAGTTGACACTAGAGAAGAGACAAAGATTGATGCTAGCCAAAGGCTCCCTAGTGATGCAAAGCCGTTTGGAGGATGAGAACAAGGCCATGAAAGATGAGCTAGTAGTCTTGAAAAAGAAGATGGACGAGGATCTCAAGAAGATGCAAACGGAGGATGATTGCCCGGCAGGATACTAATTTCCTGGCAACTTTGGGTAGTTGAGCCACGTGGGTGGCTTTTCTTCAGCAGTTCTTGTTCTTTCCAGTGCGGCTGGACACACTCAACGGAGAATGAGTGAGCAATACATGGTGAAAACCCTAACGGGCGCAATTAAATTGTTCACTGGCTCGCGTGACCTCTCTTGCATTATGCTTAGGAAGATATGTAAAACCCTTCTGGCAGTTTTTGAGATCTTTAAACCTGGACAGGCAACAGACAACATATTTTTCTTCCAAGATACATATAGATGTGAGTATGAACTGTCTGCTCAACCTTCCCATGAGGTGATACATGCCCTCTACCAACGAATAATGTTTTTGCCCTCGTACCATCTCCAGGCCTTTGAAGAAGCCTTCTACATCGGTTTCTTCACAATCGATACAGATATATTCGGCCCTACATTACTGGCCCAACATGCACGATATGAGTCTGTTCTGAAGATCGCGAAAGCCTCCACTGAAGAAGCATTTCTACTGTCATGTCGGGGACGACATGATCTAGGAGGGGGGAGTGTTAGTGGTTGGACACACTCAACGGAGGATGATTGCCCATCGGGATACTAATTTCCTTTGTAATCATTCCTTAATTGAGAAGAAACCATCATTTCACCTTTGTAAATAGTGGGGCTTGCAGAAGCTTCCAAATTGTATCCCATTTTTGACATTCAGACTTTGTAAATGGTTAAATTGGAACATTAGGGTTTGAGATTGTAAGATATTTATACCACTTTTGACCTTAATGCAAAAAACCTTTTGTCACTTTTAATAAATTTGTTTGTGTGAGTTGACCGTACTCTATGTATGAGAGAGAGTGAGAGTTTATCTTGACGCGACGCACACACTGGTGGTCGGAATTGAATGTGGAGAAGCCTTCAGCTTGTTGCCCTCGGAGAGAGCTACGCACCAACACCTACATTGCGCGTGTACGGCCCGACCTCGCGCGATCGACCCGCAAGCTATTTTTGGCGATTCGGTGAGCATTTGATGTCTATTTTCGCATTTCAGCATATCCACGCGTTCGCAATGAGTAGAGCTAAACATTAGGCACTCTAGTTTTCAGAAACGACGACCTGTAAATTTCGACCAGACATCCTACGTGATTCTGCACCAAGTGTTTAGGATTTGGGTTTTGGTTCACAGACCTTAGGGAGAGCGACCTATTGGTATTAGTAGGATTTCACTCAGGTTCTGTAGCGTTTCGAGAACGTTTGATGGGTATTTGGCTCTCTTGAAAGCGTTGTAGAAAATCTCCTTTTGTGTACTCTTGAAGGCGTAACTTAGACATTGGGTAGAGACCTCTGTAGGAAGTAGTCAATAGTCGGTCGAGTGTAGGCTGACACCCTATGCTTGCTTCCACGCACCTGCAAGTTGAGCTTCGTCCTTAGCTGACAAATCTTATTAGGTGAGTTCTCGTTGTGCTGACGTCCGTGGCGGCGTATCCGCCAACATACTATTAAGTACATACCAATCACAAATCAACATCTGCTTGGAGGAAAATATTGTATAATCCTCTTTCATTTATGTGCATGTTCCATTAGATCGTGAGGAATGTTCTTGGACAAAAATAGGAGAGGGGTTGAGGGAGACATGTGCTTTATGGCCAACCCAAGACATTATCCACGTGCCCATCCTACTAAAATAGCTACAACATTTTTGACTTGAACATACCCGCAGTATAACATTTCTCACTTAGGTCCCTACGATGGTGCTTGCATGTTTGGAACCGAAGGAAGATGGAATGGAAAATAGTTGAATGAGATACATCTTGTTGGAAATGATGTAGCCATGGCTATCACAGTATCGATCTCTACTTAACTGAACCAAAAATCTTGTAATTATTATAATTAAGCATTTTCACGGATTCTAAAAGCCGTTCTTGTTCTAGATCCAAAATAGCCAACAATCACAAGCAACCATTCATAGAATTGAGAGTTTTACCAAGCACCGAGAAAACTTTACCGAGCAAACACAAAAACCGAGCAAAATCCATGCAGAACAAGGAGAGAGAGAGAGAGAGAGAGAGAGAGAGAGAGAGAGAGAGAGAGAGAGAGAGACCATAGGAGAATAAATTATTTGTTAACATATCCAAGTCTAAACCAATTTCATGACTATTGCTATCATCCAAAGAGCTTAAACTAATTTCATGACTATTGCTATCATCCGACAACTCTGTTTCAACAAACGAGCTTATTTGATCACTACAAACAGGTTCTGGAGTGGATGCACTCCTGTCACATCTTCTAGGACCTCCTCTAGAAGAAGAGGATCTACATTGAAAAAAAAGAGACCATGCATCATTTAATAGAAAATCAAAAAGTTAAATAGTAACACCTAGCAAACTTTAGTTAACATATACAAAATCCACCAAATAACGATCGCTCGTTTGTACACTTGAATAAAACATTGAAGCATGAACACCTAATTTTTTCTTAACTGTGAACATTACAAATGCAACTCTCTTTGTGAGGTCCACTCATGTCAACCTTGTATCCCAATCATGCTACCCAAAGGGACATTGCCATAAACTGTCCTGTGCTGACATAGGATAGTTTAGGGTAGTGTCCCAAAAGGCCGCTTTGAAATAGAATAGCTATATGAAGACATTTTAGATGCAGCCTCAATATAAAATTTTACGTAGCCTCCTATATTCATATAGTCCAGTCTAAGGTTGAAACAATCGTGTCTAAACAACATGAAATATTGCCTTATGGCAGCACTAACAAACTCACTGAGAAAAAGTATCAGACAAACTGCCCCTCTTTGGCAATATATAATGTAATAGCACCTAAGAAACAAATACTAATCCATAGCTTTTGCAGTGTTAAAGCTACATGCCTATTACTACATCCTACGGAGTTTTTTCTTCCTATACATTAAGGCACTCAAGTGCTTGAGAGGCATGCATGAAAACAACCCCTTATAATGAGCTTATAATCTTAGCAATCTTTTAGCTTCTAAGAGCAAAGAACTATTTCCTTGTAGCTTCGTTAACATGCCTTTATTGTGTAAGCTAAACTTCCCTATCAATCTCTTGTATGTAGACTTCCGTATCATGGGCTTGTAATGTCTACATCCAATAGATAAACTTCCCTATCAATCTCTTGTATGTAGACTTTCGTATCATGGGCTTGTAATGTCTACATCCAATAGAAGTTCAAACTAGGTTGCTCTTTGCTTCCACCTAAGCAAATAAATAGAAAAAATCCATAACAATTTTCAAACAATAAACTTGCACATCAAGGTTCTAATTACTATAACAAATAGGGGGTTGTAAGAATCAAAGAGCTGGGAAGAGTTTCAAACTCTTATATACACACATATGTTTGATAAAATCGCCAATGTAATGCAGTAGATGCATCTTTAATGGTGGGCAGGATTCATATGTTCGTTAGGACATGGCCCTTGACCATCCCTGATATGGCCCTAGCCCTACACATGAGGGGCTAATTGTAGCGGGCAGGTTGATTAGACCCCTTGAACATACAAGATGTCACACACACACCATTCCATGCCGGCACAAAAGCATTATGGGTAGTGTCCCATTCTAGTGAGACTAGACATTGCTAAATGAGTTAATCCACTAAATCATCAACAGTGTAAATTACATCTCTGCACCTGTGATTTTCAGAGGGGGGGGGGGGGGGGGGGGGGGGCATTTTATTAAGAAGAATTAGCAATTAAACCCTCGCAAACAGAATCAAAAGAGAAGGGGTGCCGCAGAGCAGGGAGGCAAGGCGAGGCAAGCAAACTGCACAAAGCAATGCGTGAGCAAGGAAAATGCTAAGGCTTTGAAGGCGTGAGTTGACATCGTGCAATGAGGGCGGGACGTAGGGTCAGAGAGACACCTTTTTTTAATTCAGTGGATAACTACACGCTGCAAGGTCCTGTGTGTGCCCGATTGGCTACGGAAACATTGTGGGAGCTAGTTTACTAGCAGCTTTGAGTTCAAATCTAGCCCCTTTTTTAAAAGGGTAGCAATGTCAAGGTGGAAGGTGGGAGGTAGGAATGGCAAGAATCTAGTAAATTAATGAATAAAGCGATGAATCAAGCCAGCAGAGGTGTTGCATGAGCCATAAATAAGGTTGCAATTCCCATTGAATGTTTGAACTTGTTCTTGGTCCTTCAACATACCGCGCCGGCGCGAAAGGATTTTGAGCAGAGTCCGAAGTCTTTTGAGAGTATGTCTCATCGTGAAATCAACTCCTTGTTAAGGGTATAATTAGTGGAAAAATTCCTAATAACTATAAAGCTATGCACTTGGACACGATCCTTAAACATACCGCGTCAGCGCGGAAGGTTTTACAACAGGGTCTAAGTAGGCCACCAAGCGCCTAGTTGCTGCCAATTCATAGGCTACTGCCAACAGTGTGGATTCATAGCAATAGTGCTCTTTAGTCATAGGCTGCTGCCAATAGGAGCCAACATGAGATCGATACAAGCAGCGGGAGGCCACCAAAAGTAGGCACGCAGGTACAGTAGAAGATAAAGAGGAGGAATAAGACAAGGGTGGTGCCAAGAGTGTTCACGTCCTCTGTAGTGAAAGAGCAACTTGTCTTGCTGCTTTCACATAACTACTCATATTTAGGTATGGGGAGGTCAACAAGATGTGGGTATTTTCGACAATTTTTTGATGAGCCGTGATCTCAAAAGAGTTCGGACTCTGTTGCTTGCCCTTCCGCGCCAGCGCGGGATGTTGAAGGGCCAAGAACATGAACATACATTCAGTCAGAATCACTTGCTTTTTTGCTGATGCAGGTGATCCACTCTAATTGCAACAACTTTGCTTAATTACGATTTTGTGAGTTGCAGCTGACCTCATACTGGGTTTCCTAGGTTAATTAGGACACTCGACATGCAGGAGAGGCTCCAACCGTGCAGCACAAGGCTCAAGCAAAAGCACTGTAGTCCGAGACTTGAGTCTTCAATGGAGAGGCCAGTAGCGTGCGACGTGAGAGAGAATTTTCAGGAAAAATCATTTTTTCAAACATACAACATTCGTTTCCTTCAATTTTCCAAGAGGATGTTTTATATAAATTAGATTATTTTTTGGGTTTTACATTATTTTTCTCTATTTTTGGGTGCAATTTCTCCGTTTTCCCTTGCCCTTTCTGGGATTTTTGAAATTTAAAACGGCACAATCTTAAGTTGAGAGACATTTTTCTCGAACGCTGGAGAGCAAGAAAAGCACTCAAGAGTTGAGACTCGAGCGTTGAATTTTGGATTTTGAAGTTTATTACTTTTAGGGTACATAGTTCTACTATTAAGTACATACCTATCACAAATCAACATCTGCTTGGAGGAAAATCTTGTATAATGTGTACATAGAGGGAGCTTAGGTTTTTCCCTTTGCAACTAAAATGAACAGGCCTAGATCCTTTTAGGCTAAAATTTGAGAAAGTTCCCATACCCACCTCCCTTCACTTTGAGACAGCCCCATGGAAATTTGAGCAAGCTTTGATAAAGCGAACATATCTTTTCCCGAGTTGTGTCCCCTTCGCTCGAATTCTAGCCTAGATCCTTTCACATCAATGTGTGATACATTTTTCATGCTTTTTTGCTATTTAATGGGCATCCGCTATCCCCTTCTCTCTCTCTCTCTCTAGGGTATACCTCACTCAACTGTACTGATAGGAAAGCTAGGCCGAGCGAAGGTGAAGCTAAGCTGTTGAGCGTTCTCCGATCTGCATGCTTTATAGTTTTTAGTGGGAATGTATTTAAGAGTAAGAAGGCTCGATCCTCCTTTATTTTGTGCCCATGGAATTTGAGGCTCGACCTGCCGATCGATTACCCATTGCAGATGGTATGAGAGGCTCAAATTCTAGCTACAAGGTTGCCCAGGGATGGACACTTTTTCCCTTCAGAATACAGTTTAACAGTGTCCCTTATCTCTAGCAGTGTCCTTCCTGATTATTGCAGGTTGGGTTGTAGCTCCTCTAGCTCCATTAGGCATGCTTGCTCCAGTCCCATTACCTCTTAATCAACAGAGACTCTAGCTACGTGACTGATGGTCACTTGCTCAAGAACAATTTCCACCTCCAGAGCCATGTTGTGCAAATGTCCATGGTCATGTTCACACCTAGTCATCTCCAAGAGTTGCAGCTGATCTACATGCGATGATCTACAAACACTTAGTTTGTGGTGTTCACACCTAGTCAACTCACAGAGTTGTAGCTCGATGCGCTAATCTACAAACACATGGTTTGTGGTGTGAACGTGCCCCAAAGCTCCTTCTTCTTGTACGTACAAGTGTGGCCTCTCTAGCTGCCATGAAGATAGTTGGTTTTTTGGGTCCAGGGATTGGGTGGGGACAGAGTTTTAGTATAACATCGGGTTTATGAGCTAGGGTTTACGGTCCTCTATGGATTGTCCATTTTTTTGGATTCCTTGTAATTTCCATTGTAAGAGGGGTGCCTGGAGTCTTGATAGCCTCTATAGATTGACCGTTTTTTTGGACTTCCTACACTTGACACTATGGTAGGGCTTAATCAAAAAAGAAATTTGTGTTACAATTCTCTTTACTGTTGCTCGAAAAAATGGCACGCTCGGTTTTTTTTGCTCAGTGTCTGTATTTCCCCTGGATATTTTTATGTTGATTGTAGTGGATGAAAATGATCAAGCTCTACTAATTAAGAAGTATCTAGTTCCGAAGTCTTTTAATAGTGAGTCTCTACTCTACTAGCAGTAGTAGGTACTCATCCGATTGAAAACGTGCAAAAGGCTTGCTTCAAACAATGTCTAGTGTGAGCTAGAAAGCAAAAGCCTTGCTTTCACCCAAAACTGTTGACTATGAATTTACTTTGATGAAGGATGATCCGCAAACATTGTTGCATAATCAGGAGCCTGAAATTTTTGCATGCTCTTAGCTTGCAAATACAAGCTATATCTTTAGAGTTAGAAATTATACTAGAAGATACACATGCTTTGCTTGAAGGGAGAAACACTCGTTCTATGTTTGGATCAAGAAAAGTCGATGGTATTCATTTACGATAACACCTAGAACATTTCTAAAATTTGTTCCCTAGTTTTTCTGAACTTGAGATCAGTCCTGAGTTGAACACTGTGATTTTTAACAATATCCCTTTTTGTTTTGTTTGTCACTTTGGGGCTTCCTTTTCGTTTCAACCGGCATGCAACAAGCAATATGGATTATCTTTTGGTGAGGTATTTGGCAAACACTGTGGTAGTCATCTTTGTTTAAAGATAGTGGTAGTCATCTTTGTTTAAAGATAGTGGGCAATGGTCATGTAGTTTGATCTACTTTTCACAAGAGGACAAAGTGGTTGCACTTGTCAAGGCTGTACTAATGGAGCAAGTTTTGTTTTTGAGCTTTTACACAATTCTTCAAGTCAAACAACTAACATTTTTAGGTGCAATATACTATATGATGACTCAATACAAGGAAAATGGAAAATCTATCACACTAAATACCATTACAAAGCAGGGTGATAAAAGACCACATCACTGAAAACTAAGGAAAATTATCCACTCACTAAAATATGATGTTATACTGTCATTTTCTATTGATCAAGAAGACATTAGGCATAAGGTTAGACCACTTTACTCCTAAAGTACATGTTTAGACTAAAGTTTGAGGATGAGTAGTAGAGCTTAATGGTCTGTAGAGGATGTCTATAGACGTGTCTCCTTTGCGAGTGAGCTCCACCATGCTCATGAGACAGCATGTAGTTATGTTGGACATGTCAGTGGACTTTGTAGAGGCAGAGCTGGAGCAGGATTTCTCTAGTGAGACACAGTAGGTGGTCAGAGTCTATGTAGGCAGAGATAGAGTGGGTCTGCTCCCTATAAACACAGGCAAAGATGAAGGACATAGAGTTCTTTGATATGCCCCAGTGTCATGGTGATGGCAGATCTATATGTGATGAGTAGTCTTGATGATGCACTGTATGCAAATAGCATTGAGGAGGCTAGTATAGCTAGGTTTGCGCAGATTTCATCAGCATTTGAGCATCTCATGTACTACCTACTAGTGTCGAGGCCCAGCCTAGCAGCTATAGTGGAACCATTTGCAGCAAGGATTGTCAATCATACGATGAATGACACTGTCATGATGCATTGTGGAGCTATTTAGACCGTACATAGATGTATGGTCTATAGAGATGTTTACGAGATTTGTATGTAGGCTCTAGCATGGATACACATGCCCTCCTATCACTAGAACTGATGCAACTACATGTAGATTGAGTGAGAATGCTAGTGGCTTAGGTTGAGAGATTCTCTCACCTATATTCTTGTACATACTAGTATTTTAGCTAATAGGATCCACTTACTGGTACATTTGCCTTTAAGTGGGAGTTTTTTGGGAATAAAGGTGGAAATGTCTTCGCCACCGGCAGGACGTCTGGTGTCCCCGGCCACCCACTGAATGTACTAACTTACCCTTGTTCTTTATATACCCACATAATGTGTTCTTCTACCTCTTCTCCTTCCCTGCTCCGTGCACATTCATGCCTCACAAATTCACACTTTGTATGTAGAACTTGCAAATGATGGATATTTTATCATTGTTGTGTTATATGTGGATGATTCAGTGCTCATTGGTCTAAATGCGACACATATTGCTAAATTCAAGGCTGATTTGAATGCCACATTTGAGACCTTAGATTCGAGGCTTTGTATCATTATTTGGGCATTCAGTTTAAGCAGTGTGTTGAGGGTGTTATACTATGTCAGGCAAATTATGTGCAAACTTGCTAGGATGATTTGAACTTGATGATTGCAAGTCAATTGCCACTCTTATGGAGAAAAATTTGAAGTTTAGTCTATATGATGTTGGGGATCTTGCACAAGTTATCCTTGACCAAACAATTGTTGGTAGCCTCATTTATGTATGCATCACTGGTTGGATATTCAATTTGTAGTCTTGCAAGTGAGAAAATCTATGCATAGCCTAGGATCTAAGCATTGGCAAGAAGTTAAGAGGATCTTTTGCTACTTGAGTGGCACTATAGATCTTGGGTTTTCCTATCCTAAGGGGGATCATTGCCACTAGATTTGTATGCTTTTTCAGTCTTGGATTGGGCTTGTTGCTATGGCACACGAGTGGTTTTTGTTTCATGCTCTACATTTCATGCGTATCTTGGTTGAGCAAGAAGCAACCTACTGTGACCACCTCTAGTTGTAAGGCTAATTAGAGGGTATATTTCATAGATATGGTTGAGTTTGTGTGGCTTAGACACCTTATGGTTGATTTGGGAGTTAGACATGAGTCTTGCACTCTCATCTAAACTGACAGTCACATCACATTGAGGAACCCATTTTTCATGCTCATACAAAGCACATTGAGGTGCATTATCACATGTCAGGGAGAGACTCTCAATCGGGAGAGATCAACTTGGCTTATGTGCCAACACAAGACAAGCTTGTGGGACTATTCATGAAGGCATCGACTTGTGAGAAGTTTGAAGCCTTTGACAAAGTTTTGGGCTTGCTTCCCTTTGTGGATTGATTATGCCCATATGCATTGGAATTCCCTATAGTCTATGTGCCAGCTCTCATTCATCGCCTCACTCCTAGAAGGATTTGTTTCTATGTATATGGTAGTAATGTGTGTAAACACACTTAAGACTGCTAGGGTACTTATTTTCCTCACTAGGAAGTTTTTTCCCCCTGTGCTTTGTATATACGCCATCACTTTAGGGATATCTTATCTTGTATTTGCACACTTTGTACTACACTCTTATTGTTGGAGCAATTCAAAAATCATGCTATGAGATTCTTGTCTAAAGCTTGGTACTCCAATTGTTTGACGAGGTCCTTAATGCACACCACCTATCTGTGCATGATGAGACCCCCTTCTTTATTTATCCCCATTCACAACAACGAGTCTCCTTGTTATCAGATTTTTGCAAACGCAACAAACTGACAAAATTCACATGACCAAAACGTGCATGCCAAAGTTTTGCATCTGAAATAGCCTTAGAATCCAAAACTACATTTGCAAAATTCATCCCACACTTGTCATACAAAGTGATCTTATACAACCCACGACATAAAATTCCAGATGCAACAATTTCATCACCAAAACTCAGATCATGTATTGTACATCTGTCATCCATAAATTTGACTATAAGACCAAGTCTAGCAAGTGCAGATACAGACAAGAGATTCTTCTTGATCCCAGGTACATAAAGTACATGAACAAGTGTGAAAGAACTGCCATTTGCAGCAGTAAACACAATCTTTCCAACTCCCTAAACCGGATAAGAGGCATTGTTGGCACAAGTGACTAAATTCCCATGAGGGACAAACTCAAGAGAGGTGAATAAATCACGATGTGAGGTAATGTGCTTTGTAGCACTACTGTCAAAATACCACACGTGTGAATCTCCAGTAACTGACATGCATGCATCATGGACAATAGGATTATAGGTACACTCTGCACTAAAAGCCCATTCTGCATCAACATCAGCATCAAAGTCTCCTTTCACAAAAGACTCAACAATAGCTGCATTTGTAGTGGAACCAACATTTGTTGTGGAATCACCCTCTTTCTTCTTAGCCTCTTTGGCCCTCAACTTAGGACACTACTTGATCAAATGATCATTAGCTTTAAAATTGTGGCAACGCATCTTTTTTTTTGCCTTATCACCAAAATTTCCATACAAATTGCTGCTAGCAGAAGCATTAGGAACATGTGATTTTCCACTCGCAAACCAACCCAAATGATTTTCAAATATTAAACTAATCATTTAACGTGGGAGAATAAACGGGAACAAGGGTTAGAATATAGACATGTGCTTATGGATATATCTCAACACGGGGCCAAGGTTAAAGGGGTTAAAATGAGAGAAGGTCTATCAAATAGCAAGGCTACATAATGGAGCTTAAAGACCTTAGGGTTAGCTTCATTAAAGACCTCCAAAGGTTAGTGTTAATAGTCCTTTGACCTTAGGCAAGCTAGGGTTGTGCTTGAGGTGGGAACCCGGCCCAAGCTTGAGGTGCTTGTCATGCTTGCTGACTAAGGTGCTTGATGTGCTTGCTGACTAAGGTGCTTGTCATGCTTGCTGACTAAGGTGCTTGAGGTGCTTAATGACTAAGGTGCTTAAGGGGTTCAGGGTGTTCCGAAAAGTCAACATGATCCCTACTCAAGGGGGGGCCATCCCTCATTGTAGGAGCATGAGAGTGAGCTTGGTCTAAAGAAGTTACAAGGACAATTGTCAAGTTCCTCTTCATGTTGCCCTCATCGTGTGCCTAAAGCCTATTGTTTGGACTCTCAAGGGGTCCAATGGTAATTTAGCTAATTTATTTAATTGAGTATGCATTTATCAAGTCCTCTCTCTCAAAGGGGAAAGGGGGACACTTGTCTCAAGGCTTGCATGGTTGCTTGATATGCACCTTGCATGTGATCAGCTAGGCTTGTAGGGGTCCAATCATCTTCTACCATGAGCTACAACGGGGGGTCGACCAAGGAAGCTAGGGGCTAGCTTGGGGGGTATACTCCCCAAGCTTGGGGGGTATAATCCCCCCCCCCCCACGCACACACACACACAATCTCTCTCTCTCTCTCTCTCTCTCTCTCTCTCTCTCTCTCTCTCTCTCTCTCTCTCTCTCTCTCTCTCTCTCTCTCTCTCTCTCTCTCTCTCTCTCTCTCGTTGTGTGAAGTGCAAAGTGCAAGAGCACCATCTCGTTCTCCAAGCTTGTTGAGAAGGTGCGAGCCTACACCAACACTCTTGGCTATGGAATGCAAATCCAACCAAGAGCCATGCTTCAAAGCTTAATCTTACCATCTTCCTCATCTTCATTACTATGTTATTATGCTATGCTAAGCAAGAAGAGTGATCATACATGAGGAACTATTTATTTCTCCTATGAATGATTTTTCTTCCTCTTCCCTACCCTCATTCCCCGCTAGCTCTCCCCACCTTTGAAGGTGTTTGAGGCCTTGGGACTAAGGCCGGGGATGGTTAATGCTTTTACAAAGTTTATGTTATGCTCATGATGCATGAATTTTTCCATCTTCATTGCATCACCTAGGTCACAAGGAACACAAAGATTGTATTGTACCAAGTCTCTCTTGATGGGAGAATCTATAATACAAAAGTCTATTGGAGGGGGAACCGGCTCCACATAAATCCAGTCCTCTGATGCTGTCACGTTCTCTAATTGCCTCTCTTGCAAAAGTATTGTTCATGCCAAGTTAATTAAGTATAACGGCTATGTTGATACCGCTAAATAAGTTCACCCTCTATGTTCTCAAAATAGCCTCATAAAAATGCTCACTCTAATTCTCTTAATTCCTCTATTCTCAAAGTTCACAGACCATTTCCATTACATTGGTATCAAAGCTATTAGTTTCTCTTTTCTTGCTTAAGAAGAGAGGTCCTTAAGTTGTCCATGAAAGGATGGACCTGTTCATTGCAATAGGGTAAGTGGGTCAGGGATCTACTATCTTGGTTGAGAAGGACTTAGTTCGAGGTACACCGTTAGGAACTATAGTCTTAATAATGGAGTCTCTCGGGGATTGCCTTTGGCTTAACCATTACTGAGCTACGAGGAAGCTCAACAGGAACCATAAGCAAGCAGCAATGTTAGACCCTCTCCACTAGTCTTTGCAATCAACAGTGTCTAAACCATGGGTGGGCTGCTTGAGAACTAATTTTCAATTGTAAAGAAGAGTAGCAACCAAGGTTTTTGAGGGTACCAAAGCACAAAGTAATCCACACATAAGTTTAATATAGCATGGCTGACAATAACCAAGAGAGTAGAATGAACATTGATAGCTTTGATTTCGCAACATGAAGGTGGCCCCCATGTTCTTTAATTACCTTGTTACTAGATTGCAGTAAGTTATGGGCAACCCTGCTTTGCAAGCCAAAGTTACTCAACGACTTCGTGCTTATGGGATTTCCCTTCCTCTCCAAGAGGAGAGAGAGCTTAGGAGGCCTCTTGATGAGACTCCCAAAAGAAGACTCTCTCCCATAAGAGAGGAGGAATCCAAAGAACGAGAAAGAAGCAAATCCCTAAGTTCCTCTAAAGATGTGGCTCCACGAAGATGGCGGTCTAGACGGTTGCCAACTCCTCCCAAGAGGAAACGGTCAACCCATAGTCCTTCTCCTCTTCACTTCGAAAGAGAAGAGAGGAAACAAAGGAAGAAAAAAGCGAGAAAGAGGCCACCCTCTTCTCCTTTTAGTATTGGCCTTCATCTAGCAATTTGATGCGGACTTTGGAGACGAGGGCTTCACCGAGTCCTCCAAGCTACGCCATGTAGCTATGCACTTCCAAAATTTTGCTCGTC
Source organism: Adiantum capillus-veneris (assembly GCF_014529385.1). Taxonomy (NCBI): domain Eukaryota; kingdom Viridiplantae; phylum Streptophyta; class Polypodiopsida; order Polypodiales; family Pteridaceae; genus Adiantum; species Adiantum capillus-veneris. The sequence goes on along the minus strand of NC_140936.1, from coordinate 156,831,017 downwards.
AATGGTGGGCTAGCCTTTGTGGCAATGGCGAAGACCAAAGACATGGAAAACTCTACGAGCTCCCATCATGAAGCAATTCCTTGCAAGGAATGCAAAGGACAAAGTGCTTATCGAATGGTGGAGTGTGAAGCTGCTCTCCAACGAGTCTATCCACAAATATGTGGAAAAGTTTTGGGATTTACATCTGAAGGATATTCCCTTTCAAAAGATAGACTTCACCAAGCAAAAGCAACAATTCATGTGGGATTACTTGAAGAAGCCGAGTACGTCAACTCTCAATGACCTGGTTCTATCATCGTGATTGTGGATAAATCCAAAACAAAGGCTATGCTTGTGAAATCCAACCATAAGGAGAAGCCAAGCATTGTGTACAACAATGAGACACTTTAAGTTTTTGAGAGCTTTAAGTACCTTAGCCTTGAGGTTCTGGCCAATCACAAGTGGCACGAATGTGCTATGCGTCGTTTAGAAGTCCAAAAGAGAGCGTACTAACCATTTGAGAACATGTGTAATGCGGAAAACATCAAGTGTTGGATTCTTGAGAAGTACCTTTTTGACACATTAGTGACACCCATTCTTCTGTATGGAGTTGAAGTGTGGGGAAGGAGCATCTCAAATTCTACTTGGAGAGAGTTTAAGAATGTACAAAAACGTTTTCTTACAAACTTTCTCCAAGTTAAGACACAAACATCATATATGCTCCTACTTCTTGAGTTTGTTACCATATACATGTGGTAGTGATGTGTGTGAACACACTAGGACCGCCAGGGCATTTTTTCCCTCTTTAGGAGGTTTTTTCCCCCGAGCATTGTATATACGTCCATCACTCTAGGGCTATCCATCTTTCCATTGCACACTAAGTAACACACTCTCTATTGTGTGCCTTGAGCTTCCTTCATCTTCTCTAAGTTGTGTGCGTTTCTCTGCAACCCTAATTCCAACAATTGGTATCAGAGCAGTTTACGTCCTCCCGGGCTTAGTCGTCAGCTGCTCCAGCACACGCCTGCTCACTTTCTCCGATTACAATGAGGTTTCGCAAGCATTCGCAGATTGACAAATATTTCAGGCACACTCATAGAGCCCTGTCTGCTCAAATTTCGATTCGGGCTCATTTCGGCCTCCGTTTCCACTACAGGCAGGTCTGCACATGCAATTTCGTCATTTTGTGTAGAATTTTTGTCAGTGCTAATTTCTGCATAACAGGTGTCTTACAGTCTTCTATGGTTTGTGCTATATAGCACGTGTTGTCCCCGCTCCGTTTCTCCTATTTTCGGGCAGTTTTCACATCAGGTGCAACATTTACCATGGTTGACAACAACATAGATGTCTTCAAGATGTTTGCTGCTGAGGATAGGTTGGATAGGGACAATGACCCTATGTGGGCTTATATGATGTAACACGTTCTTGTGTCAAAGGGCGTCTGGAATATTGTGCAAGGCATTGATGTACGTCCTGGTTCTGAGGATGTAGGCGATGTTGAGGATGTTGCAGGTCTTGCTGCAAGGATTGCTGCTATTAGAGTTGTTTTACCTACAACAAAACAAGTTCGTTGGGATGTAAAGGATGCGCAGGCTCATGCATTGATTGCGTCGTCTGTGAAGCGCACCATTGTTCCTCACATCCGTTCAGCAAAATCTACAAAACAGGCTTGGGATATTTTGGCTGGTCTTTATGCAAGTCACAATGAGGCTAAAATTGCTTTGCTGCGTAAAGAGCTGGAGTCAAAGATTATGCATGAGGAATATGATATGGACACTTTCCTTGCTAGTATCAAGGATATCAATGTGCAACTTATTTCAGCAGGTGAAGTCATTTTAGACAGTTCCCTTGTGCAGACTGTTCTTGATGCCTTACCAGATTCTTACCAGACTTTTGCTAGTACTTGGAGACTTATGACCCAAGGAAATCCTGAAGTTGTCAAGTTTGATGCATTATGCACATTGTTGTTGCAAGAGTCACTTTCTAGAAAAAATAGGACTAGGCAGTGTGCAGTTGAACAGGCTTTTATTGCTTCTCAAAGAAAGGGTGGTAATAGCAATGCAGCCACTTCTTATGGTTCTGCTGCGAGTGGCAAAACTTCTGTTCCTAATGCTTCTACTGGCAACACTTCGTATGGCAATTCTGGTGATAAGGGCAAAAAGAAGATGCGTTGCCATTATTGTAAAGCTAATGATCACTTGATCAAGCAGTGTCCTAAGTTGAAGGCCAAAGAGGCTAAGAAGAAAGAGGGTGGTTCCACTGCAAATGCTGGTTCCACTACAAATGCAGCCATTGTTGAATCTTTCGTGAAAGGAGACTGTAATGCGGATGTCGATGCAGAATGGGCTTTTAGCGCAGAGTACACTTACAATCCTACTATCCATGATGCATTCTTGTCATTTGCTGCAGATTCACATGTGTGGTATTTTGATAGTGGTGCTACAAAGCACATTACCTCACATCGTGGATTGTTCACCTCTCTCAAGTCTGTCCCTCATGGGAATTCGGCCACTTGTGCCAACAATGCCTCTTATCCGGTTCAGGGAGTTAGAAAGATTGTGCTTACTGCTCCAAATTGCAGTTCTTTCACACTTGTTGATGCACTCTATGTATTTGGGATTAAGAAGAATCTTTTTTCTGTATCTGCACTCGCTAGACTTAGACTTGTAGTCAAATTTGTGGATGACAGATGTACAGTTCATGATCTCAGTTTTGGTTATGAAATCGTTGCATCTAGGCTTTTGTGCCGTGGGTTTTATAAGCTCCCTTTGTATGACAAGTGTGGACAAAATTTTGCAAATGCAGTTGCAAATTCAAGGGCTATTTCAGATGTAAAACTTTGGCATGCACGTTTTGGTCATCTGAATTTTGCCAGTTTGCTGCGTTTGCAGAAATCTAATATGGTTGCTTCTTTGCCGCCTCTTGAAGCATTTGTCAAACATGTATGTGAAGGCTGTATTTTGGGTAAGATGCAGCGTTCTAAGTTTCCAAAGGATGGTTCAGTTTGGGCCACATGTAGGTTGCATCTTGTGCATAGTGATGTTTGTGGGCCCATGCAAACTCCTTCCTTGGGCAATTACATGTACTTCGTGACTTTCATTGATGATTACTCTAGGCATGCATGGGTATTTCCGCTTAAAGCGAAGTCCGAAGTTTTTATGTGCTTCAAACAACTTTTGGCTATGGCTGAAAATGTCTCGAAATGTACTATGGGCACCCTCCGTTCCGATCAAGGGGGGGGAGTATATGTCTCATGAATTCAATGCAATTATCGCTAGTCGTGGGATAAAACACCAATGTACAGTGCTTATACACCTCAGCAAAATGGTGTTGCTGAGATGAAAAACAGGTCACTTACGAAAATGGCACGATGTATGGTCAAAAGTCAAGCTTTGCTGCATTATTTTTGGCTTGAGGCAATCATGTGTGCCACTTATGTACTAAACAGGTGTCCTACAAAAGCTTTGCAATCTGTTACTCCATATGAAGCATGGCATGATAGAAAGCTTTCTATTGAGCACATGCGTGTTTTTGGTTGTTTGGCATATGCTTTGGTGCCACAAACACAACGCAGAAAATTGGATGATAAGGCTGTCAAATGTATTTTTGTTGGTTATAGTGTTGAAATCAAAGGTTACAGGTTGTATCATCCGTACACAAAACGTATTCTCGTTTCACGGGATGTAGTGTTTGTGGAAGATTCTATTCAGCCCTTGCTGTCATGTACTAGAGACAATAATGTAAGCTCACAGGACATTTATGACACTTTGTTGCCTCTTTTTGGTGGTGGAAATACAAATGTGAGTTTCAATGAGGCAAATGTACAGCCTATGGGGGTTTCTGAAAATGTTACAGATCAGCCTATTACTGATGCAGATGTACATGATGTACTTGATGAGGAAAGGCTGAAAATGAGCAGGCTAGAGGTATGCCAAAATGGCTGGTGCACACTTTACGTGACAGTAAATAGGATGCACCTTTGTCTAGTGGTACTCATTCAGGCTCTCGCCATGCATCTTATGCATCAGATTGTTATGCTTTGGCTGTGTCTTGCTGACATGATGTTGAGGAGCCTCTGTCTTTTGATGAAGCACAAAATTCAGAAAATTGGATGGCTGCCATGCAAGCAGAATGTAATGCACTTATAGAAAATGACACGTGGAATTATGTGATTTGCCTCCTGGCAAAAAGGCCATTGGTACGAAGTGGGTTTACAAGTTGAAACGCAAGCCGGATGGTGAGATCGATCGCCATAAGGCTCGACTTGTTGCAAAGGGTTATGCACAACAAAAAGGCATAGATTATGAAGAGACTTTTGCTCCCACTTGTCGTATGACTATTGTGCATTTTCTATGTGCATTGGTAGCTCATTTTGGTTGGGATGTACATCAGTCAGACATTGTTACTGCTTTCTTGAATGGTGACATATTTGAGGAAGTTTATGTAACGCTGCCTCACGGTTTTGTCATAAAAGGACAAGAGGACAAAGTGTGCAGATGTAAGAAGGCTTTGTATGGGTTGAAGCAATCACCTCGTGCTTGGTATGAGAAAGCTGACACTCATTTGGTCAAACGAGGTTTTTCTAACCGTCCAACAAAAAGCACATTGTATGTAAAGCGTGAGGGTGATGTACCTTTTATTGTCGTTCTTTATGTCGATGATTTGCTGATCACTGGACCAAATAAGAGACATATTGCTGAATTTAAGGCTGATTGAATGCTACTTTCAAGATGAAGGATTTGGGGCTATTGCATCATTACTTGGGTATACATTTTAAGCAGTGTGATGGTGGTATTGCCTTGTGTCAAAAAAGTTACATAGAGACATTGCTATGTAAATTTGGACTTGAGGATTGCAAACCTATTGCCACTCCCATGGAAATAGGTTTGAAGTTGAGTCTACATGATGTTGGCGATCCTCCTGATGTCACTCTTTACCAAACTGTTGTTGGCTGCCTCATTTATGTATGCAACACGAGGCCAGATATTCAGTTTGCAGTCTCACAAGTCAGCAGATTTATGCGTAGCCCAGGGTCTAAGCATTGGCAGGCTCTCAAGAGGATTTTCCGCTACCTTAGTGGGACTTTACATCTTGGCTTGTTTTATCCCAAGGGGGGATCATTGCCGTCAGACTTACATGCTTTTTTGGACTCAGATTCGGCTGGTTGTTTTGACACACGAGTGTCCACAAGTGGTTTTTGTTTCATGCTTGGCAGTTCATGTATATCATGGTTGAGCAAGAAGCAACCTACTGTGGCCACTTTGAGTTGTGAGGCTGAGTACAGGGCAGTCTTCACAGCTACAGTTGAGTGTGTATGGCTCAAACGGCTTATGGCTGATTTGGGTGTTGGACAAGACACTACCAAAACTATCTACACTGACAGTCAGAGCGCATTGGTAGTTGTGAGGAACCCAGTTTTTCATGCTCGCACAAAGCACATTGAGGTACATTACCACTATGTCAGGGAGAGGCTCTTAGCGGGAGAGATCAGCTTGGCTTATGTGCCAACACAGGACAACCTTGCAGATCTTTTCACAAAGGCATTGTCTCGTGAGAAGCTTGAAGCTTTTCGCAAAGCTTTGGGCTTACTCCCCTTTGTGGACTGATAATGTCCTCAGGGCATGGCACTTCCCTTTACTCATGTGCCAGCTCTCATTCACCGCATCACTCCAAGGGGATTTGTTACCATATACATGTGGTAGTGATGTGTGTGAACACACTAGGACCGCCGGGGCATTTTTCCCCTCTTTAGGAGGTTTTGTCCCCCTAAGCATTGTATATATGCGCATCACTCTAGGGCTATCCATCTTCCCATTGCACACTAAGTAACACACTCTGTATTGTGTGCCTTGAGCTTCCTTGGTCTTCTCTAAGCTATGTGTGTTTCTCTACAACCCTAATTCCAACAGAGTTGGGATCTCTTCCAATTGAGATTAGGGAGATGGAAAGGGTTGTGGAGTACATGATAAAGAAGCATCAAAACCCCTCACATCGACTTCCTACAATTGCATGGGAAGCAAGTAAAAAAGTTGATGCAGAACAGCACGATCTTGATCACGTGATGGATGCAAGAGATAAAGAAGTGGTTTGGGAGATGGGATGCATTACACTTGCTACATGATGCCTCAATAGACTCACAATTGAATGTAGATTTTCTACAATGTCAATGTATTACGGCTTGGGAGAAATCCGATGGGTCACGCTTCATGCATTACACCACCCATATTTCCCCCAACTACAAAACCATGTTCTTTGGTGAAAGTGGAAACCGTACTCACCCTTACATGCTTGAGCCTATCCCCTTGTCAGTGATACGCACTATTGCAACCATTCGGGTTAGCTCCCACTCCCTTCGATGCGAGATAGGGTGTTGGGTGAATGGGCAAGTGTCAAATTGATTGTGCACATTATCATCACTGCAAGTTCAAGAGTCTGAGTACCACAAACAACTAGAGTGCTCAACTTTTGGTCGTATCCGAACTTGCTTTCCTCACCTTTTTAGCCATGACTTAGACTTACACACTTTCCTCTCCCAACCACAGTGTGGGCTCTCCATTGCGGCTCTCATCACCACAATTTTGGAGTGTCAAGAATCACTCATCGGCCTTACACATACTACATCACATGTAGCTTTGGTCCCATAGGTCATATTTGACCTCCGAGTGTTTAACTTTTTAAACCTTTTTTATTTTTTTCTTAAATTTAAAATACACATCTTTTTTTAAAAAATTACTCTAATTTTACACTAACTTAACATTCAACATACAGAAGGAAAACTCTTTCATTTCTTTTCTCTATCTACTTGAACAATAGCTTAACATTAACTATTGAATCTACACTAATCTCTCTTTCTCCGTCCCTTTTCCTCTCTCTCTCTCTCTCTTTACTCTCTCCTTAATCACACACCAAATAAGCAAGCAAGAAAACACCTACGATCTAATCACACCCTCACACCAAGCAATCAAGCAATCAAAGTGAGGGCAACCAGACACTCAAGCAAGCAAGCAAAATGAGGGGAAGGAAGCAAACACCTACACCAAATATGCAAGAGTTATGAAATATTTCAATCTATCTATTCTAATGTGTGTTTGTTTAAGACAATAGGGTGGGGGGTTCAAATAGAAGCTTACCTCTTACATTTTGATTGGATCTTCTTGATGTCCTCTTGTGTAGAGCGCTTGTGCAACCATGTCTTCTTGCTATCCACTCTTTCCTCTTACGGTCCTCCCTTTGCTTTCCAATAGGGTGGGGGGTTCATATAGAAGCTTACCTCTTACATTTTGATTGGATCTTCTTGCTGTCCTCTTGTGTAGAGCGCTTGTGCAACCATGTCTTCTTGCTATCCACCCTTTCCTCTTACGGTCCTCCCTTTCCAATGACAAGGGATGTAGCGATCCACCAAAGATTGGTTTTGTGTATGTGTGAGTGTGTGTGAAAGAGAGATAAAGTGAGAGAGGGGTAGAGCTGGAGAGGGAGGGTGCAATGGCAAAAAGGTTTGAAGAGCAAGGTATGCCCAAAAAACGTGGCATACCTTACTCAGCTTCTTTTTTATGGGCGCTAGTGATTATCGCGGATATTATCACGACTATTACCGCAAACATTATCGTGGATATTACCACGTTCATAATATTCAACATTCAAAAAAGTATCCAATGTTGCACGCCTTATCAAACCCCTCTTTAATTTTTCACCACCTTTAGTACTATTTTTACTTTTTTTTAAAACCTCTCTTTCTTTTCCTACTCATAATTCTTAGGTTATTCTTTTAATATTACTTTATTTTTTTTAAAAGATTTTTTCTCTTTTCCTACTCATTTTATTTTTTAAAACTTAGTTCTTTAGTCATTTCTATCATTTTTCCTATTGAAAATCTAGTTGACACCTAGTCTCCTAATTGTTCATTTTTTAGAGCACGTGTGATTTTTAATAGATTCTTGAATTAACCTCTCTCTCTTTCACACGTGTGCAGGACCATTGGGATGATTGTGGCCCTTTGAAGGGCCCCGAATGTGAGTGATGGTTGAAGGAAAAACTACCTTGTCCTTGTGCAAGGTGCAAAAGGGCAATCCCTCGCTTGAGGCATATTGCTTTGGAGCATGTGGAGAATGAAGGGCTTTGGATCCCTTAAAAAACCCTTCAAGTAGATGGAAGTATTGACTCCCCATTGCTTGAGAATCCCCCCCATGGTCTGTCTTCGGGTGGTAGGGAGACATGCAAGACTAAAAGAAAACGACAAGAGCTACTGAGGGAAGGCATGGCACGAGGTGATTGTGTCACTAGCTCTACTTCGACAGCTCCTCCACACATGTCTCAAGGGCACTTCAAGGTTAAGAATGAGCACATGTTCAACATGGTGAATGAGTTGTTGGCACATGAAGCCAACACATGCGAGGAGGATTGTAGACCATGCACTCAACGGGCATAAGCAACAGAAGATAGGTTGCTATCGAGTGTTTGAACACCTCTTTACGATGGTGCATAGTTCTCGGTTCTCTAAGCATCGATTGAAGTCCTCAATTTGCAAGAAAAATTTATTGGAGCAAAATTTGCAAGCAAAATTTTATTTAAGCAATGCAAGTGTAGATGCACTCCTCTGGTAAGTTCTATTGGTGGATTTTTGTAAATTGCACTCTCTTCTTGGTCCCCCCTTGCATTGTATTAATTCTTTTTTTTATTGTAGTTTGATGGGAAAAATGCTTCCTAAAAATCACCATATGCCCTTGGATCGTCAATTGGCGAGGTCGTATGTCATTGCACTTGGCATGGAGTATGAGCGCATCCATGCATGTGTCAACAATTGCATACTATACCGCAAGGAACATGCATATGCCACCTCCTATCCGGTGTGCGGAGAAGTAAGCTACAAGACCAGTGTGAGCTGGGCTCACTTAACCTGCAAGGTATTGAGGTATTTTCCACTTATCCCTCAGATTCAGCACATGTTTAAAAGTAGGTCTACAATGCAGCTTCATACATGGTATGCCAACTACTGCTCAAATTATGGGATGATGCATGTCCCTACCAATTCACCTACATGGAGGCACATTGAGACTCATTGGACTGAGTTTTGTCTAGAGCCTTGACACTTGAGGCTTGGGATGGCAAGTGATGGTGTCAATCCCTTTGGCACCAAGTCTACATCATGGAGCACTTGGCATGTGGCAATCATCAACCACACTATTCCACCTTGGGAGACTACCAAGAAGGGCAATATACTTATTTCTTTGCTTGTACCAGAAAGGTACAGTGTCAAATATTGATGTCTACCTTGAGTTCCTCACTAAGGATTTGGAGGAGTTATGGAAGGGCATCCCCCTTGTCGATGTTTCAGTTCCAAAGGAGAGAGGTCATTGTGAGGGGTATCCTTATGTGGACTATGCACAACTATCCTAGCCTTGGAGATATTTTTGGTATGTTATGTTCATTCTTCTCTCTCTTTACCATTTGAAGTTTGAAGTGTTTCTCTAAGGATATGATATGAGTGTAGGGTTGTCCTTATTGGGTCACAATGGTTGTCCTACTTGTGGGCCATCATTGGTGATGGAGTGAAAACATGGCTTGCACAAGGTAATCTATTCAAACAACCATCATTTCACATCCCAAAGTCATAGCAAATACAAGGCTCCAACAAATGGGAAGACACCTCTAAAGCTTACAATGGCAGATTGGGCAACCATTTGGGAAGAGCACTGCACTAGTGATCCACCTCCGTCTACTCCACCAAAAGGTATAGAAGCCTTAAAAATATGGAGTCAAGGCACTCCATATTTTTAAAGCTTCCATATTGGAAGGACTTAAAAATACAACACCTCTTGAATCCCATGCACATATTCAAGAATGTTGCTTACATCCTATGGGACCACATTACAAGCAAAAGGGACTTTGGGGGCTAGGGAGGATTTGAGGGCCTTGCAAAAATATCTCCCTGCCTCTAACACTCCATGTCCAATCCCCAATGGGAAGATTGTGCTTCCTAAATCCCCATGGATTCTAACCAAAGATTATCTAAATTGAGTGAAGTATTCCATTGCCTCTATTCGCACACCAACATGGTACATGAGGTCACTAAAGGGAGCTTTCATGAAGACAAAGAAAGGTGGAAGTGTTCAATTGTATGGGTTGAAGTCCCATGATTGTCACAAGATATTATAGGTAATTCTTTCATTATTTTTTAATTCTCTCCCTTATTTCATTTAGATATTGAATTTTGTGCATGACTAAAATCATATTTTGTTTTAATCTTTTGACATTGTAGTTCATTTTGCCGATGAGTATGTACATATGTCGGGACAAAAAGTGAAGGAAGCTATTTTCAAATTCAAGGAGTTAGTAAGGTACCTCATATCTCGATTCAACTAAACTTTTCTATATACACTATATCTTTTTGTGTGTTATCTTAGTGTACTCTTTGTGTTATCTTGTAGATTTGTGAGCTCCAAAGAAATTGAAATAGATGCCATTACTACTGCTCAATCCCTTACTGTAGAAACTGTGTATGTCATTGTGGATGCATTTCCTTAATCCGTTCTTCTTAGTCAGGTCCACCTCTTAGTTCATGTGATTGAGGAGATTGCTATATGTGAAGTAGTGCATGCACGATGGATGTTCTTTATAGAGAGGTTTTTAAGGACTCTCAAAGATTTTGTGCAACTATGGTCTCATCCAAAGGCATGTATGTCCAAAGGATTGATCATGCAAGAGGCATTTGTTTACATTCAGAGTATTTGGCACCTCAATGCCTCGCATGTGGTCAAATGAGGAGGATGATAGGATGTAAAGAGATGAGGAGGATGTAAGGATGACTTCACACTTTCCAAGTGGAAAGGGAAAATTATTTAACATGGATATGGATCTACACTAAGTGGTCACAAACTTTTGCATCCTCATTGCAAAGGTAATGACCAAGTGGGTGGACTTAAGAACAATGACAAAAACAAGACATTTGCAAGAGAGAGAAAGCGTGGAAGCAAGGTCATGAAGGTAGGAAAGCACCCCCGGTTCCTGAACACCTTTCATATTTCCCAGATCTCATTAGTGCCGAGTGGATCCATGAGAAAATGATCAAAGCAAATGCATGCAGGACATCACCCAAAAAAATGGGAGTATGCACAAGGTTGCATACCAAAGGGAGAGTACTCATGCACTTAAACCATATTGTATAGTTTTTTCTTGATTTTATATTTGTAATTTATTGTATAATTTTTTCAATTTGTGCCTTTCCTTTAACTCTATGTGGTCAAAGGTTCGACACTTTTGTACACGCCACATTGATGAGCATCGACGCACCACCATGGATTGTGGCATCATGGGCACCTTTAATACAAATGGTGATGAAGCCTGGTATTGTGGGACTATTAAGAGGATGCTAAAGCTTGGTTTTAGTTTTTTTATACCTTCACTTTTTATTGCAAGTGGTTTGCAAATGTGTCTAGATAGCATGAAAATGAGGTCTACATGGTGGACTCTAGTGAGCATCACACGGGGAGGTATGACAAGTTAGTGTTTCCACACGATTATGACCAGGTAGGTGAGTGTAAACCTTCTTTACCCTTATTTGCTTGTAACATAATACATATTTCACTCACTTTGAACTTCTCTTCTATAGGTCATTTGTATCCGATCAATACATTGACAGGCGCAAGCGCAAAATGGACCCGAGCGGCCTCTACGCCAGGCCCATGCACGCAGAACTCTTCATGGGGAGTGAATAGGGGGCACTACCTAGCTTTGAGTGGCTAGGATGCGGACAACAGCGATTCAAATAACACTAACACAGCACACCATAGGGGTGAGAGAGAGAGAGATGGAGACGTAGGCGGAGGAGATGAAACCCTTTGGAATGTGAGGGCAAACTTGATTCAAGATGGTATTTACAAAAAAAAATCCTTCGTTTTGACGAGATAGAGACCGCGGTGAGAGAGAGAGAGAGAGAGAGAGAGAGAGAGAGAGAGAGAGAGAGAGAGAGAGAGAGAGAGAGAGAGACTATAGTGCATTCTCTAGGGAAATTTCATGTGTACGGAGATCCTACTCCTGTGCATAGTGACCCTTGGAGTCAGTGTATGTGCATGACTTCTCTTTCAAGTGTTGACCCTCCGATAGTGACCTCTCAGTGCTCTTTTATAGGTGCAGGCTGCTTTAGGAGCAATCTTGATCTGATGATAGCCAATTTTAAGATCAATTCTGCTAATCTGAATCCACTCTAGACATTCAAAGAGATCCTTGGGGAAGGCTTTGGTATATAAGCATCCTCCTCCAATGATCTTTCTAATTTACAGTCTTCCTTGAGAAGACCATTGCAATCTGATGCCCCACACATCCAATTGTAAGCTTTGGTTGAAGCCATATAGGGATTTCTTGTGTGTTTGCACTTTTTATGTGCAATGGTCTTACAAATGCACCGTTTTTTGAATTCTTCTCTCGATATTTGGATGGGCATGCAAATCTCATCCCCCATTGGGTGCAATCCCCTTACAAGGGAGTGCTCAAATCTCAACCCTAGCAATCTCTCCAATACTAGTAAATGTGTACTATTCTATGCAATGGTGTTGCAAGTGCACCCTTTCTAGAACCTTGTAATCTATCAAGGTATTACGCCCCATACCTTCTTGGGTGGTCTTTCTCTTGTAGCAATTTGGAATTGCGTATCTTTTGAGGCACTAGTGGATATCCTCTCCCTCCTCCTCCTTCCTACAGTAGTTGCCAGGGAAATTCGTACCCTCCTAAAGAGGGGTTTCTCTCCCCTAGCGTATATTCAATTTATTTTATGTTTTTTCCCATTGGCCTTTGTAACTGCCTACGGGCATCTCATGTAACAATTTTTACTTCCCCTTGGGCCCTGGGGTAGGCACCATTTTGGGTGCTCCAAGGGAAGTCGAGTAATCGAATGTCAGCTATGCTTTTCTTAAAACAAAAAGGGGTAGGGAGAGAATGTACAAGAGAGAGAAAAAGAGAGAGCGAGAGATTCACTGAACCAACACACTTGGCAATGAGTTTGTGCTTATGCATGTAGTGTTTGTATATGTGCACATGTACGTGTTTGTGAGTGTGTGTGTGTGTGTGTGTATGGAAAGAGAGAGAGAGAGAGAGAGAGAGAGAGAGAGAGAGAGAGAGTTGTGAGGGTGAGTGTGTGTATGTGTGAGTGTGTGTGTACATATGGAAAGATGGAAAGAGAGAGAGAGAGAGAGAGAGAGAGAGAGAGAGAGAGAGAGGGCTGAAGGAGAGAGAAAGAGAGAGAGAGAGAGAGTGAGAGATGGAGAGAGATCGAGAGGTGGAAAGAGAGAGAGAGAGAGAGAGAGAGAGAGAGAGAGAGAGAGTGAGAGATGGAGAGAGAGGTGTGAGGGTGAGTGTGTGTGTGTGTGTGTGTGTGTATGGAAAGAGAGAAAGAGAGAGATAGGGGGGAGATAGAGAGCTGAACGAGAGAGTATTTTTGCCTATTGTGTTGCCGACACAGAAAGAGAGAGAGAGAGAGAGAGAGAGAGAGAGAGAGAGAGAGAGAGAGAGAGAGAGAGAGAGAGAGAGAGAGAGGGTGGTGCCAAGGGTGGTGGCCCCTCTTTGAGCGCAAGGACAAGGGGGGGAGGGGGGGTGGCGGCAACCTGCAAAACAAGAAAAAAACTTTTTTTTAAATTCATATTAAGATCCCCTCTTGGGGTTAGTTCCCACGGCCAAGGTTTTCGGAAGCCGGCCATCACCATCAACCAAAACTTTGGTTTATAGTTCCCGTAACACCTTGGTGGGGGAGAACTATTTTTGGCACTAATGAAGTGGAGACCATCTTCAACCGTCTCCCACCTACCACTTTGGATGGGGGGGGAGATAAAGGAGAGAGAGATCCATGATTCAAGTCCCACCACTGCCAATCTTAGCGAGTGTGATTTTCACGATGACGATGATGAGATGGAAGATGACGAATTAAAAGATGATGAAACCAACATATCCACAAACGGCAATTCAATTTCTCTCTTTATTGATTTAGGAGCCATGGGTTTAGATTTAAATCAAGCTATTGTAGAGATCTTTAGAAGATTATTCATAAACATTTGTTTGTACTCGACACTTGATACACTTGATGATGATAGTCTATTGGTCTCATCTATTTCTTTGTGGAGCTTGAAATTTTCTCAAGCTCTGAGCACTGCCACGCGTCGAACGAACACTTTAGCTACCCTACTACTCCCAACTAGATTGTCAAGAGGAGGCTCAAAAGAATTGTTGCCAAAACTAGCTTGAATGGCCCGAGGATCACGTGTGGAACCACCAATGCGTGCATGAGAGAGAGAGAGAGAGAGAGAGAGAGAGAGAGAGAGAGAGAGAGAGAGAGAGCTGGCAGTCTAATAGCCCTCCAAAAATGGAGAGTGATCGGGGAGCTTGAGCCTGTGCGACGTGTGTGTGTGTGTGTGTGTGTGTGTTAAAGAGAGAGAGAGAGAGAGAGAGAGAGAGAGAGAGAGAGAGAGAGAGAGAGAGAGAGAGAGAGAGAGAGAGAGAGAGAGAGAGAGCTAGCAGTCTAATAGCCCTCCAAAAATGGAGAGTGATCGGAGAGCCTGAGCCTGTGCGACAACATGTGTGTGTGTATGTGTGTGTGTGTGTGTGTGTGTTATAGAGAGAGAGAGAGAGAGAGAGAGAGAGAGAGAGAGAGAGAGAGAGAGAGAGAGAGAGAGAGAGTCCCTGCATGTAAAATTTAAGCCTCTTCTTATGCATTTTGTATGTAGGCATGGAAGGCATTTGTGACAGAGCATAGTAGAGAAGCACCATGGAACCCTTTGTCAAGCATAGCACCAAGGTAGCCAAAACTCTCCCCTTCTCGCCACACTTGCACATGTCCAACAGGTCCTCTTTTGCACCATCACTTCTGCAACGACAATTTTGATATCACGTCATCGTCAAAGAAGAAGAAGAAGATTGAGGGCAAGGAAGAGGAGGAGACAATTGTTATGGACACCCACAATGCAAGCCTGGCGAAGTTGCCAAGAGTGCCTATTCAGAGTGGGAGAAATCTAGATCCTCCTTTGCACATGACGAGAAGCTTGAAGATACCCGGTTTGAGTCTCGACTTGTCAAAACTGACCAATCCCTCTTGGGATGAGTAATGATGTTGGCGGGCATTGTACATATTGATGAAATAATGGGCTAGGTTTCTCGTTGTAGCTATGCCCATCCAAGTAGCTTCTTCCTCTCAGCATCCTTAGCAATCACTTGAAAGTCTCAGAGTCAATTCTTTGTCTCACAAAATATGCTCCAAGACATTAAAATAAGGTAGGACAAGGGGGCCTTGGAATGTTGAAACGCTTTGTATGTATACCATGGGCGAGCATAGATGCATTTGGATGGTTTCAAAGGATTTATATTGAGGGCCAAACACTTGCTATTTGTACTTTTGCCACATTATGTGTCGTCTTTGGTGCTCTACATGGTCCGTTAAATTTGAAGTGAATGCTAATTTGAATTTGTCTCTATGGACAATGGACATTTTTGTTAGGAGAGAGAGAGAGAGAGAGAGAGAGAGAGAGAGAGAGAGAGAGAGAGAGAGAGAGAGAGAGAGAGAGAGAGAGAGAGAGAGAGAGAGAGAGACTCCATCAATCTTCATGAGAGAGTAGATTTCTTTTTTTGAATATTGTCTTTGACCTGATTGAGAGAGAGCATCATAGGAAACTATCCCAAGAGAGCTCAAAGATAGATAGATAGATGGATAGACAGACAGACAGACAAAGAGACAGACAAAGAGAGAGAGAGAGAGAGAGAGAGAGAGAGAGAGAAAGAGAGGCACATGAAGCTCTCCAACTAGAAGCTCATTGCTAGAAAAGTCTCAACGATTAGAGAAACCGGCACGCATGCGAGCCTCTTTAACAATCATGCTGCTTGCCTTAATAATACCTAGTGATTGTGGAGAGGTGGAAAGTTGCAAAAGCTCCTAGCATGTTTGAAAAGGCTACAAAAAAATCATTGCAAAGCCAATCATGTCCATTGGTGTTGTCATGATTGGCAGACAAAATGGTGGTGGGATAGCTCACCTTTTTCACCGAATAGGGGACGAGTAGGGCTACATTTTCCCACCATGTGTGTGTGTGTGTGTGTGTGTGTGTGTGTGTGTGTGTGTCCACAGGAAATTTGCATATGCTACTTGCGGAGAAACGCAAATGGGATCTTCTTGTTTCCTCTACTCAAATGATTGATATATGGCGTTCTTTGCATCCTGATGCCTCTAGTTTTACCTTTCAGCATGCTGCTCATTCCTCTTATAGAGCACGATTGGATCGTTGGTATTTGCTTAATGGGCAACAGTATGAAGAATTTGTATGTGACATGAGGATAGACTAGGCTCTGCAGCTATCGGATCATTTTCCTCTTTTGCTGTCGTTGTATTTTGGACAGTCTCTTTGTGTTTGGCCTCTTCACAGGAAACATTTGTTTCATGTTAATAATGCCTATCTTACTCATGAAGCTTTTTGTCACATGATTCCCGATATTATTCCTCCGCTATTGGCTCAAATGCACATTGATTTGGATACTGCTTGGTATCGTTTTGTCATGAGACTACAAAGTGTGATTTTTGACTATGGTAGGTAGCATATGCAGCGTATTCGGGAGAATGTCGTTGATGCGAAATAGGTTAGTCAATGATTACAGCAGTTGGCTGATTTCCGCCCACTGTCTGACTCTGAAATGACGGAGCTATGTGAAGCTAAAGTGTGTATTCAGCACAATGATAAGCAGAAGCTTGCTAAGTGGCAGACGCATGCACGTCAACAGGCTTTTATGGATAAAGGTTGTGCTTCAAAGAAATTTTTAAAGCACTTGCATCATTCAAGGGTCTCAAAGTCGATTAAACGGGTTATGCTTCCCTCGGGTGCTTGGACTTCTTCGAAGTGGGAACTTGCTGAGGTTATGGTTTTACATTATCGTAAGGTGTTTGCTGCTCCATCTCAGCCTTCTTCGGCAGCTTGTCGAGCGCGTGAATTTTTGCTTTCTTATGTTCGTCCAATCCTGTCTTCGCAGGAGGCACAATGTCTTGAGGATCCCTTCTCTGTCTCCGAATTGCATGGTGCCTTGCTTGCATTGGGCCGGTGGAGATCTCCTCGTTGGGACGGACTTACTTTGGAATTTTTCCTCTCATTTTGGGATGCTCTTAAACAACCCCTCATCTTCATGATAAATGTGGCATGGGAAAAATAGGATCTACCCATTTCATGGAAAGACGGCTTATTTAATTTTTTGCCTAAGCAAGCGCTTTGCGAGCAGTTCTCTCATTGGCGGCCCGTAGTGATATACAAGATTTTGGCTAAAATGTTGGTCCACCGCATCAAGGACTATTTGTTTACAGGACATCATCAGGCTCATTATGGTTTCATTCCTCGTCATCAAATCATGGACAATTTGGCCAATCTTATGATTGGCATGGAGTATGCTAAGTATACACAACAAGATGTGTTGGTCATGCAAGTTGATATTGAAAAGGCCTTTAACACTGTGCACTGGGACTTCATTGCTGCCACAATGAGATGTCTAGGATTTGGTCCTAAGTTGGCCAATGTGGTTTATTTCTTGTATTATTGTAGTACGTCTTCGGGAATCCTGGATGGGGAATTGATAGAATCGTGGCCGCTTAGTTGTTCGGTTAGGCAAGGTTGCCCTATTAGTGCTTTGCTATATGCAATTGCCTCTCATCCTTTGTTGATGTATCTTGATCACTTGACCTCTGCACAATGTCTTCATGGTTTGTAGCTACCATCGGGTCATACTTTTATTGGGCAGGCTTATGCAGATGACTCGTTGTTTATGTCCCGCAATCCGCAAAACGATGTTCAAGAGATGATGAACGCTTTGAAATTGTTTGCGATTGCGGCTGATCTTAAAGTCAATTTCCGTAAATCAAAGCTTCTACTGCTTCGTTCTTGTGATTGGCATGCTCTGTTGTGGCCAGGAGAGATTGTTCTTCCAAATGTAATCACTAGGCATTTGGGTTATCCAATTGGATGGAATGTTACTCACATGCAGAAAGTGGATTGGGTTATGAATCGCTTGAATGTTAAATTGCATTACTGGAAGCTTTCTACATGGCCGCTACATGTTCACCTGCAAATTGTTCAGAGTATCCTCATGGCATATGTTCAGTTCTTTTTGCCATTGTTGAATTGGCCCCGTCATTGTCTTGACTCTCTCATGTCAGCCATTTTGTCTCATTTGTGGCGAACGCGTGCTCACAAAAAAGGTTTGCGTCTTATATCGATGGAAAAACTTTGTACACCAAAGCACTTTGGTGGTTTGAATATTTTGGACTTGCGTAGGTATGTCCTTGCTAGGAAGGCTATGCTTTTGCCTACACTTGCGCAACATTTTCAGCCTTGGACTCTTATGTTTGCACACTTGACTCAGCATGTGGTTACATCCTCGTTTGGTCACTGGCAATCATCCATGTGGGATGTCGTATTTGGTAAGATGGATGGTCATATTTCTGGATGCCCACTTTCTTCCACCTTGCTTTTTGCATGGAAACAGGTTACGATTCATCTCTCGTGGAATGCTTGGAGGGAAGGAAACTCACTTCGTGCGGAGAGCCTTCATTGGAGTCGGGCTTTTTCTCTTACTTTGGTCGACTGCTCGCCTCGCCAGGCGTATTTCCTCTCTTGCCGTGGCATTCGAGTGGTTGAGGATGTGGTGGATGCAGCTGGTTTCACTTTTGGGTCCATTTGCCGCTCGCCGCTTTGGATTGGGCATGCGCTATCGCCAGTTTTGGAAAGAATTACAGCAAATGTTGACAGGTTTCTTGCCCGTTTCACCTTTGGATGATGGTGATCGCATATCTGACTGGAAGCTTGGGGAAATGCCATTTCAAGATATTTCTATCGGCTAGGCATATGCTCTTCTTATGCCTCGTCCATGGATTGCCGATCATTGCAACGCTATTTGGCACATGCATAAATCATATATTTGGTGGCGCAGGATTATATCTGCAATATGGGAAAGCCATTTGCCATTGAAAGAGCGTTTGTTTCTTTGGCGGTGTTTACTTGGTGTGCTCCCAGTGGGTACCTTTCTTAGGATGCGTCGTATCCACCCTTCATCAAGTGTCCGTCGCTTATTTGCCGAGGAGGATGTTTGTCACCTCTTGCGGGATTGCTGTGTCACTCGAGACTTCCTTCGTCGGGTATCTACGTGTATGCGGCTATGTTTTCCTACGACGGTCTTCCATAAGCGGTTTTGGGTTTTTGGTATCTTCTCGTCGGCGTTGCAGCGCTTTGCAGCCTTTTTCATGTGGGTCAAGTTTTGGGCGTACTGGATCCTGTGGCGACAGCGTAATGGCTATATGTTCCATCGCATTCATACAGATCCCCTACCTTTCTTCAAGATTTCCCTTCAGCAGTCTTTGCGGCTCGCCTTGGAAGTTGGTGATATCACGGCAGACATACATCAGCTTTCTTATGAATGCTTTTAGCTATTTTGTACAGCCAAACACTGTTGTGTTCCTTTCCTTGTACATCTTTTTGGTGGGTTTTCCTCTCTTTGAGGTTTCCCACAGCTAGATAAATCAAATTGATTTACCAAAAAAAAATGTGTGTGTGTGTGTGTGTGTGTGTGTGTGTGTGAGAGAGAGAGAGAGAGAGAGAGAGAGCGAGAGGACCAAGAAGATAAAGATAATATTGATGTCGTAGGTACAATTTCAAGAGACATCAAAATCTCATCCAAGATAACATTACGGTTGAGTGCAACATCCCTCTTCTCTGGATCATAGGGTTGTTATCCCTCGAAGAGAGTTGTAGCCGACCACAAATATGTCCTCTACAGTCGAAATCAACCCCAAAAGAGTGAAAAACGTAGAAAAAATAGCAAACCACCTCTTTTCATCATGAAAATTCAGCACCACAATCTTGCCCAAATCACCGATCCGATTCAAGAGCACGACTTGGCTCCGATACCATGTCAACAGTGCAGCAGAAAAGGGTGAATCAGATGAGAAACTCATATGCAACCAGGGGCAACTCTACGTGACAGGCGACCAATAGATTTCGTATCTCACGATGGATCTCCTGGCCATCAAGGTCAATAGAGAGGAAAAACATTGGAGCATGCAAAATGCTAGCACGTCTGAAAACGCTAGAGAGAGAGAGAGAGAGAGAGAGAGAGAGAGAGAGAGAGAGAGAGAGAGAGAGAGAGAGAGAGAGAGAGAGAGAGAGAGAGAAATGTCCGAAACACTAATAAATATTTTAAACTCATTAAAAGTGACATATGACACATATCTAGTAGCAGAATTGTAGATAGATAGAGACTTTGATACTAAGTAACCCTAAGAATGGGTAGCCCGCCTACACATTGAAGTGCACAGCAATGTATAGGACATACTACAAGCACCTATCCTGATGTATGGGGATGTAACAATTCTCCCCTTATTTTGAATTGTTACCCTCAACAATATTCACGGTTATAAAATCAAGAAAATCTTGTACACATGGCATGCAATCACTCTTCTTGCCTAGCATAGCATAATAGCATAGTAATGAAGGTGAAGAAGATGGCAAGCTTAAGCATTGAAGCATGGCTCTTGGTTGGATTTGCATTCCATAGCCAAGAGTGTTGGTGTAAGCTCTCAACTTCTTAACAAGCTTGGAGAAGGAGATGGAGCTCTTGCACTTTGCACTCACACAATGTGTGTGTGTGTGTGTGTGTGTGTGTGTGTGTAGGAGAGTATACCCTTGGTTGACCCCCCTTGTAGCCCATGCTAGAAGATGATTGGACCCCTACAAGCCTAGCCAATCACATGCAGGGTGCATATCAAGCAACCATGCTAGCCTTGGGACAAGTGTCCCCCAGAGAGAACTTGATAAATGCATAATCAATTAAATAAATTAGCTAAATTATCATTGGACCCCTTGAGAGGCCAACCAATAGGCTTTAGGCATGCCATGAGGGCAACATGAAGAGGAACTTGACAAGTGTCCTTGCTACTTCTTTAGACCAAGCTTGCCTTGTGTGAGGGTATATATGTTCACTCTCATGCTCCTACAATGAGGGCTAGCCCCCCCTTGAGTAGGGATCTTGTTGGATTTTTGGAACACATTGAACCCCTTAAGCACCTTCGTCATTAAGCACCTCGTACATTCCTATTTGCTCGAGAAAAATGCCTCCTCCTTAGGCACAATTTCTTCATGAGAGATCTCCTTGTTTTTTTTAATTCCTCTCCTCATATGCCTTGCGACGTATATTTTGTTGCTTAATAGTGTGATCTTCACATACAAAACATTTTGTATCCCTCAAATAGATCCAACTATGATCAAGGATAATATTTTGTTTGGCCTCATTCGGCATGGTCCATACAGTTGGTCGTTCTCCCGAGCGAGCAACTCCTTGCTTACCCACTCTATGTGCTCCATAAATCATAACTCCTGACATGCCAAAGTAGGTTTTGAAGAAATCTTTGATAACAATGGCAAGAAGAGGAGGTGTCTCTAACTTCTCTTTGGGAATTCCACGAATAACAATGTTCTTAAAACGTCGCTCGTGTTCCTTCAACTCCTCTACATCCACATTCTCAACATTATTTGTTTGAGCCATAGCTTGCATGAGGGAGAAATAAAGAACCGCATTGGTATTATGTACATCAACCCAAGATTTGTTTGTGCATACATTTTTCATGTCGCATACAACCCCGGCTCATGGTATCAAATTTCTCCTCTTTCAATACATGGTCCTACTCTACCTTGCTCATGCGCTCCTTCAAAGCTCTCAATTCAGAGAGAGAGAGAGAGAGAGAGAGAGAGAGAGAGAGAGAGAGAGAGAGAGAGAGAGAGAGATGCATCAAGAGAAGTTTGAGGTCTTGGATTCACCCTGTAAGAAATGGTAGAGGGAGAAAATTTTCATTTTTGAAAAAATGAGCATGGAATTTTAAAACTCAAAATTCGGAGGAAAACTTTATATTTTTATTGGGTGCACGAGCTGTCACTTTTTGGAGCACTACATGTAGTGTCGTTTTTAAATCTCTTGGGAATGTGTCCCTTTCAAAAAATTCTTCCTTTTAATGCATCGTTTTTCTCTTTTGGTCCAAATTTCAAATTTCCGTCTGCTCATTTTGTCCTTTCTCTACACCTTTCTCTGCACCATATCAAAATCTTCATTGTTTCCACATTATCTCCATGAATCCTGCTAAAAGAGGTATCTATCATCTCCATGTTGAGTTGGAAGATGAATATTCCCCTCTTCGAAAAAAATGGGCTTTGTGAAACTCCCCCTTCTATCATAGAAGCATTGAGATTAGAACAAAAGAAGCACATTGATTATGGGCAGATGGTAGATTGTATTTCATAGACCCCACCATCAAATGCACCCCACAATTTTTCAATTGCTCTTCATTGATGAGATTTGTAGGAGGTGATATGAAAGGGCTATTAGGCTATACACAAAACCTTGCAGCAGAGAGGGCCATTCTTAACCTAGAAAACCATTTGCTACTACAATTGAACGATTCTCTTAATCACCAGCTTCAAGAAAGCAAGAACCCTTTTGAGGACCCCTACCTACACATCATATATATGAAGAACCACCCACACTTGTAGATCAAGAAGAACAACTCATCCCTTACCAAATAGTTTATCATGGCGCATTTCGGGCTCACTGTCTACTGAACGACACCATGTGTGGTCAGCACAAAGCCCAAGACTTTTTGTTTGTGCTTATGAGTGCCAAAAGGTGGCTGCGATACTCTCTCTCTCTCTCTCTCTCTCTCTCTCTCTCTCTCTCTCTCTCTCTCTCTCTCTCTCTCTCTCTCTCTCTCTCTCTCTCTCTCTCTCTCTCTCACACACACACACACACACACACACACACACACACACACACACACACACCTAGTCAGTTATGAGGGATGTCATGAGCAGTCTCCATCGATGCCCAACAACTCCACTGTCACACTCCGGTCACCAGCTCTGCTTGAGTGGGTGGTTGCTCCATTGCGTTGGCCCTGCCTTATGGAGCCCCTTTTGATGCAAGCTTTGCACAGCTTTATGATGGTCGACCTTCAACTTTGTGTGTGTATAAGCGGAAGTTCCCACAGTTGTTAACCGGTTGCAAAGTGAATTCTTCTCCTGATTGCTCCCTTGCATTGGAAACTTTGCCTCAGCTCTACAAGGTTGTTGTTTGGACTTTGAATCTAAAAAATATTGATGCCCTCCAAATTTCTTGATTGCTAGCAACTATAGTTCCTCTCGTAAGCATTGAAAGCTCTCAAAAGGGTTTCTAAGCTATTCTTTACCTTATCCCCGCTTATCTCCACTAAATTAATAGCCGAGTTTCATAAATTCCTTGAGCTTCTTCTTATTATTCTTTACTTGTGCCATTCAGCTATTAAAATTTCCCTTCAAGGGGGTCTGATGTTGAATTCCTTAGTCACTACTTCCTCCACCTCTCCTCAATTCTCCACCTCTTCTTCTTGATTGGCCGCCTCTCTCACCCCACCAATTTTTTCTCTTCTACACTCTTTTCAATGGAATCCGATGTCGATTCGGAATCACAAAATTCCTCAAAGTTCTTCAAAATCCAGATTGACTTCTTCTCAATTCCTCACCCATATCTCTTCATAAATCCATAAATTTAGTAATTGCTCTTGAATTAAATGATGCACATACCCAAGTTACTATTGTCCATAGATGAAATTATAAAATAATATTGCCGATCGATTAATTCTCTGATTTGGCTTTGATGTGCAATCTAATGCTGCCAATTCAAAAATCCTTTGTAAAAAATGAAAATTAATTGCCGATTACTCAAACCAGAGGCTCTGATTGGGAGCAAGGGTGTGCTTCCACCCTCGGCCATGAAATTCAACCATTGACCTTGCCATGATGGAGAAGGGAAAAGAGAGAGATGGAAGGGGAAGATGTTGACACAGAAATAAGGGATGGACATGTTGACATATCTACACATAATAGTACACTGAGAAAAGAAGGAAGGGGACAAACTCTTACACACTCTTACACAAGAATATGACACAATGAAGCTCCAAAGCCCAAGACATAGCTTAAGAGAGAGTAAAGGGAAAAATTGAGAGCATCTACACAAGAATGGCCTAAAGATTGTAGCCCCAAAACTCCATGGCACCTTTTTTCCGCCCAGCTCAAGGACTCATAGTCCTTACATTGCCTCGAATTCATGGTCGGCTGCCCATTGTGGTACTCAAGGGTCAAAATCTTGAAGGCCTATCCACCTTATTACACTTTCAAGCGGTCGTCCAAACTCACTTAAAATTTTCCTCGATCGATTACCCAATCTTGGTTGCACTTGACCAAACTCCAAGGCCATCTATTTAAATTCCTTTCAACCACCCCACTTACGCCTTATTTTGGTCACCTAACCTTTGTTATTTTTGTCCCCCCGTAGACTTTTGACTGCCCATTGCATGCCTAATCATTTAAGAGGATTTTCTTCTCCATCTAATTCCTGCTTATTGGTCTCCCATGATAATACCACACTATTTTATTGAAAATGACCCAATGGCCTTAAACTTTGACCGTTGAAAGTTACCCTGATCAGAGGCCCAATCCTATGCCCACCAAGGCCTTTAACGATGGCTTCCCAAGTTGATTTATGATGACATCGTTTCTCGCTTGTGGCATAAAAGCTCTTGAAATGGATAGAAACTGTCGAAAGGGCTTGCAAGAAGTCTACTAAATTTGACAACCAACTAAATTAATTTAAATTTATTACAAATTCTTGTGTTTTCTTTAAAAATTTTGCAAAAATCCTTAACTTTTGAACACATTCTGGAGCCCAATTTGCACTCAAATCCCTTCTTGATGGGATGCTGGTTCTATCCATGCTTACAGACAAGTTTTTGTCATGTTTATCAAATGGCTTTTATACTACTAGCTCTCCATAAATCAACAGAGTTTTCTCTATCTACAAATTGTAGAGATGGCACCGAGATGACAGTGGATCCTCCCTGTACATGTCTGTATTTGAAGCCATTGGACAAAGGGACCACCAACATCCAAATCTCTGTACCGAAGTCAATCAAATGAAGAGTTTGAGCCAACATGACCAAGATACAACTAGTGTCACTGCAATAGATGAAGTGTAGATTGCATACCAAGGTTACAAATTAGTTTGCAAATGGAATTTCAACCAAAATTTAATGCTTCAATCATGCAACACCAAAGATTATCTTTGCACAAATTGCCACACCATAAATTCCATATCATTAAGTATTTTCTATCAAAAAGTAAAATGTCCATAATTGCTCTTTTGTATCTTTACATAGCATAGTTTACAATAGTACATACCTAATTTGTGATCAACAGAAGAGATTTGACCTTATTGTGATCTTGATAGGTTATCAATTTTGATTTTTTTCTAAGTAATAACCTCAACCAACTCCTGTAATCTATGCTTTGAACTTTATTAAGCTTATTATATTTCTAGTTTTGCTCCCAATTCTAAGAGGGTATCTTAAAAAGTCTATTCCAATTGACCCACCTTATCATGGTAAGACTTATCACATGCCATGTTGAGTGTGTGTTTGTGAATATGATTGTTCAATTTTCTAAGTTTCTCTCCCTTCTATCTCTTTAGAACAAAATTTTCTAACATTCATTCATGATAATAATCATTTTGCTATCATTTATGGATAATTACTTGAAAATTGTGGTTTACATTTACAGCTCCATGTTATATGTTTTTCAATAAAAACGCTACCAATCAAGGCACAAAGGCCAGTTTTTCCAATGTTGACAGACCCCCGAAATCTCTCTCTAGTGTAGACGAGTCAAGCATTTCAAACGTTCAAATCAATAAACTCAAGATAAGTATCCAATTTCCAATTGTTTAAACTTTTATTGGAGAAAAATCCAAATTCCATGTAATTTAGTTGCTACAAGACTTGTATCACTAATTTATTTACTACCACTAAGCTAATTCAATTTGACAATAGAGACAAACAATCTGTGTGCCTAATGCAATACACCACTATTTGTGCAATTCAATAAGAAAATAGGGTACTGCATACTTTCCAATTCTCTACATTGTAACGTCCCGCTACTAGCCCAATGAAGTACTAAATTTTTGGGTGAAGTTTTCATTTTTAGATATTTCCATTTTGGGTGAAGTTTTCATTTTTAGATATGTCCATTTGTAGACACTCTTTGTGCCCCTTCTATGGTTTAAAGGTAGGATATGTTGGGCAGGAGGACTGTTTATATTTTGTCCATTCTTAGTGCCCTTAGCTCATGCTTGGATACTCATTATATTTTGGGTCAGGACGTAATGCCCAAGCATATTTCCTTCACAGTGGCACATTCACAATGCATTTTACATTAGTTTATTACAACCCATTCGAGGACCCCTACCTACACATCATATATTTGAAGAACCACCCACAGTTGTAGATCAAGAAGACAACTCATCCTTGACCAAATAGTTGATCATGAAACCACCACTACATGCACTGGCATGATTTATAATTGTTATCTTTTGACTTTTAAAGGCCACCCTAGAGAAGATGCTAAATGGATGCCTAATTTTTTATTGAAATTCTCAGCTCTTCTCTACAAATTTCATCACTCACGGTCCAGTTGATTCTCTATTGAGCAGCTGATGACAATTGATATCCCTGGAGGGAGGGATGTTACAAGACTCGGCACCCTCCTATTGTATGTTGTTAACTACAATTGGGATAGCTGGAGTGTAATGGATAATTACTATGCTATCTTTTTATTTTTACTAATAATGAGTTGATGACTTGTAAATTGGAGTTTTGGGAGTTGAGGAGTAGGCGTCGGCAATAAATAAATTCATTGGTCATTTTATATTTGCACAGTGTTTTAGATCTTTTATCAATAAGCCATTATGGTTGCTTCGTAATAGGATAGTGCAAACTCACCCTACAATAAGTGATATGCTCCACTCATAATTAAAATGGAACTAAGTGTAAAAGAGGGGCCTCCAATTTTTGGCACCAACTAGTAATATCAAATATTAAATACCAAACTCTACAAGAGGTGCCTTGGAGTTTTGGGGCTATAATTTTTAGGCCATTCTTGTGTAGATGCTATCACTTTTTCCCTTTTCTCTCTCTTAAGCTATGTCTGTCATATTCTTGTGTAAGAGTTTGTCCCCTTCCTTCTTTTCTCTATGTACTATTATGTGTAGATATGTCAACATCTCCATCCCTTATTTTTGTGCCAACATCTTCCCCTTATGGCAAGGTCAATGGTTGAATTTCATGGCCAAGGGTGGAAGCCCACCCTTGCTCCTAACAATTTCTCTCTACGATTTCTTCCCCTTGCTTCCCACACACAATTTAATGCCTTGTTTACACCCCATCCATGCACATTTACGCACGAGTAGGCACATTTACAGTAGATATGCCCAAAGAGTTTAATTTTGCCAGATTATGCTTGAGTTGATCCAATTTGAGGCAGATCGCATGCATAGAGCCTATTCTTACACATATTCTGATTCTAGCCTACATTTTGCATGATGACAAGCTTTACAATCCATTCACGTGCAAGATTTTGACTTGGCTTGATTTTAATTGTACACAGTTGTGTATGATTAGAGTCCGATCTGGTACATTGACTAATATTTGATCTCGCAACTTGGGCCTAGAGATGACTTTTAGAGCTTGTTTGCATGCAGCATCCCTAGATTAGCTCTTGGCTAGCCTTTGATTGCCAGATTACCCACCTTTTCTAGTGCACTTGCTTATTGACCTCCTTGACACCAGATTTGACCTAGATTGGTAGACTTTGATGATCATGGATGTTGAGTCCCTATTTGACAGACTACGGATTCATGGTGAGTTAGATGGATTTCTTGTCTACACATATGTAGACCCCCAATGGAGGTATATCCAACTTCAATCCACACACCGCTAGACACCTAGATTTCAGATCCTTAGAACCCGAGCACACCCAACATCGTCAAATCAACTTTTTGATGGTTTTGATACATCATATATACACATGACGGAGGATAGTCCAGAGCGTATCATCCCATACTATGATGTTGTAGATAGAGCACATCTCGATCATTTTTTGGACACCCAGATACATCCTAGGATAGGGTACTTGAGTAAATTGGATTACACAACGACTTATGTTGATGATTGTGGACATAGATACTGCGACAAGAGCAAACCACGGGACATGTTGAGCTAGCCATGAGTATTATGGTATATCTTGTTAGAGATCCTTGCGATAGGATTTATAGGGATGCATATGGTACTAGATATTCCCTGATGATTGGATTGCCATATTCTCCACAGCATGGCCAGGATCCTGTAGTGACGACCACATAGAGTCCATAGACACCTACTAGACAATCTTCTTCGGCTAGGTCCTCCCAAATCTCCTTCCCGTGGATAGATTTTGCCTCAAAGCATAGTTGATCAGTTGAGATCTAGAGTGATTGAGATGAAGGAGATGAATGCCCGGATTGACAATAAAATGAGTACACCAAGGAGATTGCTTCTATGCTAGAGACGAGTACTAAGCTAGTAGAGATAGATAGTGTGACAAATTTGACACTTATTGATTATCCCAGTGCACCTATCATTTAGAGATAGATGTCCCACTATAGCCTACATATGCAGATATTGATGATGCACGTGATCACAAGAGTGCTGACATTATGACTAAGCCATTAGAGACTGAGATACCTACAGATACAATAGAGATAGATGTTGCCATTGAGACAAATGCTAATGGGCAACCATGACCAAATTAATTGAGGATTGAGCACATAGAGTCTCCATGCAAGATAGGGATAGATGAGGTACTTCTAGACCATGGTTGTCATCCCCCTAGAGTAGGAGTCACATACGACAGCTCAAAGACCAATTTGCCTAGAGTGACTTCTACCACGGCACTTGAGACACCACCCAACCAAGTAGAGCCTACCTTAGAGGATGTTCGCAACATTAGTGCTCCCTATGAGCAACCTAGGATATTTTAGGCCTATAGCTCATCATAGAGAGCTTATTGTAGGGCCACTAGACACGTTTATGTGCCCCACATGATGACTCAGACTAGACCATTACCTAGTGATGATGCACTAGCTTGGGTTGAGAGCCACATTACACTAAATGGTAGATCATAGGGTGGGCTCACATCTAGATAGACACCAGAGGTGTGAGGATTCTATAAAGGACATATATAGATTTGGGTTCCTAGACCATATACCTTAGCACATCCTCATAGATCCCCTATAGCTTCTTTGACCATACCCATGCTATAGAGATCTAGACCACGTTCACAATTTATAGAGAGGCCTACCCTAGGAATAGTGTTGACATAAGCTAAACATTCGCAACCATGTGTGAAGTGACCTCGACATATATTCATTGAGATACCCAAACATTGGGGATTTGGCTACCAAAGAAACAACCACATATCACACCACAGGTTGACACAACCATGTGGGAAGTGATCTTGGCATACATGAACCTGAGATTTCTAGCAAACATGCTATTGACTTAGAGCTAGGCACGAGAGAGTCCTTAGGGATCTTGAGACACATAGCTCATTGACCATAGAGTCATAGGCTAATGTCATCCCTAGACCCATTAATTGTCCTCAAGATTCTACCATCCATAGCCAGGTGATGATTACTAGATAGAGAAATAGGATATTGCATGTTTTATTATTTGGAGAGAGTTCTCTTATCCCTCCTAGTTGCACTAGACCCTTGACTTGTGCAAATTGACTATGGTGCACTAAACACATGCTCGTATACTAGAGGCACTTTTTCCCTTTGGGCTTTTTTCCTCTAGACATCTAGGTTTGAGACCTTAGTATAAAATTTCTTTTAATTTGTATTTACGTAATAAGACTCTCACTTCTATGATGACACACCTTTCTAGGTGGTAGTGTTTTGTCTTATGATTTTGCAACATAGATGGGCTTTAGCTTTCACAACATGGATATATTGAGCTTCAGCAATGCATGCTTATTTCCACAGCTACCCAGGAGATGCATCACATACCTCCAGGTGTACTTCTTTCTATACTTTGTGTTTGTGAACATTTACATTTGTTGATCATGGTTTTCCATGGTTTGATTGAGTGAATTTAATTATGGTTTATTATATGTCATTAAAGATGTATAAATTTGTCCTTGCTTTAGTAATTGACCTAGAGTCTTGTGGATGAGCTTTGAGATTAGTAGGCCATGACTTTAGGTCAACGCATTTACTTGACACTACTACTAGTTGGTAAAATTATTTGAATTTTTGAGACCTTAGGAGTGTTTTAGGCATAGAAAGGCTTGCTCATTGAAACAATAAAGAACACTAGTGAGAATACAAAGGAAATGGAAGCAAAAAAACAACATTTTCACAAGTGTAAATTCTTAAGCTGGAAGAGAAATCCCGGCTTGGATTTGGTATTCAATCACATGTATTGCCTATGGTACTAGAGCCCTAGAGGTTCCCTGTGTGGGTACTTTTGCTTGAGAAGCAAAAAAACCCGCACATACAAAATAAGCACACATATCAAATGATTTTGAATTAAAGTTATATTTTTTTAAATAAAAAAATAAAAAGAAAAGGCAAGAAATATGAAATGAAAAGGATTTCCATTGAGCATTTAGATAATCTTCCTAACTTAGATAGTACTAGAGGAACTATTTTAACTTATAATTCCTTGCATTTACTCATTACCACACATATGCTTTGCCTTCCCTCATGATTTATTGCCATATGATTGAGCTTGCTACCTCATCGATGTTTTTCTTTTGCGGGCACATTCTTCTTCGAGTGTCTACCATGACATGGCTTTGTCAAGGATGACAAATCTTAGGAAGGGGAGATTGTTGGAAGCGTCCAACATAAGCAACCATTTTCGTCTTTTCCATGTTAACATTTTTTCATTAGATAGATAGGTTCTCTACGAGTTGTGATTTGTATCTATTATTTTACTCTATGTGCACTGGGTGACCTGCCATTTATTTTTCAAAACCCTAACCATATAAGTGAATTGTAGGTCATGTGGTGAAAGGAGAGAGATCATTTTGTGAGAAAACATAGAGTAGAGAAGGAGAAGAAGGAGGTGGAAGCTTGGAGCCTTCATGAATTGGTTAATGTATGCATTGAAGTTGAGTTCTATTGCATCTCTCTTGCTTTTCATTCAATTTGTGTATTAGTGTCTTGATGTGTACATAGTAACAACTAATTGCTTGGCTGCTTGTGTTTGATTATGGTGTTGTGTGCATGATTAGTGTAGTGTATAGATTAGGATTCATGCATACTTGAGCTTGTGTTTAGGATGTGCCTACAAGGATTAGTAAGGAATGCAATGAAGAGCATTGTGTGATTAGCATAAAGGTTAGAATGTGTGTGACCATTAATCCCTTTCATTAGTTCTGTCTTCTTTCTGTTCTAGATGGCATCTAATGATTTCCCCACTCTTTCCTTACTCATTATTCTCACACACTCACCCATGTGTAATGCTTCCATACCCTAGTCGGGTCGCTATCATCCACGGGTTGACAATTGTATTGATTCATTGGATCTATGCTACAAGGGAAACAACAAAGTGCTAGCTTGGACTCCTATAGATACTTGGAGACGGTGAAAGTTAGGTAATAGTGTGTCACCTTTTTTTTGCTTCTTTGATGTGACCTGGTAGGATAGGCCCATCTTCTTGTAGTCTTGGTTGTGCTCTTGGCATTATCTATCTAATGGGAGGGCCATTGCCAATTATGAAAGGCCTAATTTCCCTTAATTCCTACTTTTTTTTGTATAATGACTCAAGCTTAGCCGTTTCAAGCTTTCTTTTGCTCTTCTTAATCTATTTGTTGACCATCTTCTTGGGGTATTGCACCGTATGGTCCCATATGGTAGGGAAGTCAAAGGAAATTTCCAATGGTAGTGTAGCAAATGAAGTGTCCATTCGACGTCTCCATCTCAATTTCCTCTTCATCCTTCCTTCAAAACTATCTTTTTGCACAAACTTTTTTCTACCATGTAAATGTAAGTAACATGTGAAAACACACTTAGGACCATCGAGGCACTTTTTTCCCTCACTAGGAGGCTTTTACCCCGTGCTTTGTATATACACCCATCACTCTAGGGCAATCTTATCTTATATTCACACACCAAATAATACATTGTTTGATGTGTGCCTGGAGCTTCTTCTCCATCTCCAATATGTGTGTGTTTTCCTATACCCTAACTCCAACAATTAGTATCAGAGCAAGTTGCATCCTCTCAAACATAGTTACCAGCATTGACAACACCCTCTGCTTACTTTCTCCAATTTTGGTGAGCTTTGACAAGTATTAGGATCTTGATAAGTATTTTGGGGGAGCTCCACAGCTTCGTCTGCTACGACTTTTGCCTCAGACTCATTTTGGCCTCTACTTCCACTACTACAAGTATTGTGCAAGCCATTTCATCCTTTTTTGTAATGGAAATGGCCTATGAACTTTGAGAATAACGGAATTAGGAAATTAGATGAAGCACTTTTGTGAGATTACTTTGTGAGCATAGAGGGTGAACTTAATTGATGGTAGCAACATAAACATGGTACTTAGTTAACTTGGCATGAACAATACTTTTGCAAGAGAGAGAGTTTAGAGAACATGACAATAGTTGAGGACCGGATTCATATGGAGCCGGTCCCCCCTCCAATAGGCATTTGTATTATAGTTTCTCCCATCAAGAGAGACTTGGTACAATACAATCTTTGTGTTCCTTGTGGCCTAGGTGATGCAATGAAGATGGAAAGCTTCATGCATCACAAACATAACATAAACTTTGTAGAAAGCATTAACTATCCCAAGCCTCAGTCCCAAGGCCTCAAACACCTTCGAAGGTGGAGAGAGCTAGTGGGGAATGAGGGTAGGGAAGAGGAAGAAGAAACATTCCATAGAAGAAAGAAATAGTTCCTCACTTATCATCACTCTTCTTGCTAGCATAAATAATAGCATTGTAATGAAGATGGAGAAGATGGCAAGCTTAAGCATTGAAGCATGGCTCTTGGTTGGATTTGCATTCCATAGCCAAGAGTGTTGGTGTAGTCTCTCACTTCTCACAAGCTTGGAGAAGGAGGTAGAGTTCCTCAACTTTCACCAAGTGAGAATGAATCCACAAAATGAGTGTGTGTGTGTGTGTGTGGTGTATACCCCCCCAACACACCCCTTGCTTGCTTGGAACGAGTTCTAGCTTTTACACACGTTTCAAGCTCATTGGACCCCTCTCCTCCCTAGCCAATCACAAGCAGCATGAATTCAAGTACATGGGTAGTCTTTGGACAAGTGTCCTCCTTACCCCTTAGAGAGAGAGAGAGCTTGAAAATATCTAGATATTTGTTGGATGGAACTAAAAGCTCGTTGGACCCCTCTTTAGCCCAACCAATAGCATTCAAGCACACCATGTGGCTAAGAATAGGGAGAGTCTGACATGTGTCCCATGTGCCCCTTGAGAAAAGGGGTGCCCTTTGGTTGAGTGGGAGGTTAAGTCAAAGATTCCCCTAACTTTGGGACTTTCCCCCTCCTTTGTAGGATCTCTTTTTGACTCAAGCACCTTACCCCCCGTGCATGGGAAGCTTTTCAAGCACATTCCTCATTAAGTTTGTAGGGTCTCTTTTTGACTGAAGCGCCTTATCCCCCATGCATGGGAAGCTTCTCAAGCACCTTCCTCATTAAGTATGACAAGCACCTCAAGCACGTCATCAAGCACGCAACTTAGTGATCAAGAATGACAAGCACCTCAAGCTTAGGTCGGGTTCCCACCTCAAGCTCAGCCCTAGCTTGCCTAAGGTCAAAGGACTTTTAACACTAACTATTGGAGGTCTTTAATGAAGCTAACCCTAAGGTCTTTTAAGCCCCATTAGATGCACGTTGCTCTTTGATAGACTACCTCCTTTTGAGCCCGTATTTAGATGCAACCATCTCTCCTTTTGGTCCCCTGCTGAGATAAGTCTAGAAGCACTTATTGCACATTGCTCTTTGGTAGACCATCTCCTTTTTAACCTGTATTAAATGCAACCATCTCTCCTTTTGGTCCCCTACTAAGATAGGTCTAGAAGCACATGCCTTTATTCTAACTCTTGTTCCCATTTATTCTCCCACACTAAATGATCAGTTTAATGATCAGTTTAATATGAGAAAATCATTTGGGTAAGCTAGATATTATATTTTATGACATTACCTCTCTCTTGAAATCATAGTCGTCCTCGACTGTGAGGTAGAGAAGATAAAGCCTAGTCATTAGTCCATGTTTCTTAGCGGGTAGAGGATCCCTACGACATCATTCCAATATGGATTACTAATCCATTTGGTGCTTGGGAGACGTAGCTGTCGCAAGCATGTTTGCTCTTAAGTCCATATCTTACTTCCAAAGTAGAGTGACAAGTTCTACTTGGTGTTTGGGAGACGTCGTCACCACAAACATGATTCTAAGCATGCATACTATTTAAATTTGTGCACAATAAAAAGTGAACTAGTCTCATAAGACAAAAACATTGTTCATTTAAAATGCATTTTCATATGCTTACTTTAAGGCATCATTGTAAGCATTGACAAGGTTCATATTATCCTTAAGCTAGGTTCTTTGCATCCATCTAGCATCTTTAAAAGAATAATTCTTAAACTTAATAAGATATCGTCAGATAATCTTATCGTTTCTTAATAGCTTGTCTTCTTGTCATAGGATGGACTCAGATTGAAGTACTTGATCTCCGATTTTTGGAGGGTCTGCAACTATTGCTTCTTTTGATGGCGCTCATTTGTAAGGCTTACGTAGGCTCTCATGGAAAACATGGTGCATGAGCCAATGGTTGGGCAACTTTAATTGATAAGCTATCTCATTGATTGGCTTAAAAATTTAAATAGGACCAGAGTATTTTTTTGCTAGTTTAGCATAATACTCTTGGTGGCATGTAGGATTCTTGCCCTAGTGTGCCTTAGATGAGCCTTGAGAAACTTTAGCAAGACCCAATCATTTTTCTTAAAATCTAAGGCTCTTTTGTGCTTATTAGCAGCAACCCTTTTTGCCTTTGCTTTGAGATGGATATAACTGCTTTAATCTTTCTTATGAGTCTCGGCTATATTCATTAGTAGTGAAGATCTTCCCATGTACTTTAAGTAGTAAGGGACTTTTGGATATTTCCTCTTTAACTTCGAAAGGTGCTTTCCCCATAGAAGTATGTACAATGTCATTGTACGCATACTCTATAAGAGGTAGGTACTTCTATCATTGAGAACGTTTATCTACTTCCATGACATAGGCTTTTAATAGATTCAAGAATCAATAGATTAGTTATTTCACTTTGGTCATCCGTTTGTGGATGATAGGCCGAAAGAGAAATTTAATATACTTCTTAGATTCCAAAGGAGACCCTTCTAGAAATTACTGGTCATTCTAGGATCTTTGTCCGACACTATGGATGTTGGAAAGCCATAATGCTTGAAATTTTGAGATCTGAAGAGGGTTGCCATTTGATGTGCCTTAATATTCTTTTTTGACAAGCATAGAGTGTGTTTCCTTGTTAAGCGTGTCGATTGAAACAATCCAAGTTGCTTCCCTCGATCAAATTTCAACTTTTGGTATACCACGCATTTTGAAACAGACTCTTGTATGTTTACTTTTCATGGTAGACCAACAGAAATACATTCTACTCCTTGAAGAGTAGATTATGGATTCCCTTTTTGCCCCGCATAAGGAGAAGTATGGGATTCATATATGAATTTCTTATTGTATGGGTGAGTAACACATAGCCTATTGCCGTTTGAAAGATAACCATCCTTCAAGGTGAATGATTCTTTTTTCTTCCGTAATGCAATGGCTGTAATTACATACTTAAAGTCTCGATCAGCAGTATCTTCATCTGTCATAAAAGATGGATCATTGTGAGTTGCTATAGACACCACATTTACCCTTGGTCGTTGTGAAAGTGCATCGACCACTTGATTGTGCTTGCCAACAATGTGAGCAATATGACATTTAAATTGCACAAGAAAATTTTCCCACCTCATTTGTTTGTCAGAGAGCTTGGTTTGCAT
The DNA here is from genome assembly GCF_014529385.1 of Adiantum capillus-veneris. NCBI lineage: Eukaryota > Viridiplantae > Streptophyta > Polypodiopsida > Polypodiales > Pteridaceae > Adiantum > Adiantum capillus-veneris. The sequence goes on along the minus strand of NC_140936.1, from coordinate 156,795,063 downwards.
CATAAAATTCTTGAGGCTTTGTGATCCATTCGTAGGATGAATGGATGAATGGAGACTCCATTTGTAGGATGAATGGAGTCCCCAAGAGATAGTTGTTTCCACGTGTTTAGGGCATATAGAATAGCTAGTAGCTCTTTTTTGTATTTGCCCAATACTCTTATCGAAGTTGAGTCTTTGACTCTCATATGTTGTGGCATGCCCTCCTTGAAGCAAAATAGCTCCAAGGCAATTACCACAAGCATCACATTGGACCTCAAATGGCTTTGAGAGATCTAGTAGTGTCAGCACACGTTGAGAGATAAGATTCTTTTTAAGCGTCTTCAAAAGCTTCTTGCACTTTTGCAGTCCATGAATACTTAACATTCTTTTTTTGTTAAGTCATGTAATGGGCTTGCTATTAGCGAGATTTTTTTAAATGAAGCATCTATAGTATGCAAACATACCTAGGAAGCTTCGTACCTCCTATAGATTCCTTGGATTAGGCCATCCTTTTATTATCTCTAACTTTGTTGGATCCATATAGGTGCCATCTTTAGAGATAATGTGACCTAATTTTTGAATCTCTTGTAGGAAAAAATCACTTTTCTTTTGATTAATGAAAAGCTTATTCTCTCTCACAACTCGAAAGAGTACCGGGAGGTGTCGCTTGTACTCCTCAAGAGAATTTGAATGGCCTGAAGATTTTTGTCCATCATGAGTTTCAATGCATCTGGAGCATTTGTCAGGCCAAAACTTGTAAATTATCAAATAGATCTTCTACCCGCGGCATGGGAAATCTATTTTTGATAGTGATCTTATTTAGTGCTCTATAGTCGACACACATGTGATATGTGTCATCTTTCTTTTGCACTAAAAGCAATGGTGAACAAAATGGAGAGGAGCTAGACCTCACCATCTCTTTTTTCACCAATTCATGCACTTGCCTCATGATCTCCTCTTGTTGAGCTTGTGAAACTCGATAAGGAGGCTTGTTAGGCAATGAGCTTCCTGGTAGGAGCTCAATTGCATGGTCATCATCCCTCTTTTTAGAGGTAGCTCACTAGGAATGTCATCAATGAAAACATCTTGGGATCCATTTAGGAAATTAGACAACTCTAATTCCTCTTGATTCCCTTTATTGCAAGGATATGGTGTTCCTCGACTCATTAGCATTTATGTACATGCTCTCTTCCCTGTAGGTGAAGTAGATTCTTCTTTCAGGGAACTTCATGTTGGAAGCCATGCGGTTAAACCATGGTGCCCCGACAATAACATTCTCATGTTTGAGAGGGGAGATGAAGAAATCATTTTTGTCCACATAGCTTTGGACATGAAGGCTTAATTTTCCAATTAAGGAAGTAACTAAGACGTCTTGTCCCTTGATAGCTCCATTGGCTTTCAATGCATCTCCCATCTCGTTGGCTTGTATGCCTAGCTTAGTGGTCAACTCCGTGGATATGAAGTTGTGAGTTGAACCAGGGTCAAAAAAAATAAAGGCATCATGCTCTTCCATCTTTCCCCAAGCATAGGAAAGGAGAAATCCTTGGCAATGAGCATGCTCTTTTGGAGCTTCAAACATAGAGGCTCTAGGAGTCTCATTGTGGGCAATTCTCTTGGGGCAAGGACCATAACCATGGCCTTGCTCTCCCCACACTTAAACATTTGTGGTTCTTACGAAAAGCTTCTAACTTTTTAGGAGAGAGTTTATATTTACCCTTGTAAACTCCCTTCTCCTTGGACCGATTGTTGTTGTTGTTGGAATAGCATTGGTAAGAATTTTGGGCATTGGTTTTCCCCTTGGCATAACTTTTGTCTTTATTTTCCATGGGCTTGGCATTCCGTCTAGCCCCTTGTTGGAAATTGATGTGCGAAGCAACCATGGTATGGTGGATTACTTTGGTGATTAAACCAGGCCATTGAGAGTTGACATACTCGGCCATCTCTTTGGGTAACCCCGCATAGAATTGTTGCTTTTGCTCGGCAAAGTCTATCTTTTGAAAGATAGTAGCCTTGAGATGTAAATCCCAAAACTTGTCCACATATTTGTGGATAGACTCATGAGAGATAAGGTTTAAACTTCACCATTTGTTAAGCACTTTGTCCTTTGCATCACTTGCAAGGAATTGCTTCATGATGGAAACTCGTAGAGTTTTCCATGTCTTTGGGGCTTTGCCGTTGCCACAAAGGCTAGCCCACCATTGACGAGACAATTTTTGGAAGTGCATAGCTACATGGTGTAGCTTGGAGGACTCCGTGAAGCCCTCGGCTCCAAAGGCCGCCTCAAATTGTTGGATGAAGGCCAATACTTTGTCAGTAGCACCAAAGATGCCACCATAGGTGAGAAAAGAGATACTCTTTACTCCCTCTTTGAACTTCTTGATCTTTTGTGACCTTCGTCATATAGGGTAAGATTTGCGATGTCTTCCCCTCTTGTATCCTCTAGGAGAATAGCCATATCTTTCGTCGAAAGAGGAGGAAGGTGAAAGAAGAGGGTGATCTCTTTCTTTCCCTTTTCTTCCTTTGTTTCCTCTCTTCCCTTTCGGAGCGACAAGGAGAAGGACTATGGGTTGACCGTTTCCTCTTGGGAGGAATTGTCGATCGTCTAGACCATCGTTTTCATGGAGCCACATCTTCTGAGGAACTTAGGGATTCATTACTTTCTCGTTCTTTGAATTCCTCCTCTCTTATGGGATAGAGTCTTCTTTTGGGGGTCTCATCAAGAAGCCTCCTAAGCTCTCTCTCCTCTTGGAGAGGAAAGGAAATCCCATAAGCACGAAGTTGTTGAGTAACTTTGGCTTGCAAAGCGGGGTTGCCCATAGCTTGTTGCAACCTAGTGACAAGATAATTAACAAACATGGGGGAATCATCATTAGCACCTTCATGTGCAAAATCAAAGTTGTCAATGTTCATTCTACTCTCTTGGTTATCGTCAGCCATGTTAACTAAACTTATGTGTTTACTTAATGTATGATTTGGCAATTCAAGACCTTAGTTGCTACTCCTCTTAGCCTTTGAAAATAGGCACTTAAGTATCTAGACCCACGGCTCAAATTGGTTAATTACATAGAGTAGTGGAGTGGGTCTAGCATAACATAGTTGCCGAGGGATAGCTCCTTTTGGACTTCTTATGGCTCAATAATGTTAAAGCCATAAGCAAGCCTAAAAAGACTCCATTATTAAGACCAAAGCTCCCGAGGTGTGCACCATATCCCACATAGTGGGCTCAACAACACCCATAATATATCCCAATCCCACGTATCCTAATATGATTAACAAAATCAACCATTAATAGGCTACTTAAGGACCTCTCTTCTTAAGCAAGAAAAGAGAAACCAAATGCTCTGATACCAATGTAATGAAAATGGCATATGAACTTTGAGAGTAGCGGAATTATGAAATTAGATGAACCACTTTTGTGAGATTACTTTGTGAGCATAGCAGGTGAACTTAATTGATGGTAGCAACATAAACATGGTACTTAGTTAACTTGGCATGAACAATACTTTTGCAAGAGAGAGAGTTTAGAGAACATGACAATAGTTGAGGACCGGATTCATACGGAGCCGGTCCCCCCTCCAATAGGCATTTGTATTATAGTTTCTCCCATTAAGAGAGACTTGGTACAATACAATCTTTGTGTTCCTTGTGACCTAGGTGATGCAATGAAGATGGAAAGCTTCATGCATCACAAACATAACATAAACTTTGTAGAAAGCATTAACTATCCCAAGCTTCGGTCCCAAGGCCTCAAACACCTTCGAAGGTGGAGAGAGCTAGTGGGGAATGAGGGTAGTGAAGAGGAAGAAGAAACATTCCATAGGAGAAAGAAATAGTTCCTCACTTATCATCACTCTTCTTGCTAGCATACATAATAGCATTGTAATGAAGATGGAGAAGATGGAAAGCTTAAGCATTGAAGCATGGCTCTTGGTTGGATTTGCATTCCATAGCCAAGAGTGTTGGTGTAGGCTCTCACTTCTCACAAGCTTGGAGAAGGAGGTGGAGTTCCTCAACTTTCACCAAGTGAGAATGAATCCACAAAATGAGTGTGTGTGTGTGTGTGTGGTGTATACCCCCCAGCACACCCCTTGCTTGCTTGGGGCGAGTTCTAGCTTTTACACATGTTTCAAGCTCATTAGACCCCTCTCCATCACATGCAACATGCATTCAAGTAGATGGGTAGTCTTTGGACAAGTGTCATCCTTACCCCTTAGAGAGAGAGAGCTTAAAAATATATAGATATTTGTTGGATAGAACTAGAAGCTCATTGGAACCCTCTTTAGCCCAACCAATAGCATTCAAGCACACCATGTGGCTAAGCATAGGTAGAGTCTGACATGTGTCCCATGTGCCCCTTGAAAAAAGGGGTGCCCTTTGGGTGAGTGGGAGATTAAGTCAAAGATTCCCCTAACTTTGGGACTTTCCCCCTCCTTTGTAGGGTCTCTTTTTTACTCAAGCACCTTACCCCCCATGCATGGGAAGCTTTTCAAGCACATTCCTCATTAAGTTTGTAGGGTCTCTTTTTGACTGAAGCACCTTATCCCCCATGCATGAGAAGCTTCTCAAGCACCTTCCTCATTAAGTATGACAAGCACCTTAAGTACTTTAGTCATCAAGCATGACAAGCACCTCAAGCACCTTAGTCATGAAGCACGACAAGCACCTCAAGCACCTTAGTCATCAAGCACGACAAGCACCTCAAGCACCTTAGTCATCAAGCACGCACCTTAGTCATCAATCACGACAAGCACCTCAAGCTTAGGTCGGGTTCCCACCTCAAGCTCATCCCTAGCTTGCCTAAGGTCAAAGGACTTTTAACACTAACTATTGGAGGTCTTTAATGAACCTAACCCTAAGGTCTTTTAAGCCCCATTAGATGCACGTTGCTCTTTGATAGACTACCTCCTTTTGGACCCATATTGAGATGCAACCATCTCTCCTTTTGGTCCCCTGCTGCGATAAGTCTAGAAGCACTTGTTGCACATTGCTCTTTGGTAGACCATCTCCTTTTGGACCCGTATTGAGATGCAGCCATCTCTCCTTTTGGTCCCCTACTGAGATAGGTCTAGAAGCACATGTCTCTATTCTAACTCTTGTTCCCGTTTATTCTCCCACATTAAATGATCAGTTTAATATGAGAAAATCATTTGGGTAAGCTAGATATTATATTTTATGACATTTTTTGTAGAGTTTCTTCCATTACAAACCTTTGCATAGCGATTCTTGGATAGTCTATTGTGGTTTGTGCTATTTACAAGTACAATTTTCCTTCAATTTCTACTCAATTTGGGAATTTTCTACATCAAGTGCAGTCTTTCACTATGGCTAAGAGCAATGATGTTTTCAAGATTTTGTCTTCTAATGGCAAATTGGAAGGAGACAACTATCCATTGTGGGCTTACATGATACAACATGTAATTTCAGAAGGTTTATGGAACATTGTTAAAGTCTATGATGTACGTCCAAATTTTATGGATCCAAGTTATACAGAGGATGTTGCAAGTTCTAGCATATCTACTCCTACTGTTAGTGTTGTTTTACCTACAATTCAGCAAGCTTGTTGGGCATAGTTGCATTCATTGATTGTGTTATCTATCAAGCACACCATTACTCCACGCATATGTTCAGCAAAAGAGAAAACATGCTTGGAACATTCTAGCTGGCTTGTATGCAAGTCGCAATGAGTCAAAAATATCATTTTTGTGCAGCGATAATAAAAGGCGATGCATGATGAAGATGAAATGGAAATTTTTTGTGCTAAAATCAAAGATAACAATGAGCAACTCATTGCTACAAGTAAAGTCATTCCCGACCATTCACTTGTGCATACTGTCATGGATGCATTAGCTTTTACGTGTCATATTTTTGCTTCTACTTGGAGGCTTGTTGCAAAAGGTAATTATAATTATATTAAGTTTGATGCATTGGTCACTTTTTTGTTACAAGAGGCTATGTTAAGAAAAAATAGGGCTAAGAAACATGATATTTATCAAGCTTTTGTTGTTGATTAAAGAAGAGGTAGCAACAATAATATTGCTACTTCCAAAGTTCCTTTCTCAAGTAGCAAACCATCTATGACAAATGCCCCCTATAACAACAATGCACCTAGTAAATTTTGAAATAGGAAAGAAATTTCTTTATAGCAAATATTTCTGAGCTGCTAATCATCTGATAAAGCAATGTCCTAATCTAAAGCCTAAAGAGACATATAAGAAAGAAAGTGGATCATCTTCAAATGCAGTCATTGAAAAATCTACAAAGTTTGTTTTTGATGCACAATGGGCTTTTAGTGGGTAGCATAAGTATGACCCTTTTGTCCATAATGCATGCATGATTGAAGGTGGCTGCATATTCACATGTGAGGTATTTTGATAGTGATGCTACAAAGTGCATTACATCTCATTGTGACTTGTTCACTTTTCTTGATGTTGTCTCTAATTGGAATACTATCACTTGTGCCAACCATGCCTCTTTTCCAATTCAAGGAGTCAGAAAGATTGTACTCATTGTAGTTAGTGGTAGTTCTCTCATGCTACCCGATGTACTTTTTGTGTGTGAGATCAACAAGAATTTGTTGTCTATCTTTGCATTAGCAAGAACATATAGCAAGGTAATCAAATCCTTTCACTTGGAACACAATGATAGTCGAGGTGATGAGGACATCCTAGTGAGCTGGATAAAATCAAGCATGGAAAGCTTTTAGTGAGGAGCTATGTAGAGAAGATCAAAGAAGTGACAAGACAATTGCATGAGCCTCCCTCAGAAAAGAGAATGTGTTGCAGATATGATCACAAAGGCATTGCCTCCCTTTGTGTTTGTTACCATGTATATGGTAGTGATGTGTTTTACTTAGGACCACAAAGACACTTTTTCCCCTCACTGGGAGGCTTTTTCCCCCCATGCTTTGTATGTATGCCCATCACTCTAGGCCTATCTTATCTTGTATTTGCACACCAAGTACAGTCTCTATTGTCTTCTCAATCTCCAAGTTGTGTGTGCATTCTTGCAACCCTAAATCTTTTAAAACCCTAACTCCAATCTCTATTGTGTTCTCCATTCCCAAGTTTTGTGTGCATTCTTACAACCCTAACTCTAACACTTTCTCTTCCAACTCTTTTAAAACAGGCCTTTGCTTCTTGATATCCTTTATAGTTTCTTCCTCGTGCATTGTAGGTGGTTCCATTGAGAGGCACGGGATTGAAGTGTTTCCTCTAATTCTTTGGGAGGAGAAAATTGTCGCTTTAGGAGTACGTCATTTTTCAATATGTTTTTTTCTACCTTTGCCCTCATATATCTTCACCTTTTCTCTTTGCCCTTCCTTAATGGATTCTTGGATACCAGAGTCAAAGAAAAGCTTTTTTTGCCTTTTTCACTTCTAAGATATTGCCTCTGATAGTTGTGCTCCTTACACCTTTGCTACCAACTCGCCAATATTGCACGATCTTGCAACTTTTTCAGTTCACTTTCCTCTAGTACCAATAGTTTGGCCTCTTTTTCATTGTCATGCTCAAGGATGGACTTGCCCTTATCTCTTAGTGTAGAAGTGGGTTTCTTAACCTTTTACTCTTCCATTTTCTCATGTTTAGAATCTAATTCCTTTGCATATTTTGACATCAAGGTTTGTAAGGTAGTGAAAGGTATGGTATTGAATAGAGAGACCAATTGACCTTTCACTTGGAGCCATGGGATGATTCTTCACGTTCATGATGGAAAGATCTACAGTGCATTCATGCACTCCCTTCCGCACTTGCCTCTTCCTCTTGTTTCTTTCAGTTGGAGTTTTATTGATGCTTTGAAGGAAAGGAAAGTGACATATGATGATCAAGAAAGTTGATAAGTTGCTTGGGTCCTGGAGATCTTAACCTCCACGGTCCTTTGTTCTAAAGATCTCCAGAAGCATGAGCTTAAGGAGAGGTTGGCCCTATGAAATCTAGCCTTCAATTTTGTGTTATCTAGTGTGAATCTTTTCTTTAATTTTGGCCAGTAGCATGCTAGTGATATGTGTGTGGAAATTTATGTTTTTATATGCCCAAAAATGTGATATATGATAAGGTGAATTTATGCCTACAGCAAGCTAGAAGTAATTAAGGTTTCACCCTCTCCTCTAGGTTCATGAATCAAACGTTGGACAAGGTAGTAGCCTCATTGTGGATGCGGGTATCCTTTTGTGACATGTTTCCCCATAAATCCATCACTTCACAAAGGAGGGTCTTAGAGATAAATAGTGTGCTTCTTATATTCAACCAAGTAATCCCCCTTGCCCTCTACTACTACTAAATGGGATTCCATGTTCTTGCTCTCCCATTCACATGTCCCTAAGCACTTGAGAGGCTACATACACATCAACACCCAAAAGATTAGTAGGAGATCATAGAAACGACCATAAAAAATTCCACTCACTTCCTCTAAGTTTCCAAGTGTGTCACAAGAGGTGGTGTCCTATAGAATCTAAAACAAATTCCCCTCTAAGATGGTTTCTAAAGGTTCCTTTGATGAACAAGCTTGATCACTTTGAGTAGAGGCTTTGAATGCACTTTTGATCATGAAGTCATAGTCACATCAAACCTTGATTGCATGAAAAGCCTATTCAATGGTAAAGCAGACATTTGTGGGGATGGTAGTGTCCTTTGGTTTAATTATGCCCTATGGCATATCATCCATTGGGTGACCCCCTTATTCCCTGCAAATTCTTTGAGAAAAGTTACTTTGATATTCCTTCAAAGGGTAGCTATAGAAGGATGGAATTAAGGCTCTGCTAATACATTCCATGTATTGGGAAAGGTTGAAGGCCTATGCCAAGCATGCAACATTGTTTCAACAAATTCCCTTTACTGTGATGCTTGAGAATTGGAGAGCTTCATCCTCCAAAGGGCTACCCTACATATAAGAGACTCTAGCTTTGATTTTAGAGCGAAAAGCATGGGTGGATGGACCATGGTAGAGGCATGAATAGGGCTAAAAACCCATACCTTATTCAACCTCCAACCCCTCCCTCATGGACTCCACTTGCATCATCCTTTGAGTCATCAACTAGCCACTTTATGATGAACACCGCCACCACACCTCATAGCAGACACTCACCTTCAGCTTCTAGCCTTAACCCTACCCCAACTCCCCTATTTTATGTACACATATTTCTATTACCCATAGATGAGTTCATTTTCTTTCAACCCCTTCTAGCCTTAACCCTACCCCAACTCCCCTATTTTATGTACACATATTTCTATTACCCATAGATGAGTTCATTTTCTTTCAACCCCTTCAACCAATCAATTCGGCCGCGAAGGGCAGCTTGAGCCAATACTCAAGTAGTTTCTCAAAAACTTGCTTCCGCCAAAAAACTAGTAGTACTAAGAGAAGCCCTCGTCATACCCAATACAATAGGCTCGTAAAAAATTGATTTCTTTAAAACACAAGTTATACATTCCACTTTTGATAACTCAACAAGCTCCCTAGGAAGGAATACATTAGTTACCCCATCTTCAGATGCTACAACCCCAGATGCTTGTCACATATATGTACTCCTTGAGACTCATAAACTTTTTGAATTTGATCAACTAGAATTAATTGGCAATGCTCCATACTTCTTCCAGCACCCAGCAAGTGACTCCAGGGATTCCGAATTAATTGAGTAATATTTTGACACCGTCTCTCAAAAAGATCTCCAATTCCTGCTGAAATAGAAGCGATGGAACGGGACTCTAGGAGTTGCTCAACCTTTGGAAGACCTTGAGTAATGTCTCCAGATTTCAATATGTCATACGGCAATGTTATTAACGTATATCCTTCCTTAAGGATATCCCCAAAACTCTTATGGGGATTTGTTGCCGGGGTTGCCAAAAAGGTTTTACTCGTTCTCACTAATGAATAATCTTGGTGGATGGCCATGACTTGGCCAGATTGGAAACATGTCCAATCTCGATGTAGATATCGACTTCCGCTGATCGGTAGTTCTAGACTCGTTAACATTATTTCTCGACTAAACACTCTTGTCGGTAAATAAAAAGGTTTGTCGAAGAAACCTTTTTCAGTGTAAAAATTTATGGGGCATTATAATAGTCATTTACTTTCATCCATCAGATAGAAATCTTGATGTTTTGACTTATCTATCAAATAATCAACGAAACATTTTATGGTAGAAAGGTTTTTGCCGCTGAGTGATAGGTGATGGGGAATCGATGAACAAGAAATAGGTGACAAAGTCCCCACTAGACCTACTTCCTCAGCTTTCCTCTGGCCGAGATTGGAACTTGCTCTTCTACTTTTAATCCATCCCTCTTCAACATTTGGATTTGCATAATTTTCTAAAATACATTTATATTTAGAACTCAATGAGATATTTTTTTATTCCCGCCAATGCAGAAGAAACCATTTTTTGGCCCGTGGAAGTATTTCCCAATTTCTCCTCTGCAACCACCACCCTTGCATCTGTAGCTGAATTATTATGAGAAAAATTGAATGGCGACAAGATAAAAAATGATATGGCTGGTTCCAAAGTCAAATGAATGATACCCTTACAGTTGACGGGTTATTTACAAAACAATTGTTAGCCAAATCAAGTTGAGGAGGAGATGGTTTGCCAAGAGGCGTTGATGTTCGAAAGATTTCATGCACCCTAACTCCTCTTTGTGTAGGGGAAGATACCATCGGATTTACTTGAAGAATTTTTTTGAGCAAATAACTTATTTTCACACCGATGAGAGAGAAATAGTTTTTTTTTCTAGGAAGGGTTTCGTGCAAATATTTCTGCCATTCAATTATCAAACAAAGCCGAACTAATTGAGTAGGCACATCCTTAATTACTTCAAATTTTCCCCATTTTTTCAACAAATGAACAGAAAGGTCTTGGCTTTTGCGCGTCTCTATGTTTTTGGTTTGTCAAAACAAGATGCTACTTGTGCCAGAGAATCGCTGGATAAGTTATACTCGCTAACTGGTGTCATTGGGACAAAGGTTTTTCGTTTTTTGCAAAATGTAAATGGTTGTAGGTAAATCCAATTTTTTACTTCAATGTCATCCAAAATCCTATTACTCGGCACTAGTAATGTATCACCCCGCTTGGATATATTAATTTGCTTCTGTGGATTAGGAACATATCCAAGGAGAATTCTTATTGTAGTAACATCTCTTGATCTCTTTCTCATCCGAATCAATCCACCTAATTTGGTAGTAATATTGTTAGTGATTTGCGCACCTTTTTTAACACTAGCATTATTTGTCACCAAAATAGATGACGAGGGTTCATGCGTAAGATAAACCTCTTCTCGAATCGGGAAGAAATTTCCTTTTCTAACTACCTTGCACCAAGGACGAGAACTTTTATTCCCTATCCCACCATCTAAATGTAGTCTCTTCATATTAATTTCTACAGTGCCATACTCTATGATCCCAAAAAATGATGGTTTAATACTCGAAGTTTTCATAGGTGGCAAAAATGTGATCCTGATCAGAGCCATTGTTTAATTGAACATTGATACTTATGAAATCTAAATTTTTGATATTTTTTGGCATCGTTCCATCAGCAAAGAAACCGAGTTTTCTAGCTTGGCCCACTCCAACCGGACATTTGAAAGGATGGAATTTGGATCTCAAACGTTTTGGCCAATTTGAAAAATATTTTGAATCGGTTCCAAATTCTTGAATCTCTGTTGTAAACATTTACCCTACAAACATGCATTCCCATCGAAAAAAAGGAGGGCACACTCATGGAATCAAAAATCCCTCCTCTTATATAACATAAGTGTTCAATCTTGGTGGGTTATAGGCTCTCTTTATGATGTGGTTCTCAACCTCTTAGAGGAAGTTTCCTCTATCTACTTTGTAGACATCAAGAAACATTATGAGAACATCCCTCATCATGGAGATATTGGACTAACCCCGATTATAACTCCCTCATTAGTTATGCTTTTGATCATTATGGGCCATTTGTCTCCTTCAAAATGTTTCCATCTAGAGTATTAGTGGGACTTGGCCTTCTCAAGCATACACAAATCACCTTTCTTTCTCCAAGGAATAGGTCTTCCAACTCAACACATGGTTAATTGATCACATGTATGTCAAATGCCATGGATATACATACAGATAGGAGGTATACCTAAAAGACTGGCTTGTTCTCCCATTTGGTGTATTCTCTACCTTCATGCCTAGAATTCAACTATGTAGTTCACTATCTAGTGGACCCACTACTTTGGCATTAGCTATCCCAACTCAGATTCCCATTCGAATAGTTTGATGAGATCCTTTATCTTAATAACACGACCCCTCACTTCTTCCTCAAAGATCACCTACCCCCTTGTCTCACTATTAATGATAGAGCCACCACTTGTAATGAATAGATAGGGATTGCCACATCTTTTCTTAGCATGAAGCTTGTGGTATAAGACACGAGGCTATAGAGAACCTGCATTGAAAAGGAGTGGTAGTCTCAACTAAAGTGCTCAAGTTTATTCATTATATCAACAATCGACCTCCAGCAGGGGCTCACAAAGTCATATTGCCAAACTTATCCAATCTTCTTTGGCAATCACTTTGACCTTCAAGCTAGTCAAGATATAAAGGACCTCATACCCACCTTGTGCAATAATGGTTTTGAAAGAATAATGCCAACAAACATAATAATCTCTTTAGTTAGTCTTCATTCTGCTACATAATGCTAATTTTTCTGGCATTGATCACTCATTTAGTGTGAGTGTGATCACACGTGCATATTGAAAATTGTGTAGATGATGATGTAGTATGAATCAACCATACCCTATGGATGCTGCTTGAAAGGGTGGTGGTAATGCGTGTGCTAGTCTCCACCCAACCGTGCTATCTTATAGCCTCCCCCTAGTGTACACACTATCCGGCCATGCTGGTGGCCTTGCCCATAGGACCATGTCCTTACATTACCCCCCCTTGGAGAATTGTTTTTGTCCTCGAAAACGAACGTAGGAAAACGTTTCTTAAGTGCGGAGACATTCTCCCATGTAGAACCTTCTTCAGGTCTATCTAGCCATTTTACCAACACCTGACGTCTGACATGATGTCTGGTGCGAAGCTCATGAAAATCCAAAATCTTTTCGGGCTCATGAGGAATGCTTGGCGATGTGATAAGGTCAATCAACACACCTGTGTCAATGACATTATCATTCTGTCCTAGCTATTTTCGTAAACGGCTAACATGAAAAACATGATGAACTTGTTAGTGCTCTGGAAGAGCTAACTTATAGGCCACTCGACCTATACGTTTGAGAATGGTAAACGGTCCACAATAGCATGGTGAAAGTTTAGCAACTTTTCCCGTCTTCAGACTTTCTGAATGCTCCGGAACTTTGAGGAAAACCTTGTCTCCTTCTTCGAAAGTAGCAAGACGTCGATGCTAACAAACTCGGCACCATATAAATAGTGTCGCCACTTTCGTAAAGCGTGAATTATGGCATAGAGCTCTCTCTCATAGACATAATAATTCTGTTGAGCTCTATCTAACTTTTTACTTTCAAAGGCTATAGGTATTCCCTCCTGAAGAAGTACCGCACCAATAGATTTATCACTAGCATCAGTTTCTACCACAAACGGCTTAAGTGGGTTGACGATTGCTAGGATGGGAGCAGTGGCTATAGCTACCTTGAGCTGTTCAAAACTACGTTTTTGGGCTTCTTCCCAAGAAAAGGTCTTACCTTTTGCTTTAAGTTGATCCGTCATAGGAACAATGATTTTGGCATAGTCACGGATATATTGTCGATAAAATCCAGCCATGCCTAAAAATATTTGAAGCTCCTCACATGACCGAGGTAACGTATCTCTGTTTTTAAAAAAATCGCACTTGCTTTGCTCAGCATACAGTGCGTGCGCTCGTAGCTGTTCAAACACTAATCATAAGTGTTCTATGTGTTCATCTTCAATCTTACTGTAAATGAGAATATCATCAAGGAAAACCACAACAAATTTTCCAAGATAGGGACGTAAGACACTATCCATGAGTGTCATAAATGTAGCTGGAGCATTGGTTAGACCAAAAGGCATAACCAAAAATTCAAAATGCCCGAACCGTGTTCTAAAGGCAGTTTTGGAGATATCTTGCAGTAGGATACGTACCTGGTGGTATCCTGAACGAAGATCTATCTTTATATAGTATCTTGCCCCGTGGAGTTGATCAAACAACTCATCCACTCGAGGCAAAGGATACTTGTTCTTGATGGTTATCGCATTTAATCCGCAATAATCTACACACATGCGCATAGTACCATCTTTCTTTTTTACCAATAAAATATTGGTGATGCCCAAGGCGAAGTGCTAGGTCTAATGAAACCATGAGCGAGGTAGTCAGCCAACTGACTCTCAACCTCCTTGGCTTCTTTAACACTCATACGATAAGGTGGTTTTGCTCGCCGGTTTAGTACCTGGCAAGACATCTATGCCATGCTGCACATCACGTGTCGGTGGTAAACCCGGTGGTAAATCACTTGAGAACACATCACTATACTCCGTGAGTAAGTGAGTCAGCTTTTGCCGTGCAAAAGGAGAAAGTAAACTAGAGTTATGTTGGGATGGAGAATCTTGTAATTCCTATAATGTTTGTTTTACAACAGTCGCACGTTGCTCTATAGAAATAAAATTGGGAGCACTTTGCTCATTAGATTTGTTAACACTTTGTTTATCAGTAGAATTCATTGCACTTTGCATACCATTACTAGAATTCACCGCACTTTGCTCTTGAGAATTCACAAGACTTGGAGACAAGCAGTAACACAAAAAGACTTCATCTATTAAATTTGCTTTTTGCAAAATAGAAAGCTCGGATGTACATATAAGAGGTGCAGATGGTATATTTTTCTCACCAAGCAAAAGCACATGTTTACCATTGGCCATAAAGGATAAGGAGTTGTGTTCATAACTAGTGTGCAATGTGTTTCCTAAACCATGCAGCCACTTCCGTCCTAAAACTACATCAGCACTGTCCATGTTCATAACTTGGAAGTCAAGGGTCATCGTATGATCTTGAACAATAAGCTCAACCCCTTGAAGTACCGTGTCCCATACTTCTTTATTATCCCCAGACATCTGCTCCACCACATACTTGTGAGAGGAGGGAGTCTGTGTAAGCTTCAATATCTTGACTAGCTTATAGTTCAAGAAGTTATGAGTTGCACCATCATCCACTAAATTACGAAACGTTGTGCGTTAATAGTGCCATGCATGCGAATCAAATCATGGGGGCCAAAGGTGGGCTGCCACATTGAAGCAGGCACACAACACTTGTGCTTTTCTTCCATATGAGGAACCTCTACAACACAATGTTTAGGAGATGAATCTAATGTGAGGCGTTTCACCGTGTGCATGGCCTTATCTTTGTCTTGCAAAAGAGGACAATCTTTCTTGTTATGTTGGTCCGAAAGACATCTAAAACACAAATTGTGTTTCTTTGCATGCTCAAAATCAGCAGTGCTGAGAGATCCACGCGGAGTATCTCGTGATTGCTTAGGCTTCTTAGCCTCTTGTGGGCGTGGAGAGGTAGATTGTCTCTTATTCCTCTTGGAACGTGTGAGAGATCTACCTCTCCATTGGCTCTTAGCCACATTGCTCTTAGCAAAAGTATTCTTAGAGTAGGGAAAATTTCCTTTTCTCTCTTGGTCATTATCATATCTTTGTGCATGACTAATGGCTTCTTCCAAAGTTTTTGGATGTTGGGTCTTAACATGAAGACGATAGTCTTTGTCAAGACCCCTATTAAGACCCCGTATCTTTTGGAATTCATATAAACCTTCTAGTTTTAATATGATTTTCCGATACTTTGAAAGATACTGTGTGAGAGAGAGGCCAGACATGCGGCATGCATCTCATGCTAACCAATTCTTATCTTCTTCATTGGAGTCCAAAAACTCTTTGGAGAAAAAAGCTTGAAACGCAGCCCAAGACGAAGGACGAGCATCTATTGGAAATGTCATCCACCACTTATAGGCCTTGCCTTTAAGAGATAGACTTGTTTCCACAGCCGTCTTTATATCCCGGGTGTGTCTCAATCTATGAATATCACTCCATTTGTGTAAGAACGTATTGACCGCATCCTTGTTGCGATCACGCTCTTCCCTGTGAAACTCAAGAATGGTGATATTCTTAAGTAATGCATTGCTACCTTCTGCATCTTCGGCGACACTTTTCTCTTGGACTCCTTGAGTCGTGCGAGCTCGGTTCCCTTGAACTGTGCCACTTGTGGCTCCTTGAGTTGTCTGTGAAGTAATAAATTTCACAAGTAACTCTGTAAGATTGGTACCATTTGCATTGAGTGCAGAGAGGTTTCTTTCAAGTACGCTTTGGCGATGTTCCAAAGTCTTGAAAGAAGCCATATCTACAAGCCCATGATCTCCTAGATCATCATCATCATGCATATTAGTGTCAACAGTACCTGTGGTGCCCTGATTTTGATCTACGTGCTCAAAATCAAACGTGTGTGTAGGTGGGATATCCTCATTGGCCATGGTAAACACACACTAATGCAAAGAGAGAAAAAGAAACAACAACTTGTACCTTGAGAAATTGAAGTCTTTGTGTTTTGTATGCTCTGCGATTTGCGTTGCATGTGAACCTCGCCTTGCAAGAATTTGAGCGCTTCACTTGTCGTTCCTTGTAAGAACACCTTTGATGATTCTTCACAAAAACTCGTCGTTTTTGTGTAGGTTTTTCTTCACATTGAAGCTACCTCCTTGAGGAAAAAAGAATGTTTGGAGGAAAACTTGCCTTCCTCCAAGAAGTGAAAAGGAAGGGTAAAGCTACTTCCTTGAAGTTTGAAGCTTTCCCTTTCCTTCTAGTTTTCCTTTCAACACAAGTAGACTATCTTTTCTAGTTATTCACAACAAGGGCCAATAGCTTGATGATAAAGTGTTGGCCTCTTACCCTCATGGGGTGGGTTCAACCCTCCTTCATGTAAGGGTTAAGCGGGCCTTCATGCATGTGCAACCAATTGCGCCAACAACAGAAGCCTTTGGTGCCGCACATTTGTGGGTCGAGTTTGCCTTGGTCACCCGCTTGGAGGGCGTAGGTGGGGCGACCGCAGTCGGTTGTCGCTGTCTGACTACGCGTTGCTTGCACAAAAAAATTGTGCTCGTCTTTTTTTTGCTGCACAACGGAGACGTCGCTGTCTGCGGAATGTGGGAGAGAAGCAGGGCATCGCACATGCAAGCCGCTTTTAGCCTCCTCCCAAAAATAACTCGGATACCAGTGAAAGGGCGGTGGTAACGCTGTCTGTCCACGCGCTGCTCGCACAGAAAACTATGCCTGTCTTCTTTTTGCTGCACAACGGAGACGTTGCTGTCTGCGGAACGTGGGAGAGAAGCAAGGCGTCGCACATGCAAGCCGCTTTTAGCCTCCTCCCAAAAATAGCTTGGATACCAATGAAAGGGCGGTGGTAATGCGTGTGTTAGTCTCCACCCAACCGTGCTATCTTATAGCCTCCCCCTAGCGTACACACTGTCCGGCCGTGCCGGTGGCCTTGCCCATAGGACCCATGTCCTTACACTGCTACACAAAATCTCAACATTCTTCCACGTAGATCACTTAAGTGCGGGTGTGATTACACACACATATAGGCAAATATGATTTTGGTATATATGGTGATGTGCTATGATTTAACCACACCCTATCAAAACATTCTTCCATGCATGCTTGTGTGAAAGGTTAGCCTTGCTTTTTCATAGGTGGGGCTTTCATTAAAGGTCATGAGTTAATTAATGCCCTCCTTATCCACCTACTATTGTGGAACACTAAACATACTACTACATTCTATCGCAACCCTCCATTTGTAGGCAATGTAGATGTGTTTGGAGGGCTTTTGCAAAGACTGTTTTACCAATTAAAGAACTCATTAGGGGTAGAAGCCAAAAGAGGGGATGAATGGAGACCATCTAAGGCATGCTAAAAACAAGATGAGCCCACCTAAATACTCACCCACTCAATAAAGCTTACGATTACCCATAACCTCCCCATCTAAATCCTCATGGAGTTCTTCAAATGCTTACCGCAACAATGGAATGTAGAATTGCACACCATCTTCTACCTCTCTCTCAACTTCTCCTTATAAAACCAAAATGTCCATAATCCCACTCGTGCCTCTACTACAAAAGTGTGCATTGTGTGTTGTTGAGACTAGATATCTTAAGAAAGCTTCAGGTAAGGGTCTCAATTACACCTATCTAGGCCACAAAACACACACAAGGCTAGAGAAGAGCTATGAAATGTCATTATGCTCAATGATAACAAGGCCTATAATACATGCAATCATCATAAAAAGCACATATTAATAGTATACTTTGAAAGATACTACCACATAAATAAAGGATACTTACAAGATTTTGAAAGTATTAATACTTACAAGATTTCGAAAGTATTAATACTTACAAGATACTATTAATACTTACATATTAATAGTATACTTTGAAAGATACTACCACATAAATAAAGGATACTTACAAGATTTTTTAAGCGGTCTCTTTTGGAGCTCTAATAGCTTTTTAAAATTCGGGTGCATGCAACATGGATAAAACCCCCCAATAACCTAGTTATTAATTGCAAAGCCTATGTGGTACATGAGGAACTTATGAGATCAAGTGAAGTAGATTTCAAACCCATTCAGGTTGCCAAGATAAATTTTGATGCCACTTCAATTTTTGATATCCCTATCAAAAAACGAGGCTATTCATTGTTATATTAGCAACATTTTTTTGTGGTGGAACCCAAAAGCCTTTCGACAAGAATGATGTGTTTTTGGACATTCCCCAAATATATATTGTGCATCTCTCTCTTCTCTCTACAAAGAAAATGCTCTCGCTCTATCAAAAAGAAAATGCATATTCTTTTGCCAAATAAAATGTTTTTTAGAGTCATTAAGACTTTTCTAATGAAAAGTAAAGGAAAAATTACCAAAATACCCCTCTAATTTGTGGAAATTCCCAAATTACCCCTCAAATACAAAATTTTTCCAGATTACACCAAATATTTTGTCACAAATTTCCAAAACGCCCTTCAAATTTTCCAAAATTCTCAGAATACCCCTGGTTGTGAGATTAAATATCTCCAAAGATAAAAACATTTGTACCTTTTCATAAGAAGAGTCATTGTCTATAAATACAAGTTGCTAAAACTAGAAGTGGAGTTGGTTCATTATTTTTGGGCATAATTGCCTTTTTTTTGAAAACATATCTCAATTGTCAGAAAGGAATAAAGCTTAGAAAATATTGAACAATCCAACCAAAATAGTTACCGGGGTATTTTGGGAATTTTTAAAATGTGAGGGGTATTTTGGGAATTTCCACAAATTAGAGGGGTATTTTAGTAATTTTGCCTAAAGTATCTTTTAAATAAATTCTTATTCTTATGGAAATCTCACTCCAAAGTGTCGCAAGCTCTAAACCCTGTGAGTGGAGCGAGCGATGGCATCGAGAATGAGACGGATGCGCCTCTCTGCATTGCACTGTCGGCTGCTCTGCAGAAGCTCGACCTCACTTCCTTCTCATCGTGGTAAGCACAGACAGATTCTACTAGTCATTTTTAAACACACAGTATCTATAGCTTGCATTACCCGTTTTTACACTCTTTTGCTACATTTTTCCAGAAATTTTCTCTTACACTTTCTCACCAAGCCAGCGATTTTTCTCCGCTGGCCGTTCATGGAAGCCAGTAACAGAGAAGCAGGTATTTCTCATCAGTACCCTCAGTAAATTCTATATCCAAGTTTGTTTGAAAATCATTTCTGTGAAGAAACTATTTGTACATGTCAGAATTTGATTGTTTGCAAACTTGTATGTGGTAATGTCGTAGAAGCACTTCAATTATTTGCAAATTGGTGAAGATTGTGATTTCTCAATGTCTCTTGTAGTTAATCAATGTTACCATTGAAAGTATTTCTGCTATTTGCTGAGGAAATAACCAGCTAAAGTTATGCGCATGTGGACATCCCTAAAACGTACCTAGATATTCTTTAGTGATTTTCCATTTATTTTTGTCTTTCGTCTTCCCAGTTGGATAGGAAAAATTCCCTAGGGATATATTATGGTCATCACTTTTGTATCCATCTAGTTATAGGGCTCCCCATAGGCCCTTCATATTGGGCCCTGTCGAATATAAATGACTCTTTAAAAATGTTTAGTTCCTCATAGCAAAGTCCTTCTCCAAGCTTTCCACGTTAAGTAATTCAAAGTCTTGAAGAGAAGAGAGTGGGAAACTTATTGTTGAACATAAAAAAATGAAATGCCCCCGAATACCAAATCACAAAGGGCCCTTTAGAGTTAGAGTGTGGTTGAAGGACCTTGTACATAAGAGGATGTATTAGATTATGTATTTCATTTAATAAGATACTATAAAATAGTAAAGGATGTATGATGCGACCCTTTTAAGTTTTATCTGTAAAGGGCCCTCCAAAAGCACTTTCAAAGGGCCTATGGGGCATCACTCTTAGGGTTATTGGCGCAATCTTAAGCTGTCTCAGCCATCTTTCACAATATCTCTCAAATAATAGTTCTTGAGTTCAAGACTTGTTGGATAGAGCTTTGAGGCCTCTTGGGACGTTCCTACGACGTTAAACCTTCTCTTCTCATTTGTGTGTGCATGCACGTGCGTGTGTTTGAAAAAGAGGAGGGCACAAGAAGGCCAATTTTCGAAGGCTATTGCTAAAAATTCAGCATCGACGGAGTTCACTCCCATCCCCCGAGCATGCGAAGTGCCAGAGAAGACAATTGGTTGTGTACCCATTGGAAGGCCTGTGGGTGAGACTACACATGCAAGTGAGGGAAACCAAGTACTTGTTTGCTCTTGTTTGTTGGTAACTCCATAGTGATTTTTCAGCTCATACACTTGCAATTTTGGAGAAATAACTTATTCTTGTGAAGGGGCCCTACCGTTCCGGGTTAGGGTTAGGTCACTCTCCATCTTTACTCCCTATCTCACTAACCTATCCTTCCCTCAGTCTCTCAAGCTCTCCATGCTCTACATCTCTATGCATCTATTATGTTGTATCTCTATACATTTATGTCTCTCTCTCTCTCTCTCTCTCTCTCTCTCTCTCTCTTTCAAGATCTTGCCGAAAATTTGTATTTTACATGTGCCAAATTCATCCCTAATCTTTTGTGCAAAGTGTCATTGGCAACAATATGCATGTGGTGTATCAAAGGTGAGGTTCATTGGTATCAAAGTGGAGTTACCTTCCTTACTGTCTAGATAATTGAAGGCAGTCTTGGAGCTAGAAGACTTTTGTTGACATAAAGATATCAAGGGATAAAGAGTGATTGAAGTTAATAACACACTCCATCCACTCAAACGAATCCTCTTCCTCAATTAGAGAATCTTCCTTCAAGAGTAGCGGCCATGAGAAATCAACTCGTCGACGTGGAGAAGATACTCCATCATCATCTCATGTTTACAACCTTAAAGAAGAGGGGTTGACAACTCTTGAAATGAAGCTTCTCCAACGTTTCAAAGAGATGGAGAATTTGCTGGTAGATCTCGATGTGCAATCAGAGGTGGCTAGGAAGGTAGACACAATTTCAAAGGTATCTCACTTTGAAGATTTTATTAAAAGTTTTGATCTTGGAGACCCAATTGTGTTTGTGAAGGAATATCTATTAAAGAAGGATATTGTTGGTCAAGACTCATCCTAAAATGCCATTTTTGTCACGTGACACATCCAAACCCTATGTGTCCGTGGACAAGCTACACCACATCAGGGTTCAATCAGTCGAGTCAGTTTAGATTAGCAGTGATCTGGCACATTTGTGAGTCTATTCGTAGACCGTGCATGCCCAGTCACTTAGCATAGATGCATATCCTCCAGTTGCACACAGCATGATCATCGGAATTCCCATCAGAATCCATTAGTATCAGTTAGGGGAATTTTCCAGTGCATTTAGCCTATTTTCCTATTTTTGGTTATTTTCACTTATTATTTTTAAGTGACTTTCCAACAAAAGTAGGTAGGGCAATTTTGCTAAGTTAATATATAAGCAAACCCAAGTTAGCACTTTCTGGCAGAAGAGGCAGCAGGAGCTTCCCGCTCAACAGGCAACTTCTCAGCAGCACCCCCCCCTCATGACCCTCTAGCGTTTTTGCATTCTCACCCCATCCTTGGCGCTCCCTTCCACAACAGGCCATCGCCATCGATCATTAGCATCCTAGCGTTTGCAGATCCCTACCATCGCCAGGAGATTCACCAGCTTCCCTAGCGTTTTCCCAAAACAGTCCAATCAGCGTTTTTGGATTGCAGATGCAGATCAGCCTAGCGTTTTTGGCTAGCAGCAGGACCCATCAGCGTTTTTGATTCTCAGCCCTTACCGCAGCAGATACACACAGTTTTCAGCCTATGACACAGTAGCAGATCAGCCCCAAGTTGGTTGCAGATGTTCCCCCATTTTCAGCCATAAAAACGCAGCCAAAACAGTCATTTTCAGCCACCGAAACAGTCACGAAATTCAGCGATTAGAAGATCTCAGATTTCAGCCATCAAGTCGTCGTCGTCATCACTGTCGTTGTCATCGGCATAGTCCCATTGCATCAGTCCATTGCATACGCATTGTACACCTTTGTGCAATCAAAGTAGACCACTCTCGCCGACGAGAGTGGGGCCTTCGGAGGAGGGTTTTACAACCTCTCGGGTGTCGTATCTCTTCTCTCTCCTTCTCTCAGTCTCATTCACTTGCACGCACAATATCCACTCACTTTGTTCGTGATCACAACACTCTACAAGACGGAAGGCTCTCTCCTTCCCTAAGAACTAAAAGGAACCTTGAGCAATAAAGATCACTAATCTTGAGAAAATAGAACATTCATTCCGTTGCACCTTACAATTTTTTTGGAGCCCTATGCAAATGTCACAAAGTGACGATGTGGCATTATAACACCTGCTAAAGCAATTTTTGTCACCCTAATGACATGGCAAGCTGGGGTTTTCTTGGAAAACGAGTTGCAAATTATGAAATACTGACGTATTAGTTCCATTGTAGGGAGGAAGTGTCTTTTAGCGTTAGCTTTTGTATCTGATGCTTTTCAAGGCCTAAGGCCTTTAAATATGTGCCTTGGGGGGATTCTCTAGCAGATCAAAGAGTTGCAGGTTGTAGAGCGATTCTCCTCGGCAGTTGTATCTTTGGCAAGAGCAATAAAAAGAAATACCGGAAGGAGTGGAACTCCGCCACTCCTTGCCTATCGTATGGATTCTCTCTCTCTCTCTCTCTCTCTCTCTCTCTCTAATAGGCTTAGACACCCCAAGCATGAAATCTAGAGGAACACACATGAGACTGCAAAAGAACCTAACAAAACTTCAATAGAGGGAGAGAAAGAAGAGGAGAGTCAACACAAAGTAGCGGAGTTCCACACTAGATGCACTGGTCCCAAAGATTGACACCCCTTTTCGGTATTTCTTTATTATTGATGCTTCACAAGGTAGAATGTCCGACGGTCCTCTCTGTGCAGGGCTCCTAAGCTAATCTGCCAATAGGAGGGCCTTGTCTCTGCTTATAAAGAGCGCAAGGGGCCCAAAAAACAAACAAAATCTACCTATTCTACAAAGCTTCTAGCAATTCTTGAACTACATGTTGTCGCCATTGATGCCTTAGGGTTTCCTCCTCTCGCACCAGGCAATACATGAGCTTTCCGTCTGTCACAAGCTCATGACGTGGCATGACCCCGCCGACAGAAGTGATGACGTGGCAGAAACTGTACGGTATATGACGTGGCAGACTGTACGGCATGGTGCTGCGTGGCAGCAATATGGATTTCTGCATAATGCGCTGACGTGGCAGCGTGTACGGATTTCCGTAATTTGGGCTACCTGTTTTTTGGGGCAGATTTTGGACCAGATGCTTTTGGGATACTTATTTGCTAGTGTCTTCGTTTCGGAAGATTACTTTGAAAGACGAGATTGAGCGGTTTTGCTATGGCTTGCTAAAAGAGATTCGCGACTGTTTTCTAAATTAGATGTCTGACTCTATTCAAAGACTTATGCAACATGCTAAGGTACGATTTGGAACGCAAGCCGGCTCATTCACTTATCTTACGGACAGGATAGTATCCATCTCAACAAGGCAAGAGCCCGCCAGGGAAACCGATTCCAGAGAAAGGGAATCAGATGATAGTGCGTCATAGGGTTCCAATGATTGAGACTGATGTGCCAATGGACAGGGGAAGGTAAAGAAGCTACCCACAGGTCTTAGGGCACAAGGAAAGAAAGAAAAAAGGGAATCGGCTGGTAGTGATTTCCCCAGACCCAGGATAAGATAAGATTTTTGAAGCAAATTAGTATGATCTAGATCTTGTCGGCTGCCTTTTTATGCCGTGCTTGAGACTTCTTAAGAGCCTCGTGCACCTTGGCAAAAGCAGTATCCATATCACAAAATCCCGAGGGACCTCTGCTCTTAGACTCTACGTCTAGATGCCCTCAGAGTGAGGCCCCAGGGGCTCTTATAAAGTTTACAAGAGATAGGAAACCTGTTCTTGATGGTATTATTATTCAATGCACGATAATCAATACACATGCGCCAAGAGCCACCTTCTGTACTAGGAGCACTGGGGAGCAAAAAGGTGAAGAACTAGGCTAAATCAGCCCCTTCCCTAAAAGCTCCTCAACCTGGCCCATAATCTTTCTGCTTAGCCGCACTAACCCTGTAGGTAGGGAGGTTTGTTTGGTGGGCTACACCCTGGCGCCAAATCTATCGTATGGTCCTCAGGCCTCGTCGGCGGCTTGTGATAGTAATGAATCAGAAAAATAATCATTAAACTCTCGCAAAAATGTTGACCTTTCTTTTATCTAACACATATAAATTTGATTGACAACTATATGAAACATCACGTGCAAAAATCAAGTACGCAGAAAGATGATTTTTAATCATAGAAGTGATAGCCGAAGCAAATACAATAGGGATCCAAAACATAAGTTTTGCCCCTATGGTGAAGGGTGATCGTTTTGCCAAAGACATCAAGCACACCTTGTACTCTGAACATCCATGGGATTCCCAGTAGCGCATCACACCCTTCCAATGGCATGATATAGAACTCTTCAGTGTCCACATACGACTGAATATGAAATTTGACTGACAACTATTTGAAACATCACGTGCAAAAATCAAGTACGCAGAAAGATGATTTTTAATCATAGAAGTGATAGCCGAAGCAGAAACAATAGGGATCCAAAACATGAGTTTTGCCCCTATGGTGAAGGGTGATCGTTTTGCACACCATGTACTCTGAACATCCACGGATTCCCAGTAGCGCATCACACCCTTCCAATGGCATGATATAGAACTCTTCAGTGTCCACATACGACTGAATATGTAGACGCAATTTTCTAATAATGGGAGTAACACATTCTGAGTAGCCAGGACATGCCAACCTTGCCTCTGCCGTGTACCCCATCTTCAGCTCTGATAACGAGCGTCATAGCTAACTCTGGTAGATAAAGTTTGCTTTGGCACCTGGGTCAAAGAAGATGAGTGCCGTCTGATCTCTGACTTTACCCCATGCTCTGCATAACTCGCTGATATCTGTACTTGGCCTGTCACCCACCATATTTGGCACCAAACCTGCCGTGGACTTAGGCTTCTTTCCTTTTTTGTCCTCTTTATCATGCGAGTCCGTTGGTTTTTTCCTTTGTGGACAATCTGTAGCAAAGTGACTAGGCTGCTCGCATATAAAGCATTTATTCTCAGCCATCAAGACCTTCTTTTCCTCGAGCGACTTACTCACAAAAGGCTTCCTTTTCAGCTTCTTTGCTTGCGCTCGAGAATTCGTGGCTGACTCCTTATCCTTGTTGACCTTTTTTGACCCGTGTGACGCTTTAGGAGCCGTTTTCTCAAAGGGCTTCTTTGCTGAATTTTTCTTTTGCTGCCCCCCTTTCACGTTGCCCAGAAACCCACTGTCCTCTTCCTTCAACAAGGCAAGACCAGTGTAGGCAACTTCCATAAGCTGAGTTAGGGGTAGCCACTCTGTTCTTTGTACAGTAATCTTGAAGCCCTTTAGGCAGCCCACAACAATACTTCTCAATCTGCTCTATCAGTGGCACAAACATGCAAGAGGTTACTGAGAGCAACGCTTTACAAAACCTCCGATTGTACTCCTGTAGGCTCTTGCAAGTAGCCGCAGTGAGTTGGTGCCAATCTGTCACGATTGTGACTATGTTAATAGTATTACATCTACTCCTAGTTGCAAATACGCGAAGTGCCATGCCAAGGAGGATCCCTACGCTTGGATGGTCACACCCCTTCGCCCAAAAGACGTGTCTCTTCACCAAAAGCCACACTCCTTCGACGACTGGTCACACCACTTCGCTCTACGGTTGCGACTCTTCGTCCAATGGTTGCAGCTCTTCACCAAAAGGATGTGTCTTTACGTCTAAAGTCGCGTCTCTTCACCATGAGACGTGTCTTTTCATTTGTCTCTTCGTCTCCTATATAAGGAACCTATTGTACTCAGTTTTAAAGCATTCGTTCAAGCAATCAAACACACATTCAGTCTTTTGAGTCTCAGTTTGATCTTAAGTCTGAAGTTTTAGGTATTAAATATAGGATTAACACCACTAATCCTCATAGTGGTATCAGAGCAAATTTTTTTCCCGAGCCTTTGGACTTGTCGTCTACCTAACCTCGCCGTTGCCGACCCTACCTGCAACCCTCACCTAGTGTGTTGTATGGCCGCAGAGGAAAGATGGTGTACTTCTACTACCTGTATGAGGTAACTTAAATTTATTTTGTTCCAATTACATACATATAGAACAAAGAACAAAGAGATGCAGATGTGGGCGTACGGGAGTGCCACGTACCCGGCCTCTTCATCGGGTGGTGTCCCTGCTGGATTGCGCTCGCACCTCATGTGAAAGGACGACGACACCTCTTCAACTTGCTGGCACCCTTTCGCATACGGGTGTGTCTCTTTGCCTGTGTGCCCCTTCACTCGGCAAGGGGCTGAATTCCCTTTGTTGGCTACTGCATATCCAAAGGGCTCCTCTTCGTGAGAGGGCACCAAGGAAGGCACCCTTTTCCCACTAATCGCATCCCTTCACCCTTGCTCTCGCACCCTTTCCCAGCGTTGGCCCGAGTGAAATAGGTTTCTTGGCCGCGTACATCACAGAGTTTCAAAGGCTAACTCTAGAGATAGAGACCCTTAGTCCCTATGATAAACTTCACAGCTTTATCGACAGACTCTAACCCAACCTGAAGGATGATGTTCACAAATACAACCCTACCACCTTGGATGCTGCAATTGCCTATGTGGAGCGTCTTGGCAATAATCGGCGCCCTCATGGAATTTTCTCCCTAGTGACAGATCTTCAAATAGCGCTCGCTTTTCACAGTGCGATCGCAGAGACAGCTATAGCCATAGTCAGCAACATCAGTCTCAGTTCAGACAGCAAGCAACAACACCTTATTCAACTTCAAGGTTCTACTTTCAAGATCAACAATCTTAAAGCAGATCTTCTTCACATGCTCCACTTTTCTCAAGATCGGCATTCCAATACTCAGCAAGACTCTGCGTCAAATGCATCTTCGACTTCAAAGAAGGATGGTTTATGTACAATTTGCGGTGGTGACCATAGCTGGTATCATTGTCCAAAGAGACCAAATCTGTCGAATTTGAAAAGAAATTCCAACGTGGAAACATCATCAAATTCAGAGCACTAGATTCTGCTAAGGATAAAGGAAAATCTGTGGTCAACACAATTCATGTCTCAGAAGATACGACTATTCTTATGAAGCATGCTCAATACAATTCTTTAGTTCTGGAGCCTCTTTCAAAGCAAGTTTTGAGCCTTCTTGGAACTCTCAATGGTCGCTCCATCAACATTTTGGTGGACAACAGATGCTCTAATAATTTCGTCAGTACTCGGATAGTTCAACAACTTGGCTTACCAACTCAGAAGACATCTCACTTATATGATGTGGAGTTAGCAAATGGAGCAATTTTGACTTCTGATTAGACAATTCGACAGTTGCAGTTCGGTATTCAAAATTATGCAGATCAATTGGGTTTCGAAGTTATGACTCTATCTTATTACGATATCATTCTTGGTCAGCATGGTTATTCCAATATGATCTAGCAATTAGCTTTTGAGGACATACTATCAATTTGTTCAAAGATGGACGTGAATTGATTTTACATGGGCTTTATAATGCGGAACGAGTGATTCAAGCCTCATGTGTACTAATCAAACAACATGATACAATGGATTATGAAGAGAATATGATTTCCGATGCAGATGTAGATATTATTATTGATGAATTTTTGAATTCATTAACTTCTCCTGAATCAATTGATGAAGACAAAGATGATTTTAAACAAGAAGCTTTTGCAAGTGATACTTTGTTACCAGACAAAGAAAAGGACATAGTTGTAGATTCTGAGTCTGAAGACGACTATGCTTTTTTTAATTCGTTGCTGGATGATGGTATGCCAATTGCAAGTCATGAAGTGACGGTTTCTGAAGACGATTCTGAAGAATTTTGGGATTCGTTATTGGAAGATGATTACAGTCTCAATCCAAAATCCTCTCCAGTGATTACTAAAGTTGAAGTCACCCAGTCTGAAGAGTGCTTTGAGAAGATTTCCTCTTCACCGAATATTTCACAGTTGATGGTATGCCAATTGCAAGTCATGAAGTGACGGTTTCTGAAGACGATTCTGAAGAATTTTGGGATTCGTTATTGGAAGATGATTACAGTCTCAATCCAAAATCCTCTCCAGTGATTACTAAAGTTGAAGTCACTCAATCTGAAGAGTGCTTTGAGAAGATTTCCTCTTCACCGAATATTTCACAGTTATTGGAAGATTTTGAACCAGAAATCTTACATCACATGAAGAATTTTGAAGATCAACCTCTTGTTGCAGTGAACCTGATTATGCTTGATTCCTCTAAAAAGTCTTTGAATAATGCAATGACATGGGATTTAGCAGTCAAGTCAAAGAGGTTTCGGAAGAAGCAAAAGTTCAAGACAAAGATTTCAAATAACTCAAAGACTGAAGATTTTCGAAGATTCAATTCTTTTCCAGAATTCTATCAACATCAGAAGTCATTTCTTTGACACGAGCTCTCATTCTAAGTGGGAGGGAGTGTCACGATTGTGACTATGTTAACAATATTACATCTACTCCTAGTTGCAGATACGCGAAGTGCCATGCCAAGGAGGACTCTCACGCTTGGATTGTCACGTGACACATCCAACCCTATGTGTCCGTGGACAAGCTATAGCATGATCAGGGTTCAATCAGTCTAGATTAGAAGTGATCTGGCACTTTCGTGAGTCTGTTCGTAGACCGTGCATGCCCAGTCACTTAGCATAGATGCATATCCTTTGGTTGCACACAGCATGATAATCAGAATTCCCATCAGAATCCATTAGAATCAATTAGAATCAATTAGGGGAATTTTCCAGTGCATTTAGCCTATTTTTCCTATTTTTGACATTTTTCACGTATTATTTTTAAGTGACTTTCCAACAAAAGTAGGTAGGGCAATTTTGCTAAGTTAATATATAAGCAAACCCAAGTTAGCACTAAATGGCAGAAGAGGCAGCAAGAGCACCGCTCAATAGGCACCTTCTCTGCACCATAGATCGTGAATACAAAGAAGGAATGGCAGCCATAGAGCGTAAGTACGACTTGGAAGCCAAAGCAATACAAGAACAGAGCGACCGACAAAACAAAGAGTTCTGGCGACTCTATTCTCAAGTTCAGGCACACATGCAAGAGATTTGGGGAAGACTCTCTCAGTCTCTTCTTCTCCCAAGCATGACACACATGATTTGCATGATTATGAGAAGCATGATGATTTGAATGATATTGCTAAGCATGATGATTTGGATGACAAAGATAAGCATCATGATTTAAATGATATTGCTAAGCATGATGATTTGGATGCTAATGACAAGCATGATGATTTGCATGATCAAGATGTGATTTTTCACAAGCATGATGAGTTGCATGAAGAAGATGTGACTGTTCACACGGATGATGTGTTAGTGGAGGATGCTTTTTCTAGCGAAGCTAACCTCGTTGCAGATTCGATCAATCACAAAGAATCGACCTTGGCTTTCGAGTCGAGGTCCACAGATCCCCCACAAGAATATTCGATAGATCACGAAGCACCAATCTTGGCTCTCGAGTCGAGGTCCAAAGAACCCCCACACGACGATTCGATCATTAAGGAAGAAGCGATCTTGGCTCTCGAGCCTAGGTTCAAAGAACCCTCACAGGAAGTATTATGTGTTCGCATGATTGATACGCACGCATTGTTCGAGTGTTTCATTCGTGATCGTTTCGTGTATTTTAGTCAGTATCGTTATGTGATCCCTTTTCCTAGGCATGACATATTGTATGTTGAACACGTTTCTCTCATGGATGAGCACGAATGTATGTGGATTTTTCATGAAAAGCTAAAAAGTATGTATGTCAGGAAGTCACATTCCATGTCTCTTCCTTGGCATGTCACAGTTTCCGAACGAGCACATGAAAGTATGAGCACCAAGCGTGGGCATTTCCATTGTATTTTGCCGCAGTTGATTGCTCTGGATCAAAAGAGAAAGATTCGATCTCATTGTTTGCGTGTGTGTGGTGAACGGTTTAGCACTCTGTCTATTATTTCATCTACATTGCATGCACAGTCTTTGAGAAAGACAAGATTTTTCCCACTCACTTTATATGGAATGGGTATGTTCATGTTTTTGTGTTGGAAATGGTTTCAGGAATTTTCAGCCATGGAGATTCTTGAAGAAGACAGAAGTACGACTCTAGACGCAGTTGAAGCATCGAAGGAGCCATAGAAGACTTTGAGTCGCTTTCGGCGCGGCCCAAAGAAGTAAGCGTTGCAGACCTTTATGAAGTTCAAGTACCGCGCGACCCACACATCAGAGTGGGCCAGCGAAGAGTCCCTTCCAGGATTCCGGATGCTATTGGCGATCTCCCTCGACGCCATACAGTTCGGTATCAATACCTCACTTTGAAAAGGAGGGGATGTCACGTGACACATCCAACCCTATGTGTCCGTGGACAAGCTACAACATGATCAGGGTTCAGTCAGTTCAGTCAGTCTAGATTAGAAGTGATCTGGCACTTTCATGAGTCTATTCGTAGACCGTGCATGCCTAGTCACTTAGCATAGATGCATATCCTCTGGTTGTACACAGCATGATCATCAGAATTCCCATCAAAATCCATTAGGGAAATTTTCCAGTGCATTTAGCCTATTTTCCCTCTTTTTGACATTTTTCACTTATTATTTTTAAGTGACTTTCCAACAAAAGTAGGTAGGGCAATTTTGCTAAGTTAATATATAAGCAAACCCAAGTTAGCACTAAATGGCGGAAGAGGCAGCAGGAGCACCGCTCAACATGCACCTTCTCAGCAGGACCCCAAAGGCTTCTAGCGTTTTTGCTCCACAGCATCTTGGCTAGCGTTTTTGGACAAGACAGCGTAGATCAGCCAGCGTTTTGCATTTGCAGAGCCACGGCGACAAGACCACAGCAGATCAGCCTAGCGTTTTTGCATCTGCAGAATCCCAGCGACAGAAATTCCATTTTCAGCCCTAGCGTTTTTGCATCTACCAGCAACGTCAGCGTTTTGCAGATTTATCGCGACAGAATCAGCCACAAGACCAGCGTTTTCAGTTTTCAGCAGTTAGTACTTGCAGATCAAGTCCCGAATCTCGTAGATCTCACCTTCCCGCAGCAGTTCCTCGCCGCACGGTCAGTTTCCGCAAGGTTTACAGTTTCAGGCCGGAAAACGCAGATTTCAGCATCTGCATTTTCAGCGTGTTGTCGTCGCATCGTTGTCATCGACATAGAGTCAGAATTCAGCAGATAGAAGATTTGCAGATTTCAACCCATAGCGTTTTTGGACAGCAGTAGAAAGATTGCAGATTTCAGCCCTTGGGTCGACTTCGTCATCACCGTCGTCATCATCGACATAGCCTAAATTTGCATTAGTCTCATGCATACCATTTGTACCAGATTGTGCAATCATAAGTAGACCACTCTCGTCGACGAGAGTAGGGCCTTCGGAGGAGGGTTTTGCAATGTCTCTGGTGTCGTATCTCTCTTCTCTGTATCTCTTAGTCTCATACACTTGCACGCACAGTGTCCATTCACTTTGTTTGTGATCATAGCACTTTCCCTTAAGAATGGAAGGCTCTCCCTTCCATAAGAACTAAAAGGAACCTTGAGCACAGTTCGGAGCACTCATCTTGAGCAAAGCGCAAACAATCATTCCGCTGCACCTAACATGGATGGTCACACCCCTTCGCCCAAAAGACATGTCTCTTCGCCAAAAGCCACACTCCTTCGACGACTGGTCACACTCCTTCGCTCTACGGTTGCGACTCTTCGTCCAATGGTTGCAGCTCTTCGCCGAAAGGATGTGTCTTTACGTCTAAAGTCGCGTCTCTTCACCATGAGACGTGTCTTTTCATTTGTGTCTCTTCGTCAGTCTCAGTTTGATCTTAAGTATGAAGTTTTAAGTCTTAAATATAGGATTAGCACCACTAATCCTCACACAATCTGTCATGACATCGGTTTCAAATTCATCTGAGAGCCACGCAAATGCAAATATTTGCTTGAAGTATACCCATGTGGCGGGTGCCTGCCCTTGCATCAACAATGTCGTCCACCATGTAAGCGCATTGTCTTTCAAGAAAGTGGCGACTTTTCTGACCTTAGCGGCTTTTGTAAAATTCCCTCCTGTATAACTTGTATCAAATTGCTGGAGGAAAGTAAGAGCCTTTGCCTTATCCTCAAAGCTGGTGAAAGTGCTAAACTTTACAGCTACACCACCTTCTTTATAAGCTTTTGGCTTTTCTAGTGCCCCTAAATTGTCATAAGGAGTTGTCTGCAACATGGGCATTGTAGTAGGGATTATCGGCATTCCTTGGCCATTTACATTTTGCGTCATAAGTGCCATATCTGGCTACTGTCCAGAAAAACTAGCCATGCCAAAATTGCCGCGTGGCACCCCAAACTGGCCCTGATTGCTCTGAAAGCCTTGCTGCATGCAGATATTACCATACATGGGGTTTGGCATCATGCCTTGCATACCCCCAAACACTGTTCTTGGTATATATTCTGGTTTCCAGGCGCATAACTAGCCATGCTCTGAAACACTGATCACCCTCGAAATACCCAGGATGTACCGTGGTTGGTGGAAAAACCTGATGCATTGCCTGGAAACTGGTTCCCTGTCCATTTAATGCAACACGTGGACTTTGAAAGGTGGCGGGCTGAACTGGCAAAACTTGTGGAATTGGCATCCTAACCACATGTTCATGGATGAAAGGAACTTGTCTTGGAGCCCCTTACTCCGCAACGTGCGAGTGCTCCCTGAAGTACCTGGGCTTGAGCCTCATCGGGCTCTACTGGCTGTCTGAGTTGCTTTGTCTGCAGTGGCACTGGTGGCGCTTGCAAAAACTCCATAAAACTTGGGTTCTTCACCAGTCGAGAAAACACATTCACAACGGCAACCAACTGAGTCCTGAACGTATCATCTTCAAGTTGCCCAGTCATAAAGTCCTGCATTGGTGGAGCATTCACATCAACAAGAGGTACAGACAGATGTGGCCGTGAACTCTCGCCAACCTCAAGCACTCTAGGAATTTCCTGCCTGTCTCCTTCCATGATGCCTTTCCCTTTGTCGGCCATAGTGTAATCCTGCGTTCTTGTGCTCTTTGTCTTCGTCACAAACCAACCAAGGCTCACTTCTTGATGAAAAAGTGATTCTGTCCCGGCGCGACTGAACCATGAAACTGGCCCGTAGGGCGGTAGACGTAGGCTTTCACCCAAAACTTTACTTTAGACTTTAGGACACAGAGAAACTTTGTAAATAAAAACCTGTAACGGGAACTGATACTTAAAAGACACACGGTTTGGAAGCTAGAGCGCTACCAAGCAGACGCCAACACCTGTTTGCCCCAAAGACTGGCGCCCCTTTTGGTATTTCTTTATTGTATTCAAAGAGGGAATAAAACGTGTGATTTCCTACAAGCTGCCCCGCATGATCCGGGCTGAAAGTGACCTGTTCTGGCCCGATTTCGGCAGCATAACCGTACTAGGACGCTTCACAGACAGTATCCCCACGCAATAAGTGACTCTCCCGACGCTCACAGACACTTTGCAAAACCTGGCGAGAATCTGCAGCACGCTAATTCTCTGTTTTCTGCCCGGAAAATGCCCAGGTCACTCGCACAACGGTCCCCTCGCGTCCCCGGACCTTCTTGGGGTAGTAGGGACCGTTTAGGGCCGAAACCCTAAACCCGCAAAAATACACAGCAGGCTGTATTTCCCTTTTTTGGGCTCTGTTTCGTGAGCCGGTCGCATCCGTAGCAAGTCCTCGAGCTCCCGCACTTGTAGGGCTACTTGCCCTTTGAATCGGACGAGATTTCTCGCGTGAAATCTCTCCGAATTCAGCAGCCAACGTAAAACACGGAAGTCCGTACATTTTGCCATGCATTGATAGCGTAAAAAGCGGAGTTCCATACAGCTGCCACATGGCACTCTGCCAAGTGAGCTTGTCTGCGTCAGCAGAGGCTGCCACATCATCAGTTTGTGACATGCGACAGTGAAAGCGGTTGAGACATTCTTTTATTGGCCGACTTTGAGGAGAGATGTGGATGCTTTTGTGTGAGCATGCTGATTTGCCAAAAGGTCAAGTTTGGCATGTAGAAGGCACCAAGGTTGTTACAGCCACTGCCTATTCCAGATAAGCCATGGAAAGTATTGCTATGGAGGCTTGTTTGAAAACATGGGCACTATACTCAAGTTTTCCTCCTCATTTCATCCACAAACTGATGGACAGTTAGGAGAGGCTAATTCTACTGTCTTGGATCTGCTGAAGTGTTATGTGTCAGATATTAAAGGCAAGTGGGAACAATATCTACCCATGCTTGAGTTATGCATACAACAATACGGTGCATTTGTCAACAGGCAAGGCACCTTTTGAGATTGTTGAAGGTGGCAAAAAGGTTCCTCCCATTTTGCTCACCAAGGACAAAATGTTTGAAGCAGATCGATATGTTGAGAACATAGATGAAATGTATAAGTCTAAGGCAAAGCAGAAAAGGGATGCTGATTGTCACTGTTGTGAATTGTTGCTTTCACCCGAGTACCCAAACATGCTTTAGTGATGACCATACCTTGTGTTAGATTTGATCTCTACAGATCGGTCTTTTCTTCACACTTTTCACTATGCTTACTGAATTCTTGATTTGATTAGTTTTCTTGAAGTGTGAGGATTGTACTTTTAATGGTTGGAACTTGGCTTTTTGGTGCTGGTTCAATTGTGTTGCATGTTATTAATCTTATGTGCTAAAGGAAGCAGACGTACCTACCGATTCATGTTGGATCTTAAATGATTCAGTAGTTGATGTTCTTTCTTTTCAAGATTTTATGTACTTGAATTCAAGTTTTGTAGGTGGAGGGATTTATCGTAAGGAGTTTTGTGAACTTAATTTACTACAAATAGTGATTGTTGTGCCTTTTTAGACCTTAAGATTTTTCAGACTCCCTTGGGATTGGAAGTAGATATCTATGATAAACGCCTTGAATCGGAATATGCCGATCTAAATATCATCCGTATGTCCCACGTTTCTTCGAACATTTCTCTTTCAGCAAGTACGGTGTCATTTGCTCTTACCTATTTAGATTTTCTCGTCTTTGTTCTAGTAAATCTGCTTTTGTCGTTCAATCATGCCATCTTATTTCTTTACTCATTCAGAAAGGATTCTCATTTAAAAGAATCATGAAAAATATTCGTTCATTTTTGTATTGTAGTGAGTTATTTTCAATGTTTCTTTCTTTGGAATGTTCAAGATAATCAGTAGTAAATTTAATAAAAGTGGGGAGCTTAAAAGCCACTCTTGGGCAGTGACAACGTGAGTAGGGATGTCATAGCTGTTGTCCAAGCTATGCATGATAAAGGTGATAATCTTATTCTTCCTATTTGGACAAGCAACGAAGTTGAGTTCACATAGTGTCAAGTTTGGATCTTTGTACTTCTTGTGTTATTTTTAGCCTCTTCTACGCATGTTTGTAGTAGTATTCATTTCTAGTTTTTAGCTAACATTAGGACTTAAGGATTTGTTCCTTTAGAAGTTGTTGTGTGGAGTCTGATTTCTAGGATTGAGTCTTTGAGATGTCTTATCCTTTTAGTTTAAAGCTGAGTACTTGTTTCAAGTTTTAGCCAAGTAACCTGCTTCAACTTATTTTGTGTATGCCTTTTCTAAAAACATTTATAAGTAAATAATGGTTTGTTTTATCTAGTTTTGTATAGTAGCAAATAAAGCGATTTTTTTTTCCCATTTTCTTGTGTCCCTTGCTTTCGTAGTTTTATGAGTATTTTATACCCTCTTATAATTCGTGAGTTCAGACTATGCTGTACTTATGAAGGTATGTTTTACTCAACAAGCATGCTTTCTTATGCAACTTGATCCTCAGATTGATTTCATTTTTTTCTTGAAGTATGAGGACTCCATTTTTCATGATTGACCTTTGCTTTGGCCTTGGCTGTTAAGTTATGGCTTTTTTTCAATCTTGGAAGCGTGCATAACCTATGTTGGGTAACTCGTGAAGGTCGTCATTAGTCGAGGATTGGGCTCAAGGGTGGCAACAATAAACAACCCAAAGCGCGCGAATGCTCTCACAACAGCTATGGTATGGAAACCAATATCAAGTTCTTTTTTATCTATTTTTTTCATTATTTATAGATGTTATTTGTATAGGCTCGCAAACTTCGAACTTTCTATGAAAGGTGGGAAAGCGAAGTAGGTGCAAATCTGGTCATCCTTCAAGTAAGTTACGTGTTTAGTTCTGTAATTGTCTGCTTGAAGGTTTTACTTGGAAAATGATGCCTTACACTATTCTACTTCAAAGGGTGCAGGGGGTGTGTTTTCATCGGGAGCAGATGTGAAGGAGTTGTACAGACTTGGTTTGCAAGGTTTGTGCTTGTTTGTTGGAAATGCACACCATGGTTAACAATAGCGTGTCTAGTTGGAGCTCAGATTTTTTTAATAAGCACTAGTTTAGTATTATACTTTGAAAATTACATTTATGCATATGGGCACGGTGTATTCCCAACTTTAGTTGAGACAAAGTTATTTGTTTCTTTGGGTATTCATGTATGGAGCCTTCTTGATGATTGGGTGCTCTATCAACTGCAGCAGAACAGGCTGTCATGTCATCAAGGTGCTGCCACATCATCTGCAGGGCTGCTGTCATCAAGGTGCTGCTACATCCCTGGCTGGTGACTAATAGGGGAGAATGTTGGATGGCTAGGGCTAATGGGGATCACTCGTGAAGAATTTCTCAATGTTAGATTAGAGGTTATTAAAGACTCAAGAGCCCCATGCTCTCACATTTTTTGACCGGTTCAAAGGCAGGAGTGGAGGCTCTCATCCCAGCCAAATCCATCAAGCTGTCGTCATTGGCAAAAACCGCCACACTAGAGAACCCATTGCAGCCACCTCCTTGGTAAAGTAGTATTATGTGTATACAAGGCACACCTGTCCTCTTCACACTGTTGTCGCTCTTAATCAATCATCCTTGTCGTTCACCCCTCTCTTTGCAAGTATTTGCCCCGTTGGCTTTTGGCACTGATGTTGCTGGGTCCCTATTGCGATGGTTATTAGCGGCTACTTCGTGGTTGACCCGTCATTTCATCGATTTCCTTATGGCACTTCACTGGTGGTTTTGCTTGTTCAACCTTTTCTAGTGGTCTCTCTATTGGCTTTCGACGTCGACCTTGCTGGCTCCCCTTGTAGTGGTGCTTTTTAGCGGCTACATGGTGGTTGAACCACGGTCTCCTTGATTTTCTTCATGGTATTTTACTGCTGGTTTTTCTTCATTCTAGATGGGTACCTTTCTTGGCTGCAGATTTGGTCATCCTATTCAGCCTCTTCTCTCCCATCCTGCACCCTCTTGTGCAATGATCACTTCTCAATGCGTTCTGATATTACGTTGTTCGTGGAGTGCATTGAACACTTGCAGCAAATGCTCTTGATGTTCTGCTTCGGATTTGGAGAAAACGAAAAAATATGCTCAAAAACTGTCTATGCTCTTGAAAGATCCTGTCTATCATTTTGCTGAACATGCAGGAGCATTTGTGGGACCAAAAGGCATCACCAAATACTTAATACAATCCGAAGGATGTCCTGAACGGGTTCTATACATCTCGGCAATAAAGAAGTTTCCATCTTGAGCACTAGTTGCCTCATAGCAATTTGAATTGTAGACGACACTACATCCAAGAACCCCACATCACGTCCAAGCTTCTTCAAGACAATGAATGTAACAGACTTGGACACTCCAAGTCAAGAATCAATCACGACAACACCAAATAACCACCTCAAAACAATTCACAGTTCACAATAGATTTGCACTGGCCCGGTGGAGTTCCGTGCCTAGAGATATTGGCCCCAAAGACTGGCGCCCCTTTTGGTATTTCTTTTTGTATTAATCAGTGTTTAAAGTACAAGAGTGGATCGGGTCTCACTCTCAGACTCTACGTCTAGATGCTCTGCAGAGTGGGAGCCTAATCCACATATTTAATGTTTACAAGGGATGCCAAAAGCAGAGCCCCAAAAGCTTCAAATCAAAAGCAAAGTTTCTCTCTCTCTCACAAGCTCTCTTGAGCTTTAGAAAAATAAAGCAATGGAGTTCTCTCTCTCTCTCTCTCTCTCTCTCTCTCTCTCTCTCTCTCTCTCTCTCTCTCTCCCCTTGCAATTTGCGTAGAGAAAAAGCACCAACAAGAATCTCCCTCAAATTGCGTTGCTAGAAGTAGAAAAGCATCTCCGCAAATTTCGGGATTCTGCCACGTCAGCATGCTTGCGCTTTTTTCGGGATTCTGCCTTGCTGCCATTTTAGGGTTAGGGTTAGGGTTTCTGGCAGATATTAAGGTTTGCAGGTTTTAGGGTTAGGGTTTCCAGATTTAGGGTTTTCAGCAGCAGTCAGGGTTAGGGTTTCCTCTCGGGTAGCCACGTCATCACTTTGTGACATACCCCCCTCTTGAAAGCATTGTAATCGCCCTCGATTACGCCTGCAAAATAGACAAAGGCCTTAAACCGTCTTAGCAAAAACTGACTGTTAGTACCTACGTACTAGGAACACACATCTAGCACATGTACCACTCAACAGTCACATCACACGACATCACATGACATTCAACATTCATTTGGATCTTAGACCATGATTTATCGGCAATGTAGCTAGCAATCGCATCTAGATCCAATCGGGACCTCATCGATGTTCAATTGACTAACCTCTATTGCAACCATGTCTATTCGAGATCGATGAGACCAAAATGCTGCAGTCATTTCGTCTATCAATTCATGCACTTAAAAGAAGTCAAGAACAAATCGGTATCATAATCAAGAATTCCATTTCATAAAGTCATACAACAAAATACTGTCAGCTTTCAGTATCCCTGAAGCTCAAAGAGACATCAGTGACTCTAGTATCAAAATCAAGGCATCTGCTGACAAAGGAGCGGAGTGACTACCCTCTTGTGTATCCGATTGCACCAGATTTCCGGCCAAGCTGAATTCTGGGTTCCATTTGCAGTAGACTATGCTAAACCAAAAGCCTCGAGGTAAAGTTTCACAATCTGAGGAGTATCTGCTAGGTCCTCCTCCTCCTCCATCCACTTTGCATCCAATGCAGGATAGTTCTTGAACTTAACCAAGAACCGCCTTCAGAATTTACCTTTATTCTTCGTATCCTTATGTGCCAAAATTTGTTCAGGAACAAGGATCTCCTCGTTTTCTTCCACTTCGGGTTGCTCATCAGGCTCCCCATCATCAGGCACATCACCTTTAAAAGGTTTCAAGAGACTCACATAAAATGCATTGTGAATCCTCCAAGTATCAAGCAGTTTCAGTCGGAAGGAGACATCATTTATCTTTTCAGAGATCTGGAAAGGTCCGTAGTATCGCATACTAAGCTTTGGAAAAAGCCTCTTCTTTTCCTTTTTCTTTCTCAGGCGTGCCTTCTCAAAACGTAAGAGCACTCAATCATCCTCCTTCAATTTCAAGTAGCGACATGGCGATCCGTTGCCTTTTTCTGTCGTTCTTGAGATTTCTGCAAAGTCTCGTGAACCTTGGCAAAAGCCGTATCTAAGTCTCGCGTATATTCATCCGCTTCAAAAATCTTATCTTTCGTGATTAGGAAGGGTGGAACCTTTGCAGCACCTTCAACAATCTCAAATGGCGCCTTCCCCGTCGAAGAGTGTATCGTGTTATTGTAGGCAAATTCAACCAAAGGTAGGTACTTTTCCCATTGAGTCTTCTGATCCGAGATATAAGACTTCAATAAATCTAAAAGCACTGAATATGCAATCTCAGATTGCCCGTCAGTTTGCGGGTGGAACGATGACGAGAACTACAACCACGTGCCAATGTTCTCCCAAATTGCCTTTCAAAACAAACTCGTAAATCTGGGGTCCATGCTGGAGACAATCGTCTCAGGCATGCTATGTAATCTGAAAATCTGGGCCACAAACAGTCTCGCTAAGTGATCCGGCTTGACTGTTTTCTTCACTGGAATGAAATGAGCCTGTTTGCTAAATTTGTCAATAACAGTCCAGATACCATCGTGACTACTCTGTGTTCTCGGGAGATCAAAAATGAAATCCCTTGCAATACTTTCCCAGGGGTCGGTGGGTATGGGTAAAGGTTGTAACAATCTCTGTGCTTTATGCCTGTCAAACTTGACCTTCTGGCATACTAAGCAACTGCGCACAAACTCTTCCACATCCTTCTTGAGTCTCGGCCAAAAGAAGTATCTCTCTACCCCTTTCATGGTGGTAGCAATGCCGCGGTGACCCGTAAAAGGTGGACAGTGGCATTCAATCATAACCTTTTCCCTGAATGGCTGTGTAACGCACAACATGGTTTTTCTCATCAAGTAGCCATCCCGGATGGAATATCCCGCTACAGTCTCCCCATCCCGTATCCGTGCGAAAACGTCTGCAAAATCTGTATCTGTGGCATACTGGTCGACCATATCCTCAATGCTCCTTTGATGTATCGCGGAAATAGCCAGAACCAAGGGCTTCCGAGACAAAGCATCTGCCACCACATTCTTCTATCCCTGCACATGGACAATTTGGAAGTGAAACTGTGACAAGATGTTCGCCCACCGCATCTACTTTTCTGAAAGTTGCTTCCGTGACAAGAAGTAGCGCAAACTCTGATGGTCTGTAAAGACAGTAAAATCCGCTCCGAGTAGGTAATGCCGCCACTGAGTAAGAGCATGGATAACCGCCAAAAGCTCTTTCTCATAAATCTGTGCTGTCATCTCCAGCCTTGAGAACAATCGGCTCTCGTAAGCAATGACATGGCCTTCTTGCATTAAGACCGCACCCAGACTACGACCACAAGCATCACAATATACTTCAAATGACTTCTGCAAGTCCGACAAAGTCAAAACTGGTCCCGTAGTCAATTTCTCTCAATGTCTGAAAGGCAGTCACCTCTGTGGATCCCCACGAGAAAGGGACTCCTTTCTGTGTCAAGATATGCAAAGGGGAAGCAACCTCTGCAAACTTTCGAATGAACCGCCTGTAGTACGAACACAGTTCCAAGAAGCTTCTAACTTCATGGACATTCTTCAAATCGGGCCAATCACCGATAGTCTCTATCTTGGCCGGATCCATTTGCACTCCTGCTGCTGAGACCATGTGTCCCAAAAAGTGTATCTCTGTTATTCACTTTTCTTTGCATTAATCACTAACTTGTGATCTCGTAATGTCTGAAAGACCTGAAGCAAATGATCTCTGTGGTCTGCCTCATTCTTGGGGAAAACAATGATATCGTCAAAGAAAGTGCCAACAAATAGCATGTACTCTCGAAAAATCCTATCCATCATCCGGTTAAATGTCCAAGAGCATTGGTTAAGCCAAAAGGCATCACCAAAACTCAAATAATCCAAAAGTCGTCCGGAAAGCTGTCTTGTAGATGTCTCCCGGCGCAATTCTGATCTGATGATATTCACTCTTCAAATCAATCCTACTAAAGCACGAGGATCCCTGTAATCTGTCGAGTATATCATCGATCCTAGGAATCAGAAATCTGTTCTTGATGGTGATTTTGTTGAGAGCTCTATAATCGATGCACATTCTCCAAGATCTGTATTTCTTCAAAACCAACAACACTGGAGAGCAATACGGTGAAGTACTAGGCTGGACAAGACTCTTTTCCAAGAGGTCTTTCACTTGGTTCATAATCTCTCCATTCTGTGCTTGACTCACACGGTAAGGTGGCCGGTTTGGTGGTGTGCTTTCGGGTATCAGATCAATGGTATGATCTTCAGGCCCTCTAAAAAGCAATCGGCATGAGTGTGAAGAAAAAAATCTTGGTGTTCTTTTGTTCAGGTCAAAACATATTCGACCTTTATTCATCGTTCAGTTCTCTCCCAAAAGAATGAGTAAAGAAATTGAAGTTCATCAAGTACAATCTCTGAGCCCTTCATTTGTCAAAGTCGCTTTCTCGGCCTGGTAGTCAACCACGGCGTAGTTCTTGTGGAACCAAGGGATTTCGAGTAGAACGTCACTCGCGTGCCCTGAACACCCCTGTCATTGCAAACGAAGTTTACCAATGCTCGGTGTAATGGCAACATCCCGTCCGGGTGCCACTCGAACTACCTCCGCCAATGGCCTCAGCCTGTCAGGCGTAGTTCCAAATCGAGACGCCAATTCCAAGTGAAAAGAAGTTGGCCTTGGCTCCTTCAAAAGAGCTTCCCGATCCTTCACTTTGCCCCAAAAGCGGCAAAGTTTGTACTTTCATTCATTTGATTCGGTTCAGGTCCCACGCCATGTGATACTAGTTCTGCTTTTCTATCTGCCTTTCCTGCCACGTTTCTCAGCTGCTTTAGAACTTTCTGTCCTTTCTTCATCTTGTTCATTCGGTGCCTTGTTAGGGCACTTCGTGGAGATATGTCCATGTTCCCCGCATCCAAAGCTCTTCCCCTCCCTGATGAAGCGAGCTCTCTCCTCAGGAGTAAGCTTGGGTTGTGCATCCTTCTTTTCTGGGTTACTCTTTCTCTTTCTACTTTCATTTGTTGAAGTCTGTTCGGCTCGTTGTGTCATGACCTCATCGGTGGGGTAGGTCAGACTGCCAGAGTGAATGGCAAAACCCCGCTTCACATGACTCATCAACTCCTGAATAGAAGCTGACTTCTGTTCCAAGCAGTGATCTCGGATCTCTGTAGGTAGACCCAAGGTAAACTGCTCAATCTGTTCTCTGAACGAGATCTTCTTGAATGAAGAGGCGGGTAGAAAAGAGCTCCAGAATCTGTCGCAATAAGCATCCACTGTATCTCTCTTGGTCATCCGAAAGTGGTTCCAAGTAGCTCGTATATCGCGTTCATACTCTTGAGTTAGCCAAGAAGAAATAAAAAGCTTCTTAAATTTCAGCCATTTAATTGGCGCAGTCTTGTTTAAAAGAAGCGTGGACCACCAAGTTCGATCATTCCCCTTAAAATAAGAGGCAGCTCTCCGAATCTTGGAGTGCTCTGAGTAGCGTCCTCCCGCGAAAGCGATGTCAAGCTGCTGTATAAAAGACAAAGCCTTCGAAGCATCTTTATATCCTGAAAAAGTGTCAAATTTGATCAACTGTCCACCTTCCTTAAACTCTCGGACTTTCTTGCTTTTATCTTCCAGAAAGTCATACCGGTTGGCTTTATAAAAATTCTTCTTGTTCGCATAAAAGTTGTCGTTATCAGTGTCTGAACTGTCTGTAGACGAGTCCTGTGTAGAATTGTCACTCACAGGGCGAGATTTAGACTTCTTTGCCTTATTCTTACCCTTTCCGAAGCGTTGTTTCTTGCTTTGCTTTTTGCCTTTTCTGTCTTCTTTGCTCGAATCTGAAGAGCTAGAAGAACTGTCAGAAGAAGAAGAAGAATTGGGTACTCCTTCAAATCGAACACGCTTCTTCTGTTTCTTCGCCTTATCAAATGTCGACTGACGACCCAAATAACACGGGAAGTCAGTGCCTTTCTTCTGCTTTTTGCCGTGCTTTTTAGCTTTGTTCTACGCGTCAAAAAGCTGAGCAATTAATATTGCTTGTGAGCAGAAGGTTAGCGGGTTTCGGGGGTGGTGTTGTGGTTTTCTGCCACTGCTCGTGCACTTCCTGAAAAGAAGTCTCGCTCATATATTTTGCCAATTTCGGGTCCTATGCAAAACTGAGCATCATCTTTGTTGCATCGCCGATCAATTGACGACGCTTCATCTCTCGTTGCTCCGCTTGAGTAGGCCGAGGCGGGCCATACTCTCTGCCGGAATCTTCGTTATGATCCCTGCCTGCATCTTCGGATGTAGAGGGAGTCGACTGATCCTTGCGTGAAGCCATAGGTGCCGCGGAAAAAAAAATTGGGATTGGATTTCCCGTAGAAGAGAAATCGGCCGTGCTTTGATACCATTGTAACAGACTTGGACACTCCAAGTCAAGAATCAATCACGACAGCACCAAATAACCACTTCAAAACAATCCCC
Organism: Adiantum capillus-veneris; assembly: GCF_014529385.1. Classification (NCBI taxonomy): domain Eukaryota; kingdom Viridiplantae; phylum Streptophyta; class Polypodiopsida; order Polypodiales; family Pteridaceae; genus Adiantum; species Adiantum capillus-veneris. Next base: position 156,750,618 of record NC_140936.1, on the reverse strand, counting down.
AGTTCACAATAGATTTGCATTGGAACGGCGGAGTTCCGTGCCTAGAGATATTGGCCCTAAAGACTGGTGCCCGTGTCGGTATTTCTTTTTGTATTAATCAGTGTTCAAAGTACAAGAGTGGATCGGGTCTCACTCTCAGAACTCTTCGTCCAGATGCTCTGCAGAGTGGGAGCCCAAATCCACATATTTAATGTTTACAAGGGATGCCAAAAGCAGAGCCGCAAAAGCTTCAAATCAAAAGCAAAGTTTCTCTCTCACAAGCTCTCTTGAGCTTTAGAAAAATAAAGCAATGGAGTTCTCTCTCTCTCTCTCTCTCTCTCTCTCTCTCTCTCTCCTTGCAATTTGCATAGAGAAAAAGCACCAGCAAGAATCTCCCTCAAGTTGCGTCGCTAGAAGCAGAAAAGCATCTCCGCAAATTTCGGGATTCTGCCATGCCAACATGCTTGCGCTTTTTCCGGGATTCTGCCCTGCTGTCCTTTTAGGGTTAGGGTTTCTACTGTTTTAGGGTTTCTGGCAGATTTTAAGGTTTGCAGATTTTAGGGTTAGGGTTTCCAGATTTAGGGTTTTCAGCAGCAATCAGGGTTAGGCTTTCTTGTCGGGTAGCCACGTCATCACTTTGTGACAATGAACTTTTGGAACACACTCTGTCCATCATCCCGCCAACAACAATGGAGTGTGTGCACAACAACCATCGTGTTTTGTATATGTTATGTTGGTCCTTCCAAACATAGGTGAATTAACTCCGACACACCAAAACAAATCAAGTATTGGGAGCACCACTTGCCTCTCTTTGCTGCTTAGTGATTTGTAAGCATTTTGTCTTTGCAACCATCTCATACTCCTTACGCAACGTCGTAAGTATCAAGGCTGCTAACCGAGTACTGGTCAATGCATTGTCCATAGCCGAGAGTTGATCATGGATGACCTTTGCCTTCAAAAAAATAATTGCATGGTCTAGGCTTCAAACTTGGTGGAAAATAATTGTTGAAGAAGGGTGACCGCTCGCATCGTAGAGTCTCGATCAAACATATCTCCGAGCACATTTCACTGGCGGTTTTTAAAGTCTATACTATGGGAGAGATCTCCTTTGTGAGTGCCTGAATTGCTAGGTGCAGCGGAAGTGTTTAAGGATTTAGCTCGGATCTAGTACTCCGCACAAACACAAGGTTACTTTGCTTCACTTGAAAAGAGAAATTGAACTGAACACAATGAACGAGCGAGAGAGACAGAGAGAGAGAGAAGAGAGACGACATGGCATGTCGGGTCCCAACCACCCTCAAGGGCCCCCTTACTGTGTTGCTAGAGAAAGTACTTGCTTTATTACTTGCACAAATTGTTGATACAATGACTAAATGATGAATGCTGATGGGTACTTGATGTAGATGCTTGGTACTGCTGAGATGCTAATGGGTACTGGCTAGGGATGATGAGGGGTACTGCGGTAGGTACTTTGTACTGCGAGGCTAAGGCTGAATGCTGAAAACGCTAATGGTGAAGGGCTGAAAACTGCAAGGCTGAACTGATGCCATTGATGGTTCTGAAAACGCTGGGCTGGTGTTGGCGATAAGGGTTGAAAATGATGGTACTGAAGCTAAAAATGTTGGCGTTTTGTGGCTGAATTCGATGGTGAAGAAGGGCTGAGAACGCTGCTTTGCTGATGCTAAAAACGTTGGGTACTGGGGTTACTTGGGATGCGGGTATTGTGGGTACTCGTGCTGTACTTATTCTTCTGCTTCTTCTCTTTCCAAGCGCCCTCTTTGGCCAGCCTATATAGCCACAATAAGTTGAGTCGAGCAGCCTTCTCTTCAGCCCCACGACCTTAATAAATCTATGCTTAAAAATGTCACTTATTATTAATGAAACTCAAGGGACTGTTCGCATGCTCATATGTTGGAATGACTGTACTGTGCAAGAGAGGGTTATGCAACTACGACCTACCTGGGCATGCATGTTGTGCTAGAGGCTCACAAAGTGCTAGGCAAGATGCTAAGCTAAACTACGACTGACACTAGACTGTAGCAGAAGCTTGTCCACGTGGCGCAAGTGTAGTGCCCCCCCCCCCCCCCCCCCCCCTTAAAGGTGAGACACAACTGCCGAACTTCTACCTGTGGATACTTTCTGGACTTTTGATGCTTACGTCTTGTGATGCTTGTGGATGCATAAGCCGATGAAAACTCCTCCAAACTTGTGGGTAATGTGGATGTAGGTATTGAAGCGATGTAAACACCGACCAACCCAGTTACTAGGTAGTCTTACTATTGTTGCAGAATACCAGCCTTAATGTTGACTCTGCCTTGGGAGCAAGTACTGCCACTCGAATAGTCTCGTCGTGAAAACATTGTGGGTGAAGATGAAAGGTAAGGATGCTGGGAGGTATTTCCAAGGGTTGCTTGTCAAGTGAAGTGGATGCATGCTACATGTGAATGCGAATGCATAAGAGAGTTAGGGATCTTTGCACCAACTTCTTCCATATCCGCATAAGAGGCAAGTAAATCTTGGTATTCAACATTTGGATTATCATTTATCTGATGTCGATCTTTGTTCAAAGACATAGCTATGAAGACAGGAGCGCATTCAATGCGCTATGGACTAAGGGTGGGAGTCGCTAATAAGTTCGGGATTGGGACACAAAGATTCTTTGAGAAAACAAAACCGAGAGAGGCTCTTTGGGTTCTTGGTTCTGCTTGGGTTCTTGGTTGTTCTTCCCTTGAGTTCGTGAAGCCGAAGCACGCACAGAGCTCTGATTCCAATGCTAGGTGCAACGAAAGTGTTTACGGATTTTGCTCGGATCTAGTACTCTGCACAAACACAAGGTTACTTTACTTCACTTGAGAAGAGAAACTGAACTGAACACAATGAACGAGAGAGAGAGACAGAGAGAGAGAAAAGAGAGACTACCCGACATGCAGTGTCGTCTCTCTCTCTCTCTCTCTCTCTCTCTCCTTCCTTTACTGTTCCAATTTAGTTTCTCTTTTAAAGTGAAGTGAAGTAACCTTGTGTTTGTGCGGAGTACTAGATCCTAGCTAAATCCTTCAACACTTCCGTTGCACCTAACATGAACAATGGTAGACATGGCCTTTGCATTACTCTTATCCCAATCAATGCATGATTAAAGAAACTCATCATCCTTAAATTGAGTCCACCTATTGTTGCCAGACCGCATGAGTCTTGTCTTCAAGCTCTTGAAGCATCACATGGGTCAAAAAAGGACAACAAGGATAAGGACTCAGCCGGGACTTTTGGAGCGCAGGCAAAGAAGCCAAAAAGGAAGCCTTTTGTGTGCAAGTCGCTCGAGGAAAAGAAGGTCTTGATGGCTGAAAATAAATGCTTTATATGCGAGCAGCCTAGTCACTTTGGTGTAGATTGTCCATAAAGGAAAAGGCCAGCTGATTCGGATGATAAAGAAGATAAGAAAGGAAAGAAGCCTAAGCCCACACCAGGTTTGGTGCCATATATGGTGGGTAACAGGACAGATGCCAGCGAGTTATGCAGAGCATGGGGTAAAGTCAGAAATCAGACGACACTCATCTTCTTTGATCCACGTGCCAAAGCAAACTTTATCTCACGAAAGTTAGCTATGAAGCTGGGCATCAGAGCTGAAGAGATGGGGTACACAACAGAGGCAGGGTTGGTATGTCTTGGTGTTACTCCCATCATTGGAAAGCTGCTTCTGTATATTCAGTCGTATGTGGACACAAAAGAATTCTATATCATGCCAATTGGAAGGGTGTGATGCGCTACTGGGAATCCCGTGGATGTTCCGAACACATGGTTGCTGGATGTCTGCGACTAGACGATCACCCTTCAACATAGTGGCAAAACTCATGTTTTGGATGTAAAGCTCAAAGGGGAGTCTGTCCCTATTGGATCTACTTCGACTATCACCTCTGTAATTAAAAATCATCTTTCTTTGTACTTGATCTTTGCACGTGACGTTTCAGATAATTGTCAGTCAAATTTATTTGTGTTAGATAAAGAAAGGTCAGCATTTTTGCGAGAGTTTAGTGACTGTTTTTTTGATTCATTACCGTCTCAATCGTTGCCGGAGAGGCTGGAGAACCATGCGATAGATTTGGTGCCAGGGTGTAGCCCACCAAATAGACCTCCCTACAGGGTTAGTGCGGCACAACAGAAAGAGATTATGGGCCAGGTAGAGGAGCTTTTAGAGAAGGGGCTGATTCAGTTTAGTTCTTCACCTTTCTGCTCCCCAGTGCTTTTAGTGCAGAAGAAGGATGGCTCTTGGCGCATGTGTATTGATTACTGTGCGTTGAACAAGAATACCATCAAGAAAAGGTTTCCTATCCCAAGATATTCTTGACCGTTTGAGGGTGCTGCAATTTTTAGCAGGATAGACCTTAAGAGTGGGTACCATCAGATTCGTGTAAGGCCAAAGAATGTGCACAAGACTGCGTTTAGAACGACATTTGGTCTTTATGAGTTCTTAGTGATGCCATTTGGTCTTACAAATGCTCTTGCCACGTTCAATAGAACGATGGACAGGATTTTCCGCTCGCATCAGAAGTTTGTTGGCACTTTCTTTGACGACATGATAGTCTACTCGAAGATTAAAGAGAAGCATAGGCGTCACTTGACCATTGTGTTCGAAGAGCTGTGAAGTCACAGGTTACTTGTCAATCCTAAGAAAAGTGAATTCTCCTTGGAAGAGATCCACTTTCTTGGCCACATAGTGTCAAAGGATGGTGTCCGAATGGATCCTGCAAAGGTTGAAGCTATTAAGACATGGCCAGACTTAAAGAATGTGCACGATGTCCGAAGCTTCTTGGGATTGTGTTCATACTATACAAGGTTTATAATGAATTTTGCAGAGATAGCTTCACTTCACCTCTTCACGCTTTGCAAAAGAAAGAGGTCATTTTCAGATGGACCCAAAGAGAGATTTCGGCTTTTACTCTCTTAAAGGAAAAGTTGACGTCAGATCCCGTGATTGTTTTACCAGATCTCAGGAAGTCATTTGCGGTCCAGTGTGACGCGTGTGGCAATAGCATTGGAGCAGTGCTAATGCAAGATGGTCGGGTAGTAGCTTATGAGAGTAGAATCTTGCAGTGCCAGAAAATACTATGCAATCTATGAGAAAGAGTTATTGAACTTGATTCATGCGCTTTCCAGTTGGAAACACTACTTGTTAGGTGCTAATTTTGTTGTCCAGACAGATCATCAGACCTTGCAATACTGCTTGACACAGTAAAGCTATCTGAAAAGCATATGCGATGGGCAAACATTCTTTCTATGTTCCACTTCCAGATTATGCATGTGGAAGGCAAGAAGAATGTTGTGGTTGATGCGTTATCAAGGAAGCCACAAATTTCAGCTGTGTCAATTCCTTATCATCATGAGTTGGATGACATGAAGGAACAATATGCTACTTATGAAGATTTTGCAAGGATTTTTGAATAGTTGCAAGAGGGCCAACATCATGAGCACTACATCCTCAGAGACGATTTTATGATGATGCATGACAGACTTTGTGTTACTAGGCCGTTGCGACATAAGGTCATGGTAGAAAGTCATGTCCCACCGTATGCAAGGCATCGTGGTATTGATGCGACAGTTAAAGCGATAGAGACATTCTTTTATTGGCCTACTTCGAGGAGAGATGTGAATGCCTTTGTGCAAGCATGCGTGATTTGCCAAAAGGTCAAGTTTGATAGGCAAAAGGCACAAGGGTTGTTACAGCCATTGCCGATTCCGGATAAGCCATGGGAAAGCATTGCTATGGATGTTAGGTGCAGCGAAATGATTGTCTGAACTGTGCTCAAGGTTCCTTTTAGTTCTTATGGAAGGGAGAGCCTTCCGTTCTTAATGGAAAATGCTATGATCACAACAAAGTGGATGGACACTGTGCGTGCAAGTGTATGAGACTGAGAGATAGAGAGAAGAGAGATACGACACCAGAGACGTTGTAAAACCCTCCTCCGAAGGCCCCACTCTCGTCGGCGAGAGTGGTCTACTTATTGATTGCACAAAGTGGTACAATGCGGATGCAATGGACTGATGCAACCTGTGACTATGCCGCCGCTGCCGACGGTGACGACGACGACGACATGATGGCTGAAATCTGTGGTCTTCTATCTGCTGAATTTCGGGACTGTTTCTTTGGCTGAAAATGACTGTTTTGGCTACGTTTTCGATGGCTGAAAATGACTGTTTTGGCTGCGTTTTTATGGCTGAAATTGGGGGTTCTTCTGCATCCAACTGGGGATGGATCTGCTGCTATGGGTACTGCTGAAAAACGCTGCTGCTCTGCTGTCGCTAAGGCTGAAAATGGAAAACGCTGATGCCTTCCTATTGCTAGCAAAAACGCTAGGCTGATTTGGTGCTGAAATCCAAAAACGCTGAAGCTCTTGCTGGCGTTAGTGAATGGCTGAAGTGCTGGAGTTGCCGGCGGTCAGGAAATGCTGAAAACGCCACGCTGTGTTGGAGGTTGGCGCCAAAAACGCTGGCTGAAGTCTATGGCGATGTTGGAGAACAAAACGCCAGGGGTTCCTGCTGGGGTATTGCTGAGAAGGTGCCTGTTGAGCATGTGCTCCTGCTGCCTTTTCTGCCAGAAAGTGCTAACTTGGGTTTGCTTATATATTAACTTAGCAAAATTGCCCTACCTACTTTTGTTGGAAAGTCACTTAAAAATAATAAGTGAAAATACCAAAAATAGGGAAAATAGGCTAAATGCACTGGAAAATTCCCCTGACTGAATCTGATGGATTCTGAAGGGAATACTGATGATCATGCTGTGTGCAACCCGAGGATATGCATCTACACTCAGTGACTGGGCATGCACGGTCTACGAATAGACTCACAAAAGTGTCAGATCACTCCTAAATCTAGACTGACTGGACTGACTGAATCCTGATCATGCTGTAGCTTGTCCACGGACACATAGAGTTGGATGTGTCACATGACATCCCCTCCTTTTCAAAGTGAGGTATTGGTATCGAACTGTATGGCGTCGAGGGAGATCGCCAATAGCATCCGGAATTCTGGAAGGGACTCTTCGCCGGCCCACTTTGATGTGTGGGTCGTGTGGTACTTGAACTTCATAAAGGTCTGCAATGCTTGCTTCTTTGGGCCGCGCCGAAAGCGACGCAAAGTCTTCAGTGGCTCCTTCCTTGCTTCAACTTCGTCAAGAGTTGTGCTTCCTTCTTCTTCAAGAATCTCCATGGCTGAAAATTCTTGAAACCATTTCCAACACAAAACCATGAACATACCCATTCCATGTAAAGTGAAGGGAAAAAATCTTGTCTGTGCTAAAGACTGTGTATGCAATGTAGATGAGCATAGAGACGGAGTGACAACCCGTTCATCACACGTGCAAACAATGAGATGGAATCTTTCTCTTATGATCTAGAGTAATCAACTGTGGCAACTCACAACGGAAATGCCCATGCTTGGTGCTCATACTTTCATGTGCTCGTTTGGAAACTGTGTCATGCCAAGGAAGAGACATGGAATGTGACTTCCTTGCATACATACTTTTCAGCTTTTCATGAAAAATCCGCATACATTCGTGCTCATCCATGAGAGAAACGTGCTCAGCATACAATATGTCATGCATAGGAAAAGGGATCACATAACGATGCTGACTAAAATAGAGGAAACGATCACGAATGAAACATTGGAACAATGCGTGCGTATCAATCATGTGAAGTTTGAACACATAATACTTCCTGTAAGGGTTCTTTGGACCTAGGCTCGAGAGCCAAGATCGGTTCTTCCTGAATGATCGAATCGTCCTGTGGGGTTTCTTTGGACCTCAACTCGAAAGCCAAGTTCGGTTCTGCGTGATCGAATCTACAACGAGGTTAGCTTCGCTAGAAAAAGCATCAACTAACACATCATCCTTGTGAACAATCACATCTTCATGCAACTCATCATGCTTGTGAGAAATCACATCCTGATCATGCAAATCATCATGCTTGTCTTTATCATCCAAATCATCATGGAAATCATTGTCATCCAAATCATCATGCTTGTCTTTATCATCCAAATCATCATGGAAATCATTGTCATGCAAATCATCATGCAAGTCATTGTCAATCAAATCATCGTCATGCTTCACACAATCATGCAAATCCTCTGTATCATGCTTTGGAGAAGAAGAGACTGAGAGAGTCTCCTTTTCTTGATCCTGTTGCATCTGTGCCTGCATTCGAGAAAAGAGTCACAACATCTCTTGCCTTATTGCTTTGTTCTCGCGATCAAACTTGGCTTGTATTTCTTTGGCTTCCAAGCGTGCTTGCTCGTTCTCACGCGCTATGGCTGCCATTCTTTCGTTGTAGGCCTTTCTTTTTGCTTTTCTTTCTGCGTTTCTTGCTTCGCGTTCTAAATTCTGTTTCAGAAACAATTGCTCCAAAGCCTCCATAGGAGTTAGTGCAATCTTTGTCGTAGATGGGGAGGGTCGGAAAAACCTCCCAGTGGGGAAAATTCTTCTTCTCCTCTCTCATGCTCATCACCTCCAAGCGAAGTATCCATTCCGCTTCGAGTGATGATCATTCTGAAGTTGTGGGTTCTTGTGGGTTCTTAAGTTCATGAGGAACTTGGGTTCTTGGGAGTCTTGGTTCTTAAGGTTCTTGAGTTCTTGAGGTTTTCTTTCTCTTGCAAACCGCGTTTGAGAAGGATCTTCTCTTCACCCAAGTTCTACTCCTTTCTGCGGGCGCACCCCTTGGCGGCCTTGCGCTCACACCAAGGTTGCTTTTTCCCTCCTCACGTCGATTGGCCGGCCGCTAAGTGCATGGTCCGATCTCAATGAGTGAAAAGAGATACAAGGGGAGGCTGGACAAGCCCTTCTTTCCTGGGATTCCTGTCACTCTTCAAAAACACGATTAGGAATGGACACGCCCAAGCGAACTTGGGTTCGTGCGACCGTAACAGGCAAAAAAAAAATCTTGTGATTCTTGTGGTTCTTTCCTTGAGTGATACAAAACACTGCCAAAGCTCTGATACCAATGTTAGGTGCAACAAAATGATTGTTTGCCCTTTGCTCAAGATGAGTGCTCCGAACTGTGCTTAAGGTTCCTTTTAGTTCTTATGGAAGGGAGAGCCTTCCGTTCTTAATGGAAAATGCTATGATCACAACAAAGTGGATGGACATTGTGCGTGCAAGTGTATGAGACTGAGAGATAGAGAGAAGAGAGAACGACACGAGAGACCTTGTAAAACCCTCCTCTGAAGGCCCCACTCTCGTCGGCGAGAGTGGTCTTCTTATTGATTGCACAAAGTGGTACAATGCGGATGTAATGGACTGATGCAACCTGTGACTATGCCGATGACGACAACGGTGATGACGACGATGACTTGATGGCTGAAATCTGTGGTCTTCTATCTGTTGAATTTCGGGACTGTTTCGGTGGCTGAAAATGACTGTTTTGGCTGCGTTTTTATGGCTAAAATTCGGGGTTCTTCTGCATCCAACTAGGGATGGATCTGCTGCTATGGGTACTGCTGAAAAACGCTGCTGCTCTGCTGTCGCTAAGGCTGAAAATGGAAAACGCTGATGCCTTCCTGTTGCTAGCAAAAACGCTAGGCTGATCTGGTGCTGAAATCCAAAAACGCTGATGCCTTCCTGTTGCTAGCAAAAACGCTAGGCTGATTTGGTGCTGAAATCCGAAACGCTGAAGCTCTTGCTGGCGTTAGTGAATGGCTGAAGTGCTGGAGTTGCCGGCGGTCAGGAAATGCTGAAAACGCCAAGCTGTGTTGGAGGTTGGCGCCAAAAACTCTGGCTGAAGTATGTGGCGATGTTGGAGAACAAAACGCCAGGGGTTCCTGCTGGGGTATTGTTGAGAAGGTGCCTGTTGAGCATGTGCTCCTGCTACCTCTTCTGCCAGAAAGTGCTAACTTGGGTTTGCTTATATATTAACTTAGCAAAATTGCCCTACCTACTTTTGTTGGAAAGTCACTTAAAAATAATAAGTGAAAATACCAAAAATAGGGAAAATAGGCTAAATGCACTGGAAAATTCCCTTGACTGAATCTGATGGATTCTGAAGGGAATATCGATGATCATGCTGTGTTCAACCAGAGGATATGCATCTACACTCAGTGACTGGGCATGCACGGTCTACGAATAGACTCACAAAAGTGTCAGATCGCTTCTAAATCTAGACTGACTGGACTGACTGAACCCTGATCATGCTGTAGCTTGTCCACGGACACATAGGGTTGAATGTGTCACGTGACAATGGACTTTATCTTTGATCTTTCAAGAACGCCAACTCGGAATGATGGTATATGGGTCATTATTTGCAGGTTCAACAAACATGCCCATTTTATCCCTGTCAGGAAGAAGATAAAATCTGATCAGATGACACGATTTTTCATGTGCAATGTGTTCAAGTACCATGGTATGCTACAATCGATTGTCAGTGATGGTGATCCTCGCATGACAAGTTTGTTTTGGAGAGGACTGTTTGAGAACATGGACACTACGCTCAAGTTCTCTTTTCGTTTCATCCACAAACTGATGGACAATTAGAAGAGGCTAATTCTGCTGTCTTGGGTCTACTGAAATATTATGTGTCAGATAACAAAGGCAAATGGGAACAGTATTTGCCTATGCTTGAGTATGCGTACAACAATACGGTGCATTCGTCAACCGGCAAGGCACCTTTTGAGATTGTTGAAGGGGGCAAAAAGGTTCGTTTTATTTTGCATACAAGGGACAAGGTCTTTGAGGCAGTTGGTGTGTCGAGAACATGGATGAAATGTATAAGAAAATTAAAGCTGCCTTGGAGAAGACTCAAGCAAAATAGAAAAGGGCTGCTGATTGTCATTGTTGTAAATTGTTGTTTTCACCTGGTGATTGGGTACTTTTGCGATTTGAAAAGGCAAGTTGAAGAAAATAAAGGGCATTGTTTCCGAAGCTCAACATGCGTTACTATGGGCCTTTTCAAGTGCTTGATAAGATAAACGATGTTGCTTACAGGCTGAAATTTCTTGACACTAGGAAGATTCATAATGAGTTTCACGTGAGTCTTCTAAGACTCTTCGTGGGTGATGTGCCAGAAGACATGCCTGATGAGAACCGGCCAGAGGTTGAGGAACTTGATTAAATTTTAGTTCTTGAGCAGATTTTGGCACATAAGGAAAGAAAAGTTAAGGGACAGGTTGCAAGATGCTACTTTGTGAAGTTCAAGAATTGAGAACTATCCACCTATGGATGCAAAGTGGATGGAAGAGCATGAACTATCAAGAGTCACCAAACGTATTGCAGCTTTACCTTGAGGCCTTTGGGTTACAGCCTACGTATACCCCAACACAACATGTGCAAAGGAGGGGTAATGATAAGAGTTAGCACATCAAATGTACGTATGGATTCAATGTAATAGAAGTGTGCATCGTTCTTTAAATGTTAAATATACAAAGTTCACTTCTATCATAGATGGAAATGACAAAAGTATGAAGGTCTCATTAAGTCATTTGTATCTATGTCTTATCATCTTTCTTGCGGATACATGCGATGATAAAAGAGTGCTGACAACACAAGATCATCAATGGCATGAATTTATGGTATGCACTTGAGGACGTTTGCGATTTCAAGAGGGGGGTGTGTCACGAGGGACGTGGCAATTGCTAACCTTAGTTATTGGTTTCTTTCCGATGATTTTCGTTTAATTTTTGAGAGCCTCTTTTTGAAGTTGCAAATGGCCGGACATTGTATGGCGAGTGTGAAACAATAGTTTCACCCGCTGACATGAAGTTGGTCGGCATTGGCATTCCAATAGTAAAAGGGTGTATAGGCTCAGTTCAAAGTCATCTAGGTCCCCTCGCGGCACTTAATAAGTTGGTGGATACCAGGAAATTAACTCCATAGAGGCACAATGGACAAGGTGGGGTCACAAAGAGAAAATCACCCGAGAACTGGGCTACATTGCATTATTGGATGTGGTCCCAGTCGCGAAAGATGGTGAGATGACCAGTGAGAGTCCAATGGAAGCATATCCTAAAATTTAGGGAACTGTTATTTTGGGCCATGAAATCTGTTCGCGTCATTAGCTCCAGAATGACGAGAGGAACATTTTATTACTTTGCCGCTAAGTCAATTGAGCAACCGGTTGAAATATTTTTAGACCGGAAGGTACAAAACGGAAAAACCATGCATGATGCCACTTGGCAGATGTTTGGGCATTTCCCACTTTGAGGGAGAGAGAAGCGTTGAAATAAACATGGGGGTTGCATTTTTTAGCTGCATGGTGGATTGTTGCAGGTACCAAAGCTATTGTGTGCAAGCTTCCCCTCTCATGTACAGTGTAGTGCAAGAAGTGATGTCGTGCACACTCTACATTGCTCTCTCTCTCTCCCCTCCGTGCAGTTATGTGATGCCCCACAAGAGGGCTCTTCATTTGACCTACGTACAGTTGTGTGGTCTTATGCTTCTGTGCCGAGGCAAGAGCCTCTTTGAGCAGGAACAGGAGTAGCTAATTGCTACTCCAAAGCAGGCACTGGTGAGGGTGATAACCTCACCTTCAAGGTGCATTTTCAGTGTTGGTTATGCGCTGTTTTTGGACTGTTCTGCAGCTGTATGGATGCGAGAAGCATTGGGAATAGTGCCCCACTGTTAGAGGAGAGTTCCAGGACTGTTTATGGCTGAAAACAGGGTAAAAACCAGTAAATACAGCGAGCTGTAATTGCTGTTTTTGGGCTGAAAACAAAAGGTTTATGTCTTTGGAAGCGAGTTCCAGTAGGGGGATTTGTTCAGGGCGAGTTTTGGGGCCGTTATGTTGCTGAAATTTTACCAGATTAGGTGTGATCTAGTTGGATATAGGTGAAGATCCCAAGACTCTAGTTTTGTAACTTTAACCTCTAAAGGAATAAAGAAATACCGAAAGGGGCGCCAGTTTTTGGGGCCTACAGGTTGTCGGTGTTTTGCTCGGAGCATTCTAGCTTCCAAGCCGTGTGTGCTTTGAAGTGTTAATTCCCATTACAGGTTCCTTCTGCAGGGTTTCTCTGTGCGTTAAAGCTTGAAGTAAAGTTTCGGGTGAAAGCCAAAGTCTACGGCCCTATGGGCCGGTTTCAGGGGCCCTCGTCTCTCTGCACTCCTCATCAGTATGGGCGTATGCCTCTAGTGCTGCATCTTGTAGTGTCTCTGTCAATATATAAGTGACCTCCCCTAAAGGTCTTCCCGGATCCTCTGTGCATAAGCGTCTGTAGATACCATCTATGTAGACATAATCAATCTCTGAAGTAAAAGTGTATCGGGTATGCGTAGGTATGTGTGCCAATCGAGCTGTGCTGAACTGGAATAAGATGGTAAACGTGAGGAGAGCATGATCTACTGCTACTTCAACATGCTTGGGCCTGCGACTGTAAAGTCCTGAATAGAAGGTATGAAACTGGGCTGAGCTAAAACAAAATCCACTTTGCTGGCCCCATGTCTATGAGGAAAGCAAGTGAACCCACTCGACGTTGGAAATCTGTGGAGGCCATTCAAGATGGCCAGTCCATGTGCAGTCCCCAAATCTGTCAGATATCCCCCATAACTAGTGTGCTCTTCATCTTGCGAACACCTGGGCAATCCCATATCATTGACATTCAATCCTCTCAACATTTCCTTTGAGGTATCGTAAAAAGCTGTCTGGGACTGGCCGTCCTTGCATTGAAGTCTCCCAACATCTCCATCCCTAGAGAACTCCCATAGAGAGAGAATGTACGAGAGAGATTCACCGAACCGGCAATGAATTAGATGATTATTACAATGGCCCGACCCAATACTCATGTCAAATAAGTAAAAGATAACCTAAGATGACAAAAATAATAAATAGGGTCACATTGGGCATTCATTGGAGATGCATAACTTTAACACTTGAAAACTTATGGTTGCTTTTTATGATGTTTTTGGTATAATATACATGCCTTTCAGGAAACTTAAAATCTTTTAGTTTGAAGACAATGTCTTATCTTTATTCCCATCTTACGTTCATTTCAAGAATGCTATTTTTCAAATTTTAAGCATAATCATGTTTTTAAATGTAGCTTTCTAAGGTCTAGCATCCCCCCAACTTAGAAATTTTGCCTTCATGGGAAAGATCAACTTAAGAAAGACAAAATCAAGTCTGTTGTAAATGATGGAAGCACAAATGACATCTCGTGCGTGCTCTTTTTCTCTACAGACTTCATGATTTTGGTGTGGATTGGCCTACATAAGGCCTTAGTAAAGCAAATGAACCTTGAGAGCAATTGCAAACCATTGGATTAGGCTTGTTGATTAGTGCCGTAGGTCAAAGTTATTGATAAAAAACTTTTTCTTTTCCTATGTCTTTTAATAGGGGCATAAACTAAGCATCTTTTGATGTAGGCCACTGACGCGTGGAACATTTAGATGCTCATTACAAGCAATAGCTGCCTATGTATTACCTTCTAGATTTGTAATCTAGTTGGTTGAGTGAATGATTCCAAGAGTTGTACATGTGTGCAATCGTGTTATTTCTAGTAGTGGGTTGATTGTTTGTGTGATTTGTGGGTTGATGTTTTAATAGTTTGCTTAAAGATGAACCTTAGTGCTAACTTATTCATTTGTTTCACGAGTTTCGACAGCTAATGTGAGTATTCACCCTTATTAAGAAAATATTCTCAATGGTGTGCATTACTGCTGGTAACCAAATATTCGTTGGTAAGAACATATTTCATGAGCATTTTCAAGAATCTTTGAGCACTTCAAAATCTATACAACTATTTACATGGCCATTTTCCTCAGGGACCATTAGAATTGTAGCCTCCATCTGTAGCTTATGATAATTGATACGTCGTAAAGATATATAAAGCTTCTCATGCACATGTGGTACTTTTCAGAAGCTATGCTCACAAAACAAGCGTCACCATGTCTACAGGGGCTGGTTGGTATACGACCCCTTTTTGTAGACCATGGATTGGATGTGGCCATTAGTTCAATAGTCCTCTTTAAAAGGGGACCCGGACCAGTGGACTGGAGAGATGTGGGCGAGGGACAGCTAAACCTTGGCTGGACTGCCTTCTGGTGGGAAAACCCTTTGTGCAATCTGCTTCTAGCTCTCTACACACCAGCTCACCACCCGTTGGGAACCTAACTTGTACTTGGATATTTAGTGTTATGCTGGTGTTTAGAGCAGGGTTGTCCACGTCTGATGGATGCACCTTTGTGTACGGCCCGGCTGGTCCTGTACGGTCATCCGAACTAGTACATTTGGTGTCGGTCAGCTTGACTATTGACTAACCGGGTGTTGTTTTGGGAAAATTTGGTCCTTCAGGCCAGTATTATCACATGGCCCATAGGCCAAGGCCCAAGGCTTAAGGGCAGGAGGCCAAAATTCAAGCCTTATGTGCTGCAAAAATGCCATTTGGTATCCTAAGCTCTTTTCTAGACTCTCTTTCTTTCATTGTATAACTTTGGCTTGATCTATTTCATACTGTACTAATATCGGACTGTACTAATATCGGACTGTACTAGCATTGGACGCTCGGATGTGTCAACCCTGTTTTAGAGGGTACCTTCATCATCGAGTCTTGTCTAGCTTGAGTCTAGTCCTTGTAGTCGTGCAGTCAGTCAGCTTACACTCAGTATGCTTGCCTTAGCCTTAACATCCCTTTGTGCTAGTCCTTGGTCTGGAGCTGTTGGTGCTGTCAACCGGTCTCTTATGCTTAATTCTCAGCAGAGTATTTGAGGTTGGCTTGTGCATCATCAGAGTTTGTGTCTATTTAGCTATTGCTTTCATCTTTGTTCTTATTGGTCTATTCAATATATTCAATTTATTGTAGTTCTGTTGATGGTTGTGTGAGACTTCAAGCATACTGCTCAGAGGTTATCCCCAGCATCCATTGAGCATCTTGTGCAGATTTTGTGGAGACACTTTCGTGCTTTTTTCACCTCCTCCTCATGCTATAGATGGTATTTTAATTTGCTCACAAGGTGCATGTTTGAAAGAAAAGAGAGCCTGTTCTCCACTCAGGCAACTAGAATTAGCTTATGGGACCATAGGTGCTGTGAAGCCGAAATTTCTGCTATGAAGAGCTTACCTGTGACCAAACAACTTATTCCTTAATCATGCCATGGGGTCATACCCTCGTGGGTCATGCTTTATTCTTTGCCATTTGCTTGACCTAGCATATGGTTGTGGATGAAGGAAACTCTATAATGGAGAAGTGAAAGTAATCATGTTCTTTTTTTTCTATTAATACTATATAGGTTTTCTTGCATCACGTTAGCGAGTGGTCGAAAACCTTTCTCATTGTGGATTTACAAGCTCATACATTTTATCATGGACCAATGAAGTTCTTCACCTTGCGTTGGGGTGCCCTCCTTGTGTTCTAAAGAGATGATTTTCTTAAAAAGAATGGAGGCTAGGGGATAACGTTCAACTATTGGAATAAGGAAGTACTATCAGTACCATAACAAAGGGAGTTGCATTGTCTAACTACTGAAGGATTTGCTTGACGAGATGGGGCTTCGTGGAAACTGGATGGCTCTTATTGTGCTACAAGCAAGCATGCTGTCTCATCAGTATTGAAAAGTACAGCAAGATCCATGTGTGGTAGAAAAGCTTAGTACAAAGACGAGCCTTTTCTACTGTACCACAACAAACTAGAGAGACTTATTAAAGTTGTTACGATCATGAAGCTTTCTTTTGTAGAACTTAGCCTGTTATTTAACGAAATTGTGATCAAATTGTGCAGGTAATTTTGAAGCATGCAGAGAATTTTTCAGGGAGCTTTACAATTTGAATTATGTCCTTGGAACGTACCGTAGATTGCAGGTAAATCTTTCTACACTTTGTAAGGCGGTATTATAAAATTTCTGCATGTAGATCTCTCTGTCAAGGCTGAGCTGCACTAGGTTTTTTGCTTGGCCAGGTATCCGTTTTAGATGGACTGGCTGTCGGAGGAGCTTGTGCTCTCACCTCTTTTTCACATTTCCAGCTGGCATCTGAAAATGCTGTACTTTCTTAGTCCTTTGCAACTTCTTTTTGCATTTATTTTGCATTCATGTATACATTATGTCAACGCTGTGCAGTAACCACAGCAAATAAACCTATCCCCCCCGTTTCTTCCCCCCCTCTCCTTCCAGAAAAGAAAGAACAAAAAACGAAAGAAAGTACAGAAAAAAAAAACCTGGCCCTCCTTACTCACTTCAAAGCTTAAAAGGGAAAAATAGTGGTGAGCGCAGCAACGACGATAAGTCTGTTGCTTGCCTTCTTTATGAGGAATAATTTATGTGAATACATGTACACATGGCACATCGAGATAGTTGAGGGGTGTACAATTGTTAAGACAACAGCCATTCTTTGGCCTAACTTTGCTGACAGCATTCTCCGAACTTGTTAAGTTAGAAGTCCTTGCTCTCTGGAAAAAAATGAACTTGAAAGTTTAACTTCAGGAAGTTAGTGTGGGATTGATCTGTTTTTTTTTTTTTTGAATAATCATTTGGTAATGGCAGGCTTTTTCTTCGCCAGAGACTCGGATAGGGTTCCACCCTGATGCTGGAAGCTCTTTTCTGCTCTCCTGTTTGAAGGGGTCATTTGGTAAGTGTGTTGTGGAACATTTTTGACAGCTAGCAGGCAGAACAGGTTTTATTGATTGTAGGCAGCCTTTTTGATTCTTCATCTCTTTTAAATACACCCACTTACTTACTACATTGATTCTGATATTGCTGTAATATCATGATGTCTAGAGGGCAAAGATATGTGTAGATGGTTTTGCCTCATAAGCCAGTCTTTTTGTCCTTTAGTAGATGTTAATATAATTACTTTTTCCTTCTGTTTCTCTCTCTCTTCAGACACCCTCCATGTCTCTTATACGGGTGGAGATTACTAGACTCATTCGTCAGGACCTGATTCAGCTGGATACCAGGAGGACATGGATAGAGCTGCCACAGGAGTTGGGCACGAAGATGGCTTTCTATAGAGAGCATCTTCTCCACCTCACAGTAGATGGGTTTGTGATTCGACCCCAGCTACATGGATACACATATGTCTCATGGTTTGCGGTGTGCCATTGGTCAGATACGCACATCCTCACATCAGCTGGAGATTGAGACATCAGCTGGAGATTGAGACTGGTAGATTTAGAGGGATACCAGCAGACAACAGGATATGCCGCTTATGCCAGCTAGAGCCAAAGACAGAGCTACATTACATATGTCATTGCACAGTGTATTATGAGATTCGGGGCTGTTTCCATTGCTTATTCATAGAGGGTTTCGGTCCTTTTTCTAGGGTCATGAGTTATGAGGATCAGAGATGTCTTGGGCTATATCTACTTGAGTTACACAGATATAGAGACACTTTACTGGGGAGAGCTAGAGAGAGACAGTCCCAGAGACGGATTACAGATTTCTTTTCACTGGATATGGAACAGCCAGAGGAGCAGCCATCATTGCAAAGCTCGGCCCCCACTCATTCGACCACTACCGGCACTCTCATCGACCGAGCACTGGAGTTACGGAAATCCAGATGGCCGCGATTGAGGAGAGGGGTTACACAACATCGACGGAGACTACAACAGAGGATTCGAGCCATACTCTCTTGACATCCAGAGTGCAGATGAGGATGGATTCTAGTAGTAGTATTATTTTTGTTCTAGTCTTTTTGTACCCAGACATGGTATCAGATTCACAATTTTGTAATAGTTTGATCTCATAGGTCATTTTGGCCTTTTGAAGACATTAATATAACATTTCATTTTCTTATCTCTCTCTCTCTCTCTCTCTCTCTCTCTCTCTCTCTCTCTCTCTCTCTCTCTCTCTCTCATCCAAATGGTCTTCAATGAAGGCTCGCAATTGAAGAAAGAGAAGGAAGACCTACGGACTGAAGTCCAAGCGCTCCGGGAAGAGATCTCAACCCTAAACGGGAGCTTACGGAAGCTAGAGTGGGGAGGGAACTAGAGGAGGGAGAAATCTAGCCCTCTATGATAAATGAACTCAATGACATCAAAGAACAAGTGCTAAAAATCAAGGAGGAAGAGAAGCAACACGAAGCAACAACGTCGTCATGTGTGGATGCAATCACGAAAACCCAAAAGAAGGTAGATGAAGCCCAAAAGTGAATAGAAGAAGCCAAGAAAGGGAAGGGGAAAGAACCAACAGCCATTCCCACTCCCACAATCATTAACATGACCCTAGAGGTAGAGCAAAGAAGGAAGACTATAGCTTTGCGTGTACGTGTAACTGGCCTAAAAGACTGTGATAATGTGGAAGGCGAGGTCACAGATTTCCTACATACGAAGGGTGGTGAGATCACACACACTAAGGCATGTAGAGTGGGGAAGAAGGGAATGAAGCGACTTCAAAGGAGAGAGCATTGATCAAAGCGAAGAAAGACTTCTTGAAGAAGTGTCCTACACTAAAGGAAACGGGGGTATTCCTTAGGGATGACCTCACACTCTCACAGATTGCTCATATGAAAGAAGTCATGCCAGAGATAAGGACCGCCAGAGAGAAAGGAAAGGTGGCATTTCATAGAGATGGGAGACTGCTTATTATGGAGAAGCGCTTTGCATGACGACACGAGACCTATGGGACCACACTCATACTTGCTACGACGTCTTGATGTGGGTGCTTTTGAGGACAGTTTCACTGGAAGGGACATCATCTTCTACTCAGAGACGCACTAGGCACCTGGACAGTCTATGCCACGGATTAGCGGATACAGATGGGAGAGAGCTTGCAGAAAGGAGACTCGATCAGATCGCAGAGGGTGGGGCTCAACGGGAGTGGCAGTTTTATTCAGGGAGGAGCTGCAGCCATTGATACATATTGTCCGTAGAGATGAGGAGGCTAGGTACATGTGGGTGAGATTGCGAGCTGAGACAGGCAGATACCTATACATTGCTATATGCTACTTTCCTCCTAGTACATTTGTCTATGCACCACCTAGTCTCCCTTTGCTATTTTGGATGATGACATATGGGAGTTTTCTAGAGATGGTGACATTATTATCCTGGGTGACTTCAATGCTAGGATTGCAATATTTTATGATAGTTGAGAGGAGATGTTGAGGGAGCTCGATATTGCAGAGATGGGCCTATCTAGACCGTCATAGGATGTGGAGCATACTGAGTATGGATGACACTTGATAGACATGGGGTCTACACATGGATTGGCCATTTTGAATGGCCTATAGAGGTTTCCAGCTGTAGGCGGTTTAACGTGCTTCCCACACAGACATGGAGCCAATACAGTGGATTATGTCATGGCATAGCCTAGCTTTTATCTCTGGTATCCATGACCTCACATTTGGACCCAAACCTACTGGCATAGCAGTGGATCACGCCCATCTGTCAATGACCATCTCTTTCTAGTTCGGTGTAGCACACAAGCCACAGATAGCAGCTCCCACCCGCTACACCTTTACTCGAGAGACGGACTCTGTCTATATTAATGGGATATACAGACGCTTGTGCATTGAGGAGCCAGGGCGACCTCTGGAGGAGCTCACTTCTATACTGACATAGACATTGCATGATGCAGCAGCAGAGGCATACCCACACACACAGCCTGAGTAGAGACGATGTTCTGGGAGCATGCCCCAGAACAACTCGTACGATTAGGAGTGCCGCGAGACGAGAGCCAGACTCCAGAGAGAGGTACTCTTGGGAGACATCACTCACAGTCACAGGTTGCCTTCCGACGCCTAGAGTTGCGGAGGCAGAGGGCATCTCTAGCACGATTAGAGCAGGATGTATATTAGCTATTCTTGAGTCGGGACTCGGGTGAGGCATGGAGACTCTTCCATGAGCACTCCACTTCTCTTGCCATCACTTCTACAGAGGCGTGGGGCCAGTATGCATCTGGCATCATCCTTGTACACAGTGCCTGGACAACCACCTCTTCCTGACCCCCATGACTCATGCCCACACACATGTGCTTTTTTCATTGTTGAGATGGTGAAGAAGGCCATTGATAGGATGAGGACCGAGAGAGCATATGATCATGATGGTTTGGTAGCAGAGCATTTTATACATGCGAGGGATTTGCTTGCAGAGCTTATAGCGATGATGTTTAACCGTGCCATGTGTGAGGGCCTGTCCGATACTTGGAGCTTATCCACTATTGTGCCTATCTTCAAGTCAGGAGACTCTATGGAGCATGGGAACTACCGCACTATCATGATTGAACACACACTGACACAGTTGTAGGCATCTATCCTTGAGCAGCAGCTGAGTAGATGGGCAAAGTAGAAGGGTGTACGAGCCATAGGGTAGGCAAGGTTCTGGAAAGGTTTTCCTACTCTTGATCACATTCTGACACTCAGAGCCATTTTTGAGGACGGTAGGGCACATGGGAGACGGATTTATTGCAGCTTTGTGGACTTCCGCAAAGCATTTGACACAGTACGCAGAGCTAGATTGATGCGCAGGCTCCGGGAGATGGGAGTGCCCATAGAGATGATTTGGGGGATCATGGCACTATACAAGTCAGTAGTGGGACATGTACGCACGTCAGAGGGGCTATCTACTTTAGTTGACTCCACTGTCGGGGAGAAACAGGGATGCCCACTATCTTCTACACTATTTGGTATGTATGTGGATGAGGTTTCAGACTACATTGAGTGTCACGTGCACATCTAACCCTATGTGTACGTGGACAAGCTACTTCATGGCAAGGGTTGGGTTCAGTTCAGTCAGCTTAGCTTAGGAAGTGATCTGGCACTTTTGTGAGTGTTCGTAGACCGTGCATGTCCAGACACTAGGAGTAGATGCATATCCTTTGGTTGCACACAACATGACCATCAGATTTCCATCAGAACCCATCAAGAGCATTTTTACAGTGCATAGACCTATTTTCCCTTGAGCGCAAGGCGGCTAAGGGGTGCGCCCGCGAAGAAGAGCAGAACTCCGGTGAAGAGAAGATCCTTCTCTAACACAGATCGCAAGCGAAAGAAGAACTGCAAGAACCTCAAGAACCTGAAGACCCTCAAGACCCTCAAGAACCTCAAGAACCGAAGAACCCAAGATCCACAAGAACCCAAGTTCTTTGTGAACTTAAGAACCCAAGACTTCAGTGGATGGTCATCACCCGAAACGGAATGGATACTTCGCATGGAGGTGATGAGCATGAGGGTGGTGAAGAAGAATTTTCCCCACCAGGAGGTTTTTCCGACCCTCCCCCTTCCCCATTTACGCCAAGGATTGCACTTACTCCTATGGAGGAGTTGAAGCACTTGTTTATGGAAAGGAAGTTAGAACGCGAAGAAAGAAAGGTAGCTATTGAGCGTGAGCGTGAGCAAGTGCGCTTGGCGGCCGAAGAAAGAATGGCAGCCATAAAGCATGAGCACAACGAAAGGAAAGCCGCCTTGTTCCGATTCTTTTCTCAAGTGCAAGCACAGATGTAAGAGATTTGGGAAAAGGAGACCCTCTCAGTCTCTTCTTCTCCAAAGCATGAGACACAAGATTTGCATGATGATAAGCATGATGAATTGCATGATAATTTGGATGATAAGCACAAACATGATGATTTGCATGATGATCAAGATGTGATTTCTCACAAGCATGATGCTTTGCATGAAGATGATGTGATTGTTCACAAGGATGATGTGTTAGTTGATACTTTCTCTAGCGAAGCTAACCTCGTAGCGAGACGATCAATCACGAAGAACCAATCTTGGCTCTCGAGCCTAGGTCCACAGAACCCCCACAGGAAGTATTGTGTATGCGCATGATTAGTCAGTACGCATTGTTCGAGTGTTTCATTCGTGATCGTTTCCTGTATTTTAGTCAGCGCCTTTATGTGATCCCTTTCCAAAGGCATGCCATATTGTACGTTGAGCACGATTCACTCATGAATGAGCACGGATGTATGCGGATTTCTCATGAAAAGCTGAAAAGTATGCACCCAAGGAATTCACATTCCATGTCTCTTCCTTGGCATGACACAGTATCAGAAAGAGCACAAGAAGGATTGAGCCTCAGGCATAGGCATTTCCATTGTGTTTTGCCACAGTTGATTGATTTAGATAAGAAAGTCAAGTTTCAACCCCATTGTTTGCGTGTGTTTGATGAACGTTTTGACACTCCGTCTATGTGTTCATCTACATTGCATGCACAGGCTTTGAAGAAGACTAGAAATTTTCCAGTCACTTTACATGGAATGGGTATGTTCATGTTTTTGTGTTGGAAGTGGTTTCAGGAATTTTCATCATCGGAGATTCTTGAAGAAGGTAGACGCATGACTATCGACGAAGTTTAAGCATTGAAGGAGCCACAGATAACTTTGTGTCGTATTCAACGTGGCCCAAAGAAGCAAGTGTTGCAGACCTTTATGAAGTTCAAGTATCACGCATCAGAGTGGGCAGGCGAAGAATCCTTTCCAGGATTCTAGACGCTGTTGGCGATCTCCCTTGACGCCATACAGTTCGGTACCAGTACCTAACTTTGAAAAGGAGGGGATGTCACGTGCACATCTAACCCTATGTGTACGTGGACAAGCTACTTCATGGCAAGGGTTCAATTCAGTTCAGTCAGCCTAGCTTAGGAAGTGATCTGGCACTTTCTGTGAGTCTGTTCGCAGACCGTGCATGTCCAGACACTTAGAGTAGATGTATATCCTCTGGTTGCACACAACATGACCATCAGAACCCATCAGGAGCATTTTTACAGTGCATAGACCTATTTTCCCTATTTTTGACATTTTTCACTTATTATTTTTAGGTGACTTTTGTTGGGAACTAGGTAGGGCAAATTTACCAAGCATGTATATAAGTAAGCCTAGCGCTAGCACAATCTAGCAGAAGAGGCAGCAGGAACACAGCGTTTAATAGGCACCTTCTCAGCAAGACTCCCCCCCCGCAACAACCCTAGCGTTTTCAGCCATCTGTAAGCCTAGCGTTTTTACATCAACTCAGCCCTGGCGTTTTTGCACAGCATATTAGCCCGGCAGCAGCAAGATAGCAGAACCCCTAGCGTTTTTGCAACAAAAGACAGAACCAGCCCTAGCGTTTTTGGATCAGCAAGCAAGCTTAGCGTTTTGCGGATTCACAGCGACAGAACCCAGATCTAGACCAGCGTTTTCAGTTTTCAGCAGTCACACACCGCAGTAGAAGTCCCGAACCTTGCAGATCTCACCTTCCCGCAGCAGATCCTCGCCGCACAGTCAGATCCAGCGTAGTTTGCAGATTCAGCCCGGAAAATGCAGATTTCAGCATTTGCGTTTTTAGCGCGTCGTCGTCACATTGTCGCCATCGACGTCGTCACCGACATAGAGTCAAAATTCAGCAGATAAAGATTTGCAGATTTCAGCCCTTAGCATTTTCAATTTTCAGCCCGTCTCGTCGTGTTTGTGCAATCAATAGTAGACCGCTATCGCCATAGAGAGTGGGGCCTTCGGAGGAGGGTTTTGACAACATTCTGGTGTCGTATTCTTCTCTCTCTATGTGTCAGTCTCAACACCTTCATTCACAGTGTTCATCCACTTTGTTTGTGTCCATTGCACTCGCTCACTAAAGGAACGGAAGGCTCTCCCTTCCGTAAGTAAAAGGAACCCTTGAGCAGAGTTCGGAGCACTCATCTTGAGCAAAGTTCAACATTCACTTCTGCTGCACCTTACATTGAGAGAGATGGTGATAGAGGTGCCTAGTTGGCAGGGACATGTGTTCCACTATTGTTATATACTGATGATATTGTGTTGATTTCATACTCTTCAGAGGGGATGCAACATCATTTGGATGCATTGCACAGGTTTGCTCATGATAGTGGTTTGTCTGTCAACCTTGGCAAAACCAAGGTTATGGTGTTTAACACCACCCCACAATGGATTAGGAGATCAGCACCGGCATTCACATACGGTCGTGAGATAGTGGAGTATACAAATGCTTACACTTATCTGGGGGCGATCTTTACTTGGCCTATATTTTCATTGAGGAGAGCATCAGAGACTAGATTGACCAGAGCCTATGCAGCGTTGGGTGGATTGGAGAGGATGTGTTCACAAATCGAGTGTTAGGAGCCTCGGACGAAGCTCTGGCTTTTTGATACTCTAGTGGCTTGTGCATTGTTATACAAAGTTCATATATGGGGGCCTTCCGTGGACCACCACGGGAGGAAAGGTTGCACTGATGGTTGGGGAGGTATGGAGAAGCCTCTGGTCTCTATGATTGCACGGCTTATTAGAGCGAAGGCTTCTGTACCACATGACATTATTCGAGCAGAGCTAGCTACCCCCCTTGTAGCGGTTGAGACGCTTACCAGATCAGTCTCCTTTACACACCATTTGTGGGACCTTCCCAAAGACAGATATGCCCGCTTAGCACTTGAGTCCTCTCGACAGTTAGCTTTGTCGGGAGACACGACATGCTGGTATGGAGAGATGACATCATGGTTTGAGCTACATGGATTCAACATGGACAGACTACCCCCCTTCCAGTACTCATTGGATGCCCCCTCTCTGACTCATACACAGTTTGAGATCACCAAGCTCATTCGCTAGGACATGACTCAGCTGGATACCAGGAGGACTCGGATTCAGCCGACACAGGATTTGGACAGGAAGATGGATTTCTATAGGGACCATCTTCTCCAGCTCACTGAGGATGGTTTTGTGGTGAGGCTCAGATACATGGACACCCACTTATCTCACGGGATACGGTGTGCTATCGGCCAGATACGCACATCTTTACACCAGCTTTGGGTGGAGACTCGCAGATACATTGGAGTGTCAACAGAGGCCATGACATGTCCCCTATGTCATACGGAGGCTGAGACAAAGTTGCACTATGTATGCCATTGCCCAGTTTACTATGAGATACGAGGTCGCTTCCATTGCTTGTTCTGAGAGGGTTTTGGACCGCTTTCTACAGTCATGGGGTATGAGGACCAGAGATGTCTGGGATTGTTCTTGCTGGAGCTACGAAGACACAGAGAGAGCTCGTTGAGAGGAGAGGCTAGCCAGTCTGAGAGACGGATCACAGACTTCTTCTGTAGAGTGGATATTGTGCAGCTTGAGGTACAACGACCACAACAGAGCTCATACTCTCCTCACATCAAGGCACGTTGATCGATTGAGCGATTGAGCTCGGGAGATCTAGGCACCCACGACTGAGGACTATACAGCATCGGTGGAGACTACATCAGCGGATTCGGGTCACCCTGGCCCGATATGCACGACGCTCGGTCAGACTACTGACCATGGAGGAGATTGATGAGATCCGCCAGTGACCGATGATGGACTTCCTGTGATCTCGATGAGGATTGTATATCATGCTCACTCTTGTATCTGCCCTTGTATCACTTCTATCTCAGCCTTGTATCAGATATTGTATGAGCCGCCCCCCCCCCCCCCCCCCCCCCCCCCCCCCTCGCCCCCCGGCACTTACCATCTAGTAGTAGGGATTTTTGATATTTTTTTCAACACCCCACTTTTTATCTTTTTGTACCCAGACATTGTACTAGATTCCACCATGTTGTAACTTTGTGGTCTCATAGGTGATTTTGGCCTTTTGAAGACTATAGCATTTCATTTCATTTCTCTCTCTCTCTCTCTCTCTCTCTCTCTCTCTCTCTCGGGATAGTTTCCTACGATGTTAAAATACTCCTACTTCTTCTTCTTCTTCTTCTTCTCTCTCTCTCTCTCTCTCTCTCTCTCTCTCTCTCTCTCTCTCTCTCTCTCTCTCTCTCTCTCTCTCTCTCTCTCTCTCTCTCTCTCTCTCTCTCTCTCTCTCTCTCTCTCTCCAGAGAGGGTTTTGGACCACTTTCTATAGTCATCAGATATCAAGCTAGAGTTGCGCAGACACCGAGAGAGCTTGTCAAGAAGGTTAGGGGAGAGCCAATCTCAAAGGCAAATTACAGATTTCTTTAGACCGGCCATTGGGCAGGGTGAGGAGTAGCTCTCATAGCAGAGCTCAGATCTCACCCGCACTAGAGGCACACTGATTGATCGAGCGACTGAGTTAGGGAGATTCACCACGACTGTGAGGAGCTACACAGTATCAACGGAGGCGGCAACAGAGGATCCATACCATTTTAGCTCGGCATGCAAGACACCCAATCGAAGTAGTGACCATGGAGGATATTGATGAGATTCGCGAGTAATCAATGATGGATATCCTACGACTTGATGGTCACACATTATCCATTCACCTCTGTTGAGATTGTATCACTCACTGTATCAGCCCCTCACTCATTGTACCAGCTATTACTTATACCCTGCACAATTCTAGTTAGTTGCTTAGCTCACTTGCAACACTTCAGGATGTTACAGTATCTTTTTCAGTACCATTTAGTGTTTTCTTTTTCGATACTCAAACACTGTGTCAGATTGACCACTTTGTAACTTTTTGGACTCATAGGTGACTTGTTAATACGTCTTTTCATCTCTCTCTCTCTCTCTCTCTCTCTCTCTCTCTCTCTCTCTCTCTCTCTCTCTCTCTCTCTCTCTCTCTCTCTCTCTCTGCCTAGGTCGTCAAAAAGTTTGCAGCATACCATTGCGCGGTTAGGGTTTGGAGCAGGTCAGGGTGCGTTGGGAAGCGGCTCTTCACGACAGGCTGCCCTCGTCGCGACAGAGACTTGCTATCGCTAGGGCTCAGCGCGGGTCGCATAACCTTCAGAAGCAGGCCGTGTAACTAGAAAAACCCAGTTGTTGTAAGTGGATTTTCTCAAAATGATTAGGTGAAGTACAATGGCAGGTCGCTTTAATTTAGTGATAAACAAGGGCCTTGCTTGAGGCAAGAGGGTCGCTCCTCTCTCTCTCTCTCTCTCTCTCTCTACCACCCTACACAACCAACAAAGGTTGTGTTCTACCTCGGTCATCAAGCTGGCTTGCTCTTGTGGAGAAAAGAGCAAGTTGAAGGGTCGGTTCCACAATGTCGGACGAGGGGGCTTCAAGAGAGTCCTAAGGTGGAGTAGGGGCAACCATTCTGTGCTTGCAGCCGGAGAAGAAGGCGAAGATGACAATGAAGGCCACCGAAAAGCTGCCTACAAGCAATGGGCGAGGGAGGATGGAGATGGGGCAGGAGGATGCTAGGGTTACTGGGTGGGATGAGGTTAGTGCGAGGCCAAGTTTTTTTTTTTTTTGGGGTGGGGGGGGGGGGGCGAGGGGTTGTGGCGGGCAAAAGAGGCAGCGGCAACATGGCAATGTGAGGGAGGAGAGGGGGGATGTAATGTGCGCACTTCACTTGCGCTACGTGGATATGCTTCTGCTACAATCTAGCATGAGTCTTAGCTTCGGACCTAGCATGGCACCGTTGTGAGCCTCTAGCAGGATGTGCATGCCCAGGCAGGTCATAGTTGCATACCCTCTCTTGCACATGACAACATTTCAGCGCACCTCTTAGCATTTATTTGTTAATAAGCTATTTTTCAGCCTATTTATTCCTTGGTCGTGGGGGACTGATTTGTGACTGCTCGACCAGCCTTCAAGTCACCCATAGTTACCCGGAACGGGAGATCGGAACCGGGAACGAGGAACGGCAACATGCATGAAATGCCATTCCCTAATTCAGATACTCACGTTTGAAATACGGAACGGGGATCCAAAACGGAAAATTGGCATGGGAGTGGGGAACGGGGACCTGAAAATGGCCATTCCCTATAACTATGAAGTCACCTATAAAGGCAGCCTATGGGCAGCGCTAGAGACCAGAAGAGGCAACAGAAGCAGTAGTACCCACCCGCAGAGCCCTTCTCAGACCCGCTGGACCAGCGTTTGTGCAAGCTTGCACCAGTGTTTTTTAAGATCAGCCAGCAGCGTTTTTGCAGTTTGCATCAGCGCCTTGCATCAACCATCGACGCTTAGCCTCTCCGTCTTTGCCATCAGTTTCCCGGTGCAGTGGAGCTGCAGTGTTTTAAGATTTCAGCCCATTAGCCTCGTCGTCGTCGACAGAGAACCCTTCAGTTTGTCCTCGTCGTCGTCGTCGTCGTTGTCATCGTCATTGTGATTGACATAGAACCCATCAGTACCTCATCATCGTTGACATAGAACCCATCAGTACCCACCTATAGAGCCCTTCTCAGACCCGCAGGACCAGCGTATGTGCAAGCTTGCACTAGCATTTTTAAGATCGGCCAGCAGCGTTTTTGCAGTTTGCATCAGCGCCTTGCATCAACCATCGACGCTTAGCCTCTCCATCTTCGCCAGCAATTTCCCGGCGCAGTGGAGCAGTAGTGTTCTAAGATTTCAGCCCATTAGCCTCGTCGTCGTCGACATAGAACCCTGTAGTACCTTGTCTCGTCGTTGTCATCGTCATCGTCATCCTCATCGACATCGACATAGTACCTCATCATCCTCGTCATCGTCGTCGACATAGAACCCATCGGTACCTCCTCGTAGTCGTCGTCATCATCGTCGACACAGAACCCTCAGTGCCTCAACACCCCTCAGTACCCCGCAGTACCCTCAATACCCATCAGTACCTGAGCTCCCCGCAGTACCCATTAGTAGCATCAATACCCATTAGCAGCAGCATCTCAACATTTAACATCATTGTATCAGCATTGTGCAAGAATAAAGAAAGTACTTTCTCTAGCAATAGAGCAAGGGGGGTTTGGGACCCGACATTTGGTGTCGTCTCTCTCTCTCTCTCTTTCTCTCTCTCTCTCTTGTGTGTCTCTCTTTTCATTCAGTTCAGTTCAGATCTTTCAAGTGAAGTAAAGTGTCCCTTGTGTTTGTGCTCAAGCAAAGTTTAGTCATAATTCTGATTACAAAGTTATCTCCTAGAAGTTAATGTTTCCAAATAGTTAGAGCATGTATAACAGCCACAAGTTCCTTCTCATAGATAGAGGCATGTATTTTTGCATTGTGAAGCCATCTACTGTCATAAGCCGTTGCATGAGCTTCTTGGTTAATCAGTGCCCCAATGCAATGCACCTGAAATGGTTTTCTGAAAGTGGGACTATCAAAATAGGACCTTGCCTTAAGAAATACTTAAGCTTTTCAAAAGTGTCTTTTCTTTGGTGCCCCATTTGAAAGGGATCTTCATCTTGGTTGAATCATGCAAAGGTCTTGCTACATTAGCGAACCCTCATATAAATCTCCGATAATAAGAGCAGAGGGCAAGAAAACTACGCACATCATGCATTGTCGCAGGAATCGGTCAATCCTTAACAACTTAAGTTTTTGCCGGGTCCATGCTCACATGATTGTGAGAGACTATATGGCTCAAATAATGAATCTTGTTTAGGAAAAACGCAATTTGCTTTGTGTTGATGTGCAACTCATGCTTTCGCAATCCTGGAAACACTATAACCAAGTGCTTCCGATGTTCCTCTTCTGATTAGAAAAGACTATGATGTCATCAAAGTATACTCTAGTGAAATGTTGATAAGGTATGAAGATTTGATCCATCATTCAATTCAGTCCGGGAGGTGCGTTGGTTAAACCAAAACGCATTACTTGTTGCAGCTTGTCTTCCTGAACTTGCCTTAGACTTATGTAGAGAGGTAGTGCATTGCAACATGTCTCAGCTTTGACTCCTCACTGAAGTTGCTGTTGGCGAAGGCAACCTTGAACTATGAAATGAGTAGAGAGCCTTAAAGACATCTTGTCATCCAGTGTAATTATTAAATTTTACATCCTTATCTTTGGATTTGAAGACTCTCCTCTTACTGTGGTGCTTGTGGCTTGTCTTCTTGAACTTGGGTTTAGCCTTAGAGTCCTTAGACTAATGTAGAGAGGTAGTAGTAGCAGTTTGGTTAGAAGAAGCTTTATGAGAAGTAAATATTGTATGAGTAGTAGAAGTCGTATAATCAAGTGATTACGATGGAGAAGAGATGGATATATTTTTACTATCATTTTTGAGAGAGAGAGAGAGAGAGAGAGAGAGAGAGAGAGAGAGAGAGAGAGAGAGAGAGAGAGAGAGAGAGAGAGAGAGAGAGAGAGAGAGAGAGAGAGAGAGAGAGAGAGAGAGAGACCAGATACAGTTACTGTGGCTGTGCGCGATCGAGACTACTCTTCCCGAATGGTAGTCACTGGCCGCCCAGGACAGTGCTTACGTTGTCACGAGATGGGACACTTGGCACGAGATTGCCCCACCCTGCCATGCCATCGACGACGACAACAACAGCCGGCTCGTGGCACTCACGCTCAGCCACGTGGTCAGCGTCAACAACCGGTTCCTCCTACTACTACTCAAGCACCTGAGCAGCCTGCAGGTGCTCCTCGAGCTTCGACCCTCCATGTTCCTCCCTCCGCTTCAGCTCCTACTGAGACTGCATGGCAGACAGTGGGTCGTAACCATTTCTTCTGTCCTCGTCAGCAACCTACAACGTATGCAGCCCCCAGTGTTACCTCTCCTGCTCCCTCTCAAGTTTCCACCACCCCCTTACCCCCTGCTTCTCCTCGCCATTCTTCTTCTTCAGCCCAGGATCACTTACCTCTGCTACTAGCTCCTCCTTCACTTGCCGTTCCCCCGCCCGCTCCTTCCCCTCTTCCCGAGGTCCCTATTCCCATGCAGATGGATCATTCCCCGCTATTACCTCTCCCTTTTCCTCCTCTCCCTCTCGCCCTTACTCCCCCCCCCCCCCCTCCACCTTTTGGTCCTCCCCCTCCCTCGGCGCTCATACTTACGTCCCACACAGTTTTCTCAGCTCCTGCCCTCTTTCTTGGGGCACTCATGGGGCTGAAATGTGCGGTGACTCAGAAGGACCATTGCGGGTGCAGCTCTACCTTATGCATCACAAGCCAGATTGTGTTCCCTCTTTAATATGCAGTCGCTCTCAGCCCACCCATTCTTTTTTCCTTCCATTCCACGCAGCTCAGGAATGGTCCGAGGATCAGGTTCTACATTTTGTGCATGCCCAATCTATGGCTCAGCTTCATTTATGGTTGTCTACTTCCGCTCCGGATGTAGTGTCTCCACACTTCCCTTCCTGTATTGGTGCTATGGAATGGAGTGATGTTTATGCTTGCTATTCATTGCCTATGGTCATTCATGTATCCTGAGATGTGGTGCTTCCTATGTCTATGCGCATTTGGGGTGTCAAAGCTGCAGCATCGGTAATGCAATGTAAACAAGCTGAGGTCCGCAGTTGGTGCAATGAGACACCATATTTTAGAGAGGGCTTGCGGGTTGCTTTCCTACCGCCCGAAGCTCACCCCTTGGATGGCCCCGCTGCCTCCAAGAAGATGCGCAGTTAGTCAGATGCTTTACCAATTCTTTCATGCAGAGTATGGATTTACATGTAGTTTCTTGGAATGCTAATGGTTTACAGACTTCTCGGGTAAGAGGTTCCCGTAAGCTTTTACTTCGCAGAGATTTACACGCTCATGTAGTAGGCACTGTGGATATATTACTAGTACAGGAGCATAAGATTGCCACTCCCTTTGGTAATCTCATGCCCTCGGGCGCTCACACTTTTTGGGAGCCTGCTCTAGGCATTCATGGACAGAGTTGCGGTGTATGCATTTCAGTGGGGCCACGTTACTTGGCCTCAGTTCAGCAGCATGGCACCCTTGTCGCTGGCAGAGCAGTCTATGTTTCTATTCGGATCCGGGACTCTGTCATTGGTTTTATGTCAGTCTATGCACCCACTACTCCTCGGGAAAGGGCTACTTTTTGGTCCTCCTTGGCTGCTGTTCTACCTGCTGTAGACTCTTGGGTTGTTGGAGGCGACTTCAACAACGTCGAGAGCGACTCTGATTGGCGATCCATCACACCTCCAGTTCTATCATCCATTTCTCCCGATGAGCAGCCAGCTTGGGATCGATTTCTTCTAGCTATTCAAGGTGTTGACGCCTGGCACATACCCTCTTTTGGTCACCACCCTGCTACACTTCATTACTCGTGGGGGTTTCAGAGACAGCAGGGGAGATTATTAGAGCGACTTGATCGTTTTTACATTGGCCCTTGGGCAGCAGCTCTAGGTGGATTTACTACTATTTGGAGAGGGACCAGCCTCTCAGATCATTTACCCATCTCATTGTTTATCTCCTTCACTAGATCCTCTGCACAGAGACGAGGCTGCCGCATCCCTGACAGTGTTCTCACCACTGAAGTTTTGCAGCAACAGATTCGTGACTTATGGTCCACGGGTGCTTCTTATTGTGGTCCCCCTGGAGAGTTCCTTGCTCATTGCATTACTCAGTCTAGTAT
Organism: Adiantum capillus-veneris; assembly: GCF_014529385.1. Lineage (NCBI taxonomy): Eukaryota > Viridiplantae > Streptophyta > Polypodiopsida > Polypodiales > Pteridaceae > Adiantum > Adiantum capillus-veneris. The sequence continues at coordinate 156,717,622 of NC_140936.1, read as the reverse complement.
TTACTGCCGTGATCAGACTGCTATTATTCATCGTCAGTTGAGAGTACGCGAGTCTGATCTTCACATTCCTCTTGGTTCCACATAGCGGTCGCTTGAGGAGTGGCCTCAGGATGCTTATCTCGCTGCTAGACAGACAGAGGTCACAGAGGAAATTCGTCGCGTACAGGAGGCTAGGTCCGAGTTCACTCATCATGCTTCAGTATCTCATTGGATAGCTAAAGCTGATCGAATGAATAAAGACTTCTTCGCTGCGCATAAAGAGCGCCCTCCTGGCACCACCCTTCGGACTTTGTGCGATGCTCAGGGGACACTTCATATGCATCCTGATGTTATTCTTGATATGTCTGCAGATTACTTTGAGGCATTGTTCACTGCTGATGTATGCACTACTGAGGTTTTACTTGCCGGTGAGCAGATCTGGCATCACACCTGACGCCGTTGTATAGACACTATGGCCGAGATCTTGTTGGCACCCTTCACACTTGCAGAGCTTGATGCTGCTATCGAGAGTCTAGATCCATCCTCCTGTCCAGGAGAGGATGGCCTCACTAGAGCTTTCTTTTTGACTTATTGGGATGTATTGCATATACCACTGCTTCGCGGTTGTCAGGACATCTTTGCATCAGGATGTATGCATCCGGATCTTTGCTCAGGTCTCATATCTCTTATTCCGAAAGGGGTGACTCCACTCAGCTCCGCCAGTGGAGACCTATGAACCTACTCCCTTCGGTCTATAAGATATTAGCGTTACTGATCAGCCATCGCTTGCGACCGTTCTTACCAGATATTATTCATACTTCTCAGACAGGCTTTGTCATGGATCGATGCATATTGGATAATATCTTCACTTTTTATGAGGCAGTAGAGTGGGACAGATCATCTTCTGAACCTCTCGCTTTTTTCATCCTTGACTTCGAGAAAGCATACGATCGTGTTGAGTGGGACTTTCTCGAAGGATCATTAGCCAGGATGGGTTTTCCTTCGAGATGGATCGCAAGCATTTCCGCTCTCTTCAGGACTGCCAGCAGTGCTATTACTATTGGTGGTCGTGTCAGTCGTAGTTTTGAGCTTTCTCGATCTGTCCGTCAGGGATGTCCTTTAGCAGCATATCTATATCTGTTTGTCGGAGAGACTATGTCCGATTTTCTTCGTGCTCAGAGTCATGCATTTCGTGGCTTGACCATGCCAGTACCTTCAGCTCCGGACCTTATCGATCCTGAGTTTGCGGATGACACTATGTTGATGTTGCGCTATTTGCTAGCAGCTCTTGATGCCATGCGGGAGGCCCTGGAGGTTTTTTGCATTGCCAGTGGTGCACGCATTAACTGGCATAAATACTATGGGTTACTGGTTGGCAGTGATGACATATCTACTTGGGGGGTAGCTGATGGTTTCACATGGCTGCAGCCGGGTCAAACATTCAGATATCTGGGCTTTCAGGTTAGATTTGACGTTTCCTCACAGCAGCAGTTTGCACCGGTACTACAGTCTATCCGCAGGAAGCTTTGTCATTGGTCTTCACATCATCTGTCGTTGGCTGGCCGTGCATTGGTCGCCAACCAGGTCATTCTGGCTACAGTTTGGTATACGGCCTCTTGTTGGATGCTACATTCTGGAGTGATAGCTCAGCTCCGCAGACTAGTGCGGACCTTTTTATGGAGTGGCACAGATGGGACTACTGATACTCGTGCTCGAGTTCGCTGGTCCACGATTATTCGACCTAGGTCAGAGGGAGGCCTTGGCATTATTGATCCAGAATTACAGAGTCGCGCCCTTCTCACCAAGCTTATTGTTCGAGGTCTTTTTCCTGGCCAAGAACCTTGGAAGATGCTTCTTCAGGCTGCTCTTTGCACAGCAACTCCACGCCTCGGCACTAGAGATGGTCATACTTGGCATACAGGGTATCGTTTTCTCTTTACAGATGCCCCCTTGTTCACCAGCACTCTCTCACCCTTCATCCGATCACTCCTTCAGATTTGGGTTTCCATGCGACGGGCTATCATACGCTCACCTCCCTCATGTCGTGAGGAGATTGAGCGCCAGCCTCTCACTTGGAATGATGCAGTTCTTGATTCTTCGGTTAACCCACCCTGTTAGCTTGGGACACTGGCCCTGCTGCCTCTATGTGGTTGTTTCATGAGACACGTATGCTAGATGCAGATTTTGTGGCAGAACATTATGACATTGGTCGCGGGGTGACAGACAGACTGCTTGAGATTGACTCCGCCGTTCCTTCACATTGGGACGCAGTCATGCGAGGCATGGTTCAGATGGCTCCACAGTGGCTGGGAAGGTCTCTTTGCTCAGAGCACTCTCTTATTAGTTCGTTTAGACACCATGCTGTTCACAGTTGATACAGACTACTCTAAGGGGATTCATGCTAGATTGACATATGATACCACCTCTCCGCACCTTGTCTACCCCGGCGCTAGATGGGAGGCCATACGAGTAGTTGGCTCCCACGAGAAGCGTCGTTGCGTTGACCCCCGTTTCGCTTCCGTTGATGCCGCCCTTTGGAGGCTTTGGGTGTGGGAGGGTCGTGCCCTATCTCAGCTTTATTGGGACCCAGGAGAGTGGCATTGGTTTCACTCTAACCCAACCGGTGCACCTGTATCATTCTTTGAGTACACTGTCAGAATTGGAAGATTAGCATTGATGAGACAGCACCCAGAGCAGCCCACTCGTATGCGTTTCTGGTTACATTCAGGTCTCTCCCATGCCTATCTACAACAGTTTTGGTCAGCCATCTGGGATTTACATGCGGCTCGTCGTATTTCTTTTTTCATGTGGATGATTGCACATGCAGGACTTCCAGTTGGGACTTGGCTAGCTACTATGGGTCATGATCCGTTTTGTACTCGATGTCCTTCGCGACTACATGAGTCACGTGCACACTGTCTTTGGTCATGCTCCTCTTCTCATATAGTGTGGCTAGCAGTTTACTTTTTACTTAGCAGAGCCGGTGTTCAGCATGGATTTCTCACTTGGGGATCTGTCTCATGGTTGATGCCGATGCCCGGACCGCATCTTTTCTACGAGGGCTCAGACACAGATCCAGCTCTTATGCTTACTTCGACTTGTTATCGGCGAGGGACTTTGGCTATGTTACCACAGATCGCTTGGCAGGGGGATCCACAGACACGTGATGAAGTTTTTTCAGTCATCACTAGCATTACACTATGGAATGTTTGGAGAGCTCGTTGTCTTCACATTCTCAGTGCGGCTCCACAGCTCCTTGAGGATACCCTCACTGCCATTTGGCTGGACATCATTCACACCCTGATTTGGCAGTGGGATTCTTCCTCAGGTACATCTAGAGCAGCCGAGGCTCGTCGATTTGCCTTCCTTCGGCGTTGGGCCCGATCTCCACTCTTCTTCACACTTACAGGTGGCCAGATTACATGGCATTATGCCCCCCCTCAGTGGTTTCTCCTCCACTTATCACACAGACCACCATGAGTTTGTTCTAGTCGAGTTGTCACTATAGTGGCTCTCACCCTTACATTCGGCTTGTACACCCCACGTGATAGGCTATTTTGGCATCCGCTGGGGATTATATTGTACTCAGTAATATACAGCCCTGATTTTTCCAAAAAGAGAGAGAGAGAGAGAGAGAGAGAGAGAGAGAGAGAGAGAGAGAGAGAGAGAGAGAGAGAGAGATGATGATGATGATGATGTATTTACATCCTCGGGGGGCCAAAATGACCCATGGGACCCAAAATCTCATATATGAGACTCCCCCCTTCCCATGTGAACGAGGGGACGTGTCATGATTCTGTGGTGATTTTGTTTGTGAGTGGTGTGTGATGTTCTAGCACCTTGGCAAGATAGATTCCTAGTGCTACTGGAGAGGGATGTGTTCTTGAGAGAAGCTCCTCAAATGTAGTACATCCTTGGATAAGTTGGGGAAAGTCGACCCGAATGTGTGCGTATGCTGGACATTCAAGGGTTACATGTGCCTCATTTTCCAATGAGTTCAAGTTGCATTGAGCGCATCTCCTCATGTTTGCATCAATATTCAGCCATCCTCTCGTTTCACTTTTGAGCATGTGTGATCTTGTCCGCATCAAGGTGATGGCCCGTCTCGCACGGTAAGACATGGGTGTCTTGATATGTATTTGGGTTTCCCCGGTCTTGTACTCTTCCCAGTATCTCGTGTTTATGTGCTTGCAATAGTATTCAAACTTGGACCTGTGCATTGCATTCTTCCATTTGTTGTGGAGGGCCTCAAGTAATTGTAGTTCAAAATTCTGCTAGTGCTCATGCTCGGTACCTGCCTCTACATGCATGTCCACATGTGCTCCCATATTCCATTTAGAGAACCATTTCCTGATGTCCTCAACAAGGCTAGAGGTGAGAAACTTGCGTTTGTGGTTCTTTTGCGGCTTATATCCTACCTCCCATGCTATGTGAGGCAAACGGTTATGAGGCATCAGCTTCACCTTCAAGAGATATCTATGTATTCTTTGCAAGGCAAGCATTTCCAATGGTCTTTGTCTAGTCTCCAATAGCATCACTGAGTATGGTGTTGTGGTTTTTATCCCCATATGTCTACATAAGAACTTTTTCTGAATTTTCTCAATGTCATTCCATGTGCTGACCGGAATACTTGGTCCCCATACCTCTACCCCATACAATAGCGTTTGGACCACACACGCATTGAAAGCCATGGACTTTATTTCCCACCTTCTAGTGACGCTTTGTTTGCACATGTTTTCAAACTCGTAATACCTTGCTTGTCCTGCTTCAATTCTTGTTTTTGCACATTGCCCCCATCTATGATTCGAGGGTATAATGATGCCCAAGTATTTAAAGCTGTCCACTGCTTGAATCTCTTGCCCATCATACATAAGGGCGGGCTGATCCTTTGATTTGTGTGTACAAATCGCCATACATTTTGTTTTCGTGACATTCACTGAAAGTCCTGTGGCTTCGTAGAAAGTATGTACCGCATCCAAAAGTTTTTGCAAGAGAGACATGCTATGCGCTAAAAGAACCACATCATCAGTATAAATGAGGAGTAGCAAAGTAATGAGATCTATGTTTGGTGCATCTCCATTATCTTGCGTCGTTTGGCAGATAAAGTCCTCAAGCTCATCTATGCATAGCCCAAATAACGTTAGGGACAGAGGACATCCTTGTTTGACCCCTATTGTGCTAAAGAACTCCTTGGAGAAGCCTGTTTGCATTTTCAGTTTACATCGAACCGCATGGTATAGGCGTGCCACCGCAACCCTCAAGTGTATGGGAACCCCAATGGTCTCCATGCGGGACCATAACCCATGACGAGGTACCGTATCAAACGCTTTCTTAAAGTCCACAAAACAGCAGTACATAGTTTCCCCTTAGAGTCGCGCCTCTTCCATCATAATCCGGATTGTAATCAAGTGATCTATGGTACTATGTTTTTCTCTAAAACCTGCTTGACCGAGAGCCCTCTTTCCACTATTTTCAGCCCATGTGCTAATATCCTTTTCTATCAGGCTCCCAAAAAGTTTTGCCATGCAAGAGCCCACCATGATGGTGCGGTAATTCGTGAGTAGGTTACGGTCTCCGCCTTTAAACAAAGCTTTGACCCAATGCTCTTGCCAATCTTCAGGCATGCCTTGGTGGATAGCTTGATTCATCATGCAGTGTATCCATTTCTTGGCTTCATTGCCCGACCATTTCAGCATTTCGGAGTTGAAGTGCAAAATGTCAGAGGCTTTCCCAGTGGCTAGTTTTTTCAAACCTCTCAAAGCCGCTGCAAAAGTTATAGGTTCCTTAGTGTCAACGTGAATTTCAACATTCATCATTATTTGAGCATCTGTGGGAGCATAGAGTGTTTGTGCATATACATACATTTCGTCCATGCTGAAATTTCCCATTATATCCTCCTTTTTTCCTTTCATGTTGCGCCATGCTTTCTTGGGCTCTTTCTTAAATCTGATCACCTCTTGCTCCTCCTTCAAAAGTTCCTGCATCCTTCTCTTTTTCCTTTTCAGCATCCTGTATAGAGAGAGAGAGAGAGAGAGAGAGAGAGAGAGAGAGAGAGAGATGAATGAAATGAAATGTTATATTAATGTCTTCAAAAGGCCAAAATAACCTATGAGACCAAAAAGTTACAACACGGGAAATCCGATACAATGTTTGAGAACCAAAAATAAAAAGGTACTGAAAAAGGGGTACTAAAGAATACTGAACTGCCTGATGTGGACTAAGCAGTTAGCTCAAACTGTGTAGTCGGGGAGGGCTAATACAACACAATGTGAGTGTGTGTTGGGATATATGGGTAAGACCTGATCTAAAGGCTTGTACAAGATGAGCAAGGGCTACAATCCTCAAAAGAGCTAAATTATAGGAGATCCATCAACGGTCACACTGGCGGATCTGATCAATCTCCTCCATGGTTAGTAGTCTGACCGGGCGTTGTGCATGTCGGGCCAAAGTGATCCCAATCATTTGGTGGCATCCGTCGATGATGTGTAGTCCTCTGCAATCATGGGCGTCTGGATCTTTCTAGCTCGGTCACTTGATCAATTAGCGTGCCTCTGGTGTGAGGAGAATGTGAGCTCTGCTGTGGTGGTGGTTCCTCCGGCTGCCCAGTGTCCGCTCTATAGAAGTCTGTGATCCGTCGAGACTGGCTAGCCTCTCATCTGATCAGGCTCTCGCTATGTCTGCGCAGCTTGAGCAAAAACAGTCCCAGACATCTCTGGTCCTCATACCCCAGGACTCTAGAGAGTGGTCCAAAGCCCTCTCTGAAAAGGCAGTGAAAGAGGTGTCACGTGCACATCTAACCCTATGTGTATGTGGACAAGTTGTTCCTACTTCTAGGGTTTAGGAAGCCTAGGAAGTGTTCTGGCACCTTTGTGAGCCTGTGCGCATGTCGTTTATGTCCAGGCACTTAGAGTAGCTGCATACCCTCTGATTGCACAACCCAGGATCATTAGCATCAGTAGCCAGTACTAGCATGAGCATTTTCCACCGCATGGTTCCAACACGACCTCGCGTGCGAAACACCGCTTATAAGTCATTTTATTAAATGTGAATTTTAGAGTTCTTTTTGTAAGTTTGTTGGGAAGCTTACCCTACCCAACATATAATTCCTATAAATGAAACCCATTGGGCACTCAGTAGAAGCGGAAGACAGAAGACAAGCTCGGTGCACAAGTGCAGAGTGCAACCAGACAGCTTGCCTCACAAGATCAGCCAGCGTTTTTGGAGATCCATCCTCAGCGTTTTCAACCTTCATCAGCGTTTCAGTTTTCAGCCCTTAGCCTCGTGAGAACGCGCATCCACCGGTTACAGTCCTGCTAGTTTCCCCGTCAAGACACAGATCAACCTAGCTTTTCCAGATTTCAGCAGATCAGCCTAGCGTTTCCAGAATTCGGTCAGATCAGCCCGTGTTTTTGCATTTCAGCCCTAGCCCGGCGAAGCGGTTGTAGATCCAAGCCGCAGTACCGCCACAGTAGCAGAAGCATCTATCGTTTTCAGTTTTCAGCCTTGACGCCGTCGTCGTCGACATCACCATCGTCATTGCAGATCCCTATCTTGACGAAGACACCTTCGTCGCACATCTCTGACTTGACAACCACACCTTTGTCATCATCGTCATAGTCTCCATCGTCGTCGTCGACATAGTTGTCATCAGTACCACAACATCTAGAAGCATTCTACCAGACTTTGTGCAATCTAATACAAATACCTCTCTATCAATAGAGATGGGGGCCCTTGGAGGGGGATTTGGGACCCCATTTGGTGTCGTCTCTTCTCTCTCTCTCTCTCTCTCTCTCTCTCTCTAGCACTCTCTTGCACACTTACTCACAGTTTGCATTCCACTCTCGTGTTTTGGTCATTGCACATTCTCTTATTAAGTCAAGGAAATCGCTCCCTTCCCTTCAATAAAAGGAACCTTGAGCACTTACTGTTTACTCATCCTGAGCCATACACCATCATTCACTTCTGCTGCACATTACAAGCGGCCTCGTATCTCATAGTAAACTGGGCAGTGGCATGTGTAGTGCAACTCTGTCTCAGGCTCCATGTGACATAAGGGACATGTCTTGGGCTCTGTTGGTACTCCGTTGTATCTATCAATCTCGATCCGAAGCTGGTGTGAAGATGTGCATATCTAGCCAATAGCACATCGTATCCCATGAGATAAGTGGGTGTTCATGTATCGAGGCCTCGTCATAAAACCATCTGTAATAAGCTGGTGGAGAAGATGCTCTCTATAGAAAGCCATCTTCGTGCCCAGCTCCTTTGCCAGTTGTATTCGAGTCCTCTCGGTATCTAGTTGAGTCAGGTCCAAGTAGATGAGCCTGGTGATCTTGGACTGTGTAAGAGTCAGAGAGGGTGCATCCAATGAGTACTAGAAGGGGGGCAATCTGTCCATGCTAAACCCATGTACATGAAACCATGATGTCATCTCCCCATACCAACATGTTGCACTTGAGAGGACTCAAGTGCTAGGCGAGCATATCTGTCTCTGGGGAGGTCCCACAAGCGGTATAAAAAGGAGACCGATCTAGGAAGCGCCTCAACCACTAGTGGGGGGGGGGGGGGGGGGGGGGGGGGGGGAACTCTGCTCAAATAATGTCATGTGGTACTGAAGCCTTGGCTCTAATATTCCGTGTGATCATAGAGACCAGAGGCTTCTCCATGTCTCTCCATCCATCAAGGCGACCCGACCTCCCGTAATGGTCCAATGAAGGTCCCCATATCTGAACTCCATAAAGCAATGCACGGAGAGAGAGAGAGAGAGAGAGAGAGAGAGAGAGAGAGAGAGAGAGAGAGAGAGAGAGAGAGAGAGAGAGAGAGAGAGAGAGAGAGAGAGAGAGAGAGAGAGAGAGAGAGAGAGAGAGAGAGAGAGAGAGAGAGAGAGAGAGAGAGAGAGAGAGAGAGAGAGAGAGAGAGAGAGAGAGAGATGAGATGAGATGAAATGAAATGTAATGTTATATTAACGTCTTCAAAAGGTCAAAATGACCTATGAAACCAGGGCGTTACAATGTGGTTAATCTGATACAAAGTCAGATTAACAAATGACCTATGAAACCAGGGCGTTACAATGTGGTGAATCTGATACAAAGTTAGAGTAACAAAATGAAATGACAAAATGATAAAATAAAAGTATTATGGGATCCTAAACTGGTAGGCGTGAACTAAGCAGCTAAATCACAAGTCACAAGAGATCCAACATCGGTCGCTGGCGGATCTCATCAATCTCCTCCATGGACAACAGTTTGACCGCGCGTCGTGCATGTCGGGCCAAAGTGATCCGAATCCTCTGATGTAGCCTCCGTCGATGTTGTGTAGTCCTCCGCAGTTGTGGGCGTCTCGATCTCCCCAGCTAAGTCGTTCGATCGATCAGTGTGCCTCTGGTGTGAGGCGACAAGATCTGCCGTGGTAGTAGCTCCTCTGGGTGTCCAGTGTCTCCTCCGGGTGCCTAGTGTCTGCTCTAAAGAAGTTTGTAATGTGTCTCTGAGATTGGCTAGCCTCTCCTCTCATCAGGCTCTCTCTGTGTCTGCGCAGCTCGAGCAGAAACAAACCCAGGAGAGTGGTCCAAAGCCCTCTCTGAATAAGCAGTGAAAGCGGCCTCGTATCTCGTAGTAGACGGGGCAATGGCATGTGTAGTGTAACTCTGTCTCAGGCTCCATGTCACACAGGATGCATGTCGTGGCCTCTGCTGGCACTCCGCTGTATCTCCTAGTCTCGATCCGCAGCAGGTGTGAAGATGTGCGTATCTGGCCAATAGCACACTGTATTCCATAAGACAAGTGGGTGTCCATGTATCTAGGCCTCGCCACAAAACCGTCCCTCGTAAGTTGGAGAAGATGCTCTCTGTAGAAAGCCATCTTCGTGCTTAGTTCCTGTGCTGGCTGTACCCATGTCCTCCTGGTGTCTAGCTGAGTCAAGTCCTGGCGGATGAGCCTGGTGGTCTCGGACTGTGTAAGAGTCAGAGAGGGTGCATCCAGTGAGTACTGGAAGGGGGGCAATTTGTCTATACTAAACCCACGTGCTTGGAACCATGAGGTCATCTCCCCATACCAACATGCTGTGTCTCCCTGCCTGGCCAACTGTCGAGAGGGCTCAAGTGCAAGGTGGGCGTATTCGTCTCTGGGAAGTTCCCACAAGCGGTGTATGAAGGAAACAGATTTGGTGAGCGCCTCAACTCCTAGTGGGTGCCGGGGGGGCTGCTAGCTCTGCTCGGATAATGGCACGTGATATTGAAGCCTTGGCTCTAATGAGTTGCAAGATCATGGAGACCAGAGGCTTCTCCATGTCCCCCCATCCATCAGTGCGACCTGTTCTCCCGTGATCATCCAATGAAGGCTCAGCTCCATAGAGCAATGCAGAAGCCACCAAAGTGTCAAAGAGCCAGAGCTTCGTCCGAGGCTCCTGAAACTGAACCTGTGAACACATCCTCTCCAAGCTCCCCAATGCCGAATGGGCTCTGGTCAATCTAGTCTTTGTTGCTCTCCTCAAAGAAAATGCTGGTGTACTAAAAACCACTCCAAGGTAAGTGTAAGCATTTGGGGAGAGAGAATGAAATGAAATGTTATATTAACGTCTTCAGAAGGCCAGAATGACCTATGAGACCAGAAACATACAATGTGGTGGATCTGATACAAAGTCAGAGTAACAAAAATGACAGAATAGAGAGAGAGAGAGAGAGAGAGAGAGAGAGAGAGAGAGAGAGAGAGAGAGAGAGAGAGAGAGAGAGAGAGAGAGAGAGAGAGAGAGAGAGAGAGAGAGAGAGAGAGAGATTTTATTATCGCCCTCGGAGGTCAAATATGACCTATGGGACCAAAGTTACATGTGATGTAGTATGTGTATGGTTGATGAGTGACTCTCGATGCTCCAAAATTGTGGTGATGAGAGTCGCAATGGAGAGCCCACACTTTGGCTGGGAGAGGAAAGTGTGTAGGTCTAAGTTATGACTGAAAATGTGAGAGAAGCAAGTTCGGATGTGACCAAAAACTGAGCACTCTAGTAGTGTGTGGTACTCAGACTCTCGAACTTGCAGTGAGCATAATGTGCACAGTCGATTTGATTCTTCTCCATTGTCCCAACGCCGTATCTCGCATCGAAGGAAATGGGAGCTAAGCCGAATGGCTGCGATAATGCGTATCACCGACAAGGGGATAGGCTCAAGCATGTAACTGTGAGTACGGTTTCCTCTTTCAGTGAAGAACATGGTTTTGTAGTTGGGGGCAATATGGGTGGTGTAATGTATGAAGCGTGACCCACCGGATTTCTCCCAAGCCATAATACATTGGCGTTGTAGAAAAGCTTCATTCACTTGGGAGTCAATTGAAGCATCATGTACCAAGTGTAATGCATCCCATCTCCCAAACCGCTTCTTTATGTCTTGCATCCATCCCGTGCTCAAGATCTTGCTTTTATGCGTCTTTTGAACTTTTTTGCTTGCTTCCCATGCAATTGTAGGAAGTCGATGTGAGGGGTTTTGACGCATCTTTAGACATCCCGACTCAAGACGTAGGAGCATATATGGTGTTTGTGTCTTCACTTGGAGAAAGTTTGTGAGAAAACGCTTTTGGACATTCTCAAACTCTTTCCAAGTAGACTTTGAGATGCTCCCGTCCCACACTTCAACTCCATAAAGAAGAACCGGTGTCACCAATGCATCAAAAAGATACTTCTTGAGAACCCAACACTTGATGTTTCCCGCATTACACATGTTCACAAATGCATAATATGCTCTCTTTCCCGCTTCCAAACGACGCATAGCACATTCATGCCACTTGTGATTGGACGGAATCTCAAGGCCAAGGTACTTAAAGCTCTCAACAACTCCAAGTATCTTATTGGTGTACACAATGCATGGCTTCTCCTTATGGTTGGTTTTCACAAGCATAACCTTTGTCTTGGATTCGTTCACAATCAGCCCACTATGCAAGCAAAAGTTTTCAAGGACAACCATAAGCTTTTGTGCATCTTCTAAAGTGTGTGCGAGAAGCACTACATCCGCATACGACAAAAGCATGATTACCGCATTGCAAATAGTGACCTCTTCAATGCTTTCTTCTTGCATAAAGTCAAGTACCATTTGTTTCAATTGATCGATGCATAGACCAAAGAGACTTGGTGACAACGGACATCCTTGTTTAACCCCAATAGTGCTTACAAAAATTTCTAAAATTTCTCTTTCCATGCGCAATTGACAAATCACCTTCTCATAGATTCGAGAAACCGCAAGCATAAACTCACTTGGCACTTGGAGTTCTTCCATCCTTCTCCACAAATTGTTACGTGGAATCATATCAAAGGCTTTCTTAAAGTCCACAAAACAACAATACAATCGCTTGCCTTTCAACCGACTTTCCTCCATGAGAACACGAAGAGTGACAAGATGATCAATGGTGCTATGGCGTCGACGAAAACCCGCTTGTCCCTATGCACGCTTGTCGTTATCTTCAGCCCAATCACTCAATTTCATCTCCATTATGCATCCAAACAACTTTCCCATAAGAGACCCAATCATTATAGTCCGGTAGTTGTTTACATTCTTTACATCCCCTCGTTTATGCAAAGGCTTAACCCAATTAGTACTCCAATCATAAGGCATACCTTGTTGAAGTGCAAGGTTAAACATATTACACATCCACTCATGGATAAAATCTCCCGTCCATTTGATCATCTCCAGCTTGATACCTTGAAGATCTCTCGCTTTGCGAGTGGCCAACTTTTCAATCTCACCGCATACATCCTCAATAGTAAAAAAAGAAGGCATACATGGGAGTGAACCATGAAATGGCATTTTTTCAACATTTGCTTGCTCATATAATTGCGGACAATGTGTGTACATATCCACAAGACTCAAGTTACCAAAATTCTCAACCCGCTTGCCCCTCAAGTTTCTCCAAAATCTTCTACATGCATGTGACTTTTCTTGGACTTGAAAAAGTTGCTGCTTTACTTCCCATCTTCTTCTCTTCTTTTGAATCAATGCCTTGTATGTATGCAAAATGACTTTGCTAGTTTTCTTTGTCCATAGTTGCATCAAGCTTTATCAAGGACTTTCGAGCATCTTGACATTCTTTATCAAACCACCTTTTGCGTTATCTATCTTTGTTGATACCATGGAGATGCTTTATAGCAAAGCATTCTTCGGTACAAAAACAAATAACTTTCTTGAAAGCTTTCCATTTAGTGTCCAATGGTGCATTATATTGAAGCTTCTTCATCCATAAATTTTGCTCTACCATTTCAATGTACATTGGTGCCCGTTTGAAATCCATACATAGTGATATCTCTTCCCTTTGGTGGCTGAGATTATCATGCTTAGTTGCTTCTCCACATGAAAGGTCAATACATAAGGTGCGATGGTCGGATTCTGGGGTCCATTGGCCAAACATAAATTTCTTTATGCGATACATGATGGCTTCGGAGAGTAGGATATAGTCAATCACACTATTTTCATTATGTCTCCTACATGTAAATCCATTGGTTTCACTTCACAAAGATACACCATCGGCAATGAGCATACCCGTGCTATTACACATGTGTAAAAGTAACTTTCCATAGTGATCCGGCTCTTTCTCATCCATTGAATAACGATCATACAAGTGATCTTCCTCCAACTCGCTTGAAATGTATGGCATATCAAATTGTTGAGTATCATGTTGCAATGTTTTTGTGCGAGCATTCATATCCCCAAATACAATAACATCTTTGAAATAAGCAATGTCCTCTTCTAAATCAAAAAATGGCTGATCTCTATCCATGCAAGCATAAAAAGGAGAATCATGATAAGGAATGTAGCAACCGGCTACAAAAATGGGTGCTCTTTTTGGTGTCATAATTTTTAGCCATACATAAGTTTGTACTTGTCATCTATCACAATTGATACAAAATCTTCCAATCCTTTCTTAACCATACATGCTACCCTTCCTTGTCCTCTTCGTTGCTTAAGATTCTTTGACCACATCAATGAATGTACATTGTAATTCTCCAAGCCGTTAATCCTTTGTGTATCATGCTCCCAAGTTTCAACAAGAAGTACAACATCGGCTTTGCTTGTTAGTTCATCAATGCCAACCTCCGCATTCCATGGGTATCCATTACAATTCCAAAATCATATTTTTAATTGTAACTTAGTCTCAGAGGTCACGTATCCCTATTTGCTCGAGGGACTTGCCTCCTCTTTGGGCACATTTTCTTTATGAGAGATCTCCTTGTTTTTCTTATTATTTTCCTCATATGCCTTATGACGCATATTTTGTTGTTTAATAGTGTGATCTTCACATACAAAACATTTTGTATCCCTCAAATAATGTTAGGTGCAGCGGAATGAATGTTTGAACTTTGCTCAAGATGAGTGCTCCGAACTGTGCTCAAGGTTCCCTTTAGTTCTTATGGAGGGTAGAGCCTTTCGTTCTTGATGGAAAGTGCTATGATCACAAAAAAGTGAATGGACACTGCACGTGCAAGTGTATGAGACTGAGAGATAGAGAGAGAAGAGAGATACGACACCAGACGTTGTAAAACCCTCCTCCGAAGGCCCCACTCTCGTCAGCGAGAGTGGTCTACTTATGATTGCACAAAGGTGTACAATGCGATGCAATGGACTCATGCAATCTGGGACTGTGCCGATGACGACGACGACTTTAGGGCTGACATCCTTGGTCTTCTATCTGCTGAATTTCGGGACTGTTTCGGTGGCTGAAAATGACTGTTTTGGCTGCGTTTTCGAGGGCTGAAAATAGGGGTATCTGCAATGCTTCTAGGGCTGAATGGTCTGCTGTCCAATAGGGCTGAAAACCAAAAACGCTACATGCTTGCTGAGCGTTTGTAAAAACGCTATGCTTGTTCTGGGTCTGCTACTACTAATGAAATCCAAAAACGCTAATGCATCTGGGGACTGCTGCTAGCGATCTGCAAACGCCAGGGCTTGGAGGACTTCCGGTGATGATGCAAACTGAAAACGCTGGCTGATGTGTATGGCGAGGATGGAGACCCAAAAACCCCAATGGTCGTGCTGGGGTTCTGCTGAGAAGGTGCCTGTTGAGCATGTGCTCCTGCTGCCAGAAAGTGCTAACTAGGGTTTGCTTATATATTAACTTAGTAAAATTGCCCTACCTACTTTTGTTGGAAAGTCACTTAAAAATAATAAGTGAAAAATACCAAAAATAGGGAAAATAGGCTAAATGCACTGGAAAATTCCCTCGACTGAATTTGATGGATTTTGAAGGGAATATTGATGATCATGCTGTGTGCAACCAGAGGATATGCATCTACACTAAGTGACTGGGCATGCATGGTCTACGAATAGACTCACAAAAGTGTCAGATCACTTCTAATCTAGACTTGACTGGACTGACTGAACCCTGATCATGCTGTAGCTTGTCCACGGACACATAGGGTTGGATGTGTCACGTGACATCCCCTCCTTTTCAAAGTGAGGTACTGGTACCGAACTGTATGGCGTCGAGGGAGATCGCCAACAACATCCGGAATCCTGGAAGGGACTCTTCGCTGGCCCACTCTGATGTGTGGGTCGTGCTGTACTTGAACTTCATAAAGGTCTGCAACGCTAGCTTCTTTGGGCCGCGCCGAAAGCGACACGAAGTCCTCTGTGGCTTCTTCCTTGCTTCAACTTCGTCTAGAGTCGTGCTTCTTTCGTCTTCAAGAATCTCCATGGCTGAAAATTCCTGAAACCATTTCCAACCAAAAACCATGAACATACCCATTCCATGTAAAGTGAGTGGAAATAATCTTGTCTTCCTCAAAGACTGTGCATGCAATGTAGATGAACAAATAGATGGAGTGACAACCCGTTCATCAAACACATGCAAACAATGAGATTGAATCTTTTCTGTTTAATCGAAATCAATCAACTGTGGCAAATCACAATGGAAATGCCTATGCTTGGTGCTCATACTATCATGTGCTCGTTTGGAAACTGTGTCGTACCAAGGAAGAGACATGGAATGTGACTTCGTTACATACATCCTTTTCAGCTTTTCACGAAAAATCCGCATACATTCGTGCACATTCATGAGAGAAACGTGCTCAACATACAATATGTCATGCCTAGGAAAAGGGATCACATAACGATGCTGACTAAAATACAAGAAACGACCACGAATGAAACACTCGAACAATGCGTGCGTATCAATCATGCGAACACATAATACTTCCTGTGAGGGTTCTTGAGACCTAGGCTCGAGAGCCAAGATCGGTTCTTCGGGATCTATCGAATCTTCTTGTGGGGGATCTGTGGACCTCGACTCGAAAGCCAAGATCGATTCTTCGTGATTGATCGAATCTACCACGAGGTTAGCTTCGCTAGAAAAAGCATCCACTAACACATCATTCTTGTGAACAATCATATCATCTTCATGCAACTCATCATGCTTGTGAGAAATTACATCATCTTCATGCAACACATCATGCTTGTGAACAATCATATCATCTTCATGCAACTCATCATGCAAATCATCATGCTTGTCATTGTCATCCAAATCATCATGCTTATCATCGTCATTCAAATCATCATGCTTGTCATTGTCATCCAAATCATCATGCTTATCATCGTCATTCAAATCATCATGCTTGTCATTGTCATCCAAATCATCGTGCTTATCATTGTCATTCAAATCATCATGCAAGTCATTGTCAATCAAATCATCGTCATGCTTCACACAATCATGCAAATCCTGTGTGTCATGCTTTGGAGAAGTAGAGACTGAGAGAGTCTCCGTTTCCCAAATTTCTTGCATCTGTGCCTGAACTTGAGAAAAGAGGCACCAAAACTCTTTGTTGTGTTGGTCGCTCTTTTCTTTGAGGGCTTTGTTCCCGCGATCAAATTCTGCTTGTCTTGCTTTGTTCTCTCGATCAAATTCTTCTTCTCTTGCTTTGGCTTCCAAGCGTGCTTGCTCGCTCTCACGCGCTATGGCTGCCATTCTTTCTTGGTACTTACGCTCGATGGCTGCGATTCTTTCTTCGCTTTCTAACTTCCTGTCCATCATCCTCTTGTCGAAAGCCTCCATAGGAGTTAGTGCAATCCTTGTCGTAGATGGAAAAGGATCGGAAAAACCTCCTGGTGGGGAAAATGCTTCTTCGCCTCTCTCATGCTTATCACCCTCAAGCGAAGTATCCATTCCGCTTCGAGTGATGACCATTCTGAAGTCGTGGGTTCTTGTGGTTCTTAAGTTCACGAGGAACTTGGGTTCTTGAGGGTCTTGAGGTTTTTGAGGTTTTCTTTCGCTTGCAAACTACGTTTGAGAAGGATCTTCTCTTCACCCGAGTTCTACTCTTTTCTGCGGGCGCACCCCTTGGTGGCCTTGCGCTCACACCAAGGTTGCTTTTTCCCACCTCACGTCGATTGGTCGGCCGCTAAGTGCACGGCCCGCTCCCAATGAGTGAAGAGAGACACAAGGGGAGACTGGACAAGCCCTTCTTTCTTGGGATTCCTGTCACTCTTCAACAAAACAGGATTAGGAATCGACACGCCCAAGTGAACTTGGGTTCGTGCGACCTCAACAAGCAAAAAAATTATTGTGATTCTTGTGGTTCTTCCTTTGAGTGATACAGAACACTGCCAAAGCTCTGATACTAATGTTAGGAGTAGCGGAATGAATGTTTGAACTTTGCTCAAGATGAGTGCTCTGAACTGTGCTCAAGGTTCCCTTTAGTTCTTATGGAAGGTAGAGCCTTCCGTTCTTGATGGAAAGTGCTATGATCACAAACAAAGTGAATGGACACTGTGCGTGCAAGTGTATGAGACTGAGAGATAGAGAGAGAAGAGAGATACGACACCAGAGACGACGTAAAACCCTCCTCCGAAGGCCCCACTCTCGTCGGCGAGAGTGGTCTACTTATGATTGCACAAAGGTGTACAATGTCGAGGATGGAGACCCAAAAACGCCAATGGTCCTATTGGGGTTCTGCTGAGAAGGTGCCTGTTGAGCATGTGCTCCTGCTGCCTCTTCTGCCAGAAAGTGTTAACTTGGGTTTGCTTATATATTAACTTAGCAAAATTGCCCTAGCTACTTTTGTTGGAAAGTCACTTAAAAATAATAAGTGAAAAATACCAAAAATAGGAAAAATATGCTAAATGCATTGGAAAATTCCCCTAACTGAATCTGATGGATTTTGAAGGGAATACTGATGATCATGTTGTGTGCAATCAGAGGATATGCATCTACACTAAGTGACTGGGCATGCATGGTCTACGAATAGACTCACAAAAGTGCCATATCACTTCTAATCTAGACTTGACTAGACTGACTGAACCCTAATCATGTTGTAGCTTGTCCACGGACACATAGGGTTGGATGTGTTACGTGACAAATAGATTCAGTTATTATCAAGGATAATCTTCGCTTGGTCTTATCGGCATGGTGCATACAATTGGCCGTTCTCCTGAGCGAGGAGCTCCTTGGTTCCCCACTCTATGTGCCCCATAGACCGTAACTCCGGACATGCCAAAGTGGGTTTTGAAGAAATCTTCAATAACAATGGTAAGAGAAGGAGGTGTCTCTAGCTTCTCTTCGGGAATTCCACGAATAACAATGTTCTTGGAACGTCGCTCCCGTTCCTTCAACTCCTCCACATCCACATTCTCAATATTCTTTGTTTGAGCCATATCTTGCATGAGTGAGGAATTAGCAACCACATTGCTACCACATACATCAGCCCAAGACTTGTTTGTGCATACATTTTTCATGTCGCATACATCCCAGCTCATAGTGTCAAATTTCTCCTCTTTCAATACATGGTCATGCTCTACTTTGCTCGTCCGCTCCTTCAAAGCATTCAAGTCCACAAGAGAGCGTTTACATTCCTTGATTTCCTCTTCAAGTTACATCAAACGTGTTGTTTGCATCTCAAGTGTCCTCTTGAGATTCTCATTCTCAACCACAAGTACCCTTAGTATGCCATTCTCTATTGCAAGTGCTCGTAAGTCTTCGCCTTGTTTGTTTACGGTCTCTTGCAATGATACCGAGTATGGCATGATGATGGTTTCCGATGTCGTTGGTTGGGTGGTTGTGTTGCTATCTCCACACTTAGGAGATCTTGGATCATTTTCCACAATGGTTGTGGACCTTGTTGAAGAAGAAGAACCCTTGCAAGTGCTGGAAGACATTGTACGTAAAATAAGAGATGAGAGTCAATTTTCTTGAACCTGTTCACTTCGGAAATGCTGTTACAGAAACGCCTTCCATAACTCTGAAAATTTCTGTCTTTACATCGATGTGTAGAGGGCTTTGTGCTCTTCGATTGAGGTTATAGATCACCCAAATCGGAGTTCGGATGAAGAAGTTATGATCAAAAGAGTGAACTGCTGTCTACTAGGTCAAAAAACAGCTGCATTTTTTGTTAGAGAGAGAGAGAGAGAGAGAGAGAGAGAGAGAGAGAGAGAGAGAGAGAGAGAGAGAGAGAGAGAGAGAGAGATTCTTGTCCCTGCTTTTGTTCCTTTCATTTGGAGCATTCTGTCCTTGGGATCCCTTAGGCTCAAGGGCAGCTTGATTTGCATTTTCTTCTTGCATGTTGTTTTCTTGGTCGGTAGATCCTTGATGCTCAACACCATCCGTCTCTTGGGTCTTTTCCAAGACTTTTTGAACATCTGGAACGCGAGCAATTGCTGCAACTCTACAAGTTGAGTTTGTACTTGTTGGAGGTTCCTTCTCTCAATGCTCTCAAGCCAAATCTCATAACAAGTGAGGCCCTGAGCACAGCTACAAAGGCCCCTGGCCTATTCCAAAAGCAGTTACATAAAAAGCTACACTTCTAAAAGCATTAAGACCAAGATCTGGCGCCCCAAAAAGCCCAACGTGATTTGCAGAAATCTGTACAGCCTGCCACATCATGAACCTGATTTACGAAAATCCGTATAGCTTGCCACATCAGCATTTTTAATGCAAAAGAGAGGTCTTGCTTTATTTTTAAAGGGTTTTGGGTCCCTCGGGCAAGTTCTTGTAAGTTGGTTCTTGTAGGGTTAGGTTTTTAAACCTAACCTTCTTTGGGCCACTCGCCAAAACCTACAAATTTGGTAATAATTTATTTTGCTTCTTTTTGAAAGGGTCTAGGCCCCTCGGCCGAGTTCTGCCCATTAGGCCATGCCACATCATCAGTTCATGACACAAACACATTTCCTCAAAGTTACTGAGAGCCCATCTTTATTCAAGTGCTTGCCTCTTAATTTAGTTTGGAATCTACTTAGACTACAAAATATTTCCTGCTTTGTGCTTCCATCACCCACCTTTGGATGCTGTAACAAACTTGGACACTCCAAGTCAAGAATCAACCGCGACAGCACCAAATAACCACTTCAAAACAATTCATAGATCACAATAGATTTGCACTGGCCCGACGGAGTTCCGTGCCTAGAGATATTGGCCCCAAAGACTGGCGCCCCTTTCGGTATTTCTTTTTGTATTAATCAATCATCAAAGTACAAGAGAGCGGTTAGGGTTTCACTCTCAGACTCTGCGTCCAGATAATCTGAGAAGTGAGGCCCTCACCACTAATTTAAAGGTTACAAGGGATGCCCAAAAGCAGAGCCCCAAAAGCTTTTAAAATCAAAAGCATCAGTTCTCTCTCTCTCTTAGAGAGTCTTTTGTCTTTTTTTATAAAAAAAAGCAAAAGCAAAATTCGCGTCGCTCATCATTTTTCATTTTTTTTTTTTTAATAATCTGCCTCCGCGATTTCGGGAATTTAGGGTTTTTGGCAAAAATTAGGGTTTGCAGGAATTTTAGGGTTTCTGGCAGAAATTAGGGTTTCTGCTGTCCGCCACGTCACCACTTTGTGACATACCCCCCTCTTGAAAGCATTGTAATCGACCGCGATTATGCCTGCAAAACCGACAAAAGCCATAAACTGTCTTAGCAGACACTGACTGTTAGTACCTTCGTACTAGGAACACACATCTAGCACATGTACAAAATCGACAGTCACATCACATGACATCACAGGACATCACCAGACATCACAGGACATCACAGGACATCACATGACATTCAACATTCATTCGGATCTTAGACCATGATTTATCGGCAATGTAGCTAGCAATCAGATCTAGGTCCAATCGGGACCTCATCGATGTCCGATTGACTAACCCCTATTGCAACCATGTCTATTCAAGATCAATCAGACCAAAATGCTACAGTCATTTCGGCTATCAGTTCCTGCACTCACAAGAAGTCAAGAACAAATCAGTATCATAATCAGGAATTCCATTTCATAAAGTCATCCAGCAGAATACTGTCAGCTCTCGGTATCGTGCCAAGGAAGAGACATGGAATGTGCCAAGGAAGAGACATGGAATGTGACTTCCTTGAATGCATACTTTTCAGCTTTTCATGAATAATCCACATACATCCGTGCTCATTCATGAGTGAAATGTGCTCAACGTACAATATGTCATGCCTAGAAAAAGTGATCACATAAAGACGTTGATTAAAATACAGGAAACAATCACGAATGAAACACTCGTACAATGCGTGCTGACCAACCATGCGAACACATAATACTTCCTGTGAGGGTTCTTTGGACCTAGGCTCGAGAGCCAAGTGCGGTTCTTCCCGAGGGGGTTCTTTCAACCTTGACACGAGAGCCAAGATCGGTTCTTCTTGATTGATTAATATGCAATGAGGCTAGCTTCACTAGAAAAAGTATCAACTAAACCATCATCCCGGTGAACAATCACATCTTGATCATACAAATCATCATGCTTGTGAGAAATCACATCGTGGTCATCATGCAAATCATCTTACTTGTTAGTGTCATCCAAATCATCATGCTCATCATTATCCTTCAAATCATCATGCTTATCATCATGCAAATCCTGTGTGTCATGCTTGGGAGAAGAAGAGACTGAGAGAGTCTCCTTTTCCTGATTTTGTGCAAACTGCGCCTGCACAATAGAAAAAAGTCGCAAGAACTCTTTCATGTGTTGGTCGCTCTTTTCTTTTCGTGCTTTGTTCTCGCAATCAAATCTTGCTTGTCTTTCTTTGTTCTTGCGATCAAATTTGGCTTGTCTTTCTTTGGCTTCCAAGTCGTTCTTACGCTCTATGGTTGCCACTCTTTCTTCGTAGTCACAATCTATGTCTGCCCTTCTTTCTTCGTGTTCTAACTTCCTGTCCATAAACAATTGCGGCAACTCCTTCATAGGAGTTAGTGCAATCCTTGGCGTAGATGGGGAAGGGGGAGGGTCGAAAAAACCTCCTCGTGGGGAAAATTCTTCTTTGCCTCTCTCATCTCATCACCTCCAAGCGAAGTATCCATTCCGCTTCGAGTGATGACCATCCACTGAAGTCGTGGGTTCTTGTGGTCCTGGGTTCTTAAATTCACAACAAACTTGGGTTCTTTGGGGTCTTGGTTCTTGAGTTCTTGAGGTTCTTGCGGGTCTTCAGGTTCTTGAGGTTCTTCTTTATAGCTTGCAATCTGTGCTAGAGAAGGATCTTCTCTTCACCCGAGTTCTTCTCTTTTTCTTAGGCGCACCCCTTGGCGGCCTTGCGCGCACACCAAGGTTGCTTTTTCCCACCTCATGTCGATTGGCCGGCCGATAAGTGCACGGTCCACTCTCAATGATTGAAAAGAGGCACAAGGGGAGGCTGGACAAGCCCTTCTTTCTTGGGTTTCCTGTCACTCTTCAAAAACACGATTAGGAATCGACGCACCCAAGAGAACTTGGGTTACGTGCGACCGCAACAAGCAAAAAATTATTGTGGTTCTTTCCTTGAGTGATACAGAACACTGCCAAAGCTCTGATACCAATGTAAGGTGCAGCGGAATGAATGTTGAACTTTGCTCAAGATGAGTGCTCCAAACTATGCTCAAGGGTTCCTTTTACTCGGGGAAGGGAGAGCATTCCGTCCTTTAATGAGAGAGTGCAAGGGGATAAACTTTGTGAATGAAGGTGCTGAGACTGAGAGATAGAAAGAGAAGAATACGACACCAAACAGGTTGTCAAACCCTCCTCCAAGGGCCCCACTCTCTATGGCAAGAGCGGTCTACTATTGATTGCACAAATCTCTACAATGCTTGGACTTGCCGATGATGAAACGGGTTGAAATCTGAAAATGCTTATATATTGTCTTAGGAAAATTGCCCTACCTACTTTCCAACAAAACGCTCCTGATGGGTTTTGATGGAAATCTTATGATCATGATGTGTGCAACTAGAGGATATGCATCTAATCTAAGTGTCTGGACATGCACGGTCTGCGAACAGACTCACAAAAGTGCCAGATCACTTCCTATTGTAGACTGACTTGATTGAATTGAACCCTTGTCATGAAGTAGCTCATCGACGGGCACATAGGGTTGGATGTGTCACGTGACACTCAAAGGCGGAAGAAGCGGAGAAATAGCAAGAAAAACAGATTTATGAAAAAAGTCTAGAAGGCATGGGAGGCCATCTAGTAGCGGAGAGCTCGTCCTCTTCTTTCGGTGAACAGATGAGGAAGAAGATTAAGGAGTTCAAGGAAAGTGGTCATGCGGTCAGATTTGAGACGTTTTCAGGCTACGAGGACGCCCATCGAGCCCTTGAGTTTGTACAACAGTTTGACGTCACCTTCTTTGGAGAATGGTTCACAGAACACTCTAAGGTGCAAAGGGCAGCATCTTACTTGAAAGGAATTGCACAGACATGGTGGTCTACTAGTTGTTACGCAAAGAAGTACATGCGACGTGGGCAAAATTCAAGAGAATTTTCACGTCAATTTGGATATTGAACGAATATGAAAGAGACGTCATCACAAATTGGCATCACTTGAGAGTGATTAAGAAAGATAAATTGGATAACTATTGCCAGAGATTTTGGGATACTTATATACGAGTGTCTTCATTTCGAAAGATTACTTTGAGAAACCAGATTGAGCAGCTTTGGCTGAGGTTTGCCGAAAAGAGATTCAAGAATATTGTCTGGAACAGAGATCTGACTATATTTAAAGACTTATGGAATATGCTCAGCAAGGATTTGGGATGGATGCTGGCTCATTGACTTATTTTATGGATGGGACAATATCCATCTCGTCAAGGCAAGGGTCCTCCGATAAAGAGAATGAATTGGGAGAATCGGATGACAGAACATCACAGGATTCCAGAGTAGTGTGAGAATCGGACGGTAGTGCATCCGACGGTTCCGACGAATTGAGGGAACGTGGTGCAAGGTCATCAGAGGATTCCCAAAAAGAAAGAGGCAAATTATGACCCAGTAAAAGAGCTTCTAGAGAAGGGTCTCGTTCAGCCCAGTACATCACCTTATTGCTCGCCAATGCTGTTGGTCTAAAGAAAGATGGATCTTGGAGAATGTGCATTGACTATAGAGCTCAACAAAATCATTGCCAAGAACAGATTTCCTATTCCGAGGATCGATGACATACTAGACAGACTTAAGGGTTCTACTTGCTTTACCAGAATTGATTTGAAATTTTTGATCTTCTCAAGACTCCAAGTAGGCATGATGACATTTGAACAGTCATCGACAGATTTAATAAGCACGCTCATTTTTCAGTCAAGAAGACAGTTCCCGATTATTTGGCTTAATTGTTTGTCTCAAAGATTTTCCAATCACATGGTATGCCTAAGTCCATTGTTTCGGATAGAGATCCCCAATTCACTAGTTGTTTTGGACGGCAGTGTGAGAGAACATTGGCACGCGGTTGCAGTTCTCGATAGACGGGCAATCTGAGATAGCTAATTGAGTGGTTTGGGACTTGTTGAAGTCCTATATTTCGGATCAAAAGGTTCAGTGGGAAAAGTATTTGCCCTTGGTGGAGTTTGCCTACAACAACACAGTGCATACGGGGAAGGTGCCATTTGAGATCATCGAGGGTGTTGAGAAGGTTCCACCTATTCTAGGCACCCAGGATAATATTTTTCAAGTAGATCAATATGATCTAGATATGGATATTGCTTTTGCCAAGGTGCGCGAGGGTCTTGAGAAGTCTCAAGCAATGCATAAGAGGTAGTGGACAAGCCTAGACGTGATTTGCAGCTTAAGGAGGATGATTGGGTGCTTTTAAGGTTTGAGAAGGCACGCCTACTGAAATAAAAGGGTAAGAAGTAGCTTTTTCCAAAGCTGGGTATGCGATACTATGGCCCTTTCCAGATTCAAGAGAAGATCAATGATGTATCCTTCAAATTGAAGTTGCCAGATACTTGGAAGATTCACACTGCATCTCATGCGAGTCTGTTGAAAACCTAAAAAGCAGAGCCCAAAAGCAATCAATTCAAAAGCATTGAACCCGAACAACATTTGCTCTCAAAAGCTCCTCCAAGAGCGGTCAACAGCTAGCAACGCAAAAGGCGGAAATTCGTACAACCTGCCACATTAGGACCAGCAGTGCAATTTACAGAAAGTCGTATAGTGTGCCACGTCAGCAATTTTGTACAACCTGCTATGTCAGCATGCTAGCGCATTTTACGGAACTCAGTTCCAGAGGTCAAGCCTTTTGGTATTTAGAGTTTTAGGCCCCACAGTCGGTGCTTGTAAGTTCTTCAAGTCGGTCGGTTCAATTTTTCTTGTCCACTCGGCCATTCTCTTCAGTTGGTCGTGCCACGTCATTACTTTGTGACATTTCCCTCTCTAGAAAGAATTGTAATCGCCCTCGATTACGCTTGCAAAATCGAAATAAGCCAGAAACTAGTTCAGTAGACACTGACTCTAGGTACTGACGCACTAGACAGCACATATCCAGCACTTACACAAAGATGACAGTCATTGAACATTCAAATCACATTCACATCACTACTTCCGTCGAGATCTTGTATGAGAATCATGATCAATCGGCAACGTATTTAACAATCATTTAGCTCTGTCACTGATCTCTCACATATGTCTTGATTGACTAAATCTCGTTACTATCATGTCCATCTCATCTCTCCAAAAAACAAGACCGAAATGATGCAGGCATTTCGTCTTTCAAACATGCATTCAAACACTACTCACATGAGAGAGCACATGTAACAAATTCATTTCGAGATTTCCCTGTTCAAAGTACTTTTTTCATAAAGTCATTCAACACAATATTGTCAGCCCCATTAGTATCCCTGAAATCCAAAGGAAGTGAGTGACTTTATTCCATCTAGGTAATTTGTGACAAAGGAGCGGAGAAACTCCCCTCTTGTGCAGTTCTTGGTTGCACTAGATTGCACCCACCGATCATCTGGAACTCTTGGAATAGTCAAAGCTAAACCAAAAGCCTCAAGGTAAAGTTCCAGTATTCGAGGAGTATTTGCTAGGTCCTCCTCCATCATCCACTTCGCATCCGATGCCGGATAGTTCTTTACTAAGAACCGTTGTTCACTTTACCTTTCACTTTCCTTTCCTTGTGAGCCAATATCTATCCCAAAACAAGAATCTCCTCATTCTCTTCCACTTCACGTTGCTCCTTAGGCTCCCTATGCACTGGCACCCTTAGCATCCCTTGTAAACTTTGTAAGAGCCCCTGGGGCCTCAATTTGTAGAGCATCTGGTCGCAGAGTCTGAGAGTAGAGGTCCCTTGGGAGGTGTACTTTGCAATGACCAATGATGAAGAAATATCGAAAGGGGCGCCTGTAACAGACTTGGACACTCCAAGTCAAGAATCAACCGCGACAGCACCAAATAACCACTTCAAAACAATTCACAGATCACAATAGATTTGCACTGGCCTGGTGGAGTTCCGTGCCTAGAGATATTGCCCCCAAAGACTGACGCCCCTTTCGGTATTTCTTTTTGTATTAATCAGATCAAAGTACAAGAGTGTGCCTAGGGTTTCACTCTCAGACTCTGCGTCCAGATGCTCTGAGAAGTGAGGCCCTCACTACTAATTTAAAGGTTACAAGGGATGCCCAAAAGCAGAGCCCCAAAAGCTTGAAAGCAAAAGCAGATTCTCTCTCTCTCTCTCTCAATGAGAGTCAATAAAAAGCAAGTTCTCTTTTTCTCTTTCTTTCTCCCAAATCAAAGCGAAAAGCTGAGATTTGCGTCGCTCAAAATTTCCCCCCAAAAAAAAAAATAAAAAAAAAATCCGTCTCCGCGATTTTTGAAAATTAGGGTTTGCAGGAATTTTAGGGTTTCTGGTAGAAATTAGGGTTTCTGCAGTCCGCCATGTCATCACTTTGTGACATACCCCCCTCTTGAAAGCATTGTAATCGACCGCGATTACGCCTGCAAAACCGACAAAAGCCATAAACCGTCTTAGCAGACACTGGCTGTTAGTACCTACGTACTAGGAACACACATCTAGTACATGTACAAAATCGACAGGACATCACATGACATTCAACATTCATTCGGATCTTAGACCATGATTTATCGGCAATGTAGCTAGCAATCACATCTAGGTCCAATCGGGACCTCATCATTGTCCGATTGACTAACCCCTATTGCAACCATGCTATTTGAGATCAATCAGACCAAAATGCTGCAGTCATTTCGTCTATCAGTTCCTGCACTCACAAGAAGTCAAGAACAAATCAGTATCATAATCAGGAATTCCATTTCATAAAGTCATCCAGCAGAATACTGTCAGCTCTCAGTATCCCTGAAGCTCAAAGAGACATAAGTGACTTTAGTATCAAAATCGAGGCATCTATTGACGAAGGAGCGGAGTAACTCCCCTCTTGTGCATCCCACTGCACCAGATCTTCGACCAAGCTGAGTTTTTGGGTTCCGTTTGGAGTAGACTATGCTAAACCAAAAGCATCAAGGTAAAGTTTCACAATCTGAGGAGTATCTGCTAGGTCCTCCTCCTCCATCCACTTCGCATCAAGTGCAGGATAATTCTTGAACTTAACCAAGAACCGCCTTCGGACTTTACCCTTATTCTTCGTATCCTTATGTGCCAAAATCTGTTCAGGAACAAGGATCTCCTCGTTTTCTTCCACTTCGGGTTGCTCATCAGGCTCCCCATCATCAGGCACATCACCTTTAAAAGGTTTCAAGAGACTCACATGCAATGCATTGTGAATCCTCCAAGTATCTGGCCAGGTCCATTTGCACTCCTGCTGCTGACACAATGTGTCCCAAAAAGTGTATCTCTGGTAGGAAAAATTCACTTTTCTTTGCATGAATCACTAACGTGTGATCTCGTAATGCCCCCGAGGAGTATCTGCTAGGTCCTCCTCCTCCATCCACTTCGCATCAAATGCAGGAAAGTTCTTGAACTAAACCAAGAACCGCCTTCGGACTTTACCGTCTCACGAACCTTGGCAAAAGCCGTATCCAAACCTCGCGAATATTCATCCGCTTCAAATTTCTAATCTTTCGTGCTCAGGAAGGATGGAACCTTCGCAGCACTATCAACAATCACACATGGCGTCTTCCCCGTCGAAGAGTGTATCGTGTTATTGTAGGCAAATTCCTCCAAAGGTAAGTTCTTTTCCCATTGAGTCTTCTTATCCGAGATACAAGACTTCAATAAATCTAAAATCATTGAATTGGCAATCTCAAATTGCCCGTCAGTCTGCAAGTGGAACGATGACGAGAACTGCAACCGCGTGCCAATGTTCTCCCAAATTGCCTTCCAAAACAAACTCATAAATCTAGGGTCTCTGTCGAAGACAATCGTCTCAGACGTGCCATGTAATCGGAAAATCATCGTGATCATTCTGTGTTCTTGGGAGATCAAAAAAATGAAATCCATTTCAATATTTTCCCAAGGACGGGTGGGTATGGGTAAAGGCTGTAACAATCCCTGTGCCTTATGCCTGTCAAACTTGACCTTCTGGCATACCAAGCAACTGCGCACAAACTTTTCCACATCCTTTTTGAGTCTCGGCCCAAAGAAGTATCTCTCTACCCCCTTCATGGTGGTAGCAATGCCGCGGTGACCCGTAAAAGGTGGACAGTGGCATTCAGTCATAACCTTATCCCTCAACGGCTGTGTAACGCACAACATAGTCTTTTTCATCAATTAGCCTTCCCGAAGGGAGTATCCAGCTACTGTCTCCCCATCCCGTATCTGTGTGAAAATATCTGCAAAATTTGTATCCGTGGCATACTGATCAACGATATCCTCGAAGCTCCTATGATGTATCGCGGAAACAACCAGAACCAACGGTTTCCGAGACAAAGCATCTGCCACCACATTCTTCTGTCCCTGCACAGGGACAATCTGGAAGTGAAACTGTGACAAGATGTTCGCCCACCGCATCTGCTTTTCCGAAAGCTGCTTCTGTGACAAGAAGTAGCGCAAACTCTGATGGTCTGTAAAGACAGTAAAATCCGCTCCGAGTAGGTAATGCCGCCAGTGAGTAAGAGCATGGATAACCGCCAAAAGCTCTTTCTCATAGATCTGTGCTGTCATCTCCGGTCTAGAGAACAAACGGCTCTCGTAAGCTATGACATGGCCTTCTTGCATCAAGACCGCACCCAGACTACGACCACAAGCATCACAATACACTTCAAATGACT
This sequence comes from Adiantum capillus-veneris, assembly GCF_014529385.1. Taxonomy (NCBI): domain Eukaryota; kingdom Viridiplantae; phylum Streptophyta; class Polypodiopsida; order Polypodiales; family Pteridaceae; genus Adiantum; species Adiantum capillus-veneris. The sequence goes on along the minus strand of NC_140936.1, from coordinate 156,688,273 downwards.
TTTGCAAGTCCGACAAAGTCAAAACAGGTCCCGTAGTCAATTTCTCTTTCAATGTCCGAAAGGCAGTCACCTCTGTGGGTCCCCACGAAAAAGGTACTCCTTTCTGTGTCAAGGTATGCAAAGGGGAAGCAACCTCTGCAAACTTTCGTATGAACCGCCTGTAGTACGAACACAGTCCCAAGAAGCTTCTAACTTCATGGACATTCCTCAAATCGGGCCAATCACGGATAGTCTCTATCTTGGCCGGGTCCATTTGCACTCCTGCTGCTGACACAATGTGTCCCAAAAAGTGTATCTCTGGTAGGAAACATTCACTTTTCTTTGCATTAATCACTAACGTGTGATCTCATAATGCCTGAAAGATTTGAAGCAGATGATCTCTGTGTTCTGCCTCATTCTTGGAGAAAACAATGATGTCGTCAAAGAAAGAGCCAACAAATAGCCTGTACTCTTGAAAAATCATGTCCATCATCCGGTTAAATGTCGCAGGAGCATTGGTTAAGCCAAAAGGCTTACCAAAAACTCAAATAACCCAAAAGTCGTCCGAAAAGCTGTCTTGTAGACGTCTCCCGGCACTATCCTGATCTGATGATATCCACTCTTCAAGTCAATCTTGCTAAAGCACGAGGATCCCTGTAACCTGTCGAGTATATCATCGATCCTAGGAATCGGAAATCTGTTCTTGATGGTGATTTCGTTGAGAGTGCTATAATCGATGCACATTCTCCAAGATCCGTCTTTCTTCAAAACCAACAATACTGGAGAGCAATACGGTGAAGTACTAGGTTGGCAAGACCCTTTTCCAAGAGGTCTTTCACTGGGTTCATAATCTTTTCATTCTGTACTCGGCTCACACGATAAGGTGGCCGATTCGGTGGCGTGCTTCCAGGTATTAGATCAATGGTGTGATCTTCAGGCCCTCTGAAAAGCAATTGGCATGAGTGTGGAGAAAAATCTTGGCGTTCTTTTGATCAGGTCAAAACATATTCGACCTTTATCCAGCGTTCAATTCTCTCCCAAAAGAATGAGTAAGAAACTGAAGTTCATCAAGTACAATCTCTAACCCCTTCATTTATCAAAGTCGCTTTCTCGGCCCGGTAGTCAACCACGGCGTAGTTCTTGTGGTACCAAGGGATCCTGAGTAGAACGTCACTCGCGTGCCCTGAACACCCCTGTCATTGCAAACAAAGTTTGCCAATGCTCGGTGTAATGGCAATATCCCATCCGGGTGCCAGTCGAACTACCTCCACCTGTGGCGTCAGTCTGTCGGGCGTAATTCCAAATCGAGCCGCCAATTCCAAGTGAAAAGAAGTTGGCCTTGGCTCCTTCAAAAGAGCTTCCTGATCCGTCACTTTGCCCCAAAAGCGGCAAAGTTTGTACTTTCATTCATTAGATTCGGTGCAGGTCCCACACCATGTGGTAGCAATTCTGCTTTTCTATCTGCCTTTTCTGCCACATTCCTCAGTTGCTCTCGAACTCTCAGGCCTGTCATCGTCTTTATCATTCTGTTCTTTCTGTGCCTTTTTAGGACACTTCGTAGAGATATGTCCATGTTCCCCGCATCCAAAGCACTTCCCCTCTCTGATGAAGCGATCTCTCTCCTCAGGAGTAAGCTTGGGTCGTGCATCCTTTTTCTCTGGGTTGCTCTTTTTCTTTCTACTTTCATTCCGAGAAGTCTGTTCGGCTCGTTGTGTCATGGCCTTATCTGTGGGGTAGGTCAGACTGCCAGAGTGAATGGCAAAGCCCCGCTTCGCATGACTCATCAACTCCTAAATAGAAGCTGACTTCTATTCCAAGCAGTGATCTCGGATCTCTGTAGGTAGACCCAAGGTAAATCGTTCAATTTGTTCTCTGAACGAGATCTTCTTGAATGAAGAGGCGGGTAGAAAAGAGCTCTAGAAGCTTTCACAGTAAGTATTTACTGTATCGCTCTTGGTCATCCGAAGATGGTTCCAAGCAGCTCATATATCTCGTTCATATTCTTGTGTCAACCAAGAAGAAATAAAAAGCCTCTTAAATTTTAGCCATGTAAGTGGCGCAGTTTTGTTTAAAAGAAGCGTGGACCACCAAGTACGAGCATTCCCCTTAAGGTAAGAGGTAGCTCTCCGAATCTTGGAGTGCTCTGAATAGCGTCCTCCCGCGAAAGCGATGTCAAACTGCTGTATAAAAGACAAAGCCTTCGAAGCATCTGAGTATCCTGAAAAGTATCAAACTTGATGGAGTGGCCACCTTCCTTAAACTCTCAGACTTTCTTGCTTTTATCTTCGAGAAAGTCATACTGGTCGGCTTTGTAAAAATTCTTCTTGTTCGCATAAAACTTTCCGTCATCAGAATCTGAGCTGTTTGTAGACGAGTCCTCAGTAGAGTTGTCAGTCTCTGGGTGAGATGTAGCCTTCTTCTTGCCCTTTCCGAAGCTTTGTTTCTTGCTTCGCTTTTTACCTTTTCTGTCTTCTTCGCTCGAATCTGAAGAGCTAGAAGAACTGTCAGAAGAAGAAGAAGAAGAAGAAGAACAACTGGGTACTCCTTCAAATCGAACACGCTTCTTCTGTTTCTTTGCCTTGTCAAAAGTTGACTGACGACCCAAATAACCTGGAAAGTCGGTGCTTTTCTTTTGCTTTTTGCCATGCTTTTTGGCTTTCTTTTGCACGTCGAAAAGCTGAGCAATCCGTGCATCAACCACATTCTCTAGTTCCTTCTCTATATATTTCTTGGAGGCAGAAGATTTCTTGAGAGCGGGTTTCGGGAGTGGTGTTGTGGTTCTTTGCCACTCCATCTGTACCTCTTCCAAAGAGGTCTAGTTCATATATTTTGCCATCTTCGGGTCCTTGGCAAAATTGAGCATCATCTTTGTTGCATCGCTGATCAACTGGCGACGCTCCATCTCTCGCCGCTCCGCTTGAGTAGGCCAAGGCAGGCCATACTCTCTGCCGGAATCTTCGTTGTGATCCCTGCCCGCATCTCCAGATGCAGAGGGAGTCGACTGATCCTTGCATGAAGCCATAGGTACCGCGGAAAAAAAAAATGGGGATCGGATTTCCCGTAGAAGAGAAATCGGCCATGCTCTGATACCACTGTAACAGACTTGGACACTCCAAGTCAAGAATCAACCGCGACAGCACCAAATAACCACTTCAAAACAATTCACAGATCACAATAGATTTGCATTGGCCCGGCGGAGTTCCGTGCCTAGAGATATTGGCCCCAAAGACTGGCGCCCCTTTCGGTATTTCTTTTTGTATTAATCAGATCAAAGTACAAGAGTGTGGCTAGGGTTTCACTCTCAAACTCTGCGTCCAGATGCTCTGAGAAGTGAGGCCCTCACGACTAATTTAAAGGTTACAAGGGATGCCCAAAAGCAGAGCCCCAAAAGCTCGAAAACAAAAGCAGATTCTCTCTCTCTCAATGAGAGTCAGTAAAAAGCAAGTTCTCTTTTTCTCTTTCTTTCTCCCAAATCAAAGCGAAAAGCTGAGATTTGCGTCGCTCAAAATTTCCCCTATAAATTATTTAAAATAATAATAATAATAATCCGCCTCCGCGATTTCCGGAAATTAGGGTTTCTGGCAGAAATTAGGGTTTGCAGGAATTTTAGGGTTTATGCTGTCCGCCAGGTCATCACTTTGTGACAGCGCCAGTCTTTGGGGCCAATGCTTCTCGTTGCGAACTCCGTCGTGCTCTCTCTCTCTCTCTCTTTGTCTCTCATACATATATCTATATATATATATGTAAATATATATATATATATATATATATATATGTATATATATGTATATATACATATATATATATATATATATATATATATATATATATATATATATATATATATGTATATATATATGTATATGTATATGTATATATGTATATCCCTCTGGACAGTTCCACACTAGCTATGCAATGCAGGGCAATTAGATTTCCCGAGGGGTGTTTTCAAAAAGTGAAAGTAAATAGATAATAAGAAAGAAATCAACAAAAAGGATAGATAGTAGTCGCACGCTGGTGACATACCCCCCTCTTGAAATCTCAAACGTCCTCGTTTGCATCTAGTCGTACATGCTTACTGTCAACACTGATGTATTCAACACCTGTCGACACATATACGACACATACATGCTCATTGTCAACCCTGGTGTATTCAACACCTCGTCGACACATGTATTGCCTGCGTGTGAACCCTGTCCCAATGACATAGTGGTAGCTTCGCACTCTGCCATTGCTTTGAGTCACTAACTTTCCAATGACAAAATGGTAGCTGCACATTTTGCCACTGTCTTATAGTACACGTTGGATCCCGTAACACTTTCGAGCATACCCAAACCGACAGTTTAAGAATGCAGTTACACATGTACTCTGCAATAGAAGCAATCACTGTATCCTTGACAAACTGACAAGAAATACTCACTTCTATAGCACTAACCAAACCTTTGGACATTCCATAAGAGCAATTGCCAAACTGACAATCTGTACAGCTCTAACATTCATGTAACAGGTATTTGATTTGAGCTCACTTTAAATACCATGTACATCATTTGTTTCAGAAGCCATTGTCACACTGACAATCCATTTAGCTTTGAAACTCAAGGGGTCAAGGTAGGTTGCAAATCGAAGGCTTCCAGGTAAAGTGATAACACAGTTGGTGACTCTGCAAGTTCACCTTCTTCCATCGACTTAGCATCCATTGGTGGATAGTTTCTGAACTTTACCAAGTAACGCCTAGCAACCTTGCCTTTCACTTTCCTTTCTTTGTGTGCCAAAATCTGTTCCGGGACCAAGATCTCGTCAAGTTCCTCGACTTCCGGCTGATCTTCAGCTGGCATATCTTCTGGCACATCACCCACATAGGGTCTGAGAAGACTCACATGAAATGCATTGTGAATCTTCCAACTGTCAGGCAATTTCAGCCTATATGCAACATCATTGATTATGTCGCACACTTGAAAAGGCCCATAGTAACGCATGCTGAGCTTTGGAAACAGTCTTTCCTTGCCCTTCATCTTCTTTAACCTTGCCTTTTCAAAACGTAAAAGCACCCAATCACCAAGTGAATATACCACTTCACGACGGTGACGATCAGCTGCTTTCTTTTGTTTTGCATGAGTCCTTTCTAAGGCCACTTTGACCTTCTTGTACATTTCATCCATGTCCTGAACATACTTATCTGCTTCAAATATCTTGTCCTTTGTATGCAGTATGGGAGGAACTTTCTTGCCACCTTCAACTATCTCAAAGGGTGCCTTGCCAATTGATGAATGCACTGTATTATTGTATGCATACTCCACCAATGGCAAATACTGCTCCCACTTTCCTTTATGCTCTGACACATAGCACTTCAGCAGATCTAGGACAGTAGAATTTGCCTCTTCTAATTGCCCATCTGTTTGAGGATGAAATGACGAAGAGAATTTGAGCGTGGTGCCCATATTCTCAAACAAGCCTCTCCAGAACAAACTTGTCATGCGTGGATCACGGTCGCTAACAATCGACTGTGGCATGCCATGATACTTGAAAATATTGCTCATAAACAAGCGTGCCATCTGATCTGGCTTTATCTTCTTCCTGACAGGAATAAAATGAGCCTGTTTGCTGAATCTACAAATAATGGTCCAAATACCATCGTTTCCTGTCTGCGTTCTCGGAAGATCAAAGATAAAATCCATAGCAATACTTTCCCATGGTTTATCTGGAATAGGTAGTGGTTGCAATAACCCTGGTGCCTTTTGCCTGTCAAACTTGACCTTTTGGCATATTAGGCATTCTCGCACAAAGGCATCCACATCCCTTCTCAATGTAGGCCAATAGAAGAATGTCTCAACCGCTTTAACCGTAGCATCGATACCACGATGCCCTGCATACGGTGGGACATGACTCTCTCCCATAACTTTGCGTCGCAATGGCTTTGTGACACACAATCTGCCATGCATCATCATGAACCCGTCTTTAAGAAGATAGTGTTCATGACGTTGTCCATCCATTAGTTGCTCGAAGACCCTTGCAAAATCTTCATCATTTGCATACTGTTCTCTCATATCATCAAGTTCATGATGATAAGGAATTGACACAGCTGAAATTTGTGGCTTCCTTGACAAGGCATCAGCCACAACGTTCTTCTTGCCTTCCACATGCACAATCTGAAAATGGAACATGGACAAGATATTTGCCCATCGCATATGCTTCTCAGATAACTTTGTCTGTGTCAAGAAGTATCGCATGGTCTGATGGTCCGTTTGGACAACAAAGTCTCCACCTAGCAGGTAGTGTTTCCAACTTAAGAGCGCATGAATCACAGCCAGTAACTCTTTCTCATAGACCTGCATGGTCATCTCTGGCCCTTGCAAAATTCTGCTCTCATAGGCTACTACCCTGCCATCTTGCATTAGCACTACACCAATGCTACTACCACAGGCGTCACACTGGACCACAAATGACTTCCTAAGATCTGGCAACACAATGACCGGATCTGAAGTCATCTTTTCCTTTAAGAGATTAAAAGCTGAAATCTCTTTCTGTGTCCATCTAAAGGTGACTGACTGCCTTCTTTTGAAGAGCATATAAAGGTGAAGCAATCTCAGCGAAATTTCGGATAAACCTTCTGTAATAGGAGCATAGTCCCAAGAAACTTCTGACATCGTGCACCATCTTCAAATCTGGCCATGACTTGATCGCTTCAACTTTTGCAGGATCCATTCTGACACCATCCTTTGAGACAATGTGTCCCAGAAAGTGGATCTCTTCCAGAAAAATTCACTTTCTTTGCATTGATGATCAACCAATGTGTCCTCCTTGTCTTCAGAATCAGCTGGCCTTTTCTTTGTAGGACAATTGTAAGCAATGTGGCCAGGATGCTCACAGATAAAGCATTTGTTCTTTGACTTCAGGACCTTCTTTTGCTCTTCCGACTTGCAAGGAAAACGTCTTTTCCATTTCTTCGCTGGTCCCTTTTCTGATTCAGCCGTAGCTTTGTCTTTCCCTGCGTTGGCTTGCTCCTGAGTCACTCTCAGAGCCTCCTTGGGAACATACTTCTTTGCTGAATTTTTCTTGGCTGATCCTTCCTTGACGCCGGTATTGAATTCACAATCTTCTCCCTTGAGCAAACCATTGCCAGTGTTTGCTACCTTGATGAGTTGCGTCAAAGTAGTGACTTTGGTCTTCGTGCAGTATTTTCTCAATCCTTTGGATAGGCCACAACAGTATTTTTCAATCTGTTCTATCAATGGCACAAACCTATAGGAAGTTACTGGAAGTAGAGCTTTCCAAAACTTCCGATTGTAATCATCCAGATTCTTGCAAGTGGCAGCATTAAGCTGGTGCCATTCTGTCATGACATCTGCTTCAAAGTCATCAGATAACCATGCTGCTACAAAAATCTGCTTGAAGTAAATCCATGTGGACGGAGCTTGCCCTTGAAGCAATAAAGTTGTCCACCATTGTCCCGCATTCCCTGTCAAGAAAGTGGCTGCCTTGCGGACCTTTGAAGCCTCTATAAAGTTTCCCCCTGCATACGCCTTGTCAAACTACTGGAGGAATGAGAGAGTCTTCTTGCTGTCATCAAACCCTGTAGAGGTCGTGAAAGTCACACCTTTGCCACCTTTTTTGTACGGAGTTGGCCTCTCCAGCGGCGTTAAATTGTCATATGGAAGTGACTGAAACATGGGAACATTGTTAGGGTTCATTTGTGTTCCTTGGCCGCTATTAAGTTGACCTGGAAATGCCATATTTGGCTATTGATTTGTAATTTCAGCCATACCAAAATTTGCCTGTGGCATCCCAAATTGGCCCTGAGTGCTTTGAAACCCTGGTAGCATGCCCGTGACACCATACATGGGGTTAGGCATCATCGTTTGAGCACCCCCGAACACTGTTCCTGGAGTATAAAATTGATTTCCAGGTGCATGACCAGACATGCTCTGGAATACCGATCCACCTCCAAAATAGCCAGGGTGTACTGAAGGTGGTGGGAAGACCTATTGCATAGCCTGTAGGTTGCTTCCCTGCCCATTAGAACCAGCTATAGGCTATTGAAAGGTGGCAGGATGAACGGGTACAGCTTGAAAGACTGGCATCTCAGCCACCTGTTCTTGCACCTTAGGCACAGGTTGTGGAGACTGCATGTTCTCCGTCAAGTGTACAGGTGTTCCCATTGACTGTGCAGTATGAATCACCTGTGCTTGAGCCTTAACAGGCTTTTGAATATGATCCAGTGACCCAACTTGCTGAGACGAAAGAGGAGGTTGCAGAAAGGCTAAAAACCTCGGATTCTGCATTACTTGTGTGAACATAGTCATAGCAGTAGCCAACTCGGTCCTGAATATATCATCATCCGTCGGTGGTAGTCTTGAAGACTCACCCACTTCATGTGTCTGTTGACCCTGTGAAGAAGAAACCTCTTCAGTCACATCATCTGGTCTGTCAGCCATAGTTGCAATTTCCTGTGTCTGGTCTATGATCCCCTGTGTCTTCAAGCCCAAACTTACCAAGGCTCACTTCTATGGGAAAAAGTGATTTAATCCCGGGGATGGAACCATGAAACCGGCCTGTTCACTCCATAAAGGGCGGTAGACTTTACATCAAACCTTGATTCAGCTTTCACCCATTATTAGTCGTCTATTCTACCTGTACTTTCAAGACACAACACGGGGGAAAGGGATACAGGCTGCTAGAATGCACTTGTATGAGAGGACCGACACTAGATTGGCCCCTAACTTAGGCGCCCCTATCGGTATTTCTTTATTGTTAAAAAGAGGGAATACACGTTGTGGTTCCCTAAAAGCTGCCCCACACAAGCTCGACTGAATTTCAAATGTTCCAGCCCGATTTTGGCAACATAACTGTACTAGGATCCTTCACAGTCAGTATTCCCACGCATTGAATGACTTTCCCGACGCATACCGGCACTTTGCAAGACCTGGCGAGAATCTGCACCACGCTGAATTCTCTGTTTTCAGCCCTGAAAATGCGCCAGATCACCTGTACAGCGGTCCCCTCGTGTCCCCGAACCTCCTCGGGGTATTAGGGACCGTCTAGGGCCAAAATCCTAAACCTGCAAAAATACACAGCAGGCTGTAATTCACTGTTTCAGGCTCCGTTTCGCGTGCCGGTCGCATCCGTAGCAAGTCCTCGAGCTCCCGCACCTGTAGGGCTACTTGCCCTTTGAATCGGACGAGATTTCTGGCGTGAAACCTCTCCGAATTCACTTGTACCTGCAGGGGATTAGCCGCTAGCTAATCCAGTACCTGTGCAAGAGGCTCTTGCCTCGGCAATCGCACATGAACCCACACAACTGTACATTGGTCAATTGAAAAGCCCACTAGAGGGGCATAACATACTGCCATAGAAGAGAGAGAGGGCAGTGCGTAGCATGCAGGGCATCACTCCTGGCACTGCACTGTACATAGGAGGGAAAGCAAGCACTCCATAGCTCTTAACCTGTGACAAAAATCTGCAAATGAGCCCTTCTCCTCTCTAAAATCAGCGCCCCCTTCTCTTGCATGAGGAAAGTGCACCAGAAGGTGCCACTTGGCACATTTATAAGCATTTTCCCGTTTCGGGGTTGCCGCCAAAAATCTCCCAACCGGTTGCCCAGTTGACTTCACGGCAGAGTAAGAAAATGTTCAGATATTTGCCCATCGCATATGCTTCTCAGATAACTTTGTTTGTGTCAAGAAGTATCGCAAGGTCTGATGGTCCGTTTGGACAACGAAATCTGCACCTAGCAGGTAGTGTTTCCAACTTAAGAGCGCATGAATCACAACCAGTAACTCTTTCTCATAGACCTGTATGGTCATCTCTAGCCCTTGCAAAATTCTGCTCTCATAGGCTACTACCCTGCCATCTTGCATTAGCACTGCACCAATGCTACTACCGCAGGCATCACACTGGACCACAAATGACTTCCTAAGATCTGGCAACACAATGACTGGATCTGAAGTCATGATTTCCTTTAAGAGATTAAAAGCTGAAATCTCTTTTTGTGTCCATCTAAAGGTGACTGCCTTCTTTTGAAGAGCATGTAAAGGTGAAGCAATGTCAGCGAAATTTCGGATAAACCTTCTGTAATACGAGCATAGTCCCAAAAAGCTTCGGACATCATGCACCGTCTTCAAATTTGGCCATGACTTGATCGCTTCAACTTTTGCAGGATCCATTCTGACACCATCCTTTGAGACAATGTGTCCCAGAAAGTGAATCTCTTCCAGAAAAAACTCACTTTTCTTTGCATTGATGAGCAACCTATGACTGCGTAGCTCTTTGAACACAATGGCCAAGTGATGCCTATGCTCCTCTTCATTCTTTGAGTAGACTATCATGTCATCAAAGAATGTACCAGCAAACTGCTGGTGTGGACGGAAAATTCTGTCCATCATCCTATTGAGCGTAGCAGGAGCATTTGTGAGACCAAAGGGCAGTCTTGTGCACATCCTCTGATCTAATGCGGATCTGATGGTACCCACTCTTTAGATCTATCCTGCTAAACATAGCTGCTCCTTCTAATTTGTCCATAATATCATCAATTCTAGGTATAGGGAACCTATTCTTGATGGTATTCTTGTTCAGTGCACGGTAGTCGATGCACATACGCCATGAGCCATCCTTTTTCTGCACCAACAACACTGGAGAACAGAATGGAGATGAACTGGGCTGAATCAGCCCCTTTTCTAACAACTCCTGTACTTGGCCCATTATCTCTTTTTGCTGAGCCGCACTAACCCTGTACGGAGGCTTATTTGGTGGGCTACAGCCTGGCACCAAATCTATCGCATGGTCCTCGGGTCTTTCTGGCGGTAATTGAGACGGTAATGAATCGGAAAAGCAGTCACTATACTGTTGTAAAAACATTGACCTTTCTTTATCTAGCACAGATAAATTTGATTCATCACAATCTGACACTTCACGTGCAAAAACCAAGTACGCAGAAAGATACTTTTTCATTACAGAAGTAATAGCAGAAGCTGATACAGTGGGAATAGACTCCCCTTTAAGCTTTACATCCAGAATGTGAGTCTTTCCCCTGCTCTGTACAGTGATCTTTTTGTTGTAGGCATCCATGATTCCCTGTACACGAAACAACCAAGGAATACCTAACAACACATCACATCCGTCCAGTGGCATGATGTAAAATTCTTCAGCATCTACATAGGACTGGATATGTAGACGCAACTTTCCAATGATGGGCGTCACAGCCTCTGTATGGCCAGGACATGCCAAACCTGCCTCTGCTGTATACCCCATCTCTTCAGGTCTGATTCCCAACTTTGAAGCCAATTCTCGGGAAATAAAGTTGGCTTTGGCACCTGGATCAAAGAAGATAAACACTGTTTTATCCCTGACCTTTCCCCATGCTCTGCAAAGCTCACTTGCATCTGAATTTGGCTTGTCGCCCACCATATCTGGCACTAGACCAACCATGGGCTTCTTTCCTTTCTTGTCTTCCTTGTCATCAGAATCAGCTGGCCTTTTCTTTGTAGGACAGTTGTAAGCAATGTGGCCAGGCTGCTCACATATAAAACATTTGTTCTCTGTCCTTAGGACCTTCTTTTGCTCTTCTGACTTGCGAGGAAAACGTCTTTTCCATTTCTTCGTTGGTCCCTTTTCTGATTCAGCCGTAGCTTTATCTTTCCCTGCGTTGGCTGACTCCTGAGTCCCTTTAGGAGCCTCATTGGGAACGTGCTTCTTGGCTGAATTTTTCTTGCCTGATCCTGCCTTGACGCCAGTGTTAAATTCACAATCTTCTCCCTTGAGCAAACCATTGCCAGTGTTTGCTACCTTGATGAGCTGCGTCAAAGTAGTGACTTTTGTCTTCGTGCAGTATTTTCTCAATCCTTTGGGTAGGCCACAACAATATTTTTCAATCTGTTCTGTCAATGGCACAAACCTATAGGAAGTTACTGGAAGTAGAGCTTTCCAAAACTTCCGATTGTAATCATCCAGATTTCTGCAAGTGGCAGCATTTAGCTGGTGCCATTCTGTCATGACATCTGCTTCAAAGTCATCAGATAACCATGCTGCTGCAAAAATCTGCTTGAAGTAAATCCATGTGGACGGAGCTTGCCCTTGAAGCAATAAAGTTGTCCACCATTGTCCCGCATTCCCTGTCAAGAAAGTGGCTGCCTTGCGGACCTTTGAAGCCTCTGTAAAGTTCCCCCTGCATAGGCCTTGTCAAACTGCTGGAGGAATGAGAGAGCCTTCTTCCTGTCATCAAACCCTGTAAAGGTCGTGAATGACACACCTTTGCCACCTTCTTTGTACGGAGTTGGTCTCTCCAGCGGCGTTAAATTGTCATATGGAAGTGACTGAAACATGGGAACACTATTAGGGTTCATCTGTGTTCCTTGGCCGCTATTAACTTGACCTGGAAATGCCATATTTGGCTGCTGATTTGTAATTCCAGCCATACCAAAATTTGCCTGTGGCATCCCAAATTGGCCTTGAGTGCTCTGAAACCCTGGTTGCATACCCATGACACTGTACATGGGGTTAGGCATCATCGTTTGAGCACCCCCAAACACTATTCCTGGCGTGTAAAACTGATTTCCAGGTGCATGACCAGCCATGCTCTGGAATACGGATCCACCTCCAAAATAGCCAGGGTGTACTGAAGGTGGTGGGAAGACCTGTTGCATAGCTTGTAGGTTGCTTCCCTGCCCATTAGAACGAGCTATAGGCTGCTGAAAGGTGGCGGGCTGAATTGGTACAGCTTGAAAAACTGGCATCTCAGCCACCTGTTCTTGTACCTTAGGCACAGGTTGTGGAGACTGCATGTTCTCCGTCAAGTGTACAGGTGTTTCCATTGACTGTGCGGTATGAATCACCTGTGCTTGAGCCTTAACAGGCTTTTGAATATGATCCAGTGACCCAACTTGCTGAGACGGAACAGGAGGTTGCAGAAAGGCTAAAAACCTCGGGTTCTGCATTACTTGTGTGAACATAGCCAAAGCAGTAGCCAACTGGGTCCTGAATATATCGTCATCTGTCTGTGGTGGTCTTGAGGACTCACCCACTTCATGTGTCTGTTGACCCTGTGAAGAGGAAACCTCTTCAATCACATCATCTAGTCTGTCAGCCATAATTGCTATTCCCTGTGTCTGGTCTATGATCCCCTGTGTCTTCAAGCCCAAAACTGACCAAGGCTCACTTCTATGGGAAAAAGTGATTTAATCCCGTCGATGGAACCATGAAACCGGCCTGTTCACTCCATAAAGGGCGGTAGACTTTACTTCAAACCTTGATTTAGCTTTCACCCATTATTAGTCGTCTATTTTACCTGTACTTTCGAGACACAACAAAGGGGAGAGGGATACAGGCTGCTAGATTGCACCTGTATGAGTAGACGGACACCAGATTGGCCCCTAACTTAGGCGCCCCTTTCGGTATTTCTTTATTGTTCAAAAGAGGGAATAAATGTTGTGGATCCCTACAAGCTGCCCCGCACAAACTTCGCTGAATTTCCACTGTTCCAGCCCGATTTCGGTAGCATAACTGTACTAGAACCCTTCACGGTCAGTATTCCCAGGCATTAAATGACTTTCCCGACGTATACGGGCACTTTGCAAAACCTGGCAAGAATCTGCAGCACGCTGAATTCTCTGTTTTCAGCCCTGAAAATGCGCCAGATCACCTGTACAGCGGTCCCCTTGCGTCCCCGAACCTCTTGGGGGTATTAGGGTCCATTTAGGGCCAAAACCCTAAACCTGCAAAAATACACAGCAGGCTGTAATTTACTGTTTCGGGCTCCGTTTCGCGTGCCGGTCGCATCCGTAGCAAGTCCTCGAGCTCCCGCACCTGTAGGGCTACTTGCCCTTTGAATCGGACGAGATTTCTGGCGTGAAACCTCTCCGAATTCACCTGTACCTGCAGGGGGATTAGCCGCTAGCTAGTCCAGTACCTGTGCAAGAGGCTCTTGCCTCGGCAATCGCCCATGAACCCACACAACTATACATTGGTCAAATGAAGAGCCCACTAGAGGGGCATAACATACTGCCAAAGGGGAGAGAGAGGGCAGTGCGTAGCGTGCAAGGCATCACTCCTGGCACCGCACTGTGCATAAGAGGGAAAGCAAGCACTCCATAGCTCTTAACCTGTGACAAAAACTGAAAATGAGGCTCTCCCTTCTTCAAATTCAGCGCCACTTCTTGTTGCATGAGGCAAGTGCACGAGAATGTGCCACTTGGCACATTTACAAGCATTTTCCCGTTTCGGGGTTGCCGCCTAAAAATATCCCAACCGGTTGCCCAGTTGACTTCACGGCAGAGTAAGAAAATGTTCCCCTTGTCATTCCGGAGGTAATGACGCCAACACATTTTCAGGTCCCAAAATAGCAGTTCCCTAAATTTTAGGAGATGCTGCCATTGTATCTTTCTAGGTCATCCGACCCTCTTTGTACACTGTGGCCACACCCAGAATTGAAATATAGCCTCTGTAGCAAAGGATTCCACTTTGGCTAGTCAATGACCCCACTTTGGCTAACCATAGTCCTTGTCCAACCTTAGTGCTCTCTTGCCCTCAGGCCTGGACTCCCTCTGGACAGTTCCACACTAGCTATGCAATGCAGGGCAGTTAGATTTCCCGAGGGGTGTTTCCAAAAAGTGAAAGTAAATAGATAATAAGAAAGAAATCAACAAAAAGGATAGATAGTAGTCACACGCTGGTGACAGAGGTTGTTGTAGCATGCTAAGGAAGAGCGTACGAGAGTCCTTGATGAAAGTTGGCAAGAGGTGTAGTGTCTCATTGTGGCTCTTTAGTTCTACGGGTCACAAATATGGAGGGCTCAACATTGGACATTGGTTTCATCTGTTCATGCAGATGAAAATCCACTTCTTAGCATGCACCATGTTGACATAGAAGCCTTGAGAAACCTTGATTTTTTTTTTAATGTTCACTGTTCATCAACATTGATGTATCCATTGCTATTATCTTCTTAATTCTGAGTCTACCTTGCATCTCTAGAGTTATGATAGCATGCAAAATGTATGCTTGTGCTCCAAAATCTGTCCTCCTTCAGCACAAGTAGCATTGATGAGCAAGAAGGCAAAGAACTCAGCTGGATCAAGCCGTTTTACAAGAAGTCATGGACTTGGCTCATAATTTCTTCTGCTCTGCGCTACTAACTTTGTAAGGGGGTGTGTTCGGAGGTGGACTCCTTGGAATCAAATCAATAGTGTGGTCTTTAGGTCGCTCAGGAGGTATCTCACTTGGAGGACCTTGGGACTTGAGAAAATTCAGACGTGTAAACTCAAACAAGCAAAAAGATTTGATTTCATCAATTTAGAAATGGCCGAAGCGGATAGAAGAGGCACATACTCTCCTTTGAGTTTGACATCCAAGACTAGATCCTTTCCCTAACTATTCTTTTGGAAGCTTTCTAGCGAGAGAATCCACCAACAACTGTTCTTGTGGTGCCAAGGCATCCCCAAGGAAATTCACACCCCTCAAGTGACATGACATGGAAGTCCTGTCCAACAAAGTCTTGATAGTGCTAGTGAAGCTTGCTGATTAAGGGTGTCACTGGAACCTCATGCCCTAGTGCCGCAAGAAGTGTGTCCATATGCGGCACCATCTCTCTAGGCTTCACTCCGATTCAGGCTGCCATCTCTGCTGAAATGAAGTTTCCCTTGGCTCTGTTGTCAAAGAAAATCAGAGCCTCCTGATCGTGTACTTTGCCCCACGTTTTGCAAAGCTCATCACTTTGTGACAATGCATGTGTGGAGTCTGACAAAGGGGCTGATGTATGCTAGCACTCCAGATGGAAGAGCACATATGATGAGCATTTGGAGTGAATGAAGTGATATGAGAGCACATGGAATGAGAGTAAAGATCAAGAGAGTGAGGGCTACCATTAGCTATTAGGCTTTGGTAACTTTCATGAATCAGTGTCCATGTCAGCTAGTATGTGGTATCACCATGTGTCATTGCCCATGAGTAGTACCGTGTAGCGTTTTCCGTGTGGCACTGCTTATATGGAGTACCCATGTGGATTGTCCGCGTGGACTGTTCATCTGGCATTGTTACCCATGTGCCTCTGTTTGGACGGACTCTGCTAATGTGGCTGTGTCCATGTGGAGTGCCTGTTTGGCACTACGTATGTGGCACTGTCGTGTGCAACCTCCGGACACCCTTGAGTCTACCTGACACAGAAGTGGCTTTAACCAAGACCTGTCATACAGAGAAGACGTTTCCCAACCAAGGAGGCAAGTATGAGTAGCCACCTCTAAATTGGGAAAGCCACCTTACACTAGGAAAAATCGTTGTATAGGGCAAAAATCGAAGCTATATTCTAAGCCACGTGGATGGTCTGCCTGCACAGATCGCTCTTGCTGCCACAAAAACCTCAGGAAAAGGCAACTGTTTGGAGGACTTGCTGCATACACCACCTCCACTGGGTTGCAATGCTGCCCTGTAGGGGCTGCCAAACTGCTGGCTCAAGATGTTGAACTGCCCAGGACAGGCTTTACTGTTGCTGAGAGGTGTCACTGATTTCAAAGAGCTTCTGCCATAATAAACTGAAGCGGCCTTTTGCCGTGAGGAAATCCGAAATGATGACCTTGAAGAAATAGAGGAATTAAGTTTAGCGTTCGCAAGAACAAGGTCTGCGCTTCCACTTCTTGTCAACAATGCGACAGGGGTACTGCATGCAGGTAGAGATAATGTCCTCATATGCACACTGTGGGTGCTTCCTCATGTGGCAGGCTTCCAACCAGTGTTGACCCAAAATTATGAATGGATTTTATAACTGTCTGAATGTATGAAACATGAGGTTTAACAGTGTAATTAAGGTTTTGAGTGAAAACTGATGTATGACTAGTACGGAGACACACATAATGACAGTTCAAATAAAATTTTAATAGCAGAAGAGCATGCGATCGCATGCACTTCTTTTTACACCATCTGACCAAAGTCTGCACATCTGGTGTAGCTGGAATGTAGGATCCTGGCTTTGCTTTGCTGGATACTGTTGTTAAAAACGTGCGTTCTGTATACAATGACAGAAATTTCTGTATAGACTCCTTAATCTGCAAGGTGTTTTGCTACTGGGGAGGTTTACTTGACGTTAAAAAATTGCACTAGTAGATAGTTCGTGAAAGACTATTTTTCGTTGTGCATGGGAATGAGCTCCTGAGGGAGGGTCAAATGAAGAAATTCTTTACCCACCTCAAGGAAATAGTTGGGAAGGGGCAAGGAACTATTGCCAATCAACCTTTGAACGCAAATGGGGAGCTAGTAATGGAACCAGAGAGGCAATTACAAGTATGGGAGGGTCACTACTCCAAGGTATTCGCCAATACGGGCGGTACCAGCAAGGATCCTCTTGCATGGTATGACAAACACGCGCGCATCTGGCTTGGCATGCCTGAAGTATGTGACCCATTGAACTGGAAGTACGGGAGGCCAGTCGGCGGTTGAAGAGACACAAGGCAGCAAGTGGCGATCGTTTACCACCCGAATTTTTTAAGCTGCTTGTGAAAGATAAGGGGTTTAGGTCGGATCCGTGTAAGCCACGATTGGAGATGGGCAAGGCTTACTTGCACATGATTGAGGGCATTTACGATACCAGAGACATCTCGGCCGGCGCTAGCGATGCAGTGATTGGGCGATTTGACCAACATTGATAACTATCGCAGGATCGCGTTAATCTCCGTTGCCATAAAAGTCCTCACTACGGTCGTGATTAGGCGGATCACTAAGATACTTGAAAAGAGGAACTTCTTCAATCCCGGCCAAGCAGGCTTCCGTACTAATGAGGAACGTGAAACTCCGTCACAAGGATGGGAAACCAACTTATACAGCCTACATTGATTTCAAGAAGACATACGACACAGTACCGCACGAGGCGTTGTTCCGAAAGCTCGCTGCGGCTGGCCTGCAAGGTCGAGCACTTAGATTTTTCCAAGCGCTCTACAGGTCCACCTCTGTTAAAGTTTGACGCATGGAACAACTGTCGGATTCGATTCCGGTGCAGCGGGGAGTCCGCCAAGGATGCCCGGGATCGCCCTGTCTATTCAATATATACATCAACGATATTTTAGACGCAGATGGGGAAACATGGGGCCTGGAAGTACCTAACCTCCTCAAGAGAATAAAAGGACTCCTTTTTGTTGACGACCTGGTTCTACTTGCTGACTCTCCTGAAAGCCTATAAACGAGCCTTGACAAGGTAAGTGAATGGGCAAAGACATGGGGCATGACCTTTGGAATTGACAAATGCATGGTCACGGTGTTCCACGGAGACCTGCAAGATCTCTCTATGAGGATCTTTATTTTGGGTGGTGAGATGGTTGCAGTGGGTGAAACGGACAAGTACCTTGGCATCGACGTAGACTCGACCTTTTCCATTGAACGAATCGTCAAAGAGCGAGCGGACAAGGGGAGGAAAAGTCTATTCGCATGTCAGCACCTACTAGCGAACCGAGCCATCACTATATGGTCTCGACTGACTGTTTTTAAGGCGTGCGTATATCCAGTGATTTGTTATGGTGCGGAAATTATGGGGGCCCATGACCAGCGTGTCCTTCACTCTCTGCAGCGCCTCGTCGCCACCGGGATGCAAATGTTACTCGGAAAGGGGGCAAGGTCAACCTCTGTAGGGACGGCAACTCTCCATCACGAGTTTAACATACCACCCGTACCTGCCTTTTGTGGGGGACAACGAGCAAGGGCTTTTGACAAGTACCGTTGGGTTTCATCTACCTGGATAGGCTCCTTGGTAAACAAGAAGGCTAAGAACCAACCGTTCAAGAAGTGGACTTGGACGACAAGAACCCGGAACTGGATGAATAAGTATATCCCAGCGGCTGACTTTAGCTCAGTTCGCCACCACGCATGGGACAAGTGGGACGAGAGGCATTCGTGCCAGGCATTGGAGCTCTATAAGGAGGCCGGCTTTGAACAAACACGTGGATACCTGCTCTGCAGCTCAATAGGAGCACTATAGTGAATAGGAAGGAGGAGAGAATGCTGGCTCTCGCGAGAGTAGGTGGGCTCAAACTGGCTGATAGTTACATGCGCAGACATAGCATTTGCACGTTGTGCTCCCAGTTAGAGGGTCGTTCGCTTTTACATTTGCTGATGAACTGTTCGGCAGTAGATGAAGCAAGGGGGCGTTGGCTAAACCGATTCAACTCCACCTTCTACGTAATTGACCCTTCGTTCGACCCTAAAGAAAGGACCGTTATCCTCCTTGGTGGGGAGGCTTGCGGGAAGCGGATGCCCTTCTGGGTACGCCATGATCCGCACTCGAGGGACGGAACCGCAGGGCACGTGCCTGTGGCGAAGTTCCTCGGTGAAGTTGTATCCCGGTATTTTGGTGCTCTGCATAGGCGGATGGGGAGATAATGCTCCCCTTCCTATGCTGTTATTTTGAATCCGATCCCTTCCGGGGGAAATGATGTAATTCTCATCAAGCGAAGCCAGATGAGCTACAAGAGCGCCCAAGTGCCGTTCCCCCCCCCCCCGGGGGGGTCAATTTCACCCAAAAGGGGTTGGGAGGTGCAATTGGGAGACACCACCAACCTCAGCGGACGCCACCTGTGAGCCGACGCCCTTCCAAGCGGGTATGGCATTTCCTAGGGGAAAACCGTCGGGTTTCAAAGGCAGTTTAGCGAGGTGAGCGATAAGTTAACTGGAGGAGGCAACTCCAAAGGGAAGACCGAAGCAAGTCCCGCAGTACGTGGGCCTCTGAATAGAGGTACTTGGTCGCTGTCACACCCAAATCCAGGTGGCGAAGTGGGTCTTTCAAGGGATTAGTCATGGCCCTAAGAGTGTAGATAATTCTGAACTCTCGTAGTCCAGAGGAAACTAGTGACAAAAGCGTCTGCCTTCTGTTTCTGGGTGCATAGTCCTGGTCGTTCTTCTTGTATACTTTTTTTGTGTATGAGGGGAGCGGCCGGGTGTGCCCTACCCGACTCCGAAAACAAACCAAAAACATTCATTTTACGTGTTCAATAATGCTCGTAAAACTTCAAGATTTGTTCAAATGTACATTTTTGAAAGACAATATACCGTGTTTGAGGATGTCTAACCAGTAGTTGCTTTAAAGTATGGAATGGCTGTAGTGATTCTGCTAAAAGTTGCCATTTAATTGCTCTTTGAAACTGATTTATGTGCACCTAAACCGCACTTTGTTTGCACCAGGGGAATATCTGGCCTTGACTGGAGAGAAGCTAGACATGACGGATATGATCATGACAAGACTTGTCCAGAATCCCATCCAGAGCAAGGTTTGTCAAGTGTTTATTTGTGTTTAGAAACTTGACAGTCCAAACACAGTCTTAGCACTAGCTAAAGCAGTAGGCTTTTTGTTTTTTCCCTTATCCTGCAGAGAATACCTGAGATTTTGCATCAGTTGCATTCTTTGGACACAACCGATGAAGAGGTTGTAACGAATATTATTGAGGCTTTTGAAGACGGAATAGAAGTGGATCCTGACAGTTTTCTACACAGGTGGCCAAGGAAACTGCTCATTTTGCTTAATGTGCATAGGGTGATGATCAGACATTTCTAAGGAACTAAATAGGCCTGATTATTGGACTGATTATTTAACTGGACCAAAACTGCATAAATGGTTTGGATGTGTGTGTGAATTTGGCAACAATTGAAGCCACCTCTTGAGATGCATTTAACTTTATTTCACCAAATATTAAGCCAACAAAAAAGAATCCCCTTGTTTAAGTGCCAACTTATTTCAGCACTCAATGGTGCTGAATCAGGTAAGGAAACATCAGTCTTGTGTTTGAGTCATAAAACTGACTTGAGCTTTAAGCTGTCTGCCTTTCTGCGGCTTGCAGGGAAGAGATAATCAACAGGATCTTTTCGCTTGAAAAAGTCGAGGACATCATCTATGCTCTCGTAAGTTTTTTGCCATGTGGTTTTGCTCTGAATATGAGAAGACTTTAGGGAGGGCATGAGTGTTGTACACTCGCTCCACTCTTGCAGAATGGATTACAGGTTCTGATTAAAAAACTGGAGCTTCCCATTTACTATAAGTGTGTTGTATTACAACTCAATTAGAGCAGCTAGTGCCTAGTACTGTATGTAAGATGATGGCCGTTTCATGGGCAGCTAGGCCACAATTACACTAACACGTGTTTCAAGGTTCTGGGAAATCCTGAACCTTTCGTGTTTCATTTAAGAAGGTGAAAGATGCTTTTGTCCTGACTCCCCAAGTTGTAAACACCAAAAACCTTAACTCTTAACAAAGACTATGGTCATTGGTCACATTTGATGTTTGATGGCTTCTTTGTACTTACATGATCCATCTATGGTCGCATATTTGATTTGGATTTGTCATCTTTTGTCATTTGTAATTCTTTTGTATCTCTCACTCTTGACAGATGTATGGTATTTAGTCTTTACCATCTCTTAGTCAAATTGTTCCAGCTTGTCTTGATTCTTTTCTGTGAAGAATTCAGAGAAGTTTTTGGATTTTGGATGTCTTTACTTTGATGCGTATTCCTCCCTGCATTTAGTTTTGGGCAATAGCGAATCATTTTTTACTAGGACAAATAGATTTGGGCTGATAAATATCAAGATATGAGGAAAAAGGAAGAATGTTTAGAAAAGGCTTTTGGAATATAATGCTATTTCCTGTTTTTTCTAGGCAGTACATGAATGCTTATTGGAGTGATCTTTGCTGCTTCATATAGAGAAATTCTATGGCTAACTGTGGTTTGGACTGGCCCAAATACATGGCATTTTACAGGGATTTATGGCTAGCCAACTGTGGCTATGACTAGCTACAATCTGGGATGGAGATGCACAGGCATGGCATTTAAGAGGTGGTTATGGCCAGCTGTGTTCTGGGCTGGTCACCTACTTGCACTCTATGGCTAGCTGTATCCTGGGCTGGCCACCCACATGCATTGCATTTTAGAGGTGTTTCTTAGTTTTTCCATTTTAGTTACCACAACACTAGGTTGGATGAGTAAATGTATAGCTCCCCTCTCCTACCCGTTCTACAAGTGTTTCATCTGCATGGTGGTTGCCTGCTTAGGAGGCCTTGTCAGTCCCCGTGTTTGGTGGCATTCCTTTTGAGCTGAAGTGATTGGTCTTGTAGAGTCTCATCAGGTGGATATTCTTTGTGCTCTTTCTGAGTCTCCAGAGGGGATGCAGCGTCATTTAGATGCTTTGCATACATTTGCTCGTGACAGTGGATTGTCTGTCAACCTTGGGAAAACCAAGGTTATGGTGTTCAACACCACACCACAGTGGGTCAGGAGGTCAGCACCACATTTATGTATGGCCAGGAGACTATGGAGTACACAGATGCATATACCTATCTTGGGGTAGTTTTCGGTGGACCTGTGTTTTCACTGAGGAGAGCATCAGAGACTAGACTGATGAGAGCATATGCAGCCTTGGGAGGACTGGAGAGGATATGTTCACAGGTCAGTAGTGGGGCATGTACGCACACTAGAGGGGCTATCTACATTAGTTCAATCCACTATCATGGTGAAGCAGGGCTGCCCGCTCTCTCCTACTCTATTTGGTATGTAAGTGGATGAGGTTTCTGACTATATTGAGAGAGATGGTGATAGAAGTGCACAAGCGGTTGGGACATGGTGATAGGTTTGCCCATGACGGTGGTTTGTCTGTCAACCTTGGTAAAACCAAGGTTATGATGCTTAACTCCACCCCACAATGGATCAGGAGATCATCATCCGCATTCACCTACGGCCATGAGACAGTGGAATATACAGATGCTTACACCTACCTCGGTGGTCTTTAGTGGACCAGCATTTTCACTGAGGAGAGCAACAGAGACTAGACTGACCAGAGCCTATGCAGCATTGGGTGGATTGGAGAGGATGTGTTCACAGATTCGGTTTTAGGATCCTCGAACGAAGCTCTGGCTTTTCGACACTCTGGTGGCTTCTGCATTTCTCTATGGAGTTCAAATATGGGGGCCTTCCATGGACCATCATAGGAGGTCAGGTTGCACTGATGGATGGGGAGACATGGAGATGCCTTTGGTCTCTATGATCTCGCGGCTTATTAGAGCCAAGGCTTCAGTACCACATGACATTATTCGAGTAGAGCTAGCTGCCCCCCCACTAGTGGTTGAGGCGCTCACCAGATCAGTCTCCTTTATACACCGCTTATGGGACCTCCCTAGAGATAGATATGCCCGCCTAGCACTCAAGTCCTCTCGACAGTTAGCTATGTAGGGAGATACAACATGTTGGTATTGGGGAAATGACAACATGGTTTCAGGGGGATTGCCCTTGTGCTCATTGGATGCACCCTCGTTGACTCTTACACAATCCGAGATCACCAGGCTCATCTGCCAGGACCTGATTCAGCTAGATACCAGGAGGACTTGGATACAACCGGCAGAGGAGCACGAAGATGGCTTTCTATAGAGAGCATCTTCTCTAGCTTACTAAAGATGGTTTTGTGACAAGGCCCAGATACATGGACACCCACTTATCTCATGGGATACGATGTGCTATTGGCCAAATGGGCACTTCAGACAGCTTGGGGTCGAGACTGGTAGATACAATGGAGTACCAGCAAAGGCCAGGACACGTCCCCTATGTCACACGGAGCCCGAGACAGAGTTGCACTACACATGCCACTGCCCAATTTACTATGAGATACGAGGCCGCTTTCACTGCCTGTTCAGACAAGGCTTTGGACCACTCTCTAGAGTCATGGGGTATGAGGACCAAAGATATCTGGGATTGTTTTGCTCTAGTTGCGCAGACATAGAGAGAGCATGATGAGAGGAGAGGCTAGCCAGTCTAAAAAACGGATCACAACCTTCTTTAGATCGGACATTGGGCAGTCGGAGGAGCAGCTACCACAACAGCGCTCACATTCTCCCCAAACCAGAGGCACGCTGATCGATCGAGCGATTGGCTAGGGAGATATGGATGCCCATGACTGCGAAGGACTACACAGCATCGACGAAGGCTGCATCAGAGGATTGGCCCAGTCAAACTCTTGACCATGGAGGAGATTGAAGAGATCGGCCAGTGATCGATGATGGATCACCCGTGATTTAGCTCTTTCGAGGATTGTACACCCTGCTCCTCTTGTAGCAACCTTTGTATGAGCCTTTGTATTAGCTTTTACCCATGATATCCCCACACACACACACACCCACATTGTGTTGTATTAGCCCTCATTCACTACGTTCACCCCCTTGCTCATATCCTACATAGTTCTACCTAGCTGCTTAGTTCAGATCTAGCAGTTTAGGATTCTATGGTACCCTTTTTTCAGTACCTTTTTATTTTTGGTAGTATCAAATTCACTGCATTGTAACTTTTTTATCTCATAGGTCATTTTGGCCTTTTGAAGACGTTAGTATAACATTTCATTTCTCTCTCTCTGTCACAAATTGATGACGTGGCATGACCAACTAGAAGAGAATGGTTGAGTGGACAAGAGAAACTGAACCGACAAACTTGAAGAACTTACGAGCACCGGTCGTGGGGAGTAAAACCCTTAACCAAAAAGCTTGACCTCTAGAAGTGATTTCCATAAATTGTGTTAGCATGCTGTTGTGGCAGGGTGTACGGAATTGCTGACGTGGCACACTGTACGGATTTACGTAAATTGCGTTGCTGGTGCTGATATGGCAGGTTGTACAGATTTCCGCGTTTTGCGGTGCTGGCTGTCGGCTCCTCTTGGAGGATCTCTTGAGAGAAGATGCTTTTGGGGTTCAATGCTTTTGAACTGATTGCTTTTGGGGCTCTGCTTTTGGCCATCGCTTGTAAAGTTTATAAGAGCCCCTTGGGCCTCACTCTGTAGAGCATCTGGATGCAGCGTCTCAGAATAGAGGTCCCTCGGGAGTTGTACTTCGCAATGATCAATGATAAAGAAATACCGAAAGGGGCGCCAATCTCTGGTGGCCAAAGCTTCTGTGCGCAAAACTCTGTCGTGCCGTGTTCTCTCTCTCTCCCAATGTAAGGTGCAGCGGAATGAATGTTGAACTTTGCTCAAGATGAGTGCTCCGAACTTTGCTCAAGGGTTCCTTTTACTTAGGGAAGGGAGAGCCTTCCGTCCTTTAATGAGAGAGTGCAAGTGATCACAAACAAGTGGATAAACATTGTGAATGAAGGTGCTGAGACTGAGAGATAGAGAGAGAAGAATACGACACCAAACAGGTTGTCAAACCCTCCTCCAAGGGCCCCACTCTCTATGGCAAGAGCGGTCTACTATTGATTGCACAAATCTCTACAATGCTTGGACTTGCCGACGATGAGGACGACGACAAAACGGGCTGAAATCTGAAAATGCTAAGGGCTGAAGTCTGCAAATTTTTATCTGTTGAATTCTGACTCTATGTCAGTGACGACGTTGATGGCGAGGCGCTGAAAACGCAGATGCTGAAATCTGCGTTTTCCGGGCTGAATCTGCAAACTTCACGAGATCTGACTGTGTGGCGAGGATCTACTCCGGGAAGGTGATCAACATTCATTCTGGTACATCGAAGGAGCCACAGAAGACTTTGTGTCGCTTTCAGCCCAAAGAAGCAAGCGTTGTAGACCTTTATGAAGTTCAAGTATCGCACGACCCACGCATCAAAGTGGGCCGGCGCGGAGTCCTTTCCAGGATTCCGGATATTATTGGCGATCTCCCTCGACGCCATACAGCTCGGTACCAATACCTCACTTTGAAAAGGAGGGGATGTCACGTGACACATCCAACCCTATGTGTCCGTGGACAAGCTACTTCATGACAAGGGTTCAGTTCAGTCAAGTCAGTCTAGAATAGGAAGTGATCTGGCACTTTTGTGAGTCTGTTCGCAGACCATGCATGTCCAGACACTTAGATTAGATGCATATCCTGTGGTTGCACACAGCATGATCATCAGATTTCCATCAAAACCCATCAGGAGCATTTTACACTGCATAGACCTATTTTCCCTGTATTTGACATTTTTCACTTATTATTTTTAAGTGACTTTTGTTGGAAAGTAGGTAGGGCAATTTTGCTAAGATAATATATAAGCAAACCAGAGCTAGCACTCTCCGGTAGAAGAGGCAGCAGGAGCAGGAGCAGGAGCTCAACAGGCAACTTCTCAGCAGAACCCCCACGTACCCTAGCGTTTTTGCATCCCAGCAGAAGGCTAGCGTTTTTGGACCAGATCAGCCAGCGTTTTTGCTTTGACAACAACCTGGCGTTAGCAGATTTCCACCGCAAGGACAAAGATCAGCCCTACCGTTTTTGCATTTGCAAGGCACTTCAGCGTTTTTGCAGATCTTCGCGACGGGATCCCCACAAGCATCAGCGTTTTCAGTTTTCAGCATTCAGTACCCGCAGTAGAACCCCCGAACCTCACAGATCTCACCTTCCTGCAGCAGATCCTCGCCGCACGGTCAGATCCCGCGAAGTTTGCACAGAATTAGGAGCCACAGAAGACTTTGTGTCGCTTTCGGCGCGGCCCAAAGAAGCAAGCGTTGCAGACCTTTATGAAGTTCAAGTATCACACGACCCACGCATCAGAGTGGGCCGGCAAAGAGTCTTTTCCAGGATTCCGGATGTTAGGTTCAGCGGAATGAATGTTGAACTTTGCTCAAGATGAGTGCTCCGAACTGCGCTCAAGGTTCCTTTTACTTACAGAAGGGAGAGCCTTCCTTTCCTCTAGTGAGAGAGTGCAATGTACACAAACAAAATGGTGAACACTGTGAATGAAGTTGCTGAGACTGAGAGATAGAGAGAGAAGAGAGTATGACACTAGAATGTTGTCAAACCCTCCTCCGAAGGCCGCACTCTCTATGGCGAGAGCGGTCTACTTCTGATTGCACAAATCTCTACAATGCTTGGACTTCGTCTAGAGTCGTGCTTCTTTCTTCTTTAAAAATCTCCATGGCTGAAAATTCTTGAAACTATTACCAACACAAAAACATGAACATACCTATTCCATGTAAAGTGACTAGAAAATTTCTTGTCTCCCTCAAAGACTGTGCATGCAATGTAGATGAACAAAGAGACGGAGTGCCAAACCGGCCACCACACACACGTAAACAATGAGATCGAATCTTGTCGTGCTGATCTAAATCAACCAACTGTGGCAAAACACAATGGAAATGCCCATGCTTGGTGCTCTTACTTTCTTGTGCAATTTCTACAATTGTGTCGTGCCAAGGAAGAGACATGGAATGTGACTTCCTTGAATGCATACTTTTCAGCTTTTCATGAATAATCCACATACATCCGTGCTCATTCATGAGTGAAATGTGCTCAACGTACAATATGTCATGCCTAGAAAAAGTGATCACATAAACACGTTGATTAAAATACAGGAAACAATCACGAATGAAACACTCATACAATGCGTGCTGACCAACCATGCGAACACATAATACTTCCTGTGAGGGTTCTTTGGACCTAGGCTCGAGAGCCAAGTGCGGTTCTTCCCGAGGGGGTTCTTTCAACCTTGACACGAGAGCCAAGATCGGTTCTTCTTGATTGATTAATATGCAATGAGGCTAGCTTCACTAGAAAAAGTATCAACTAAACCATCATCCCGGTGAACAATCACATCTTGATCATACAAATCATCATGCTTGTGAGAAATCACATCGTGGTCATCATGCAAATCATCTTGCTTGTTAGTGTCATCCAAATCATCATGCTCATCATTATCCTTCAAATCATCATGCTTATCATCATGCAAATCCTGTGTGTCATGCTTGGGAGAAGAAGAGACCGAGAGAGTCTCCTTTTCCTGATTTTGTGCAAACTGCGCCTGCACAATAGAAAAAAGTCGCAAGAACTCTTTCATGTGTTGGTCGCTCTTTTCTTTTCGTGCTTTGTTCTCGCAATCAAATCTTGCTTGTCTTTCTTTGTTCTTGCGATCAAATTTGGCTTGTCTTTCTTTGGCTTCCAAGTCGTTCTTACGCTCTATGGTTGCCACTCTTTCTTCGTAGTCACGATCTATGTCTGCCCTTCTTTCTTCGTGTTCTAACTTCCTGTCCATAAACAGCTGCGGCAACTCCTTCATAGGAGTTAGTGCAATCCTTGGCGTAGATGGGGAAGGGGGAGGGTCGAAAAAACCTCCTCGTGGGGAAAATTCTTCTTCGCCTCTCTCATCTCATCACCTCCAAGCAAAGTATCCATTCCGCTTCGAGTGATGATCATCCACTGAAGTCGTGGGTTCTTGTGGTCCTGGGTTCTTAAATTCACAACGAACTTGGGTTCTTTGGGGTCTTGGTTCTTGAGTTCTTGAGGTTCTTGCGGGTCTTGAGGTTCTTGAGGTTCTTCTTTATAGCTTGCAATCTGTGCTAGAGAAGGATCTTCTCTTCACCAGAGTTCTTCTCTTTTCCTTGGGCGCACCCCTTGGCGGCCTTGCGCTCACACCATGGTTGCTTTTTCCCACCTCACGTCGATTGGCCGGCCGATAAGTGCACGGTCCACTCTCAATGATTGAAAAGAGGCACAAGGGGAGGCTAGACAAGCCCTTCTTTCTTGGGTTTCCTGTCACTCTTCAAAAACACGATTAGGAATCGACGCACCCAAGAGAACTTGGGTTACGTGCGACCGCAACAAGCAAAAAATTATTGTGGTTCTTTCCTTGAGTGATACAGAACACTGCCAAAGCTCTGATACCAATGTAAGGTGCAGCGGAATGAATGTTGAACTTTGCTCAAGATGAGTGCTCCAAACTATGCTCAAGGGTTCCTTTTACTTGGGGAAGGGAGAGCATTCCGTCCTTTAATGAGAGAGTGCAAAGGGATAAACATTGTGAATGAAGGTGCTGAGACTGAGAGATAGAAAGAGAAGAATACGACACCAAACAGGTTGTCAAACCCTCCTCCAAGGGCCCCACTCTCTATGGCAAGAGCGGTCTACTATTGATTGCACAAATCTCTACAATGCTTGGACTTGCCGATGATGAAACGGGTTGAAATCTGAAAATGCTTATATATTGTCTTAGGAAAATTGCCCTACCTACTTTCCAACAAAAGTCACTTAAAAATAATAAGTGAAAAATGTCAAAAATAGGGAAAATAGGTCTATGCACTGTAAAAACGCTCCTGATGGGTTCTGATGGAAATCTTATGATCATGATGTGTGCAACTAGAGGATATGCATCTAATCTAAGTGTCTGGACATGCACGGTCTGCGAACAGACTCACAAAAGTGCCAGATCACTTCCTATTGTAGACTGACTTGATTGAATTGAACCCTTGTCATGAAGTAGCTCATCCACGGGCACATAGGGTTGGATGTGTCACGTGACACTCAAAGGCGGAAGAAGCTGAGAAATAGCAAGAAAAACAGATTTATGAAAAAAGTCTAGAAGGCATGGGAGGCCATCTAGTAGCGGAGAGCTCGTCCTCTTCTTACGGTGAACAAATGAGCAAGAAGATTAAGGAGTTCAAGGAAAGTGGTCATGCGGTCAGATTTGAGACGTTTTCAGGCTACGAGGACGCCCATCGAGCCCTTGAGTTTGTACAACAGTTTGACGTCACCTTCTTTGGAGAATGGTTCACAGAACACTCTAAGGTGCAAAGGGCAGCATCTTACTGGAAAGGAATTGCACAGACATGGTGGTCTACTAGTTGTTACGCAAAGAAGTACATGCGACGTGGCCAGGTCCATTTGCACTCCTGCTGCTGACACAATGTGTCCCAAAAAGTGTATCTCTGGTAGGAAAAATTCACTTTTCTTTGCATGAATCACTAACGTGTGATCTCGTAATGCCCCCGAGGAGTATCTGCTAGGTCCTCCTCCTCCATCCACTTCGCATCAAATGCAGGAAAGTTCTTGAACTAAACCAAGAACCGCCTTCGGACTTTACCGTCTCACGAACCTTGGCAAAAGCCGTATCCAAACCTCGCGAATATTCATCCGCTTCAAATTTCTAATCTTTCGTGCTCAGGAAGGATGGAACCTTCGCAGCACTATCAACAATCACACATGGCGTCTTCCCCGTCGAAGAGTGTATCGTGTTATTGTAGGCAAATTCCTCCAAAGGTAAGTTCTTTTCCCATTGAGTCTTCTTATCCGAGATACAAGACTTCAATAAATCTAAAATCATTGAATTTGCAATCTCAAATTGCCCGTCAGTCTGCAAGTGGAACGATGACGAGAACTGCAACCGCGTGCCAATGTTCTCCCAAATTGCCTTCCAAAACAAACTCATAAATCTAGGGTCTCTGTCGAAGACAATCGTCTCAGACGTGCCATGTAATCGGAAAATCATCGTGATCATTCTGTGTTCTTGGGAGATCAAAAAAATGAAATCCATTTCAATATTTTCCCAAGGACGGGTGGGTATGGGTAAAGGCTGTAACAATCCCTGTGCCTTATGCCTGTCAAACTTGACCTTCTGGCGTACCAAGCAACTGCGCACAAACTTTTCCACATCCTTTTTGAGTCTCGGCCCAAAGAAGTATCTCTCTACCCCCTTCATGGTGGTAGCAATGCCGCGGTGACCCGTAAAAGGTGGACAGTGGCATTCAGTCATAACCTTATCCCTCAACGGCTGTGTAACGCACAACATAGTCTTTTTCATCAATTAGCCTTCCCGAAGGGAGTATCCAGCTACTGTCTCCCCATCCCGTATCTGTGTGAAAATATCTGCAAAATTTGTATCCGTGGCATACTGATCAACGATATCCTCGAAGCTCCTATGATGTATCGCGGAAACAACCAGAACCAACGGTTTCCGAGACAAAGCATCTGCCACCACATTCTTCTGTCCCTGCACAGGGACAATCTGGAAGTGAAACTGTGACAAGATGTTCGCCCACCGCATCTGCTTTTCCGAAAGCTGCTTCTGTGACAAGAAGTAGCGCAAACTCTGATGGTCTGTAAAGACAGTAAAATCCGCTCCGAGTAGGTAATGCCGCCAGTGAGTAAGAGCATGGATAACCGCCAAAAGCTCTTTCTCATAGATCTGTGCTGTCATCTCCGGTCTAGAGAACAAACGGCTCTCGTAAGCTATGACATGGCCTTCTTGCATCAAGACCGCACCCAGACTACGACCACAAGCATCACAATACACTTCAAATGACTTTTGCAAGTCCGACAAAGTCAAAACAGGTCCCGTAGTCAATTTCTCTTTCAATGTCCAAAAGGCAGTCACCTCTGTGGGTCCCCACGAAAAAGGTACTCCTTTCTGTGTCAAGGTATGCAAAGGGGAAGCAACCTCTGCAAACTTTCGTATGAACCGCCTGTAGTACGAACACAGTCCCAAGAAGCTTCTAACTTCATGGACATTCCTCAAATCGGGCCAATCACGGATAGTCTCTATCTTGGCCGGGTCCATTTGCACTCCTGCTGCTGACACAATGTGTCCCAAAAAGTGTATCTCTGGTAGGAAACATTCACTTTTCTTTGCATTAATCACTAACGTGTGATCTCATAATGCCTGAAAGATTTGAAGCAGATGATCTCTGTGTTCTGCCTCATTCTTGGAGAAAACAATGATGTCGTCAAAGAAAGAGCCAACAAATAGCCTGTACTCTTGAAAAATCATGTCCATCATCCGGTTAAATGTCGCAGGAGCATTGGTTAAGCCAAAAGGCTTACCAAAAACTCAAATAACCCAAAAGTCGTCCGAAAAGCTGTCTTGTAGACGTCTCCCGGCACTATCCTGATCTGATGATATCCACTCTTCAAGTCAATCTTGCTAAAGCACGAGGATCCCTGTAACCTGTCGAGTATATCATCGATCCTAGGAATCGGAAATCTGTTCTTGATGGTGATTTCGTTGAGAGTGCTAT